>NW_024037075.1:3431792-4120848 GCF_015706575.1 Patiria miniata
AGGTTGATAAAGACAGGGCTGGCTGGTCTTAAACACTTTTCCAGTGTCACATCAAATTTGGATTCCTATGAAATCCGAATCCTATAAAAGCCTTCGGCTTGGGTAATTATCCGCATCCAGACTCCAACCGTTCTTAAACAATGTGTTTAATACCAACCAAGCACACATCTATTCCCTTATTAATAATGCTAAAAAGTATAGGTAATAACTTATGTCGTTGCTTAATTTTCTTGGAACCAGAATTTCATGCTTGCTTTTTTGTTATTATTGATAACCAGTTTGTCGTATTTCCCGTAACGGAACATCAAAACATCGTGCTGGGGAAGTTCCAATACTTATTATGGCATCAGGGCCTGAAGCATTAACATTTCGATTCCCAACCGTAGGGATAATGAGAAAATGACATTAGGTATCAATTCGGTTCATCCACAGAAACTGGGAATTGTATACCCACCTCGTTCCCAGATGTTGTTGTGATCAACAAAGGTACTGTCAACTGTACGTCAGTGGAGAAAGTCTTGTACACGGGCTGTAGGGGAGGATGCGGTGAGTCGGACACTCGCGTGGAGATGCTGGCGATGTCTCAACTCCAATATGACTGCCACTGCTGCAAGCCATCCGCGGTGTACAGGAAATTTGTCGGCATGGCGTGCACAGATGGGTCTAAGTTTGACTACCATTACTACGAGATCGCGGCATGTGCGTGTAATTCGTGTGACTATGATCCTCTGGCTATCGGTTACTGAGTACAAAATGGTTTATTTACTGTCACGTCTGTTCTATTCTCCAGTTACACACATTTGTAAAATTGAAAATTCCTGTAGCAGTACAAAATGTGTTCCCTTTTGAATGAGACATCGAACAAAAACAGTGTCCCACGTTCATTATTGAATGTTACTTTACAAAATTGGAATTATCTGAGGCCCGACAATAATCAGTTTTGTTGGCAGGGTAGACTTGATTCGCCAGAATCAAGTGAACAACAGAAAAATGACGGGAATGTATGCTGCCAACTGCTTTCATTTTGCATAAAATAATGCGCTGAATACAGACCCTTATTACAATATTATACAAGTTAATCTCTAACTGAAATCGTGAAACTTAAGCTGGAGAATATGACAATCGCTGGCAAATTTGACTACGGCTTTGAAAATGTATGTTGAGTGCTTTAGTAATGCTAGATTGCTTTGCTTAGATTTAGACGCTTTTTGCTCATTTTGGTTAGGGAGGCACGTTGTGCTTGCATATACAGAGTGGTCCAAAATAGTTTTTAAAAAAGTTCACACGCGTGTTTCTCGGAATCGAGGAGACATGTTAATACTGTTTGAAGCTATTTCAAACTACAACATCCTTGTGGTATTTGATTAAAATGGCGCTGAAAATAAAGCCTAAATTAAGAAATGGCGATAGTTTAAAGAAAGTTGCGAAATCTGTTTGTCCACACGCCTGCAGGTCTATGACGGTCAACGCAATAGCACTGCGTGCACAAACAATCGCAAAAATTAGCTCTACCTGACTACCATAGACTTGGTCCAAATTTCTTAACTTGAGCTTTATTTTCAACGTCTTTTTCACAATTAACTACTAAGTTCTTGTTGCTTTGGAATATCCTAAAACAGTTTCAGTTTTGGACCACTCTGTACAAGTAGCTTTTATGTATTAATCAATGAATTATTTATTCCTTTATTTTCTTAGAATAAAATATTTAGGCCACGGTCGTCGCTACAGAGGGGAGGGGTGCCACAGCCCCCATTAGTCAGTTTTGTTGGTAAAACCATGGTGATGTCAGCAAAATAGAAAATGAAGAATGGACAAGGAAGGGGAAAGGAAGAGGGAAGAAGAAAAAATGGAGAATGTAAATAATAAACACCGCTGCTAAAAACCCTGTGAAGCTAAAATCCGGTTCGGCAACCCATGGCAAAAGATTGTACATTCTGTCATGTCGGCACGAGCTGCCACGTGAGGTCGCTTCATAAACAGCCGTGCTCGCTCATAGGCAGTTACGAATTGAGCTGATTCTTTATAGTGACGACTCAGAATCAAGCTAAAGAGGGGAAATCTCAAAAGAGAGTCAAGCTACAGTTTTACTGTGACAGTCATGTTTGTGATGTAATATATGAACTTTGATGACCCGTCTCATCTCCCTTAACACGAGCACATTTCATTCAAAAAGTCTAGGAAATGCCTCAGATTGCACCACAGAACATCTAGAATCCAAAAATTGTCCCGTGGCCCTTAGGCGGGCCCCGGACACCACGTCTTCAGGGCTTCGCGCTCCGCACTGGCATATTATAAGTTCCACTTTAGGATTTGAAGACACCCCCCCCCCCAGTCTGGGATCAGGGAACGGGCCAGAACAAGGTATACGCACACGTACTGGGCGTGTACACGCAGTTTTGCGACGAGCAAAAACTTTTCAATATGATAGGGCAAAATTTTGACGATTTTCTTTTGAAGTTGAAGCTATCCCATTGCAAAATAAAATCCATTCAAAGTAATCAACATAATTAACCATTTATATATTTGTGGAGGAAATTAGAAATGGAGTTAAACGGATCATTTTGGGCGGAAATTATCAATTACACTCACTTTGCGTGACGGTTCGTCGGCAAATTTCACGATGGCACACCCCTCCCAATTCAAAATGGTCTAGCGACGCCCGTGATTAAAAAAAAATCTAGGATAATCTTGTAAACTTTTGTTGATAAGTGGACAATGATACACCTGTGTTTAGTCATTGAGATACGAACATAGATTGATACCAATCATACAGTACAGGTATAATATATTGACAATATTTCACTGTTGCTCTTCACAGTGTGTGTACTGTTTCAAATTAGTGAATGATAAAATCATTCATTCTGAATGAATGAATAAATGAATCATTCACTTTTCGAAAAATGAGAAACACTATGTGAGAAATGTCAATAAATATGATTTTGATTTTGATTTTGATTTTTTCCCAGTCCTTTGTGACTTTAATATTTAATATTTAAAACAAAGCTTCACAATAGTTCTTTCAGAAAACGTTGACAATTTTATTTTGCTCTTTTAATTTGTTTGCATTTTGTTTTATTCTCACGAGTGTATTCCGTAACGGTTACAAAGAATGGTGTAAAACGGTTACAAAGAATGGTGTAAGTAAAAGCTTCTAATTATTTTGGAAAGGATCATCATCAAAAAAATTTTAATGCTTGCAACGTCGTTTTCGTTTACATACATTTTGTCGTTAACATATATTTGTCGTTCGCATACACAATGACCTCGGTTCCACAATTATGCCCCTTTTTTGTTTTAAGATTTGATTCAAAAATGTTTTCAAAGAACATATGTCTCTGAATATCTGCAACGGAAAATTGAAGTTTGATTTAGCTGACTGGGGGACATTAAAGTGTTTCGTGAAATGTTGTTTAAGGGTCCTGTTAGGAATATGAAATTTTAAATTTTTCACAAACGTAGACTTGAAATCAAGTTGTTAGACATTGTCGTAATTGTCCGACGAGGCCCCCGATATTTACAAAGCACGGCACTAGCTGGCGCCCTGTGTCGTGTTTACATCGGTAGCGCCAGTATCACACCCGGAGGAAGGGACTTTTTATCAGTAACCTAGAGAGTATTATGTTATTATTCATGAGGACAGAACTACGTCACAGCATATTACTTAGTTGACGAGAATTTAAAGAACGGATGTCGTCAGGTTGTCACATAGCCTAGTGGTTGGTGGGATGGGTTTCTGATCGAAAAACCTTGGTTCGAATAATGTCCATTTATTCATCTACCGTGTTTCTTCTCCCAACTTATCTAAAGGATTATTTGAATTGAAGGGGAAAAGAAGACTGAAACCTAAGTTTCTTGAAAAAAATATCGCGAACCGCTAACCAGGCGCTAGTGTCCCTTCCTCCGGGTGTGATACTGGCGCTTCCGTTTACATCCGGCATCCGACAGGTATTGGAATTGACGCACACACATATTGGGGCCGAGGTTGCATTGAACGTTCCCGCATGTTATTATACCCCACACTGCACGCACCCCTGGACGGTACTGTATTCGTACAGTACAGCACTGTGTCAACGCCAGTGCAGGTGGAACGGTATAATACGCGGCGGCGCCGGTGTCACATGAAAATCCGACTCCTATGAAAATTGGACCCCTATTTCCCTATTATTGGTTGATCCCTCGCACGTGACAGGTCACTCTCCCGAAACGATCCTAAATATAGCATAGTATCGTACTCACGCGTGCGCAGTACTACCAATGAGTCCACATTTCATGGAGTCGGATATTCACGCAACACCGGACGTACTACACCCGGCCATATTACCGGCTATATTTCAAGTCTAACCCAAACGTGACACAATTATTAATCTAAAATATTAGTTATTTATTGTTTGGGATTTTGTGGGGTTTTAAGATTTGAGGAATTTATTTATTTGACGATATAAAATATTTCATCTTTGGTTTTTGGTGGTTCAGCGTTTTGCCTTTTTTTTCGTTTGCAGTGCGTAGAATGCGAATAAAATAAATGCATGCAGCAAAAAATGTTGTTGTTGTGTACGTGTGTGTGCCTTTGGTATTATGTATGGTTTGTGTTTATCACTCGCAAAAATACCATAACATTTTCTTAGCAAAGCAAATAAATGAAAATGATAATAACATATTTAAAACTATGAAAACTTAGAAAACATATCTCAACAGATAGGAAAAAGATGCATTTTTGATCCAGCAGGTCAGGCAATAATTTATAGGGTGTGCTTGTGCTTTGCCGTTTGGCTCTCGTTTATTTCTTAAGGTGTTTCGTAACTGTTTGATATCTTGGCTTGAACCTGTTTACGAAATCTCAACTGCTCTTCCGGGATGTCAAATTCCACTAAATAATGAACGTTGCAATATGCTCAACAAACACAACTGTTTGCAGAGGGGTAATTTATAATCCTGACTGATGAAAATTATGATAATTTAATGCACACCTGCCTCTCGGTGCTTCAAAACTGTTACATGTATTTATTTTTTAAAGATGCGCATAGTTTTCGTTCCATGGCTAAGATAAAAAAAACATCTTTGCTTAATCATAGTTTTAATTGATCGAGCAAGTATCGACTGGAAGTGAAGGCGCTGACAAAATTGATTTGTCCATTATGTATTGGCACTTGTGTGGTATTCCAACACCTGCGTGATAATTTGTCAGAGTTTTTGACAAATATTTCATTTATACTTTTATCTAATTCTAGTTCATCTAAGTATTTCTTTCGTAATCAAGCGGCATGCCCGTCAACGTTGGTATCGCACTTGACAATAGTCTAGCAAGAAGCTTAGCTGCGGTACTCTTGATAAAGAAACAGCATTTAAGACGCTCAAACGGTCTCAAACAGTCTGTACAAACATGTATTCTGTAAAACCTCTAAGAGGTTTAGCTGAAGAAAAAATAATTGGTTTGATAAATTTTAACATCATACGTTGATGCAAAAAAATGTACTCGACACTTAACTTGGGCGTCGGCCCAACTTGGCATGGCGTTGGCTATTGCTATTTGTAAGCTATGTTTTAAAGGTTTTTGAAATTGCATTGCTAGTTTGTGATAAAAAAAAAATCTTTGTAATTATTGAATATTGATGACATATTTAGGACAACATGATGTACCATTTAAGTGATAACGCACTGTCTTCCGCTGCAGTGGCGTGGCCAGGAATTTTTCAGTGGGGGGGGGGGGGGGCGCTGGGGGGGGGGGGGCTGGAACATTTCATGGGGGGGCGTCATGTAGATCAATGATATTTTTTTTAGAAACTCAAAATCTCAGTGGGGGGGGGCGACTGGGGGGGGGGCGACAAGGTTTCATGGGGGGGGGGGGTCCCCCAGCACATATATTAGGGGCCTTTGTTTCGCAATCAGTGGTGCTCAGTCACCGACGACGGAAGAAGTGCAATTAAGGTTTCGATTGAAAGCTAACAAACTACTATTTAAGAAGAAGCCATTTTGACGTTGTTCAATTTCCTAACTTTTACATATGAGCCCATTGGTTTTGGATTACCTGTATATTGAAACACCCTGTATAGACCTATGTGGTAACTAATTACTTGTATAACGGCAAGGCTGAAAATGACTACACTTCGTCAGTAGTGTCCTTTTTGTCTCTCGAGCTGAATAAGTCTAGTTTGTTTGTTGGTTGCTTGCTTTGGTTTTTGCGTAGATTAGCAATTATGAAATCCATAGCGATAAAAATTACACTAGTTACCCTTTAAAACTTATTTTGCTGATGCTGCAAGTAAGTGACCAATATATCTGAAGATTACTAATGAAGAAGTTTGTTGCATTTGGTGAAATTGATTTTTTTTTTCGTCAATATTTTGTTTGGGTAAAATAGAAACAGAACTACTTCAAAATGGCGTCACCAGCGTTCGATCTGAACTCAGGCCGCACTATGCATATATAGAGCGCATGCCTTATTTTGAATGACGTAAAATCAATTTTGAATGCAATTTTGACTTCCTGCAAGCGCAGCATTTTTGGTTCCGCATAAATCAGTGCACGATGTCGAAAGACAGTTTTGAAAGTCACCAAATTGAGCTAATTTGGAAGTGAAGAACTGATTGGTCACTGCTGTCTCGTTTCTGATAACCCCAACAGTTGTATCCAATGACGACCCTTCTTTTCATTCAAACCCAGTCAAGCAACCAATCAGCTGCATCCGAGGTTTTCAGAGCAATGAGGAGTGTTTTCCTTTTGCTAACGCAATCAGTTTTCTCAACCAAGTCTAGTACAAAAACCGCCGCCACACTCACAGCTGTTTGAGAAGCGCGCCCACCTCAGTGAAGCAACGACAGTCGGAATTTCTCCGTTTATTGTCGACTGTCCTCAGACTTAAAGACGGAAGAGAAAAATAACCGGCGGGAAAACTCAAGACCATTAGTGCCGTTGCCATGGCACGCATCTTCTTGCACTGTCTGGCACTGCTTGTTGCCGTTTTATTGACAAGGTATTGTTGATTAACTTTTACTTCTGAATTTACATCATTGATACATTTGCCTCTCTACAACGTACGCACATGAAGTCTATTGGGGGAATGTTTCAAGTTAAGTTATTGGTTGGGCAATTCCGTAAATTCGGACGTACATGTCAGACAGTGAATTGAGCTTCTGTTGATAGTGTGAATGTGAAATATTACTAATGTGTGATAACTAATGAAAAGAAAACATTACTTGCAACGATTTTGCTCAACAATTTCACTTCATGTTTCACGAGACACCCCTCTATAATGGAGTGTCCAGCTCGCGAATAAGTCGTAAACAACTCCTTTTATGGAGATTGTCGTGTGCGTCGCGCGTACTGCGCGATGTCGCGCATAATGCAGCTGAGGCGGTGCGCTGTGAAATAAGAATACTGACTCTTCGATGGTATTGCGAATGCCTACGTGAGGATTGTGAACGTTCAACCAATACTACCGTAAAAGTCTCTGCATTACATAGTAGTCCAAATTTCATGTGACACTGGGAATAATGTTTAAGACCAGCAAGCCGGTCTTTATAATCCGTTTAAGACCGACCACATGACGGTCTCTCGAACAATAGGGAAAATGTCAACACTAACAAAAGCAGGAAGATTTTTTTAGTGTAAACGTAGGATTTGAAATTGTTATTTAATTATAAAAATTAATTTTTAAAAAGGTCTTACAAATTTTGTTGAGGTTTGGGCCCTGAAAAGCACATTTTAACAGACAATACGTAATGACTTAAAAATTATTATTTCTTCATGAAATCGTGACAATAGGCCTATAGCTAGTTGGTAGTTTCGTCTCTAAATATCAAATACATGTATTATTCTTGAAATGATTTTGTTAGTGATGGCGTACATGATCCGATCAATAATTGTGTTCAACCTCGATTTCTATCCTGATGCTTCAGATGCAATGCGATGCGGAACGATGCACTGTGTAGAAAGATTGAGAGAGTGTACTACAGGCGAGGTCTGTACCAAGTCTTGTCGAATGTCTTTGAAGAAAGAACCATGCCCATTGATCGGCAAACACCAAATTACATGTTAAGGTAAGTAAAACGTAAATCTGATATGCACATTTGGTATAACGATTTTTGACGCCGAATTGGAGTTGGGGCAAACAGTTTAGAAATGCGCATGCTCAGAATAGCCCCACTCGCGTCCGCGTCACGGTGAGTGAAATTGACGCGAACATCTTGATCCCGCTGAAAGTTCATTGAACTACTTGAACTGCTTTAAACTGGCCAGTTACTGCAGATTCGTTAAGGTTCGACTATCAAGTTTATAGCAATTGCCGTACCGTGCTGAAGACGAGCTATTGTCGCACTCATCTCATTTATTAAAGTTCGGCGCGTCATTAGAACGGACCTGAACGTTTCGAACAGTATGCTCGAAAAGAATAAATATTTGAAATATTGTTGAGAGACCGTACCATTCCTTTTGGTATTTTATGTACAGCGAAAACTTATCATTTTGTTATGCATGTAAACATTCACCTGAAACATTTCCAAATAAGAGCCTTTTGGGTTTATTTTGATCGTTTATTAACTTTTTTGATCAGATGGGTATGCTGTGATGGAGAGGATCGTCCAGACTATTGCGGAAAACGTAAGTAAGATAGGGGGCATTCTGGAGTCTCATGACCTAATACTGTTTAATGCGGGATAAATAACATGCTTAAAGTGGCTGGATTGCCCGCCGGTTGCTATGAGCATGACGTAACAGACAACATAGTCTAAACTGTTTGGGAACTGTTTTCTTTCATTGGCCTTGATAAATCCTTTTGCAGCCTTCTGCGATCCCTTTTGCCCGGAATATGAGGGTGAATGCAACTTGGAGGACAAGAGATGCAGGGACAAAGCCGATATCGTTACGGATTCAGGAGTCGGTAGGTGTCTTGTTTCCATAATCCATACATAAAAGAAACTCATATGTGATTAAAAGAGAAAAGTGGTCTTCTTAATGCCAAGACTGGAGACCAATCTAAGAATGCCAATTAATTAGACACCTGTCTACTGATAGGAATCGACCTTTAAGTTGCGTCTGCTGTGCTTCTACCGTATATTTTATACTTCGACCTCATAATATTTACTCTTCCACCTGTCAAAGCCTCACATGTCACATATTTTGATACACGCCTCTGATGAATTCACATATAGCTGTAACTTATAAATACGTCTAAACAAAAATCTAATGGCAGAAAACAAACGCTGCACTGATCTGTAATATTGCTTTTCATTCGCAGGCCGTGTCGAGAAGAGGGGCAGCGCACAGTACTCTTTTGAACCGTCCGAAGAGCCATTTGCCGATGGGAATCCTGATGGTAGGTTAGATTGCAAAAAGCTTTTAGCCATTTTAGACTTGTGTGTCATAGTAGCAGTTAACGCAGTGGATGATAATGTTAAACAAAAATCAATACTTTGATAAATATTCAATCGGGATTTTGTATTAAAATGTTGTCTTGTGCTTTTTACATCAGAATTTTCCTCCAACGAATGTTTACTTTGTAACTTGTAAATAGCAACGGTAGAGCAAGGTGATTGTATTGTGTACCTGTGTATTTTACTGATTGCATTGCCTATGTATATTTATTGTGAGTGGATGTCGAATACCGAGGAATTGTTTTGGCAGTTCAAGAATGTAAAGATTATAACAGTTTCCCAAAGAAGGGAATGTTATTGATGTAACTGAGAAAAAAAATTGGCCTTGTAGAAAAAAGCCCTACTGAAGCCTCGATACTAATTCCTTGAGGTATTGTTCATCGAATTCTTTTTGGCAAGACTGTTTGGCTGTGTCAATTGTGCATCCAAACACTGCCATTCTTACTCATTCAAAGCGCTAAGTTAACACATCTTGGTTCTGAGCTCTCTATCCTACTACAGTTTCATCTTCGTATTTCAGAATACAATGATGTACAAGAAACATAATGATGATGAGGGAAATTCCTTATGCAGGAACTCGCACCTTACAACTGTGTATCGTTGTATACATTGACAGGAATGTGCACTCTTTGTTGCGGCGGATCAATCAGGACATTCGATGGGCTGACCTACAACTACCCACTACAGTGCCGGACAGTGTTGGCATCCTTCAAAGCTGAAAACCAGTTCACTGTGGACATCGTACCTAAGTATGAGTGCAATGATATCACCCATGAATGCAGAAGTGCTGTGAACATCACGTAAGTACATTATTTTCCCCATTTTTAATCTTGCCCGTGAAGCTAATCACCTCCGTAGTAAGCAAAAGAAATCAGCCTCACGTTTGCCACGTTTCGCTCTGAAAAAAATATATAGTTTCATCTTTACATTGCGGCATTTTATATTAATCCACACCCGGACTGGGACCACGAGTGCAGAAAAAAAAATGCAAAACAAAATCAGGCCAACTTTCATCACCCTTTAGCTAACAAATTCTCCAAAATGTTCATGAGGCAAAGACAGGATCTTCAGTATCGCCAGCCAAGTTTGAGGTTTTTTTAAGGAGACTTTTCTTCAAAATTTTGCACCTGAGAGTGAGACGAAGTGATTTTAATTTTAAGTCGAAGACTAGACTGGTATATGTCTTACTGTTTGAAAAGATTGACCTCTTAGTTGTGTGGTGGCAGACGATGGATATGTGTAGAAATAGAGACCGCGTACTGATTGATGCAGTACTAAAGCGGTGTTGGACTGGTTGTTTCATGTGCCAGTCTATTTTCTGGCGTTGCATTTTTGCAATACTTTACGTTTTGAGACTGTCATCATGTACACAGTATTGAGAGGAATTTTCGGACTACCCCAGGCCTCGCCCCCAACCTTACGGTTCAGGCTCCTCGCCTTGCGGCATTCATCCTAAGTCAACGCCTTGTTCTCTGCCCTGTTTGAGTTGCTTGGCGAAAGAACATGTTTAATGTATCGTTTATGCCGTGCATCTATTTCTATGACTCGACAGAAATAATCTAATGATGCTTGAGTTTCTACCTGGTGGTGTGGTTCGCTATAATAACCGAGTTGTACAGCCGCCGTACAGTAGCACGTCCGGCATTCTGATATTCAAGAGAGGGGCGGAGATAGTCTTCGAAGGGACAGACGGTGAGAAAAAAAGGAAACAAACTCTTTATTCCCTGAAATAAACATGTTTACATGTATAGTTCTGTTCACTGTTTGGTCTAATTTATTTCGATACTTTTTTGGCAAGGGTCGTTAAACAGGTCCTTCAAATCATATATTTTCTCAGATATTTTTTTGTGTGTATTTCGTGGCTCGTGCGGCGGTGGGACATTTCTAACAGGATACAAATAATTCCAAAGATTGTTCAAGACATGTTCCACATTTTTTTTTTAAAGAAAGCGATGAGAAAATCAAGGTTGGGGAAAATGCTTGTTCGTTGTTTCGCACTCTGCGGACGTGTAAGAAACAACATGTGTATCTGTAATGTATGTATTATGTACCACACACACAACGTGTACGCTGCATTGAATAGACACGACTTGAAATACGTATGGGTATGCCACAAAATGCCGTCGCGTCCGATGTAAACACTTAACCGGGTGTTTTTTTTGTCTTTTCTCGGGAACGGCAACACGTTAGGTTATTTTCCTTCCAACCTGACCACTGGAATAGTATAAATAAACAACTCAAAACGTTAAATTTTCGGGGATTTCAGGCCGTACTGTCCTTTAAAATTCCCCGGTCAGATTCGACCCTGAATCTGGGACAGTATGACCAGACTCTCTTAATCTGGGTCAGATTGACAATTGTTCGGGTGAAGTGACCCACAAGAGTGTCTCAGAGAAGTGTCATTATGACCTGGAAAAGTGTCGGCCTCAGGTCAAAGATTTGGGTCGCATCTGACCCAGGACTTTTAGGGGTGTATATGCCTAGGTATTTGGTATCATGGCTCCTAAATTCTCGCTATAGACCTTTATCATGCTGCCACCATTTCAGTCATGTTCCCTGTATCCAATAACAGTACTGAATGATAATGTGTTTTGTGCAAACAAAAGAACCAGACTATTTTTACTTTCAGCCTCGCTTTGGTTACGTTGAATTAAATGGAAAAAATCAAGATGGCCGCAACATGAGAATGGTCTATTATTTGTTTTCAGAGACTCGAGTGTTCTTCGACGGGATCAACGGCGTGTCCATCGAGGTGAATCGGATCTACCAAGCCGCAGACGGCGTGCACAGCCTGCGAGGCCTGTGCGGAAACTACGACAACGACCACAGGAACGACCTGGACGGCTTAGCCGTGGCAGACCTGGCCGGTAAATACAAGTTTCCGGAGGGCAGGTGCCAGCCGATGGACGCCCAGTTCATCGTCCCGTTCTCGAGCCTGAGCGATGTGCAGCAGTCGGAGGTCCGCACCGCTTGTAACGATTTTGCAAGAGACCCGATCTTCAAAGAGTGCAGGTCCAAAATCGTGATCGAGCCCTACCACACCTCCTGCTGGTTCTCAATGTCGCTGTGTATACTGCAGGGTTCGAGGTGCGACATTTGCAGTATTTACGCCGAGTTCTCGGAGACCTGTGCACGCCATGGTGTCGATGTGGAATGGAGATCAGAGTCGTTTTGCCGTAAGTATTCCAAACCCTTTGTTGCTTTCAAAGTTCTTTCTTTACGACTTGATCACGTTGCTCGCCTTGTCTGTTGACTTATAGGATAATGCACCTGTTATATTGTAATGATCAGCAACTTTAGCAAATTATTCCTTCACCAATTTCAAAATCTTCGGCATGTAGTTTCCATGTTTATGGATAGGTTTCGATAGAAAAAACCCTTCCGGCAATTTAGACAAATGAACTGATAAATTCATCATCAAAATGTTTAACCAAGTCAAAAATTGCAGTAACTACTCTGTGAAGATACTATACGTGTACATTACAGCTTCAATCAAAACTACATATTTAAAACGTCTATCAAAACGAATAATACAACATTTCGGTGGACCTTCCAAAGCCGATGACAAATCACTGCCTAAACTATCTTTTATCATTATAACTGATATACTTATAATACACGATCTATTTTCAAAGCAGAAATGAATCATGTAAGAACCGATTGGAACCATATTACACATGATCAGATAAATTGTTGGCTAGATGTATTATTGGTTGGGTGTTTTTGTCAATGCAGATATTGAATGCAGTAATGGCATGGAGTACGTGGAGTGCGGAACAGCTTGCCCACGCACATGTGAAAACATGTTCTACTCCGCCGACTGCGCCGAGCGGTGTGTTCCCAGCTGCCAGTGTCCATACGGTACGTTTCTTGCCTGGAATTATGGGAGCAGAAAGAGTGTTGGTCACAGAGAGTTGTCTGGAAAACTCAGTTTTGCACTTATAACAATTGTATATCGCTCTTATATGTATCTCATACTTCTATTCTACATGACAGTCAACTTTACGCTTCGCCGTAACTATAGTTCAGAAAATCCAAATGATAGTTAAGACATTCCCAACTATAGTTGGGTTTTCCCCGTCTATAGTTTGGACTATCCCAAATATAGTTTAAGGACATTGCTAGTATAGTTGGGGCGTAGCAACGTTAACAGAACGTCTTACTCTAGCCCTCCACACTATGGACCCCAACATGCCTGAAATCTATGTTTTGGATAAAACGTGCAATACCCGCTATGTTACCTATTCATTTACAATGCTGTACATTCTGCACACCATTCTGCGAATTGCATGTATTGTCTGAAACAAGGATATTTTAGACTTTTGGGGTTCATACTAAAAACCCAATCTCCTTACGTCTTGAGGCCAAACGTATCAACCAAGCGGTTTAATAAACGCACGGATGATGCAAATTTAACATTGTACCTGCTACTATAAACATATCATTTAAATAATTTGCCTTTCTACACAAAGTTTTTGTTGCCGAACAAATTGATACTGACCAGATGTCTTGGATCAACCTTGACTTAAACACAGGTACCTACTTGGATGGAGAGCTCTGCATCCCTAAGGAAAGTTGCCCCTGTCTGCAAGCAAGCGAAAGCTTTCCAGCCGGTGCCATCATGAAGGATGGGTGCAGGGAATGGTATGGACTCCTTATCATCTTTAACGTCTTTCATTAAACGGAAAGGGTCAATAACAAACTCACTTAGACGAGTACATTGTCAAGTCACTAAACACAGGTCGTTGACCCAAATTCTGCTATTGTCAGTCCGGACAGACAGGAAGTGACGGCGTACAAAACGATACAGTGGCATTCCTCAAAATGTTTTGAATTCAATTTTTGGCTTTGGTGAGAGATGGTATGCCATTCAGTTTTGTTCGCTTTTCTGTGCGATTTTGATTGTGTAGAGTTGGCTTGCTGCACGTTTTTAGTCAAAATGTACCGGGTGAGTAAGAAAAAAAGCGGAACCCAAACCGCAAAAAAATATATTTCATATTTAAACAAATTATGTAGCACCCAAAAATAATAATGAACAAGCCGATTTCATAAACTACTTTTAGATGAAAGAAATTACTGAAATTGCTTATTCCGTTCTAACTATATCACCATTTAAACACAATGACCCTAAAACATCTTTCGTCCAAAAATGCGATTTCAAGAATAGTCGTCACTATTGTCTTCAAACACACCAGCAATAAAAACTCAGTTTAAAATTGGAAAAAACATACAACAATGTCCTTTTGAAGGCCTGTCATTTGAAAAAAAAGTGGATTCTACAAATCATTTTTGATTAGTACCGAGCAACAATTTGGTGCGTGAAAAGGTGCATGGGATGTATGGAAGATTTGTGGGGGAAAAAACGTGTTTTAATCAATATGGAAAAGGTGCTTTGTGTGAAGAAAATGTTCTATCTGGTGATTGAATAAGTGCATAATGTCATGCATGGAAGATTTGTAAGGAAAAATGTTTCTATCGGGCGCCATATGAACTAGTCCGATTAAAAACATTAAAATGGAATGATCTTGAAGAATTTGTTTGAAAAACAACAGGAAAAAATTGGAACGATGAAAAGTTTGTTTTGTTACATTCAACTCTTTTCCTCAGTGTTTGCATGGAGGGCATGCTGCGGCAGTGTACCACCCATGCCTGCCCTGCAACCTGTTCAATCTTGGGAGGCCATGCCTTCCGCACCTTCGACGGCAGCAGGTACGAGTTTGACGGTAAGTGCGAGTACGTGCTGGCGCAGAACCTGAACAAAGACGACCCGCTGTTCGGTATCTTCATGGACAAGTCGGTCTGCGATGATAAAGATCTAAACTGCGTTCCGTACATCAGCATTATGGTTCCAGATGGAACCACATACGAGTGAGTTTTGATATCTATTCTCTGAGGATTCAGCTCAATCAATGTCTGGGTTAAGTTGCGGAACTTGTATTGCAATAGACCCATTTTGTCGGGTACGTGATGCAGAATTCTAAACAACTTTCACAAATATTCACGTAATGAAGTTGTTAGTTTGTAAACAATGGTGACAACTTCATTGCAGGAGAATATTAGGGAAGTTGTGGGGGAGATAGGGAACTATTTGGGGGTATTTTCTTTTTGATAATACAAGCATGGCATTTGGCATACAGTCAATCAAGTGTCACTTGATGCGTCTGGGGAATGACCTTCTTTTATTGTTTTCTTCCAAATACTCAGCTGTGTCATTACTATGTTTAAACCAAGTAAACTTTTTAACAATAATTTGGTCGGTTACGTTTTTGATAGATGCGAATGATCTACTCTATCTTTAATGTGTCATTACTGTTCCAAAACAGACTTCAGACGGCGGGTGCAGTGCAGATATCCAAAGCCAACCAACCCACACAGGAGCTGAAGCTACCATACAGCAAGGTGGACGGCGACAGTACCATCACAGTCACCCGTATTTCGTCTGTCGTGACTCGCGTGGCGTTACCAAAGCTGGGCATTGAGATCATGTGGGGCAGCGATAACCGCATATATCTCTCCGTGACAGAGCACCTGTTTGGCAAGGTATAGGCCTATTTCTTTCTAAATGAAACACATAATATTATGTATGACGTAGGCATATGTAATATGTTATTCCAAAAAAAGTGAAGCTACGGACTAGACTGTTTAAAGTGAAAATCACTTTACAGGGCGAGTCAAAAAAGAGGAAGCCCAAATGGTGCCCCTTTTTTTCTAAAGAAGTTCTACATGTAGCGCTTTCCAAATCTAGGATATGAAAGCCCAATAATAATAACAAACGCACAAAAGCCAAATTTAATAGGCGAATACTTTCTCATCTGTTTCACTGTCAAATACAGTAAGTTATTTCTGGTTATATTTTTTATATTTTCTTACTGGATAAAAGTTTAAAGGGTTTTTCATTGATTTCTAGAGTGCCCGGGGACCCTGCTCAAGTAGTACGTACAATACCTTTTCAAAATTAATGAACATTTACACTCTTAAGCCGTTTCATCTGTGCATCTTAGATTCATGGTCTTTGCGGGAACTTCAACCAAGTACTCAATGACGACTTCCAACTGCCCTCTGGATCCACTGTGGCCGTTGCTCAAAACTTTGTCGGCAAGTGGATCTCCAATGCCCTTTGCGAGGAGACGGACCACAAGGACAGTATCAACTTCTGTGAGGTCGAGAACTCCTTCGAGCAGAGTGCCAAGACTGTTTGTGGTAAACTGAAGTCGGAGCCTTTTCTAGAATGCAGTGCGAAGGTGGATGTGACCACGTACCTGAAGCAGTGCCAAGTCGACCGATGTAACAGCTTCGAGAGAGCTGAGTGTCTAGCCTTCGCCGCCTATGCCTGGGAGTGTGCCAAGGTGGGCGTGGAGATTGACTGGAGAAGCCCAGATCTGTGCCGTAAGTTGTGCTTTCCATTGCCATTTCTCGGTGTACAGCCAATGTCTTCTATTTGATGATACAAATGCTGTTTTAAACTACTTATTCGCCCGCTGGTGTTCCTCAAATCCATCGATCTTGATGACATTTAACCAAAGTGTGAGTCATGCCACTTCCTTGCAGTCCTTCCGTGCTCAACCGAATTCATTATTTGCAGCACTTAGATTCAAAGTATGCCTAATTCAAAAACAAATTCAGCAGCTACACTTGCAAATATTGGGAGAGCAAACATGTCTTTTTCGTACATGTTTTTTTTTTCTCAAAGTCTGTTAGAAATAAGCCTAATTTGTTATCCGTACGTGGCTACACATACAGTTGAACTTCATACTTAACATTCCAGAAGGCAAGGGTCACATTAATGTGACCAAACTGTAGGTAACACTACTTCATCATTACGAAAATATCGGCTTATATACAAGGACAAAAACAGTCGGAAAGTCATTTCTTCATTTCCTCCTTTTCTCTCTCAAATTTTCCTTTATTCCACTAGTCACTGTGTCGATTACATGTCTGCCGTATTAAACTAAATGTTGCAAGATAAATACAAAAATTGTTCCTGGATCAGGAATGATCTTATTTCTTGGTTTCCTTTGTTTTATGCCAGCCATCGAATGCCCGAATGGGATGGTGTACAAAGAGTGTGGGTCCATGTGCGAGATGTCTTGCCGTGATCTTGGGAACTCTGCCAATTGCACCGAACAGTGCGTCCAGGGTTGCCAGTGCCCGGGTGAAATGGTATGCATTGGATGCAGGATATCTTGTTAGGCCTTACAGACAAGAAATTTGATATTCATGGATCAATTACGAAGATTTAATTAAGAGGTTACTTTCAAATATCAAATGACTCTTCCCGGTCACGCTCAAACAAACTTTAAGCAATGGGGTGGTTTTGCCAGATGTTGAGCAACATACCGAGTGCCTATACTGATGATGGTAAAGCTTTCGAAAGGTTTGTCTTAGTGTACCCGAATTTACCAACAATGATGGTTATCTTCCAAAAGTGTTTATTTTGCGTGCCTGGGCACCGATTTTTATGTTTTGTTTACTTCATGAATTCAACCATTATACATGTATAGGCCTACATTTCAAGCAACTGTACATCAATGTTGAATATTGCTCATGGAAAAAAAGCTTTAGTCTTTAGTTTAACAAGCAGAGAACCATTTACTTGTGCTGATTGATTTTGAATACCAATGACTCCGATTTCAAAATCGCTAGGCCAAATTATCCCTTTGTTGTCTAAGTTAACGTTACAGTAAATGTGAGGTTGACACACCGAGAAAAACTGAAATCTTCTTTCATGACTCATGTTGAAGCATTGCACGTACGTTGGGATTGAGTAAGACCTCATTTCCAATCTCAATTTCTGAATTATTAATGGCGTCCAGTTTGATGAGAAGCAAACCCTGCTTTGTTCCTCAGAGGATAAATTCCATATTAACGACAGTGCTGATCCTTTTATCTCTAGGTATACAGCGATCAATTGGAGAAGTGCGTGTCGCAGTCGGAGTGTCCCTGTCACTTCAAAGGAAACGTATACCAGCCTGGCAGAACGTGGAAGAGTGTTTGCAATAAATGGTGAGTGTAGTTTTTGATCTTTTTATCCGAATAAAGTGTACAGTTGACGCATATTTCTGAATCTTTATTATTATTTTTTTTTAATCTAATTCTCAGCAGTCTGGGGGAAAATCACTTGTCATGGCATGCAATCATGTTTCAACTATGACAGTAAAACATCCCCAGTATTACATGTCTTAGTGTCTAGAACTTGGGCAATTATTTTGGTTGGTTTCTCAATTTATCAACATTTTTTTCGTCAGTGTCTGCAAAAAAGGAGTCGCTGAATGCACCGACGAAATCTGTACAGGTAGGTACAAAAATACATCGCTATTTAGAGGCAGTTGATATTACTTTAGATCCGTGCTTATTATCCTTCCTCTTTAAAAAAGAAGGATAAAGAATAGGAAGCTATTCCAACATGCGCCGTGCATTATTCATTGGAATAACGAATCATGACGAACAGACACTCTTATTCCCACCAAATGACACATTTAAAATATATTCCACAATTTCCTGTATAAAAAAATGTTAAGGTAAGAATTACGTATCGCCCTACACTTTTCTAAAGCACAGGTTCTTAACATGCACCATAACAAATCGGATTTAAATGTGTAGTCGAAGACGCATTGTGTCCATTTGGAAATATATTTAAACCTGTTTTGACAGCAATATGACGTATTGTTTTCATTCAAAATGACGTTTTGCTCTCCTGAGTTTTCTTTTGTTTTAAATTTCAGACAGCACACAGCTAACAACTGTAAAAAATAAAATAAAAAAAAATAAAAGAGTTGTTCGAGAATGCTTACTTAAGGTACATTTCTTAAACAACCCGCAAGAGCTAAATTATTGTCTGACAACTAATAATTTGAACGAAAAATGCTTTAAAATATCCGGAAAACCTATATTAATTGTGGTATTTAAATGTTGGTGGTTTCGTTTACAAATGACAGCTGCTGGAGAGGAATGCACAGGCACTCAAGAGTACATTGATTGCCTGGAATGCCAGCGTGAATGCACCAACATCCATCTGGCCTGCAATGCCAAGACTTGCACCGCGGGATGCGGGTGCGGCGTGGGCAAAGTGCGGAACGAGGACGGGACGTGCATGGACGAGGATCAGTGCCCGTGCTACTACAACGGGCACAGCTACCAAGTGGGCGAATCGTTCAGGAAGGACTGCAACTTATGGTAAAAACAATCCAAGCCACCCTGTACGTGGTGATCAAAAACACACGAAACCCTGATGTCAGGACTATTGTTTTTAGTGAAGTTCTGCATGTAGCACTCTCAAAATCTAGAATATAAAAGCCCAATTCATAAGCTTTCTTTTAGTAGAAAAATCATTCAAATCACTCATGTACTTTTCAAGTTATAGAACTTCAAAACGGTGGTTGGCTTTAAAATCCCAAAACTTGAAAAGTACATAAATGATTTGAATGATTCATGTACTAAAAAAAAGCTAATTAAGTGGGCTTTTATATCCTAGATTTTGAAAGTGCTACATGCAGTACTTCATTACAAAAATTGGTCCGGCTATTTGGGTTTCCTTTATTTTTACTCACTCTGTATAGTAAAATATAAAAGTGATGCATTGAGTTTTCTAGATTGTGTGCGTAATTCAACACAAGACCTTTTTGTTAATTCAGCCTCTTTGTTTTTGCATGCAAAGGGCCGACTATGACAATCCTCATATCTTGATATGTGCACGCACAGTTGATATAGGCCGACCGTACTGACTTCCACGACAGCTTAAACCAATATCTTTACAAGTCAATTCATTAACACAATTAAAATACATCAAAATTATGAAAGTCTTCTTTCCTTTTCCCCCCAGCGTTTGCACACCATATGCTATTTATTGCCAGAACAAGGTTTGTCCAGGTTAGTATTGCTATACAAAAGGATATTAAGATCGCAAAAATTAATTGCAACATGATCATTGATATTTTTCTGAGTCACCGCTTTGATTATACCGTTTAAGTCTAGAATCAATTTACGAAAACAAAATGTTAATTTTAAAAGGATCTTAACAATACCCTTTCTTACCACTACAGCTACCTGCAGAGGTTATGGGGATCCCCATTATGTGACATATGACGGTAAACAGTATGAATTTCAAGGTAAGCCTGTTAAAAAAAGTGTTTGTAATGATTTTAAAAGCAAAATTTTATAACACTTCCAAGTCCTAAACTCTTTGACGGGAAGGCGTGCTATACATGGAATAAAAAACAAACATTGAACAGTTTTAATTACATGTATTTGTTTTCTGAATGTAGCACTTTTTCGGGCACATTCTGTATAATCTCAGGGAGTCTGAGATGGTCTTTGGAATGTTTAACATGCCAAATGAGCGGTAAATGAGGGCAGTTAAATGCTTATATTGTGACCTCGCTTTGGGCAGGTTTAAGGCACATAACAGGATCATTTGCATTCATCCCAAAAGTCATCTAGCGAACTATCAAAATGCTTATATATGGACTAAAGAAATCAAGAAACTTACAAGGTGGTTTCTAACGATTAGTCAATTGACCGATCTTTGCAAACAAAGAGTTTTATTGACAAAATCGTGTTCCGATATCAAAATATTGTGCATGGTTTTTCATTGTTTTCTCGAACAGTGTGATATCCACTGAGCTGAAACTTTAATAGGTTAGGTTTTGAACATTCCTCTTTGGATATCGAGTGATGTTATTAGTAAACCAAAAAAAGAAATGCATGAAAAGCAAATAATCTTATATGCATTGAAGCAAAGATGCAGAGGAAGTTGAAAATAAGTACAGATGGTTCGAAAAAACTACTCTGAAAGAAACGGAGATTATAATTTATTACGCAACATCATTTCAGGGGATTGCAGCTACGTCCTCACCAGCAACAACTGTGGCACGGGCGACACTGGTGATGTAAGCTTCACCGTGATCGTAGAGAACGTGCCTTGCGGGTCAGGCAAGGTGACCTGCACCAAGGCCATCACCTTCCTCCTCTTGGACGTAGAGATCCGATTGATACGCGGCGATGACCCGCTTGTCATCCCAGCACCGCCTGCTCCAACTCAGGCCGTCTACAGATTCGTCTACAGCGGGATCTTCTTCATCGTCAACACTGGTTACGGTAAGAAGTCAAGTGCACTTTCAAAAACATCAAGCCCTGAAATTGTGGAAGTCTTTTGAAAATCCTTGAATAAGGCACAATTATTTTGAATCACAATTTAAATGACAGAAACCGTGCCCAAAGTAAAAATGAACCTGAACAGTGCTTTCCTGAAATGACATCACGGCAACTGCGCCCTCAGTTGTCCGGAAAAGCATAGACAATTTAAAATAAGTGCAAGTTTCAATAAAATTGACCAAAAAGGGATGCCAAATAGTTTACATACATTTAAGAGGAGTAGAAAGGAAAAAAAATCATTGCATTGCCCGTTTAATGTACAACGCCATGGTCCAGTGGTTACGGTGTTTGACTCGTGTACGAAGGTGCGTGGGTTCGATCCCTGCCAGAAACAAGCTGTTTGTGCCCTTGGGCAAGACACTTAACTACAATTGCCTCTCTCCACCCATGAGTATAAATGGGTACCAGTGAGGGTCGAGGACCGATTGAGCGCTGATATCGGCTGCCGCGTGGTCCCACGGCCTGATGAACGGGAAAATAATTGTAAAGCGCTTTGAGATTGTTGATAAAATTATGATGAAAAGCTTCATATAAGCACAATTATTATTAATTATTATTATTTAAGTCAGAAGCATCAGTTAGTCAGTGAGATAGTTACAGAGAGGACACTAGACAGACTCTTACATATAATTTATTTAAATCAAACTGTCACTGTGCAGCTTCATTTCATCCTCGATTATCTAAACCTTTTTTTCGCCAGGCATTACATTGATGTGGGATTTCGGCACGTCGATTTATGTCACCTTAGACGGGAAGTATCAAGAAACGGTCTGCGGTCTCTGTGGCGATTTTGACTGCAATGCCGAGGACGACTTTAGGTCCCGCTCGGGTGAAGTTGAAGCCACAGCCAACATCTTTGGGCACAGCTGGAAGACGGACGAGAGTTGTAAACTGCCGCCGGATATCATTCATCCGTGCGAGGAACACCCGGAGAGGAAGAACTGGGCGGAGTTTGCCTGTGGAATTATCAAGAAACCCATCTTTGAACTCTGTCATGATTTGGTAGGTTCCAGTTAGTTGTAGTTTTGCGCAGAGGCTAAAACCCCGCCCAATAAAGACAGTTATGGCTGACTCTCTAGAGCACCTGTTGTAAGGATTAATTTTCCAACTAAGCTCCGTTACTCTACTTTTTTTCCAGGATTGCCAACATTCCAAGAAAATGCAGAATTCCTCTTGTTCATTTTTCATGATAAGTTTTGTATTTTCAAAGCTTAAATGTAATAATACGACTAAGCTCCCCTACAATTCAAAACTTCCATTCCTTCGACCGAGCTTTAGTTGAACTTCTTTTTTTTCTCCAATATTGTCCATAAGGAAAAAGCGAATAATTATACTGATACCCGATGTTGTACTACTCTAGCTTTTCATCAGCTTATCACCGTTTCTAATTACCTATAGGCCTACCGTGGCAGCATGATACAATTAAAACGAACTCAAGCTGTTACTGATTGGATACATTGTAACGCTACGCACGAACGCATTTTGTTAGATTTAAAGAACAAAGTGTTAGTTAATGCTGCTGTTCTATTAACAGTGGAATATGCAAGTTGTTTTAATTCAAAACACTTTGTTTCAAGAGGACATGCAATTTCTCACTTGACCCACTCACTCACTCATCTCCAACCCTGTAAGGATGTGGGAGACGTTAGGGATGTGTACGCTGTCAGCCGTCTCCAAAAATGAAATAATAATGCAAAACCATAAAGAAAGTAACTGGCACACTGCTTAGAGATCGTCATTTCATTGTGGATTTGGCCAATTGATGCAGGCCTATAGATCGCAGGAATGTTTTTTTGGTAATCCAGATTGATCCGACCACATACTACGACAACTGCGTCTACGATAGCTGCGGCTGTGACCGGGGCGGCGATTGCGAGTGTCTGTGTACGGCCATCAGTGCCTATGCCTCGGCCTGCAACTCCGTGAACGCACCGGTACCTTGGCGATCTGACGGAAATTGCGGTAAGTTACGCGCCTACTCCGAACAATTGCCTGGGTTAATTTTACCCAAGCAAGGGTGAAAGCTGCAACTACCCCAAAATTGGATGGTGCTTTTCCCAACTGTTTGGGTTAGAATATGGGTTAAATTCAACCAAAACTTGTGGTCATACAAGACCCAATTAAATTTAGTCTGGTATGACCAGTCTGGTATGACCAGTGTGCAAACCAATTTGCATTGGGCGGCCCTCACTGAGGACAGGTTGATACAACTGATAATGTAGTAACCAACTGATAACGTTTCACCTAAACCATAATGTAACACAACATTGACCGATGGTGTAGTAAACTGTACTACACTATCGGTCAATCTGTTCGAAATTCCGTAATTACATAAGTACATAAGTGATTTGAATGATTCTTGTAATAAAGGTAAGCTCATTGATTTGGCTTTTATATCCAAGATTTTGAAAGTGCTACAGGCAAAACTTCATTCAAAAATTGGTCCTGCCATTTTAGGTTTCGTTTTTATGTAATCACCCTGTATATAGCTTGGAGTTCTGATTCAGAGTCCTTGCCCAGATGGTTCCAAACCCCGTTGACGCAGAAGCTTGCCGCAACATTGTTAAAACACATAGGTCACATTTAGCTAAGGCCACCCCAATTTGTTATAGTGTAATCTTACAGCTATTTAGAAGGATCAGTTCGTTATTGAAAGCCCTATAATACTCACGAGTAGAGTGCCAACCGTGCCATCTTTGTGTGGACCTGACAAACAAAACAGGTCCACACGATGCGGGTTATGTGAACCTTCTGTGGACTAAGCCTGGTCCACACTAGGTTTCCCCCTCTCTGAAAAAAACCCAAACTGGTATAGAACACTTTGGGTTTAGGGTTATATGTCGCAAAATGAAGAGGAACACTCAAGGAAATCATGAAAAGAAAATGGGTTGAAAGGGTATTCACAGTACAAGTAAAATCAGTACTTTTCCCCTGTTTTATTCTAAACGAAGACAAAAGAATGTCCACACTATGATATATGTAAGGTAGGCCTGTGTGGACGACTTGAGTATCCGATTGTTCTACTGATTTAAACATGTTTTGTTTTGATCATCATAGTCCATATTTATTTAATTTTTCAATTTCCCAGGTCTTCAATGTGATAACGGCATGAACTATCAGCCGTGCGGGGAAGTCTGTCCCGATACGTGCTACGTGGAGGAGACGTCAGCGAACAGTGGCTGTGAAGTCTCTTGCGTGGAGGGCTGCCACTGCCCAGAAGGATTCAAGCTTTACAAGGGGGAATGCGTCGACGTTGTACGGTGCCCGTGCTTGTACAATGGCCAGGAGGTGAATCCTGGCTTTGTTATCATTGTGGATTGCGAGCGATGGTAAGTGACAATTTATTTATTTATTTTATTTCTTTCTGGTAATGAAACCAATGATTCCTCAAAAGTGCCCTAGGCACTGTAGCTCGAAATCCTGAAGACACCTGTATAGAGAGAAGACAATGAGAATAAATTACAGTTTTTAGAGGTGGGAGGAAAAGCCCAGATGAATATTTTGAGGAAACCCGCGGAATCAGGTAGGGACTGAAAACCCAATCCACATTTTGGCCCAGTTGGGATTCAAATACGGGTCACAGCGGCGAAAGGCGAGGAAAGTACAGCTTTGCCAACCTGACTCTCAGTTTATGGTCGACAGAACACGACACATTTTAACTAATGTGTCCAAAGACAACTTGACCTAACTTGTCAGAGATTGGAAAAAAGCTTTACAAACCAGTGAAGTAGACTTGTAGTTGACTTACTGTCTAATTTGGAGCAATTCACAGTGCAGCGCGGTACGAAGAGTTTGCAACGGAGAGTTCATTTTTCCCGATGTATTGTGGACAATATTAGTTTTTCAGATCAGTAGTTTTGTAAGCAACACTGATTCAAGTATATGCTTGCCCTTTCTTTTCTTTTCATCAATACGGTGGGATTTTTTTGTAAGGCGGCAGAACGCTTTGCCCCAATCTATCACATCTCATTGAATACCTGCATGGTGAGTTGACTTTTGACGGGATGACTTGTGGTTCACTTGTTTAGAACAATGTTTGTCACGAGGATGGGGGCAAGGGGGCGCTCACCCCCCCCCCTCCGCTCCCTAAAAGGCAACAAAAAAGGAGAAAAATAGGTGCAAAAACAGTTATATTGCTGTTTAACGCACATTTAATGACATGGACGTCTGCAGGGATGTCAATGGGGATGGGGTGGCCGGCAAAGGACCCCCGCCCACCCTCGAAAACGAAAGATAAAGTGAGAATATCCTATACAGAAAGTACAAGGATTTAGAGAAAAAATGTGCTTTGCCCCCTCCCCACTCCTCTAGAAAAAAAATCTTGGCCAAACCCATGTGTAGGACTTGTGATGGTGTATAATCCATCACAAGGTCTTCTTCTACAACGTTGATTGGATCAGCTAAACAGACCACACTCAGTTTGATTTTTGACCTTGATGCTGTATTATTGTTAGAATACCTATACTATATGTATATCGAACTAGGGAAAGGACTGTGATTCCCTCTGTCGCTAGAGTTTCATTACGTTCAATGTTGGTTGCACAAATGACACCAAAACCAAACAATATTAATATAATTAACTCATATTATGGTTCACTCCTCAACCTATAGCTAACGCAGAGTTAAAACTTGTTCACCAAGGTTTCAGAGCTGTCAATTGGCCACAGTAGTCTGTTTGCGCATTATACAGTATTTTCCCAAAATAATTGTCCGTCTGACTATTTTTAATATAACTACAAAACCAATAAGAAAATTGTGAAATGTTTTAAATGTGCAGATACTCCTTATCCTTGTTTTACACCTTTATGAGTTTCATTCCATCACGCCTCGCTGCTCAATGGTCAAATGATCACAACAACATTTTCAGATAAGAAGTATGTTCATGGTTTTGCAGCTATTTCTAAAATAGTCAGACGGACATTTTTTTGGGGTGGGGCGGGGACGTACTGTTGTATAACCGGCAGGCAGTATTCATGAATGTCCTTCTCTGTGGTTGACCGCAATGTAAAATAGGGCATTTTTATCGTCACAAGAAATGGAATCTTTAGAGAACATGAAAGATTAATTGACGTTGTTTAAGTATGCAGATACAACTTTGTCCATGTACACTATTCAGTGATTTTTAGATGTAATAATTTTCCCTGGCAACTATATTTTTGTAGTGAATGCACCGATGGTGATATGGTCTGTACTGACGAACCTTGTACAACACCAAGTGAGTTAATTGTTTTTTTTTTTTTTAAATGATTTAAGGTTTTAATTGACTCGTTTAGTTTTGGGTTTCGAACTATTGTTGGTACTATCTTGGGCTGTCCTAACATCATTTTTGCCCATTATACACCTTTAACAATAGTAATCTACGAAACCGTCACATCGTAATTGATTGCTAATTGTAAGCTAAAGGTTTGGACTACAATAATATGTTTTCTCAGAGAATAACAAGTAGACGCACAAAAAATATTCATTTTAACGAGATAATGACATATATCTTCCCAACTAACATATTCAGCGTAAAGTTGACATTGCTTTTATAATTTTCCTTGAGCACCAAATCTTCAAACTGTGTTTTCTCAAATTCACAAAACCCGCTAACGACCTCTTGGACCACGAACCATTTATTCTTGTGGGTGTTTTACCCAAACGTTACGAGTGTTACGAGCCTTACACCATTCACCTCTCCCCCCCCCCCCAGTGACTACTGTGAGTGTCACCCCACCATGCACCTGCCCACCCGACGAGTTTGCATGCCGTGACTGCTCCGCTTGCCTGCCCTACGAAGAAGTATGCGATGGTGTGAGCAACTGCCAGGATTCCTCCGATGAAGAGAACTGCGAGTGTGTCTACGGAGACAAGGTTTATCCGGTAAGGACCCAATTGCCTAATGCAAAATCATCAGCAATTAAATACGTGTAAGCATCGGGGTCCCGTGGTTTCGGTGTGTTCGCGGCCGATGGTACGTTGGTTGGCAGTTCAACCCTGATGGGAATATGGTGCTTGTGTTCTTAGGCAAGACACTTTACTGCAATTGCCTCTCTCCTCCCAGCAGTATACATTTGTACCTGTGAGCGTAGAGCCCGGATTGCACTGACCTCGAGCTACTGCCTCATGAGCATGGGTAATTAGTTGTGAAGCGCTTCCAGATTCTGGTATAAAGCGTTATGTAAGGACCACATCATTACTTATAGTATTCATCTCTTGACATGATAATTCTCAATCCCAAACATTATTTTGTGACCTACATCCTCCTCTGCTATACCAAAACAACGAACCTCTGACATCCAACCTTTATATGTGGTGATTAATGTTATTTGTTTTTCTTTAAATAGATTGACGTACCATTTGACGGAGATGGTGCCTGCGAGACCTGCAAGTGTCCAATCAACACTACGACACCGACATGTGAAAACATTTGCACAATCACCTGTCCTCCAGTAAGCTCTGATTTTTGCAAAAATGCAAATTCGCATAATATTGAATTTTCCTTGCAAATTATGCATTAACGTGCCATTGATTTCCAAAAGAAATGAAAGGGGGGGGGGAAGGACTGGCTATGATGACGTCAGTGCAATTCTCTTTATGGGCTCAAAGTTTGAATAATTTGAAACTTGCTTTTATATGTTCACAGTACGAAAAGATTTACCTCAATGAGGATGACCCGACCAAGTGCTGTGAATGCGGACCATTGATAGGTGAGAACGAAATGTGTCGGAAGTTTTGGTGTGCAGTTGTCTTAAGTCCAGAGATGTAATCGAGTCACTCATGACTCATTCAAAAGTCAAAATCTCATATTAATCACAGATCAGGCCGCAACTGAACAGAGCATGAACAATGACCATGGAATGTCTGAGTTATGGCTCGTTTGCATGGCTTGTGGCACAACGTAAGATTAAATGACTTGCTATGACTTCTTGTGACTTGTTGTGACTTGTGATTGACTTGATAACTGAGCTGTGTGCCTCTCGTTTTAAATAAAACTTCTGTTTTTCCTCAAACAAACCAATTTACAGATTTGGTTGTTGTTTGATAACAGACACAGTGTATTATAAATTCCCCGTAAGTCGCATTCGGTACTTTAAACCATGTTCTCGCTCTCTAACATATGTTACTATATCTTCTTCTTTTTCAAATAGTTCCCACTACACAACTTGCAACTACAGCAGGTAAGTAAAGACAAATAATGTAAAACTATACATTGAGATACCAGGGGTGATTGATAAGTTCGTGGCCTAAAACACTTGAAATGTTTATTGTTTTTTATGTTTTAAATATCGGAAGAGTTAGACATTTTAAAAGAATATCTAGGTTCACCTAAAGCAAAGCAAAAAAAAAATAAACACTGGAAATGTTTATTGCTTTTTTATGTTTTAAATATCGGAAGAGTTAAGCACTTTAAAAGAATATCTAGGTTTCACCTACAATTAAACAAAATTTTTAAAGGGGTTTATATGTACCTATCATTATGTCTATAGCATTTGTTGCACTCGGACACAAACACAAGGAAAGAAGAGATGTTATCTGAATCGATAGAAAACAAGCCTTATTGGATGATTTTTGTGCTTTAGTATGTGAAAAAAACCCAAATAACTAAACAAAAACTCTACCACCTACGCTTTTACAATTTATCATTTGCTCAATATGCTGTACATTTCATCTCAACGATCAGTAATTGTAGTCATTATGGACATTCGTGTCATATTATTTTATTTGCCCCCTTTTAATATTCAAAGCATCAGGAATTCAAATCGAAGCAGTGTTTTTATGTATTACATTCCCTTCATGTTTCCATTCTCAGGAACTACCATCCGGACTACAACTCTCACTCCCAAACCGATCTGCGAGGACCAGCTGGACGAATACGAACACGTCCAGGTTGCTCGTTACAACTACCCGGAGAACCCAACACAGTTGATCCTCCCCACGGAGTGGTGGAGGCCAACCACCCCAGCCAGCTATGAAAATCCCTACGTTGGCTCACATCTAGAAGTGCGCTTCACTCCCAATGCACGGGTCACCTACGTGACCGTGGACAACGACCAGGACACCTCGATGACCATTCAGCTCAGTTTCCAGTACTCGCCAGACGGGCAGCACTTTGGCACCATCGACAACGGCTACGAGGCCATTTTCACCGGCAAGACAGGAGAGAGAATCGCCCTGCCGGACAACGTCCCTTACATGGTGGTTTTGTGGGTGTTCGTGGTAGAGAGTACAAGTATACCGGACGGCATGGGGTTCAAGGTGACGCTCTACGGCTGTGAGAAGCCCGGTAAGTTTAGGGACCATAATCTCTAGGCAGTGTCTGCTGTATGTAACCCAACACTTTTTAACGTCCCGTGTAAGATTGACCAGGATATTGGGTTCTTTTTTACCTTTCCAGGGTCAAACTTGGCACATCCCAGGGTCAAAATGACACGTTTCTTTTTCAATTTGCCGTTAAACCTTAGTAAAAGTGTCTGTTTGACCATGGAAAGGGTCAAGCCAACTAGACTCCTGATTCTTGGCCACATCTGACCAGGGACTTTTTAGATTTTAGAAGTGGGTAAAGTGCTTTTGCTGCAATATTCACGGTCCTCGTAAATATGCAAGTGGAATCAGACAAATTCAGTCAGTTTTGTGAGATTCGAATCAAAAGAAAGTTGAGTACGATTGTTAGTTATAAAGTAGGGGGCACTCAATGCGTTTCGTCTTACTTTTGAAACAATATACACAGCTCTTATCATTCGTTCGAAATCTGAGCACGGGCAGGACACTAGAAGGCACAGTGTCAAGGGGTCCCAACACTTCTAGAACATTAAACACTGCTACAAGATAAAAGAAAAGATATTTTTCTTGGATCCTACTTAACCACTGATTTTTGTTTAAGTCAGTGGCAATGATTTTAAAACCTAAGATTGGGATTTGATTTAATGAGGTTTCATTGTCTCTCTTTTTCTTTTCCAAAGTATCAACCCTGCCCCCGCCGACCACCACAGCGCCGGCTCTCATCACCACCACCGAGGTGTGCGTGGACGACCTGGATGTCTACGGCTCCCTGTCCGTCCTGCGGTTTGACTCCGTCTCGGAGACTCAGTATCCACCCAACACTCCCTGGAGTCCGATCATCGCCAACACGGACGACGCGCCCTACGGTGGCGCGGCGCTGGTAGTTTTCTTCATTCCCAGCGTCCAATTGACCTACTTCGTCATCCAGGTAAAGGTTCCTATTTTACCTGAAACTCCAGTGAGGAATGCACAATTCGGGCGATTCACAATGCATTGCGCCACCAAGGGTTAGCCGTGGAAAGTCATTTGTTCAAGTTTACGGGCAACAAAACATTACATGTCCCATTTGAATGAGTCTCGGTAAACAACTATTTTGTTATAGCTTGGGGCTCTGCCACCTTACAAAAAAAAAACATATGGATAAAAAGAAAAGAAAAGGGCAAATGGTTAATTCATACCCCTACAAAACTACTGACCGGAAAACTAACAATTTCAAATGTCCCGAGCTGCGAATTTGTCGATCAACTCCCACAACGCACTGGGAGAAAATGAACTCTCAGTAGCAAACTCTTGGTGGCGCACTGCATTATGAATCGCCCGAATTAAACAAGGGGTAATTCAATGTTTTAACCCTAAGGTATCACACAGAGCCCTGCTAAACCATTTAAACCTTAAATTACCGCCTTTGTAAATTTGCATTCTCTCCTGACCAAAGATACATTTTGTCAGAGTGACACCTCTCTTGATTTTTTTCTGACCACTGACCACTTGGGTCCTAGCTGTATGGTATCATATTCATGATACGTTTTGTATAGTGCAATAAGTATCTGTACCGATGACATCACACTTTGTTTACTGTGTGCTTTCCTATGGTGCTCAATGGACCGAGGGCCCCCACTGGCTCCATAGGAAAGTGCACATGTAAACAAAGTGTGACGTCATCAGTACAGAGGCTTATTTAGTATCCATTCACACATTCAGAGCATTGCTTCGGGCGTCAGCCAAGTCAAGGTGGCCATCAAAGTGAAACTGCCCAATGAGGATAGGTTTAGCGAAGTCAACTGGGACGTCGGCAGCCGCGTGCTAAGCGTTACCTTCGGGGAAAGGATATATTTGCCATCGGCCATCCAATACGTCAGCGGTATCCAGATCCATATCATTTCGTCAAACACTGAAGACAGCTACCTTTTCAAATTCCACGGCTGTGCAGGTGGGTAGTAGATTTTTACTGTTTTTTATCCCCCTGGCTGTAAGCCGGTGTGGACGTGCGTGTGTGTGTTATGTTTTGGTTAGGTCAGCGAGATAACTTGAGAAATACTGTTTTTTAGGAACATCAGTTATATGAAATCATAAAGCTTGAAGTTCACGTACCAGAAAATGTGCCATTTCAGATTTGGTTTTCAAAATAATAATTATTTGCAACCAAGCAGGAGAAAATGTAAGTACATGTATTAAGGGTCATATTTATGAAATTGGTTCACATAAAAAAATGGTCAAACAACACACCTGAAGTAATCTGCAATTATGTTTTTTGTTCACTGTTATAGCACCAGAATTCACGACTCCGTTGACTACTCGGGTAACTACCCAAGAGCTGACCACGACTCGGGAGCCCTGCACGGATAACTTAGACAACTACCAGCCGGTCATCGTCATCCGAATCGACATGGACACCGTCACTTACATCCACCAGGACACCGGCTTCAAGCCGGACGACCCACCGTCGGAGGACAATCCGCACAACGGGTCCCACGTGTTGGTCGTCTTCTGGCCGGCTGCCGAAGTGAGGTATTTCACTGTGACGGCCGAGCACGGGAACCAAAAGGAAGTGACTCTCGCTTTGAGCTTCAAGGAGAGTGAGCCCGACGATACCATCCCTGTGTATAACGAAGACGGGTCGCCGATCTTCAACGTTCAGTCTGGTGCTAAGGTGCCGTTTCCAACTAACGTGACTTACGTTTTCCACCTGAAAGTTTACATCATCGACCCTAATCCCAGCAGCGTATTTCTCTTCACCTTCTACGGCTGCGAGCAGATACGTGAGTATACACTCATCCGACTTTGTTTTTGCAAAGTTCTCAATATGGTGTAACAAAATATCCATGCATTAAATAATTCAAGAAAGGATTTTAACCACTTTATGAGAACGTTGTAGTAGCACCATAAAACAATTAAGCTGGACACCATACACTTTTTAATGCCGCCTTAGGCATTTTAATGACACATTTTAATAGTGGCCGTATTATCACCATGAAGGGTGTACATGTAGTAGAACCACGAAGAGCTGCAGATGCCTGGGACACCACGAATGATTGCACTACCACCTTGAAGAGTTGTTGTAGCACCTAGTAGCACCTAAGGTCCCACAGTAACACTAAAAGTCCCATAGTAACACAATGAAGCATAATGAACAGTATATAGGTCGTAATATACTTACTTAACTTCGTACGTAAGAATAACTTGCAACGTTAAACGCTTAGGGATTTTAACACTTTCAAATATATTCTACCATCGTTCCAATAAACTCAACTGTACCTATATATTGATGTTTTCTACCAAACAGTGCCAACCACTACTCCACCTGTCGTGACAACCACGGCTCCAGGTTGGTCAAGTCACATTTTAACTGGCATAGTAGATCATAACAACGTGCATTATAGTTTTCAATATGTGCGACAAGATTAGGAGATATTCCAGGCTACTTTTCATACATCTTTTGTCCTACATATTGACCACTTATGTATATTGACACTCATTTTGGAGGAACATATATTGAGCGTCATTTGGGGAAATACTTTTTATATGTTTCCTTTCACTCTCTGAAAGTTACTTATTAAAAAGTGTATTTTATTCATCGCCTGTGTCGAAAAATCGTGTAAATGAACTGGATATAACGAATCAATATTCCTTGCAGTTATAGATGATTTAATCTTTCAAATTTGATTTATCTGTAACTTGTTTTTGCTTTGTCCTTTTTCACCAGTGACAACGCCGACGGTTACAGGTAACCCGTTGAACAATTTATACGTTTACTTTACTATGGGAAACGAAATAAAGACTCCTTAAGTGTTTCCCATGCGTTTTTTTTTTTTTTTTAGAGTCGTGTCACAATGGAGACACAGTAGTAACGTGTACGATGCAACTACCAAATGCTTATGAAAGAAACCCTTAAATAGCAGTGGCGTAAATCTGTGCCGGCGAGTGGGGGTTGGGAATATCCAAAATCCTTAAATTGCCCTGTCGTGGAAATTCGAAGGGGGGGGGAGGGGGTTGGACCCCACATGGTACTAGGGGGCGTTGTTTATGATACAGAAATGTACATCTTATGCAAACTTGAGCGCTTACAATACATCAAGAGGGTGCATTCAAAGCTTTTGTGCTGTTCGTTTTCCTGTTTGTCAGTGCTATTTGATACATTTAAGTTGTTAGAAAGTTCGAAAATAACCTTCATACCGGCATTTTTGGTTTCTCATTACAAACTCCTGGGGGAGGGGTAATCAAATTTTCCCCCTTCCCCTCCCCCCCCCTCCCCCCCCCCCTCGTCAAACGGTGGGGGGTATATCCTCTCCAACCCCGGGATTGAGGCCTTGCTATAAATATGGAAGATATTGTAATTAATTGTGAATCCTGCATTAAAAAAAATGCCCTTTTCACAATGCGATTTTAGCCATTTTAAAGTGAACAACAAATTGACAACTCCATTCAGGGTGAAGTGACATGGGCCATAATGGGTAATGTTGTCAAATTGTGACCTAGATTAGTCATGTAATAACTAATCCTAATACAATGCTTCTTTTAACAGAACCTGTAACGGGCGTGTTGAACCATACCGCAGCACTAACCACAAGAGCACGTAAGTATGACTCTAAAGCCTGCTGGAATTAATACATAATGTACCTCTTCCTGGCGCAAATGACGCCTTATTGGTTGCGATATCATCGTCTTCTACGAATGATTTGCAACAGCCAGCCGACCCCGTCAAGTTGACGTCTGCACTTGTAAGCAGGTGGTCTTGGCTTAGGATCCCACCCGAAGCTTGTGATATCATTCTCGCAATTTTTTGGACAACACAGTATACAGTGATTAAAGACATACGTAGGTGGGAGGCAAAAGTCATAACCAAAATAATGCCTACTTCATTTATTGAATGTTTCAACTTTGACCGTCAGCTATGATATGAGTTTGGAAATATATCGCAAGCATCTGAACAGCTTTCAATCAGAAAGACTAAAAAAAGACCGAAAACATGTCATTGGTTTACAGGTGCTTCCCATATGGATTTGAGTTCCATTCCTTGTATATGTAGATAAAATTTAACTACAAGGTTTCATTTTTACGCAACATTTATTCGTCTTCCTTTTTTCGTTTTGTCACGCTCATTAAAATACCAAGTGGCCTAAAAAAAAAAGAGGGCCACACATCCCTGAGACGAAATGACAGTACGCTTTGTTTACGTGTGCGCTTTCCTATCGGGGCCAAATGGGGACGAGAGCCACCCGACACCCATTGCAACGCATATAGAAAGCCTGACGTCATTATATCTCTGGGCTTTAAAATTAATATTTCAACTGTGAAAAACTTCGAATTCATTTACTTTTTTTCAGCATGCATTTTAAATTGCTTTTGCAATGAGGACTGTTACGGTGATGTGACATGTGCCCCGGACTTTTCGCCGTGCCCCCTGAACTGTTATTGTGATAACGAGGGTAACAAACCAGATTCCTTGGGCCGCTGCGTCACTGGACCGACTGGTTGCTCCAGTAAGTTAACATTAATTGACACAAGGCGCACTATGGGTAGGGTTGTACCAAATTGAGTGTGGGATCAACCAATCCATATACAATGCCATTAATAAAATGGTAACCACCATGTTAAATTGGTTGAAATTGCTCCGAACTGTTGCATTTTAACGACAATCATCTTATTTTTTCTCTTGTCGAAGTCCAGCATGACAAAGAAGAATTGAACCTATCGTGCGTATCACAAGCGAACCCTTTTTTGAGGAAGGCCGTTGTTACACGTATTTTTTTTCGTTTTGTTGCATTGGCCACAAACGTAACACCAAACGACTTTCCAGACAAACTGGTTTACGTTTTAATTACGTTGTTCTTTGATATTTCAAAAGCATACCTCTTGATATGACATACGCGATTGGTGAAGAACATCAGCACGGTTATAAAAGAATTCAATATGGGCTCCCAGTTGGTCAAGGCATATACTTCCAGTCTTTTAGTTGAAACGTTGTAGGAAGTATTTGTAATTCTGTGCATGGAATGCTGTATCTCGCAAGAAATGATTTATGGACTAGCTGCAAACCAATATGAATAGAGTTAAGCCAAATAAAACAGAGCCGTTCAACACAAGTAAGCAGGAGTTCGTGGGTTCGAGTCCCACTAGAGTAATTGTGTTCTCACCATCTCTAGGGACAACACTGACTACACAGTGTTTTAAACAAAAAATTCATCGGTGAAGGGCAAAACTGAATATTGAAGTTACATTATCTGACGCAAAGTCCATATTATGAAAACAGAGCTGCGTAAACGATTTTAGTTGAATGGACGATAAAGGTTTTATCTTTACTTCTCACGTAAACTATCTTTATATCCTCTATTGTTTAACTATTTTTGCAATGTGTTTTTCTAACAGCCGTTGCTCCGACTGCCACTGGTCCTGTTTGTGAGGTAAGCATTTGGTATGTTTTTTATACCTTCGAAAATATTTTCATACGTAAAAGTCGAGTGTAATAATGTCAAAAATATTTGCCTACCAAAATAAACAGCATGCAGTTCATGGAATTGATTGCGCTTGATTTTTTTGTCTTCACACCTTGTAAGACCGGAGCAACAATGATTCCAGATGACTGCCAGACGTGTGAGTGTATTGACAACGAGTATGTCTGCCACAAGGACTGCCACAAAATCTGTGCCGATGTGAGTAATACGTAATAGTGTTACATATTTTCCGTATGTCAAAGACTTCATACATTTTCCTCACTGTGACATGAAGAATACCAGTAACTAAGAATAGATGAAATGAATGTTAATTTTAGCCGTTGACGTCATTAGCTGCAATCTAAACATGTGAACACCAAATTGCGAGATGTTCAATGTTACACTGTCCTTAGGGACGATGTTGGTACTGACACAAGCCTGGCCAATGCAGTGCAATGATAAGGCGAACTGTGAAAAAGTACTCAACGGTACTCTTTGGTCTTCCGTTAAATGTTCTTGACGATCACTTATTCAGTATAAACATTTCCCTATGCCCCTAGTTATGAACAGGTGAAATGTATCTTTTCTTCCGTAGGATGAAGAACTTGTTGAATACGACGATCCACTTTTATGTTGCGAGTGTATCAGTAAGTTCATAGTCAGTCTTCGCTTTTCTTAAAGTTTGTGCATGATGCAGATCCTTTAAGCCGGCCTCGGGTCGACCTGCGATTTTTTGGCTTATCTCTGGAACGGTAAAACATCTATAGGTTAGTTAGGTTCCTTCCAGCCAGACATTCTAAAATAGGATAAGTAAACAATCTTTAAAAAAATGACATTTTCCGGGATTTCAGGCCGTAATGCCCCTTTAAAGAAGCACTTCAAATTATTGGTATAGATGTTTAAATATCACACGCTCAATCATTTAATGTGAAGAGCAAAAACAAATAATTGTATAGACGAATGTAACGAGGAATGTGTAATGTTTGATTCTTCACACTTTGCTGGCTCATCTTTTGTGAACCAATGTTCTTAAGTTCCACAAGATTTTACTCCATCATTATTTCTCCAAAAGGATGCAATGACTCTTACGCGCACTCCGAGGAACCAGAATGCTGCCAAAATGTCACTAACTGCCAAATACCACCAGAAGACTCTGGATCCGAGTATTGCAACGCTTGTAAGCCACCATATGCCTTCAACGGCACTCACTGTGTCTTACCCATCAACTGCCCTTGTTACACTGAAGATGGATTTTACCAGGTAATTCAGACTTAAAGCTATAATATGCAATATTTGCTTTTGCTGTAATTTTGTTTCAAATGGAAAGAAATGGGGGTTAGTATTATGTAGCAAATATTGTTACACTATAAAGCTGTTGTGCTTTTTTGATAAATTGTCTGATAAGCCATGTTTGCTTGGCTTTGTGGGTAGGCATTACATTCACTGTGTGGACTTCCGAACAAAAGAGGTCCACATAAACCAAGTAGAGGAGACGTTGTGTGGACTTGGGCAAGTCCACACAGTGTTTCCCCATTTCTGGAAAACAGGTTAAGAGGCATTTTTTGTTAGGTTTATCTGTGGCAGAATGAAGAGAAACACAAAAGGAATCATAGAAAAAATTGGGTCGAGAGAGTTTTCACAGTTTGAGAAAAATGAGTTTTTTTTCCACTGGTTTTTCTTAACTACACGAAAGCAGTGGAATGTCCACACTTTAGGCACACCTGTGATGTGCACTAACGGTAAAACTCTCTGTCTTTTGATAATTAATGTAATTTTCCTATCACAATTTTTCTTACTGCACTGTATCCCCTGCTGAACATTCTAAAAGACAATACTAAGATTCGCACATTTTCATTTTCCCCTTATGTAAAACAGAATGGTGAAAGTTGGGATAAGAGCTCCTGCCAAACGTGCGAGTGCGTAGACAACAGCATCGTCTGCAGCAACAAAACGTGTGATGTGGTCTGCGGACCGGACGAAACAGTAGCCCCTCCAGATGATGATCACGAATGCTGCTTCTGCAAACGTAAGGTCTTCTTTTCTTTTCTTTTGGACATGATTCAAAAGAAGTTACAAACAGAAATATTCATTCGTTTTTGCTAGGACCCAGTCGAGTACTTTGAAGTTTCCAACAAATAGGTTCAGTTGGGACTAGGAACATAGCATATTTTTCATGAATGTTATTTCTTATTTTTTCGTCTACTGTTTTAGCGTGCGTCGGATGCTACTATGTGCCGCAAGAAAGATGCTACGAAGTAAGCAATGTTACTCTTTGAGACGTCTCCCATATATTCTGGAATGTTTTGTATTCTTCTGAACAAAACTGTTTGATAAATGTGTTTCTTTAATGATGAGTCTACATATTTCCCCATTGCCCATTGCAACATTAGGTTTCGATGCTACATATCAAAATGAATACTTCTTTCCGCAGGTAAACTCTACTTGGCATGACGACCTGTGCCGTGAGTGTTCATGTGAGAGTCCCACACCGAACGAGTACTTCATGAAATGCTTCACCATCGAGTGTCCCGATCTCACCTGCCCACCTGTACGTATTCTTATCAATTTTGAAAGCATCCGTCCAAGAAGCCAGCTATTTTTTTTCTCATTTTTGTCATGAACGGTATTAGTTCAAATAATTAGGAAACTCTCACAATCTTGATATAACTTTGGAAAATTGTGTTGTTATGTAATAAAACCCATTTGAAGGTAGCCCTACTAGAACTGAGACCTGATGAGGTTACAGTTTATTTACATATGCACTTTCCTATGGGAGCGAAGTCGGGACTCCAGACGAAGTAGGGACCGTCTACCAAATAGGAAAGCTCACATGTAAACAAAGCGTGACGTCATTAGGTCTAAGGCCTATTCACTTGAGCGACTACACTTTCAGCAAGCTGTTGTTGATGTAGAGTGTTAACATTACCCTGGATGTTTGTTAATGTTTTCTTTTCTTTCTTTTTTGGCCGATTTGTTTGGAATTGTTAGGGCTATGTGATTGTACATGACGATGACGAGTGTTGCCCTAAATGTGAAATAGAGTGTCCCAATGCGCATCTCTGCAACTCATATGACTGCATCCCCGACAAATGGCTGTGCGATGGGGAGGAAGATTGTACAAATGGAAACGACGAATTAAATTGTGGTATGAATATGAAGTGTGTTTGATGTAACCATTTGCCGACCAAAACAATGGGGATGACAACATTGTATCTCACTAACACGCTCCTCAAGTCCCCGGTCAGGTCCCACCCAAATAGTGATCAGAAGAGAAACACGTCTGGGTCAATTAACACGGAAGAGTGTCGTTTATATCAAATTGGAACCCAGATTCTAGAACGAAAATGACGTGTTGTAATGAAGCATAACAACATGAACGAAGGCAGCAATGAAACATGATTGGCGTTACATAGATTAGGAGGGCTTCATCCCATGGCGATGAACACGTAAATGTACACGTAAATGTATGCTCTTCCCATCAGTTTATTTTTTGTTTATAGCTCTTCAGTGTCAAAGAAGTAGCAGCAACGAAAAAAGTAGAGTGGGTCTGGAACATCGAACCCAAAATCTGTTGGCAATTGGGCAGATTGAGGGTCCAAGTTTAACGTTGGTTTGTTGTGAATGTGTCCTTTGGCAAGACACTTTGTCACTAATTACTAATCTCTACCCAAAAGTAAGATGGTACCTGAGAAGGTAGAAGTGATTACTGTGATTTATTGTTTCTGCATTGCGCCAAAATAGCATCAATAACCTGTATACATAGAGTATCTTTGTGCCATATATGAGTAACAGCCTTTTTTCTCTTATTACAACAGCCACAACCGGACCTCCCCCTACCACAGCAAAGACTACAACACCGCGTAAGTCTGTCAATTGTGTTGAAATAAGGGAATAAATGTGTGCTTGGCTGGTTTTAAACACTCTGTTGACTACCGGTTGGAGTGTGGATGCTGATAATTACCCGAGCAAACAAAACACACAAAAACTTGTCCGGACAGTCAAATAAGTCAAAAATTATACATTTCTAACATTTTTTTTCAATAATAATTTTGCTTCATATTTGTTTAAACACCCATGTAGCTTTTTGATGGTAGTGTCCATGTCGTACTTAACTCCTAATATGGAGATTGGCGCGCACAATGCGCGATGTCGCACAGAACGCAGCTGTGCGCAGGTGAAGTGTGAATTATTAGGCCTATGAAATATTGACTAGTATTGTGCATGCCTACGTGTGCATTGTGAACGTTCAACCAAACTGTAACTAAAAGGCGCCGGGTTTCATAGGAGACAAAATGTCATCTGACAGTGGAGAAGTGTTTAAGACCAGCCAGCTGGTCGTTATCAACCATTTAGAACCGGCCAGGTGACCGGCTCTCGGCCAATAGGAATGGGTAATTTGTCTTATGTATTTATGAATATCGGTGATTGCCAAGTTCCCTTTAGCTAATAAAACGTTCCGCCCATTAATCTCTAAACATACCAAAAGATCTATGAAAGCTGTAGTATGGTAATTTTGAAGAAACCAATGTTCTAATTAATAGTGAAGATGTTGAAGTCCTCACTCACACAATAAGATTTTAGAAGTTAAAGAAGATTCTAGAAGTTTTCTGCCGTTCTTGTACGTGTCTCATGTTGCTTACTTTTACGCACAATGTTGCTGTATATCCTAGAATAACTGAGCATTAGCATTGTAGCAAACCCCTACATGACTTGCTGTGTTCGGACTTTCTCGCTTTCAGGACCAATAACAACTGTTCCAACCACTGTGGCGTTCACTACTCATGCTCCAACAACGACAGGTGTGGATTTATGTCAGAATCTTTTCTAAGACGTATTTTTTGGGGTCTTTCTTGTTTTTTGACTTCACGGAAACGAGAGGCGGTAGGGTAACCGGCAAGAAATGAAAAAAGCTATGCTATTGCTGAAACTGGAATTATTAACGTTTTTGTTTCCTTAACGTTCTTTCAATTTACCCTGGTTAAAAAAAGTGATAACGTTTGAAGGTGAAGTAAATATATGCTCGTTTCATTATGTGTCATGAATTACAATTTATTTTTTCTTATTTTTTCAGAAATATTACCGACAACACAGCCAAGTGAGTATTGTTGTTATGCTTCAAAAGATGGACCAAAAAAGTATGGGGGAACATCTGTGGGCTTTAAATATTATAATTGCAAGTTTGTCATAAACATAAAACATATATCACTCAACTTGTACTAAAATTGTGTATTTTAAAACGAGTTTTGGCAACGTTAACAAAATGGTCGGTGTGCTTAACTAGGTATAGACCCCACTTTGAGGGTATTTTTTTCGGGGGGGGGGTAGGGTTATGAACTTCAAAAGTCATTAAGATAAGATTGTAGATAACGGAGCATCAATAATCCTCTGTACTGATGAAGTCACACTTCGTTTGCATGTGCACTTTCCTATGGAGCATGTTGGGGCCACCGGTCCACCAAGCACCATAGGTAAGCAAACGCACAAACAAAGTGTGAAGTCATCAGTACAGAGGCTAATTGAAATTCTTTTCTTTAGACATTGTTTTTTGCTACATTCAAACTTTATAGTTTAAAGCTTGGGTTTGTTACTGTCTGGCATGTTTTTCAAAGTTCTGTTTTGCTGGTCATTTCCTACTCAGCTTGTCCGGACGGTCAGGGGCCTAACGACTGTGCCAATCTGTGCCGACAGCAGGCGTGTAACGACGATCCTTGCTACACCAATCAGGTGGTCTATGGCAACACGGTGTTGTGCTGCGAGTGCCTCAACAACACCGTGTACAACGGCGTCGATTGCGTCGCACCGGAGAAATGTCCCTGTGTCGACGAGGACGGAGTGACTCATGGGGTATGAACAAGTTACTTTGCAATTAGACTTGGTCAAAGACTCCAATGGATTTTCTTTTTTCTCCCGAAATGCAACCGGTCACTGAAGTGCTTTAGAGGGCGGTCGAGTGCGCTAGCAACAGGATTTTAGCACTTGGCACTGTATTTAAGCTTATGCTCGCATTGTGAGCCAAACTTTTTGATTTGATCCATTGTGTTGGTAACACTCTCCTCAGTCAAACTGGCTTGGCCTCTCTTACCTGGGATGGGGACTGGCTGCATTTAAAGACGGGTATCACGATGGTTTAAACGAATGTGTGATTTGTTTGTCTCTCCTCAGCCAAATGAAGAGTGGCAGGGAAGTGGCTACTGTCAGCTGTGCCGATGTGTGTCTAACAGGATTCTGTGCTACGATGACGTCACGTCCCCAGGTTGTGTGCCTACGACCATAATGCCTACGAGCGGACTGTCTACGGCAACAAGTAAGAGTCAATGTATCTGTCTTGGTCCAAGAGGGCCAGTCTTGTATCTTAAATGTTCATCTGACTGTCTGACTGACTTACTGACAGTCACTTGTGATTTAGTTGTTGGCTGGTGCAGAGAGCTGGGCAGTGTTATCGTAAGGATTATCCTCGGGGTTCACTCCTGAAGGTGACTTTCAGTGAACAGCCATTCAGCATCAATGGGAGACGCTGGAGATTCTTTGTGCCGGCAGACTCTCACCGATCCTTCTCAATTGTTTCCGCCCATGTTTAAGCTAATTTGCATTTGCTCAGAAAGACGCAAACAATGGAAAAGGACCGGTACGATTGTTGCCTGCAGGCGTCTCAATTATCAAAAGTCTCCAATTGAATTAAATTGTGTGCGCATGCGCTTATTGACCTTTTAAGACAGTGATTACCAGCCCATTTTTCTGTAATACTACCCCAAAACGAGATGGTCAACTTTTTAGCTGTCCATTTAAATGACATTCTTTATAATTTAAATGTTTAGTTAAACGAAGTCTACTTTTACTGAACGAAGGGCCTGAACAGTTCCTTGAAAATGTGTTTTTGTTAACTCTTTATCTTGAGTGGGAGCGTGGCCTAGTGGTGAAGGTTTGTGACTCATGATCACAGGGTCAGGGCTTCACAAACCTAAACCACGAGGCCACACTCCCACTGAAGAATAAGAGTTAACACACAAACAAATGTTCAAAACAGTTCAAGTAACTGTTCAGCTGATGGCCATACGTTGTGTCCTTGGGCAAGCCACTTCATTCCCACTTGCCTCTCTCCACCCAGGAGTATAAATGTGTACCGGCATTACCTGGGGAGCAACCTGCGATGGACTAGCCTCCCATCCAGGCTGAAGAAAGAAACATTCTCGGTCGTTTCATGAAACCGAGATAAACGCCCGACCGTTGGGCGACATTGGCTTGTGACAGACTTAACGTTTACTTATCTTGAAAGATTTTTGGACAATAACATCAATGATCATATGTTGTGTTTACACCTCACCAGACTTCCGGACGACAACTGTTTCCATAACGACCGGGGCAGTGACTGAAACCACAACAGAGTTTGTTTCCACCGTTACTCCCGGTAAGATTGAGAAGCGCATTCTAATCTGAGCCTAATAAATGAGAAGTGTTTCAAAACCTGTAATTGTTAACAATTAGTTACAACTTCAAATCTGCGCACATCATTAAAGGCCAATTATAAGACTTGTATCAATTGAACTAATCCATTTTATCGGTTTTAGTATGTAGAATTCATGGGGTTGAACTCACCACAGTCATTCTGTAACATTTCAGCTGAATTTGTGCTCAAATAGGTAACGGTGATCATAATACATTACGGATCAATGGCAGTGTACTAAAAACCGTGTGTTAAAATGCCAAATACGCTTTTGACCGCGAAAGTACTGAGTTGTTACCACCCGATTTTTTGTTTTTGTTCGACTGGTTTAAAACAAATTTCTCCTATTTCTAATTTTTTTTCGCTATAGAAAGTTCAGTTAACCAATATACAGGTCTTAAGAAGAAGAAAAAGAAGAAGAAGATTAGCAGCACATCTAATTAACTGGTTTCAAATCTACTGTTAGAATTACGTTACTTACCCAGCGTTTGCAGTATGGGCATGCAGTTTACGTATGCTGGCCGAACTTCGCAATGTCATTCATTAGCTAAAACATTTTATATCATACAAAGAAAAGTCAGTTAAAAGTAGCCCATGTTACAAAAAAATCCTTTGTGGGTTTGTAAGGTTCTCAAGAAACATGGGAAACGCAAACCTGCCCTTATTGCTTACTTCACCGTGTAAACCATCCATCTTATCTGCACAGCATATTGTTACGACGACATGGAGACCATCGCCGGCCTGACCGTCCGCTTCTATGACTCTGAGAGCGGTTCCGAGATCCCCAGTGGTGCACCCTGGCCCTCCACGGGCGAGACCGGCTCCCATCTGATAGTTACCTTCTCTGAACCGACGAGGATCAACCAGCTTCTCTTCACCACCGTCTCGGGCGACGGCGTGAGGGTCAAGATTGGGGTGACCTTTCGACCTGGGGACCCGACCGCGGTCGACACCTACCTGTTCGGCGGGCAACCCCAGTTGCTGAACTCCGGGGAGAGGCTGGACATACCGACGGAGCCTGCTGTGACCAACGTCTACTCCATGCGTATAATATTCTACAATACTGATGCGCAGATTGTGAAACTGTTCGGCTGTGCCGAAAGAGGTGAGTCGTTTTCATGGGGAAAATTTCGGAGTGTGGATGCTTCGTGTGGAATTCTGAACAAAAGAGGTCCACATAAACGAAGTAGCAGTGACGTTGTGTAGACTTGCCCACGTCCACATAGTGTTTCCCCCTTTCTGGCAAACAGGTTTAGAGGCATTTGTAGGTTGGGTTTAGCCCTGGCAAAATGAAGAAAAACACTAAAGGAAATCATAAATATTGGGTTTAAAGAAAAATGTTTTTTTTACAGGTTTTTCTTAACTATACGAAAACAAAGGAATGTCCACACTACGTATGTAACGCCCGGAAGGCCATGGAAAATCTACAAGCACAACACAGTTCCTCAATACATCGTACATCCAATGGGTCCTCTATACCAACGAAACCCAACCAATCCCCATAGGTTCCCTCGTAAGTTTTGGCCTATGGTCCTTATTCCCTTTGCACTCTGCTTGATGTTCACCATAGCTGTTCCACATCCTGTTCCAGAATCTCCCTCCTCCACGGTCCACTGATCGCATCAGCTACTTAAACTACTACAACAGCAAGAGTCCGGCAGTCTCCTGATGACGAGCAGAGCATACTGTTCGGAACGTCGACTTAAACCAACTGGTTCTTCTCAGAACAACACAACGCACTACACAACACAAGATATCGTTCACATGGTGTTACCGCAAACCTCCCGTTCATTGTTCATTATTAATAATATGATACAATCCTGTGATTTTTTTGTAGTTACAACAACAACTGTATCAACGACATCTGAGACTTCTACTGTGACTCACATTACGACTCGTAAGTGTTCAATATAATGAAGCATTCAGTTCCACAACATTGTAGACTTGGATGGCTATAATAAGTCCTCAAAAATTCAGTTGTGTAAATCTTTGCTGGGGACTGGGGAGATGGGGATTGCTTAATTTTTAGCGGGGGGGCCTAGCTTTACCCTAGGGGGCGCTGTTTATGATAAAGATTATGTACATCTTATGTATACTTACTCCCCTTCACCTGATAATCAAAAGCTTTTGCCTTTTATTTCTCTTTTTTGGTTACTATTAATACTTTTTGACTGTTCGGAAGTTCGAACAATACTTCATAATCCACCTTTTAAACTCCCACTTCGAACACGAGGGGGGGGGGGCGATCCAATAGCCCATCCCCCCCCCCCCCACAACCGGTGAGAAAAGTGGCGGATATATTCCACCCATCCTTCCCCATGCAATGTTATATTATGGAATGCAAACTTATGTCATTCACCATACCACAATCGGCCCTCCGTTCTCCGTCGACGGGCAGTTTTTATTCTCCATGTTTGAAATTGAGAAAGCTTTTCTCATGCTATCCCTTATTCAAAATAATCTGACTTTTTGCAGCGCTATTTCAACAATCATGTAAAAAGGGAAAGTTTACTTCTGGGCAAAACTAAAAATAAATCATAAAATGACATCCAATCGGTCAATTTGGAACATATCAAATATGTTACAAACAGACGCAAGTGATTTATTCGGTATTTTATTGATATTTTATTCCAAAAAAGTGTCAAAGTCCGTCTAGCAGATATTCTACAGTGGTGCATACCGGTTTAAGACTAGATTCTTTTCTTTTTTCATGTGAAACAGAGCTAGCTTAATTCTTATCTCGTTATATCTCGGAAGTCCATTGTCAGGTGTTGTAGATTTGCGTTAAAATCATTTGCTGTAACTTTATCCTGACGTTCGTTTCCTCAGCCAATTTTTGCGCGACAAAGTGTGTGTGCGATCTGGACTGCGAAGGTCAAATCGACGACGACCAGTGTCCCTACGTGGTCCCAGAACATTGCATTGGCTGCATTGGCTGCCCTGATGGTACCAAACCATGGGGCGCATATTGTGTGCGGCCCCCAGATAGGGAGGAGTGTATGACCACGCTTAAAATGACAACTACCCAAAGCACCACACCCGGTAAGCATAGTTCTGATGTGGGGACGATTCCTTTGGTGTGCCTTTTTGGATTCTAAGTTTTACGCTATACTTCCTGTAGACCAATCCCAGTTGCTCACTTTTTGTGATAACAAAACATTACTGCCACATGTGTTTTGAGAGTAAACACTATTAGAAACACTTTCTGGCTATCACCTCGTGCTAAAAAATGTTTAGCATGTAAACATGTTAACAAACTGATAGCAAGAAAGAGTTTAGAATTGTGTTTACTCGCAAAACACATTTTTGTTGGCAAGGCAGATAATATCCACACAGAGGCAATTAGGCTACCATTGCCTCTATGCCTAAAATTAAAAACTTGGTCCCATGGTCAATTTGAACTCTCTTGGAAAATTGCTTATAACTCTGTAACAAATTATCAGATTTGGAGTTTTGATGTCTCAGTTGAAGGCGTATCTTTCAAACCATACCAATATTATCTATGCTCGCTACTCATTCTACGTCTGGCATTCCGTTGTATTTTGTTGGCATGTTTTTATACACACCTGTGATGGGTGCTACGGTATGGAAGCGTTCCAGTATTAAGGGCTACTAAAACTGTCAGCATTATTTCAAAATCGAATTGGTGTATACAACCCACCACGTCCGATCACTTGGCTTCAATACAATCTGCTTTGTTTTTCCATATAGCCTGGTTTTCATTTTGAAAACCTTTCATTTTCATTGCCTGAGAAGTAACTGAGTACTTTGTAAAGTTGGTTACGGGTACCAAATCCAATAATCTGGAATCGGTTCTTGACATCTGCCGATGGGTACTCGGGTACCCGGTGCCGACGCACACCCCTACCACAAACAGTGTTACTTAATGATCACAGGCCACGGCAGTGCCTCCCGAGATAATTTTCAGGTGAAATACGACCTGCAAAGTGATTGCACGTTTTCCGCCAACGGAATGTAGCCAAAGTCTTTATCTTTGGTATTATAAGATGAAGCTTGAAACGTTTTTGAGGGGTCCTCATTTTTTTTCTTCAAATAAGCAGAAGTGACCACAGAAGAAGAGACGACAATTGCAACCACGCAAGCACCAACAACTGAAAAAACAACAGGTAAAATGGGCAGCCTCATTATAATTGGGCTGCATAATGAGACAGGCTGTCAATTTAAACAGCAAACACCTCTAGTTGTACTCGTGTTGCAACAAGAAACCAAGATGAACAATATGTCACACAAACACTTTTGTTTCGAGATTCATTAAAGTACATCTCAGAAACAGCTCATTTCATAAACAACATCCGTGGATAGAATATAAGAAAATAATAAAAGGGATTTCAGATATTCGATCTAATTTTGAGTTCTTCATTCGAACAATTTTACCGTTAACTTAATAATTGTGACTAAAGATTTTTTTCATTTGAAACCATCTAGCTGCTCCAACAACTACTGAAGCCGCAACGACTACTGCAGCTCCAACGACTGCTGCATCTCCAACGACTGCTGCAGCTACGACACCAACCGGTCCCACAACACCAAGTAAGCGTCTCACTAGACTTTTCCCGTAGAATTTTTAAAGAATATTCTCACAATAAGAACTGAGTTATGCTCCAGTGTCTGATCACATTTGGGTGCAGCCCAGAGGGAAAAGATTTACAGAATGCACCTATCAACAGCCTCCAAACGTACATAACACTTTACGATTGTACGCATTTCGCCTATTTTTAAAATATAACTCGGGCCGTAAAAGGAATATTTTAACTCGCGTTGTGACAATGCTACAATGCCTATTTATTGTCACTTAAACTTGTTCCCCTTTTTCGAACACCAGAAGGGATCTGCGATTATGATCTAGACACCCTTGGCAATTTGACTGTCAGAAGATACGACACCGACAACCCTGCAACGGACATCCTTCCTAAAGAGCCGTGGGAGTCCACAATACCCAATGGTCCCGAATTCATCATTGCTTTCTCCAAAGCAACCGAGATAACCCAACTGGAGATCACCACAGACAACGGCCACAAGGTTATCGTAGAGATCGGATTTTCCAAGTCTCGGAACCCCAACATTATCGATTACCCCTTGTATGGTGGCATGGCAGTGGAAGTGAATTCCGGGGAGAGGCTGGATGTTGTGCCTTCGGTGAAAGACGTGTACTTCATTCATTTCAGCTTTTACACTCAGGAGTTCCAAACATTCCAGGCGTATGGTTGCTTAATAGAAGGTGAGTTTGCTGTCTTATAACTTCACTGCTCTTCCGTCTTATGTCTTCTTATTATTTGTGAAACATCTTTACTTTACCGTTGTCCCCATCATTTAGGTGGTGGAGGAGACTGTCCACCCAAAGCAAGATGCCTGTGCACTGGGGATTGTCGGGGTTATAATGTGGACCCTAGCTGTCCGGACGATCCCAGCGAGAACTGCACTAATCCGTGCTGTAAGGAAGCTAACACATTGATGTGCTTCAGGGATTGCCCGGACGGTTATTCTCTCAAAGGCGAATATTACTGTGTAAGAAAACCCTCAACATGTACGACACCTCCCCAAACACCTTCTGCACCACCCACCACCACGGCCGCCTTAACAACGACGCCCGCCGTAACAACGGCGAGACTAACCACGCGGCAAACAACGTCAAGTAAGAAAAGTATCATTCCTGAAACTGCTCTGCTAAAGTTCATCGTACATGTATGATTGAAACATCAAACCCCAGCTTCAGAACAGAACTAGAAAAAATCTCCTAGCCATGTACTGGCAAGGGAGGCTAAATATGGTTCAATTTTTGCATCTTCATACTAAAAATATGATAATATAAAAAAGATGAAGTATTAATAAAAACACTTAATTAGATTTATGGATGATTGGTCATTCTATTTAGTGCATTACAACCAACATGTGTTGTGAATTGTTCCTGGCACATATAAAAGAATTATTGGGAACAAAACATAAATCCAAATGCCATTCAGTACAAGAGTATGTACCTTAATGCATGTATACCTTTTGATCAGGTGACTTTTAGTCGTCCTTTTCCATTTTCAGTAATTTGTGATGAGTCGTGTGTCTGTCAACTTGACTGCTACGGATTGGTTGAGGATGCAAATTGTCCGAACACCGTGCCTGACTACTGCACTCGCTGTATCAGCTGTCCCGAGGGCACACAGAAGAGCCAGACGGGAACATTTTGCGTAAGACCCAAACCGCCAGAGCTTTGCGCTACTACAAAAGTTCCAACCACCCCCATACCTACAACTGTGGCACCGACGACGCTAGCACCTACAACTCTGGTTCCAACTACCACTGCACCTACAACTATCTTGACCACTACACCTTTGGTTACCACAATACAGACAACTACGGTGCAAACAACTAGAGGTAACATTTTTGCATTCGATTGTTATAGAGTATTTAACTTATTTATTGCGGACAACATCAACTTACCTTTTGATAAAATTATTAGTTGAACGGTTTAAAATGCGTTAATTTTATCAATTGGTCATGTGTGATCTTCTGTATGATGATGCAGTGAGATTACACAACACATTGAATCAGATGTGGAAACGCACCTCTCATGTATAAGCAAGAGGAGAAAGAAATGACTAAAACTGAAAAATTAAATACCTCCACGTATACCAGAACGAGTACCAGTACGAGTACGAGTACGAGTACTCCAAAACAGGTACTCGAATAGTACTCGAGTACGAGTACGAGTACTACAACACTGCAAAACAGTATAGCCAAATATTAACAAAAGGATAGGTGCACTATTTGATAATCACAAGGCACAGATCGAGTCTTGTTGTTTTAATTGGTCCTCCAAAACTACAGGCGGTCTTGATACAAAATTCTAGGAGCCACCAGCCTGTACCATTACTGATAACTTTAATACAGGGCGTTCCGGTTTCTCGGGGTCTCTTTTCTGCCTAGTTATAAGACAAGAGGAATAACTGAACCCATTAAATTTGTAAAAAAAATATAAAAATATGAAGCTGCCCCGCCTCTTCTGGAGATTGATCAGGCATCACAGATATGATTAGACATGTTGCAAGCATGGGCAGAGAGCTATGAATGGGGAAAAAACATGTTGATGACAGGATTTTGAGAGATGAAAACCAGTTTGAAAAAAAGTAATTACGGTGTCTCACGGCATTCTACGGGTGACTCCAAAAATGAGCCCCACTTACGACTTGTAAGGAAATAGATGAACTTATACTTGTAGCTGGATATTGAACTAAGTGAAGTGCCGGCAAAGCATTAACCTTTATCGAAATGTTTAAACAAGTTAGCAGTTATCAGCACCACCCATTGTGAACTGTATAATGGTGTAGCTTGTTGTAGCGCATCCTGTTGAACCAAACCAAAGTTACACTTGAATTTGTGTTTTAATAAAAAGTGCCGACTTTTAAGTGTGGTCACCGGAGTGATTGTTTGTTTGTTGATGTTTTTTTTCAGAAAACGACAATATGGAATATAGAATGCACCCGTTGTAAACCAGAAAGTTACACATCTTACCTTGCTGGTTTGATTAAATAATTTGAACTCAATATACTTGTGATTAAGCTGTTTCTTATTTAACCTTTTCCATTTTTCAGTAATTTGTGATGAGTCGTGTGTCTGTCAACTTGACTGCTACGGATTGGTTGAGAATGCAAATTGTCCGAACAACGTGCCTGACTACTGCACTCGCTGTATCAGCTGTCCCGAGGGCACACAGAAGAGCCAGACGGGAACATTTTGCGTAAGACCCAAACCGCCAGAGCTTTGCGCTACTACAAAAGCTCCAACCACTCCAGCACCAACAACGCTAGCACCTACAACGCTAGCACCTACAACGCTAGCACCTACAACTCTAGCACCAACTACCACTGCACCTACAACAATCGTGACCACTACACCGTTGGTTACCACAACACAGACAACTACGGTGCAAACAACTAGAGGTAACATTTTTGCATTCGATTGTAATAGATTATTTAACTAATTTATTGCGGCCAAATAGATTTACCTCTTGATAAACGTATTAGTTGAGCTTTGACGTTTAATGCGATTGAATTCCATACTAAACCTGTTTCATGCATATCGCGATAATCACAAGGCACATATTCAGTCTTTATTTTTTCTAATTGGCTTCAAAACTACTGGCGGCCTTTACCCAATATCGTAGGAATTCCAAGACCATACCAGTACTGACTACTTACTGTGGTTTTCAGGATCCTTTGGGGTCTCTGTTTTGTGAAGTAATTTGACGAGAGCAAAACCTAAACCCTCTATATTACATGCAAACCAATTGACGAAGCTGCCTGCGCTTCCTCTGGATATAGGTCGGGCATGTGCAGAAATGACCAGGCGTGAAGCACACAGTGTTAAGGAGCTGTGAACAGAAAAACCTTTATCGTTTTGCTTTGATGAGAGGATTGTAGGTAGTGAGCTGGGGAATGATGAACTTACTTATTTGTCACTGGTTATTGAACTCAACTATCAGTTGTCAACCTTTTATCAATTTATGACGCATTTTATCCTGTCGGTTAGATGGTATCAGTTACCCCTCGTGATCTGCGTATCGTGTTGTAGCACATCATGTTGTACCACACCACCGTTTTAGACTTAGGTGCAGAGTGCTTTGTGTTATTACCTGAGTGATTGGAGAAAACGTCTGAATCGATGCAAAACAGAGAGAGAGATACATCTGTCATTGCTAGTATAATTGAATGGCTGAACTCACTTTATTACTTTCAACGGACAATTTCTTAGTGACGTTTTCCATTTTCAGCAATTTGTGATGAGTCGTGTGTCTGTCAACTTGACTGCGATGGTTTGGTCGAGGATTTGAATTGTCCAAATAACGTGCCGGACTACTGCACTCGCTGTATCAGCTGTCCCGAGGGCACACAGGAGAGCCAGACAGGGACATTTTGCGTTAGACCCAAACCGCCGGAACTTTGCGTTACAACAAAAGCCCCAACCACCCCAGCCCCTACAACGCTAGCACCTACAACGCTAGCACCTACAACACTAGCACCTACAACGTTAGCACCTACAACGCTAGCACCCACAACGCTAGCACCTACAACGCTAGCACCTACAACGCTAGCACCTACAACGCTAGCACCAACAACTCTAGCACCTACAACTCTGGCACCAACTACCACTGCACCAACAACAATTGCGACCACTACCCCTTTGGTTACCACAACACAGACAACCACGGTGCAGACAACTAGAGGTAATTAACATCGAAAAAATGTACACTGTAATTAACGCTTACTAAGCCAAAATCATCAAAAACTTAAACAAGTTTGACCATTTGCATTCAAGCATTTCAAATTCAAAGTTCCATTCTAGCAGTAATTGTGGCTCACATAGGATATTTGTGTTTTTCAGGCTTTCTGATGAAACAAATTTGAGTTGTTTGGTCCTTCTAAGCTTAGTATTGGAAACGCGGCATGTTATCCTTTAATTGTCATTTTTCAGGAATTTGTGATGAGTCGTGCGTCTGTCAACTTGACTGTTACGGTTTCGTTGAGGATTTGAATTGTCCAAATAACGTGCCTGACTACTGCACTAGTTGTTTAAGCTGTCCCGAGGGCACACAGAAGAGCCAGACAGGAACATTTTGCGTTAGACCCAAACCGCCAGAACTTTGCGTTACCACGGAAGCCACAACTACTGAGGCACCTACGACTGCAGCACGGACTACCACTGCGCCGAAAACCACAGGTAAATATTGTAAGCCGTAAATGAAATGCAGTAATGGATTGTCAGTCTATTTTCAATCATGAAGTAGTTTGCCTTACTTTTGTTGTTGTTTTCAATTTACAGAAGTAACCACTGAAGTGATAACTACAGTTGCCCCCACAACAAGAGAAGTGACAACTACCGCGGTGCCAACAACCACGGAAGAGGTCACAACAACAATCAGGACAACTACTCCTGAGGCAACTACGACACAGGCAACCACTGTACAGACAACTACAGGTAGCTTTCGTAGCATCTTCCAAGCATCTTGCACTTTTCCGTAGCATCTTCTAAGTACAATCTCGTATATCTTAAACTCCCTTTAATATACAATACACATTTGTCCATAATTCTCACAACAGAAGAGGCCACTACCACAATTGTTACAACGCAGGTCACGACAACTGAATCAACTACAGCGGCGCCGACAACCACGACGGAGGCCACAACTACCGCTGTGATAACCACAACACCAGAAGTGACTACCACTGAGTCGACTACTCGCGCTGTGACAACTACTGAAGCAACTACTACAGGTATGTCATAGAAAACAGACTGATTCATTAGGCCATGCCCAGTGCCACTCTAGTGCAAGTGTACGCAGTCGGACATTAATTATGCCTGTGATTGGTCAAAACATCACAGGTCGTGGATTAATAGATCGGTCAATGGGAGACTTTTGAGACGTTGGTGGCAGCAAACAGACCGGTCCTTTTCCCATTGTTTGCGTCATATTGAGCATACACGCTTTAGCTTAAATTGAACAGGATCAGTGTGTTTGCTGCCACCTACGTCTCAAAAACCTCGGATTGGTAATATTGAAAGAGTTGATTCGGGATAAGCCTGCCAATCTAGCATTTTCGTTTACCTTTTCATCCATCTTTGAACTGAAATATTTATTGTACGTGTTTGAAATTGGGAATGTTACTCATGGGTGTTTCAGGTGGATTTCAAAGTTTGTTAGATATCCTATTTTGAAATATATTACCCATCAGTTCCTGGTACGACTACTGAAGCAAAAACTACTCGTTTGACAACGACCGAGGCACCTACCACCACCGAACAGCCAACAACCACAGTAGAGGAGACCACTACAATTGTCACGACAACTCCCAAAGTGACAACAACGGTGCAAACAACAACGGGTATGTCAACTAGTGCAAAAGAAACTTAAAGTTGTCAATTTACAAGATACATTTCTTATACTTCATTAAGGTAAATGTTTCATTAAATTTCATGAGGTAAATGTTTCATTGAATTTCATGATGTTAGACATTTCTCTCAACATAATAAAACAGCCAGTGATATCATTTAACAGCTGCCACTACTAGAATAGAAACCACCAAAGAAGAAACCACGATTGCTACAACACGGGCAGTCACAACGGTTCCTTTGACAACCACTGAGGCACCAACCACTGAGGAAGTTACAACTACGGCCGTTATCACAACGACACCAGAGGCAACCACAGCTGAACAGACAACTACTTCAACCACAACAAGAGCTCCAACTACAACTGGTACAAATTGTAGATCTTTTAAATATCTTTTCTATCTTTGAGATAGAAGTGGGGTTGAATACCTCCAAATGAAAACTGCCAAAACCGACTTTTTGGCTTTCGTTGCAGTACAAATATCGCCCCAGTAAACCTTTCAAGAATGCATCAAAATTCCTTTAGAAATGCTCGAACCTTGGACATCATTCTGCACTCTTTTTTATTAATTGTGTAACAAATCAATCAGATTTAAATTGAAGCTGTATAATTATTTTGCAGAGGCCCCGACAACCATAGAGAAAACAACAACCAGGAGGACAACCACTGAGGCACCTACAACCACTGCCCAACGCACAACAACCGAGGAAGTCACCACAACAGCTGTGACAACAACACCTGAGGCAACCACAGTAGAGACAACCACGGTGCAATCAACTACTGGTAATCATTGATATTGCTTTAAAAGAGTATGAAAATCCTGATGACAATGTGTTAATGCTTACAAAAAAGACATGAAATGGAAGCCACTAGCTGACAGTGCTACATTAAAACAATAGTGATGTTGCAATTTTGACAGACATGCAATTTCTTAACTTTTTTCAAACGTTTCGCGTCGGGCGTCTTACTATTTGTAGTGTTCAACTTCAGGCATTGAAATAATTGCTTTTTTTGAACTGCATCTATTATTTTCGCTGCCTGACGATTTTTGTTGTACCTGATTGTACAGTTGCTCCAACAACTGAGGAGACAACTACAACTGTCATCACAACTACCCAGACAACAAGAGCCCCAACCACCACTGCTGCACCTACAACCACTGAGGTTGTGACTACCACTGCTGTGCATACAACCACTCCACAGGCAACAACAACAGAGGAGACAACTACAGTAAGGACCACCACAGAAGCTCCAACCACAGGTATTTATACGCTAAAAAGTAACAGTCTCACACTTTTTTGTGTGTGTTTTTTTTCATTATTTTCACTTTGCTTTGTATGTCAATTTAAACAACCTACATTAATCACCATGTTTATGAGGAAAAAGACCATTATTAAAGAACAGAAATGAACCTTGACAAACGGTTCTGAAAAAATTATGAGACGTCGTGTCACAACGACTGTCACGTGAGGGAAAATTTTAGTCTTTGAGACGTATTCACATCTACAGCATAACTAGAAAGTGAAATAAATGCTAATTTTCCCCTACTGCAATCCTGAAGGTTATCCAGGGTATTGAAAAATATGTCTGTTTCAATCGACATCTTTGCTAATAAACATCACAAACACAAGAATCAATCATTTTTTAGAAGCCTCAACGACAGTTGAGAGGACAACCACTCGCGTTACAACCACTGAGGCACCTACAACCACTGCCCAACCCACTACCACTGAGGAAGTCACTACAACGGTTGTGACCACCACACCTGAAGCAACTACAACAGAGACAACCACTGTGCAATCAACTACCGGTAACCGTAGATATTTTTTTACAACTGTACAATTACCTGGGGCAAAAGCGTAATTTATAACCCCATGATCAACTGATTTGTTGAACTTCTAGGTCGATAAGATGTTTTTGATTAAATCACATGATAAGCGTACAATTTCTTCCAAAGACCTATTTAATATGGAGATGATCTGACGTTCAAACAACTAAATTTATAAACATAGCCACTTATGGGATATGTTTCAATATCTCAGTTTATATTCTTGGTGATATTTAATTTTTAGCAATTACATTATTATTGTGAGTTAACAGAGTACAACTCATATTGAAGGACCTTTTTAACTGTTAGCTTCTGTTTGATTTGTGCATGGGAATATAGAATTTAGGGCATCATCTGAAATCCAACCATCATTTGTGTACTCATATTGTGTACAGAGGCTCCAACAACTGAGGAGGCAACAACAACCGTTGTAACAACCACCCAGACTACAAGAGCCCCAACTACCACTGCTGCACCCACAACCACTGAGGTTGTGACTACCACTGCTGTGCAGACAACCACACCACAGGCAACAACCACAGAGGAGACAACTACAGTGCGGACCACCGCAGAGGCTACAACCACAGGTGATTACTGATTGATTGATTTTGCTGGATTTCTTCAACGTTTCCCATGCTGTCCAATTAGTTTTGAGTGTTGTATTAGTTATAAAAAGTTCAAATATCTGCTCAGGATTTAAATGAATTTCAGGTTTTGAACAACGTTCTCTCAGCTTCAGATCTGGTGTAGATAACTCTTGAGGAACTTGAAATGCATAAACTGATCACTGCCTAATACCTTGATTAAATAATAATAATTTTTCAGAAGCCCCGACAACAGTTGAGAGAACAACCACCCGTGTGACAACTTCTGAAGCACCTACAACCACTGGCCAACCAACAACCACCGAGGAAGTTACAACGGTCCTTGTCACGACTACACCTCAAGCAACCACAACGGAGACAACAACTATTCAGACAACCACAGGTTGACTTGAAATACTGTTGTTTCTATAGTATATATGGTTTGCATGTAATGTAAAAAGTAATGTTCAGTATCACCATTAGATTTGATCTTCACCATTGTGACAGAACATTCTGCAAGTAATGTTCAGTATAATCCTTCTCGTATCTCATAACATACGTCTGCTCTAATCTGAAGAATGGTTTGGAAATTTGTCAGTCAAGTTGTTGGTTAGGAAGAGGAAGTGAATATAATAGTCAGTTTTCGTGTAAACGTATATACATATATGAGGTTTTGACGTAATTTCAAACCATCAAATCTGATATATTTTAATGTATTTAAAATCCAGGGTGATGGGTTCCAGCAATCAACAGTAAATCGATATTGTTTTAAAATTCAATAAATGCCTTCGTATTCTATCAATTTCCATCAAATGTCTACCCCTTCCTTCTTTTCGCTTGTATATCTCACACAGAGGCTCCAACAACTGAGGAAGCAACAACCACAGTTGTCACAACTGTTCAGACTACAAGAGCCCCAACAACCACTGCTGAACCAACAACCACTGAGGTTGTGACAACCACTGCTGTGCAGACAACCACACCTCAGGCAACAACCACGGAGGAGACAACGACAGTGCGGACCACCGCAGAGGCTACAACCACAGGTGATTTCTGATTGATTGAGTTTGCTGGATTCCTTCACCGTTTCCCATGGTGTCCATTCAGTTTTGAGCAATATATTGGCGATATAAAGTACTAATATCTGGACAGGAATTAAAATGAATTTCAGGTATGAACGCTTTGTCGGCTTAAGGCCTGGTGTTACTACCTCTTAAGGAACTTTACATGCATAGCCTTATCACTGTCTAATCCCTTGATTAAATAATAATTATTGTTCAGAAGCCCCGACAACAGTTGAGAGAACAACCACCCGAGTGATAACTACTGAAGCACCTACAACCACTGCCCAACCAACAACCACCGAGGAAGTTACAACGGTCCTTGTCACGACTACACCTCAAGCAACCACAACAAAGACAACAACTATTCAGACAACCACAGGTTGATTTGAAATACTGTTGTTATATAGTAATTCTTTTTTATATATTATGTTAAAGTAATGCCATTATAGATGTGATCTTCACCATTCTGACCTAACATTCTGCAAGTAATATTTAGTATAAGTATATATCTCATAACATATGCCTACTCTAATCTGAAGAATGGTTTAAAAATTGTCAGTCAAGTTGTTGGTTCAGAAGTGGAAATGAATATAAAAGTCAGTTTTCGAGTAAACTTTTATCTACAAAACATTTGACGTTTTGAGTTATCTCAAATCTCAAAACTGATTTTATTTAAAATCCAGGGTGATGGGTTTTTGCAGTCAACAGTAAATCAATATTGTTTAAAATTAAATAAATGCCCTCGTAAAATTATAAATCTCCTATTAAATTCCTTCCGTTCTCCTTCTTGCTTAACTGCTAAATCACATACAGAGGCTCCAACAACTAAGGAAGCAACAACAACAGTTGTCACAACCATTCAGACTACAAGAGCCCCAACTACCACTGCTGCCCCTACAACCACTGAGGTTCTGACAACCACTGCTGTGCAGACAACCACTCCAAAGGCAACAACCACAGAGGAGACAACGACAGTACGGACCACCTCAGAGGCTACAACCACAGGTTAATACCGATTGATTAGGTTTGCATGTTTCATTCACAGTTTATACCTGCTATAAAATCAGTCGTAGTCAATTGAGTAATGCACAAACCCTTCAGCTATTTTTTTATTTGCATATTTAACGTTCCTTGTTTGTAACTTTTGCTGCAAAAGTTTTGACGCAATTTTTGTTTGTAGCCTAAATCCCTTGACAAAACAATATAATTGTGCAGAGGCCCCTACAACAGTTGAGAGGCGTACAACTCATGTCATAACCACCGAGGCACCTACAACAACTGCCCAACCCACAACCACGGAGGAAGTCACCACAACAGTTGTGACCACAACTCCTGAAGAAACTACTACTGAGACCACAACTGTCCAGACAACAACAGGTAGATTATATTATTTTGTTTTATTGTCAGAAAAAGTACTCATCATGCAAAAAAGAATGCCCTAGGATCATATATCAAGTAAATCCTAAAAAAAATTCTGTTGTAAATATGGTGACAAATCCTACTCAAATAACACAATCGTTCTCTGCTCGCTGTACATATATGCCGCTCTGCCGAAATATATTTGGAATTGTCGGTCAACTTGTTTGTTCAGAAACAGAAATGATTAAAACAGTCCATATTTTGTGTAACATTTGAACTGAAATAAGTTTGGTTATTTCTTTTCTTTCAGATTCAGGGTGATGCATTTCCGCTTTAATTACAGACAATCAATTTGTTTGTTATATTGAATGATTCGTATAATTACTACTCTTCTGTCAAAAACATAATTTTTCAATCGAATTCCCGTAAATCACGTACAGAGGCTCCAACAACTGAGGAAGCAACAACCACGGTCGTCACAACTACCCAGACTACAAGAGCTCCAACAACCACTGTTGCACCTACAACCACTGAGGTTGTGACTACGACTGTTGTACAGACAACAACTCCAAAGGCAACAACTACAGAGGAGACAACAACGGCGAGGGTCACCACAGGGGCAACAACAGGTATTTTATTTTTAAGTTTGAAATTTCATTAAGTTTCATGTATCCTAATTAGCTGTGGTTCTACATAATGTGTATTTTTAAATTTTCCCTCTAGCGGTTGTTCAAAACAAAAAAACATGATTTCATAGTTTAAATTAAATCAGAATCTAATTCCTGATACGCATTTATATAGTAAATACTGGAACTTTTATATTTTCCAGAGGCCCCAACAACAACTGAAAGGAAAACTACTCGAGTGACAACAAGGGCGCCTACTACTGCCCCAGCAACAACCACTGCGGCACCCACAACAGCCCAACCCACAACTACTGAGGAAGTTACCACAACAATCGTAACTACTACACCTGAGGCAACCACAACAGAGACAACCACTATTCAAACAACCACTGGTATTTTTTCACATATATTTACTACACAAGTAAAATGATAACAGATTTATTTCCGCAGTAATTGTACTTATTTAAATTAGCATGCGGAAAATAAAATGTTTCTTTCACATAAATGATATACAGTTGCTCCAACAACTGAAGAGGCAACCACGACAGTTATAGCAACTACTCAGACGACAAGAGAACCAACCACTACTGCAGCACCTACAACCACTGAAGTTGTGTCTACCACTGCTGTACAGACAACAACTCCAAAGGCAACAACCACAGAGGAGACAACCAAAGTACAGACCACCGCAGAGGCTACAACCACAGGTGAATACCGATTGATTGAATTTGCGGGATTCCTTTACAATTTGCCATGCTTTAAACTATAATATCGACGATTTAGTATATTCGTTAAAGTAAAAAAAATAAGCATTTTAGATTATTTTCATTTTTAAGGAACCCTAAACGATGACAACGATTACAACCTGGTCATTTGTTATAAAATATAATTTTGCAGAGGCTCCAACAACAGTTGAAAGGACAACAACTCGTGTCACAACCACCGAGGCACCTACAACCACTGCCCAACCCACAACCACGGAGGAAGTCACAACGACAGTTGTGACCACGACTCCTGAAGAAACTACCACTGAGACCACAACTGTCCAGACAACAACAGGTAAATCATATAATTTGGATTTGTTTGTATTGTCAGAAAAAGTACTCATCATGCAAAAAGCAATGCCCTTGGATTATATAGCAACTATATCCTCGAATATCCTGTTGTAATTATGGTGACAAATACTTCTAAAAAATATGCAATTTTCTCTTATCGCTTTACATATCAGCCGCTGTGTCAGAATATGCCGAAATTAAATGTTTCTTTCACCTGAATGACATACAGTCGCTCCGACAACTGAAGAGGCGACCACGACAGTTGTAGCAACTACCCAGACGACGAAAGTACCAACCACCACTGCGGCACCTACAACCACTAAGATTGTGACTTCCACTGCTGTACAAACAACCACTCCTAAGGCAACAACCACAGAGGAGACAACGACAGTGCGGACCACCGCAGAGGCTACAACCACAGGTGAATAATGAATGATAAAGTTTGCAACATTGCTATGCAATTTTCCAGGCTACAATTAGGTTCGAGGATTAACCATTTTTGTTATTAAACAACACAACGATTACAGCCTGACACCTTGGTTATAAAATGTAATTTTGCAGAGGCTCCTACAACAGTTGAGAGGACAACAACTCGTGTAACAAGCACTGAGGCACCTACAACCACTGCTCAACCCACAACCACGGAAGAAGTAACCACAAAAGTTGTAACGACTACGCCTGAGGAAACTACTACCGAGACTACCACTGCCCAGACAACAACAGGTCAATTTATATAATTGTTTTATTTCTATCGTTTAATAAACTACAGATCATATATAGTGGTCAAATGTCATTCTCAAAAGATACACTTTTTGTCTTGAACCTGTCAGTCAATTTGTTTCAGTTTGTTCATAATCGGAAGTGAATACTTGTCAATATGTTTCATGGTTTTTTTTCTGCTGTTGTAAAACAATTAAACAAGATTTCGAAGTGAAACATGATCTCCACATTATTATTCTTTTATTCGTGTTTTTTGTATTTGAAACACCTACAGAGGCTCCCACAACTGAGGAGACAACAACCACAGTTGTCACGACTACACAAACAACAAGAGCACCTACAACCACTGCTGCACCTACAACGACTGAGGTTGTGACTACCACTGTTGTGCAGACCACCACTCCACAGGCGACAACTACAGAAGAAACAACTACAGTGAGGGCCACCACAGAGGAGACAACAGGTATTACGTGTGTCAGCTTACCATTTCTTTCTTATGTATGTTGTCAATTATCATCTTGCAAAATCATATAAACGTAATTTCAAAATCTACGTTCAAATTATTATTTGAAAAGATGAACAATTTCCACTAAATATTCAATGAATAGACTTCCGCTATCATAATTTTGGTAAGTGACACAATACTAAAAATCCGAACATTTTCAGAAGCCCCAACAACAACTGAAAGAAAAACCACTCGCGTGACCACTAAGGCACCAACTACCACTGCTCCGGCAACAACCACTGAGGCACCTACAGCCACGTCCCAGCCCACAACCACCGAGGAAGTCACTACAACAGTTGAGACAACAACACCTGAAGCAACCACAACAGAGGCAACCACTATTCAAACAACTACTGGTAATGTTTTCTTTAAATAGTTCTACTACACAATAAACGAATAAAAAAGTACCTTAAAGGTACTTTCAAGCAATTTGTACTTGGTGAATCTATTACACAATTTTAGAAGATGTATCTTTCGTGAATGTCTTCGATTAAAATTAATGACTTCGTTTGGACTGAATGATGCACAGTTGCCCCAACAACTGCGGAAGCAACAACAACAGTTGTCAGAACTACTCAGACTACTAGAGCTCCAACAACGACTGCTGTGCCTACAACCACTGAGGTTGTTACGACGACTGTTGTACAAACCACTACTCCAAAAGCAACAACCACAGAGGAGATAACGACAGTAAGGGTCACCACGGAGGCTACAACTACAGGTTAACACTAACTCATTGAGTTTGCAAGTTCCACTCCCAATATATTTTTTTTCTGGTACAAAGTTAGTCTTGCGGTGTATCGATAAGTACAAATAACCGAGCCATTTAAATGAGGGATTATAATAAGTTTTTGGCACGTGATCTCAAGTTTCAAATCTTGTGTTCCAAACTCTTTAATATTTTTATATCTATTTCTAATGCCCAGTGTATAACAAAAGAATGCCTTGTTATTAAATTGAAATGTTAACATTTCAGAGGCCCCAACAACAGTTGAGAGGACAACTACTCGTGTGACAACCACTGAGGCACCTACAACAACTGCCCAACCCACAACCACGGAGGAGGTTACCACAGCAATCGTGACCACTACACCTGAGGCAACCACAACAGAGACTACCACTATCCAAACAACCTCTGGTAAAACTTTTCTTTAGTCAGTTTTAAAACGTTGTAAAAGAACAGATTAAGGGTCACATCACAGAATGGTACATATAGCTATTTCAGTTTATGTGAATCTATTAAATGGTTGAAATAAATGCACCAATGGTAACTGTCCTGTCAAGTACATTTCTTATGAAAATAATGTCCTTTGGCGAGACTGGTTATGTTTCACATCATTGATATACAGTTGCTACGACAACTGAGGAGGCAACAACAACTATAGTTGCAACCACCCAAACAACAAGAGCCCCAACCACAACAGGTGCACCAACAACCACCGAGGTTGCGACTACTACTGCTGTACGGACAACCACGCCAAAAGCAACAACCACAAAGGAGACAACCACAGCAAAAGCAACCACAGAAGCTACAACTACAGGTGTTTACTAATGGGTTTCCTTCATCATTTATTCATGCTGAAAAATCAGTCTAGATTCTGCAGTTAACTGGTTGAAATAAAAGTGTTTTAACCATTCTTAATCTGTTATTTATATATTTCCATCTCTTATGAAACTTTAAATGCAAAAGGTTTTCAAAGCCTGATCAGTTTCTAATAAAGTAACATATATTTTTTCAGAGGCACCTACAACAACTGAAAGAAAAACCACTCGCGTGACCACTAAGGCACCAACTACCACTGCTCCGGCAACAACCACTGAGGCACCTACAACCACGTCCCAGCCCACAACCACCGAGGAAGTCACTACAACAGTTGAGACAACAACACCTGAAGCAACCACAACAGAGGCAACCACTATTCAAACAACTACTGGTAATGTTTTCTTTTAATAGTTCTACTACACAATAAACGAATAAAAAAGTACCTTAAAGGTACTTTCAAGCAATTTGTACTTGGTGAATCTATTACACAATTTTAGAAGATGTATCTTTCGTGAATGTCTTCGATTAAAATTAATGACTTCGTTTGGACTGAATGATGCACAGTTGCCCCAACAACTGCGGAAGCAACAACAACAGTTGTCAGAACTACTCAGACTACTAGAGCTCCAACAACGACTGCTGTGCCTACAACCACTGAGGTTGTTACGACGACTGTTGTACAAACCACTACTCCAAAAGCAACAACCACAGAGGAGATAACGACAGTAAGGGTCACCACGGAGGCTACAACTACAGGTTAACACTAACTCATTGAGTTTGCAAGTTCCACTCCCAATATATTTTTTTTCTGGTACAAAGTTAGTCTTGCGGTGTATCGATAAGTACAAATAACCGAGCCATTTAAATGAGGGATTATAATAAGTTTTTGGCACGTGATCTCAAGTTTCAAATCTTGTGTTCCAAACTCTTTAATATTTTTATATCTATTTCTAATGCCCAGTGTATAACAAAAGAATGCCTTGTTATTAAATTGAAATGTTAACATTTCAGAGGCCCCAACAACAGTTGAGAGGACAACTACTCGTGTGACAACCACTGAGGCACCTACAACAACTGCCCAACCCACAACCACGGAGGAGGTTACCACAGCAATCGTGACCACTACACCTGAGGCAACCACAACAGAGACTACCACTATCCAAACAACCTCTGGTAAAACTTTTCTTTAGTCAGTTTTAAAACGTTGTAAAAGAACAGATTAAGGGTCACATCACAGAATGGTACATATAGCTATTTCAGTTTATGTGAATCTATTAAATGGTTGAAATAAATGCACCAATGGTAACTGTCCTGTCAAGTACATTTCTTATGAAAATAATGTCCTTTGGCGAGACTGGTTATGTTTCACATCATTGATATACAGTTGCTACGACAACTGAGGAGGCAACAACAACTATAGTTGCAACCACCCAAACAACAAGAGCCCCAACCACAACAGGTGCACCAACAACCACCGAGGTTGCGACTACTACTGCTGTACGGACAACCACGCCAAAAGCAACAACCACAAAGGAGACAACCACAGCAAAAGCAACCACAGAAGCTACAACTACAGGTGTTTACTAATGGGTTTCCTTCATCATTTATTCATGCTGAAAAATCAGTCTAGATTCTGCAGTTAACTGGTTGAAATAAAAGTGTTTTAACCATTCTTAATCTGTTATTTATATATTTCCATCTCTTATGAAACTTTAAATGCAAAAGGTTTTCAAAGCCTGATCAGTTTCTAATAAAGTAACATATATTTTTTCAGAGGCACCTACAACAACTGAAAGAAAAACCACTCGCGTGACCACTAAGGCACCAACTACCACTGCTCCGGCAACAACCACTGAGGCACCTACAACCACGTCCCAGCCCACAACCACCGAGGAAGTCACTACAACAGTTGAGACAACAACACCTGAAGCAACCACAACAGAGGCAACCACTATTCAAACAACTACTGGTAATGTTTTCTTTTAATAGTTCTACTACACAATAAACGAATAAAAAAGTACCTTAAAGGTACTTTCAAGCAATTTGTACTTGGTGAATCTATTACACAATTTTAGAAGATGTATCTTTCGTGAATGTCTTCGATTAAAATTAATGACTTCGTTTGGACTGAATGATGCACAGTTGCCCCAACAACTGCGGAAGCAACAACAACAGTTGTCAGAACTACTCAGACTACTAGAGCTCCAACAACGACTGCTGTGCCTACAACCACTGAGGTTGTTACGACGACTGTTGTACAAACCACTACTCCAAAAGCAACAACCACAGAGGAGATAACGACAGTAAGGGTCACCACGGAGGCTACAACTACAGGTTAACACTAACTCATTGAGTTTGCAAGTTCCACTCCCAATATATTTTTTTCTGGTACAAAGTTAGTCTTGCGGTGTATCGATAAGTACAAATAACCGAGCCATTTAAATGAGGGATTATAATAAGTTTTTGGCACGTGATCTCAAGTTTCAAATCTTGTGTTCCAAACTCTTTAATATTTTTATATCTATTTCTAATGCCCAGTGTATAACAAAAGAATGCCTTGTTATTAAATTGAAATGTTAACATTTCAGAGGCCCCAACAACAGTTGAGAGGACAACTACTCGTGTGACAACCACTGAGGCACCTACAACAACTGCCCAACCCACAACCACGGAGGAGGTTACCACAGCAATCGTGACCACTACACCTGAGGCAACCACAACAGAGACTACCACTATCCAAACAACCTCTGGTAAAACTTTTCTTTAGTCAGTTTTAAAACGTTGTAAAAGAACAGATTAAGGGTCACATCACAGAATGGTACATATAGCTATTTCAGTTTATGTGAATCTATTAAATGGTTGAAATAAATGCACCAATGGTAACTGTCCTGTCAAGTACATTTCTTATGAAAATAATGTCCTTTGGCGAGACTGGTTATGTTTCACATCATTGATATACAGTTGCTACGACAACTGAGGAGGCAACAACAACTATAGTTGCAACCACCCAAACAACAAGAGCCCCAACCACAACAGGTGCACCAACAACCACCGAGGTTGCGACTACTACTGCTGTACGGACAACCACGCCAAAAGCAACAACCACAAAGGAGACAACCACAGCAAAAGCAACCACAGAAGCTACAACTACAGGTGTTTACTAATGGGTTTCCTTCATCATTTATTCATGCTGAAAAATCAGTCTAGATTCTGCAGTTAACTGGTTGAAATAAAAGTGTTTTAACCATTCTTAATCTGTTATTTATATATTTCCATCTCTTATGAAACTTTAAATGCAAAAGGTTTTCAAAGCCTGATCAGTTTCTAATAAAGTAACATATATTTTTTCAGAGGCACCTACAACAACTGAAAGAAAAACCACTCGCGTGACCACTAAGGCACCAACTACCACTGCTCCGGCAACAACCACTGAGGCACCTACAACCACGTCCCAGCCCACAACCACCGAGGAAGTCACTACAACAGTTGAGACAACAACACCTGAAGCAACCACAACAGAGGCAACCACTATTCAAACAACTACTGGTAATGTTTTCTTTTAATAGTTCTACTACACAATAAACGAATAAAAAAGTACCTTAAAGGTACTTTCAAGCAATTTGTACTTGGTGAATCTATTACACAATTTTAGAAGATGTATCTTTCGTGAATGTCTTCGATTAAAATTAATGACTTCGTTTGGACTGAATGATGCACAGTTGCCCCAACAACTGCGGAAGCAACAACAACAGTTGTCAGAACTACTCAGACTACTAGAGCTCCAACAACGACTGCTGTGCCTACAACCACTGAGGTTGTTACGACGACTGTTGTACAAACCACTACTCCAAAAGCAACAACCACAGAGGAGATAACGACAGTAAGGGTCACCACGGAGGCTACAACTACAGGTTAACACTAACTCATTGAGTTTGCAAGTTCCACTCCCAATATATTTCTGGTACAAAGTTAGTCTTGCGATGTATCGATAAGTACAAATAACTGAGCCATTAATATGAGGGATTATAATAAGTTTTTGGCACGTGATCTCAAGTTTCAAATCTTGTGTTCCAAACTCTTTAATATTTTTATATCTATTTCTTATGCCCAGTGTATAACAATAGAATGCCTTGTTATTAAATTGAAATGTTAACATTTCAGAGGTCCCAACAACAGTTGAGAGGACAACTACTCGTGTGACAACCACTGAGGCACCTACAACAACTGCCCAACCAACAACCACGGAGGAGGTTACCACAGCAATCGTGACCACTACACCTGAGGCAACCACAACAGAGACTACCACTATCCAAACAACCTCTGGTAAAACTTTTCTTTAGTCAGTTTTAAAACGTTGTAAAAGAACAGATTAAGGGTCACATCACAGAATGGTGCATATAGCTATTTCAGTTTATGTGAATCTATTAAATGGTTGAAATAAATGCGCCAATGGTAATTGTCCTGTCAAGTACATTTCTTATGAAGATAATGTCCTTTGGCGAGACTGGTTATGTTTCACATCATTGATATACAGTTGCTACGACAACTGAGGAGGCAACAACAACTATAGTTGCAACCACCCAAACAACAAGAGCCCCAACCACAACAGGTGCGCCAACAACCACCGAGGTTGCGACTACTACTGCTGTACGGACAACCACGCCAAAAGCAACAACCACAAAGGAGACAACCACAGCAAAAGCAACCACAGAAGCTACAACTACAGGTGTTTACTAATGGGTTTCCTTCATCATTTATTCATGCTGAAAAATCAGTCTAGATTCTGCAGTTAACTGGTTGAAATAAAAGTGTTTTAACCATTCTTAATCTGTTATTTATATATTTCCATCTCTTATGAAACTTTAAATGCAAAAGGTTTTCAAAGCCTGATCAGTTTCTAATAAAGTAACATATATTTTTTCAGAGGCACCAACAACAGTTGAAAGGACAACAACTCGTGTAAGAACCACTGTGGCACGTACAACCACTGCCCAACCCACAACCACTGAGGAGATTACGACAACAGTTGTGACCACTACGCCTCAGGAAACTACCACAGAGACAACAACTGTCCAGACCACCACAGGTAAATAAGAAATACGGTTGTGTCGATAGTTTAGAAAAAAAGCACAATGCCCTCGGATCGAATAGCCAGCGGATACACATATTTAGATAAATCGTTGAAGGACTATTCAACATAGCCTTATCTGTCTCATATCGCTTTGCACATGAACCCGCCTTGCGGGTCCAGTTACGCATTTGAGAGATGTTGGGTCAAAAGCGGAAGTGAAGTTACAAAGTAACATTTTTATGAAACGAGGAGGTAAAATATAGTTGAGGTTTCAAAGTAATTATGGTCTATTATTACAAACAACCAATATTTTGCTAAATTGATCCAAGGCCTTCGTAAATTATTTATTTTTCAAAAACATATTTTATCAACTGATTACTCTTTACTATATCTTGTGCTTTGTTAATACACACACAAAGAGGCTCCAACAACTGAGGAAGCAACAACCACAGTTGTCACAACTACACAAACAACAAGAGCACCATCCACCACTGCTGCACCTACAACCACTGAGGTTGTCACCACAACTGTTGTGCAGACAACCACACCACAGGCAACAACCACAGAGGAGATAACTACAGTGCGGGCCACCACAGAGGAAACAACAGGTATTATGTCTATAAGTTTGTTTTTCATTTTCATTTATGTTACAAACTCATAAAACTGTAACTTTAAATTGAACATTCGAATCATTCATTCAAACGATAAAAGATTCGACACTCAGGTATGTTAAGCATTTTCCATTCACGCAATCCTAAAAATCTAAACATTTACTTGTCAGAGGCCTCAACAACAACTGAAAGGAAAACCACTCGTTTGACCACTGAGGCACAACCAACCACTGCCCCTGCAACAACAACCGCGGCGCCTACCACCACTGGCAAACCCACAACCACCGAGGAAGTCACAACAACAACCGTGTCCACTACTCCTCAAGCAACCACAACAGAGACAACCACTATCCAAACAACGACTGGTAATGCTTCCTTATAAAATATTTGATACACTCTAAATGAGCAAAATAATAGTCAAGGTACTTAGTGGTAACTATAGCTATTTCAGATGGATTGGATCTACTTCACAATTTTAGAAAATGTATCTTTTGCGAATGTTTTGTACTAATAATGTACAGTTGCTCCAACAACTGAAGAAACAACAACAGCGTTTGTCACTACTACACAGACTACAAGAGCCCCAACTACCACTGCTGCACCTACAACCACTGCCGTTATGACTACCACTGCTGTACAGACAACCACTCCTAAGGCAACAACCACAAAGGAGACAACTACAGTAAAGGTCACCACAGAGGCTACTACCACAGGTGTATATTCAATGATATTGCAACTTTCACAAATTATTTCTTTTATAAAAACAGTGTTCCGGGCAGTAGTTAATTCGAGATAAAGCAGTTTCTCATCTGTTAATTAAGTGTTAAATGTGATTAAAGCTTTCATTAATTTAAAATGAACTATGAATTGTTCAGAGGCCCCCACAACACTTGAGAGGACCACTACTCGTGTGATAACCACGGCAGCCCCTACAACCACTGGCCAACCCACGACCACAGAGGAAGTCACCACAACAGTCGTGACTACGACACCAGAGGCAACCACAACAGAGACTACAACGGTGCAATCAACTACTGGTAATCGTTGTACTCTTTACAGTCAAATTTTCAATAAGCAACTGTGTATCTAACGCTCAATGGTTAATTTATAGAACTTGGTTTGTTGCAAAGATTAATTTGAAAAGTGAACAAAAACACCTAAATTTTCGCACAAAAAGTGATCGTTAAAAGATATATTTATCAACTGATTTATGGTTTTTAATCCTTGTTTATTTTTAAAAACACGTTCAGAGGCTCCAACTACGGAGGAAACAACTACCGCAGTTTTCACAACTACCAAGACTACACGAGCCCCAACTACCACTGCTGCGCCTACAACCACTGAGGTTGTGACTACCACTGCGGTGTTGACAACCACTCCAAAGGCAACGACAACAGAGGAGACAACTACAGTTAGGGTCACAACGGAGGCTACAACCACAGGTATTTTTTTACTGATTGAGTTTTATTCACAAGTAGTTCCTTCTCAATCATTAGTCGGGTCGTAGTAAATCAGTAACGGAACAAACCCTTCCAACAAAGCTCGTGATATCCCAGCCTAATCCGACGACATCAACATGAAATATACAAATTTCAGAGGCCCCGACAACAGTTGAGAGAACCACTACTCGTGTGAGAACCACTGAGGCACCCACAACAACTGCCCAACAGACAACCACTGAAGAAGTCACAACAGCAGTTGTAACTACTACCCCCGAGGCTACCACCAAAGAAACAACTGTTATCTACACAACCACAGGTTGTAATAATTTGTAATAAATGTTTATGTCATCGTTGGCAAATAAAACTGTTTACTTTTGGCAATTATAAGGTTTAATCGTTTTTGTTGTTCGATGGGGGAACTATTCATTCCCCCTTTATGTTGCGATAGTCAAATATCCATTGAGTTTAGGAAATTACTAATGTTTTCACATTAAGCAATCGTTTTTTCACCCTAACTAACTGTTTACCTTTGAACGATGTACAGTTGCTCCGACAACCGAGGAAGTGACAACAACAGTTGTCACAACTACACAGACTACGAAAGCACCAACCACCACTGCTGCACCTACAACCACTGAGGTTGTGACTACCACTGCTGTACACACCACTACTCCACAGGCAACAACCACGGAAGCGACAACTGCAGTAAAGACCACAACAGAAGCTACAACCTCAGGTTTTTATCAATTTACAATGACAAACGTGTTGATTAATTTTGTTGCTTCATCTTCTGGTACACTAGTTATAATGCAAAGATTTTTCAATTAAATGTTGCCAATTCAATCATAAAGGGATTTGTTTAGAACGGTCGATCCAAACAACAACCGTCATACATTAAAAAATATGTTTTACAGAGGCCCCCACTACAGTTGAGAGGACAACCACTCGTGTTACAACCACCGAGGCACCCACAACCACTGCAAAACCTACAACCACTGAGGAGGTCACCACAACAATTGTGACTACCTCACCCGTGGAAACCACAAAAGAGACAACAGTAATCCAGACAACCACAGGTTAAAATGTTTTCCATAATTGTTAATTGTCGTTATTGTAATTGTTGCTGCTAGCGATATGAAGGTTTACATTGTGTTGCTATGTGATCAGGAATGCTGTTCATCTCTTTTATTTCAATTCTTTAAGTAATCTTTTAAATTGCTGGAATAACTTATGTTTTCTCGAATGAAACTGTTGTCAAGTATTCTTCTTAAACGCCTTTTTTTCTTCTGAACCATGTACAGTTGCCCCAACCACTGAGGAGGCAACAACTACAGTTGTCACAACTGTACAGACGACAAGAGCACCGACCACAACTGCTGCGCCTACAACCACTGAGGTTATTACTACCACTGCTCTGCAGACTTCAACTCCAAAGGCAACATCCACAGAAGAGACAACTACAATAAAGACCACCACAGAGGTCCTAACCACAGGTATGTTTCAATTTCCAATCTTTCACTTTTCAAAATATTGTTCCTTTGATGACCAGTGTTGATATTTGAAAAAAGAAAGAAACGATAATATTTCACTGCGCTGTCATGTCTTGATGACAATCTTGATTCATGTTTTCAGAGGTTCCCACAACTGTTGAAAGGACAACTACTCGTGTTACAACCACCGAGGCACCCACAACCACTGCAAAACCTACAACCACTGAGGAGGTCACCACAACAATTGTGACTACCTCACCCGTGGAAACCACAAAAGAGACAACAGTAATCCAGACAACCACAGGTTAAAATGTTTTCCATAATTGTTAATTGTCGTTATTGTAATTGTTGCTGCTAGCGATATGAAGGTTTACATTGTGTTGCTATGTGATCAGGAATGCTGTTCATCTCTTTTATTTCAATTCTTTAAGTAATCTTTTAAATTGCTGGAATAACTTATGTTTTCTCGAATGAAACTGTTGTCAAGTATTCTTCTTAAACGCCTTTTTTTCTTCTGAACCATGTACAGTTGCCCCAACCACTGAGGAGGCAACAACTACAGTTGTCACAACTGTACAGACGACAAGAGCACCGACCACAACTGCTGCGCCTACAACCACTGAGGTTATTACTACCACTGCTCTGCAGACTTCAACTCCAAAGGCAACAACCACAGAAGAGACAACTACAATAAAGACCACCACAGAGGTCCTAACCACAGGTATGTTTCAATTTCCAATCTTTCACTTTTCAAAATATTGTTCCTTTGATGACCAGTGTTGATATTTGAAAAAAGAAAGAAACGATAATATTTCACTGCACTGTCGTGTCTTGATGACAATCTTGATTCATGTTTTCAGAGGTTCCCACAACTGTTGAAAGGACAACTACTCGCGTGACAACCACTGAGGCACCTACAACCCCTGCCCAACCTACAACCACTGAGGAGGTTACCACAAGAGTTGTGACCACAACACCTGAAGCAACCACAAAAGAGACAACTGTTATTCGGACGACAGGTAAAACAAGTACAGAGTAATTGTTGCAGTATACATCATTTTAAATTTGATAAGCTCTTACTAATCAGTTGCCCAAACTGTCCCTATAGAAAATAGACATGTAATCATACCTTATGCGATTTGGAGCAAGTTCGGGTGAACCATAGTAGACTAGAGATAAAATCGTGCCGTAAGTTACACCTGCACCTAATAGCAATTAGCAGATGCCTCTAGTTATAGCCTACCCTGGTCAAAACGGCATCACAAAACTTGTTCCAAATAGACGCCTAGAGTTTTGAACCATTTGCATTCAAATTTAAGTTAATCGAACTATGGTTTACGATATATTACTCCTGGCTCGAACTTTCTTCTGGTTGTTGCATGTTTGCTAGGCGATTAAGGAATGATTTCTTTCACATCACACATGTCAAAATGACATTTTCTCATTTAGGACTGATTGATGGCTTCTAAAATGCATCACGATCTTCACAAATTATTTTCCTTTGATACCTTGACAATGCACAGTTGCTCCTACAACCGAGGAGGCAACTACAACGACTGTCACCGAGGAGAGAACAACTACGGTTGTCCCAACCACCCAGACAACTAGAGCCCCTACTACGACTGCTGCACCTACAACCACTGAGGTTGTGACTACCACTGCTGTGCAGACAACCACTCCACAGGCAACAACTACAGAGGAGACAACTGCAGTATATACCACCACAGAGGCTACAACCACAGGTATTCATCCGTTTTCAACTTCTATTTCAAAAAAATCATTGTTTCTTTTAAGATCAGTCTTTGGTTTTCACTATATTCGATAAAGTGCAAACAACCGCAAATTTTAAATTGACTGTCTCGAAATGAAAATTTTAAAACACTCCAAAAAGACTCGTTCATATTGCGCAGTGTGATCATAACCAGCTTTCTGTTAAAATCACGTTTCAGAGGTCCCAACAACAGTTGAAAGGACGACAACTCGTGTAACAACCACTGAGGCACCTACAACCACAGCCCAACCCACAACTACTGAGGAAGTCACTACAACGGTTGTAACGACTACTCCTGAGGCAACCACAAGAGAGACAACAGTTATCCAGTCAACCACAGGTAAAAAGCAAATTTGTTTATCGTTGCAGATATTACGTTAGATATACTGATATCTGAAACTGGCACTGGATATTGCTTGCATAATCTCGATGACGATGGCATTTACATGTGCATTTAACTATCCACCCTTCCGCCAAAAGATTCTTCATTTTAGCAATATTTTATTCTTTGTTGAGGATCAGATCCAATATGTGCTTGGGCATGATCCACGTGTCAATTATTGTTTAAAGGTCATCCAGATTCTCACTTGACAAATAATAATGTTATTTGCACAAATCTCTCATAGTCCAAACCACCAAACCACCTACAACAACCACGGTAACCACAACGGAAGTGACAACCACGCCGACAACTGCTGCCCCACCCACAACCAAGCGGACCACAGTTGTTGTCACCACCACTCCAGAGGCAACGACCAGGGAAGAGACAACCATAGTTGTAACAACAGCAGAGGCAACCACTACAGGTATATTCATGATATTACTGGTATTCAGGCATATGTAGTGAATTTTCAAACAAATGATAATTTAGTTTTACAAACGAAGAAAAAGCAAATCAAAATCAAGTGCAAATCAAACCAATAGGCCTATTGAGCAACAAGAGATGTTTCAAGGTCTTAGGAACCACTCTTGTGGTTAATGCAAGGTCAATCAGCAGTTTAGTAGCATACAGAGAGAAATCAATTTTACTCAGAAGCATTACTAGCCGTATAGATGCTTATAGCCTCGTATAGGTATTTTTTAATTGAAGTGAAATTGTATCTGTTTCAAGCGAAAGACTTATATGCTTTTTACGCACACAGCGAACATTTAAATATAATTCTCAGTGTAAATCAAAATCCAGTAATGTGGCTAAAGCCGTTTTCCCTATGATGCAAATACGGTCAACATTCACTTGTATGACAACATTTCCACACAGTACAATATTCTCAAAATAAATAAAAAGTTTCGAATAACGATCTCATGTGTAACTGTAGAAACTGTTGAGACTATCAAATATTTTAACCTTCTCTTAAATTCCTTGTCCACTTGGCATTTTGAAAGAAAAACAGTGCAAAATATTGTCCTAAGGTAATTTATAATTGCACAGTTGATAGGAATTTATCTGTTTGCTTAATCATAGTAATGTACCAAAATAAGATAGCATAATAATTCTTTGTTTGCCGTTATGTGAAAAAAATCAGAAGCCCCAACAACAGTTGAGAGGACAACCACTCGTTTGACAACCACTGCGGCACCAACAACAACAGCCCAACCCACAACCACTGAGGAAGTCACCACAACTGTTGTGACCACTACGCCTGAGGCAACCACAACAGAGACAACCAAAGTCCAGACGACCACTGGTACATATTTTATTGCCGGTTACCTTCCTTACCAAACTACAACATTTAATAAACCTTTTAAGTCGAAGTTACAGGGCAATGGTTTTGTATTGCCTGGATAGGCACGAGTAAACCCTCTGTGCGTTCATAGTTGCAAAATAAGCATAACAAAGAACACTCTGTAAGATACCTGCAATATATAACGTCTATAGTGAGTAATAATTTATGTATATATGTTAGGCCTACTGCCCTGATAAAGCGGCAAACACACTGTGAACCTATGGTTTAAGTACAGTTCTAACCGTTGAGGGTTCCATACTATTGTATATGCTGTTTTTTCCTTTTGAATACAAGTATGAAAATAAATGTGATATTGAATTGAATCATGAATAAACAAGCCATGTATTTTTTTTCTGATTGCTATTGTTTCAAACAACTCTTATTGTCTGGAACCCTTGAATGAGTCTCTTTAAACTTCTTAAGAATAGGTCCCGTTTGCCTCCTTGTTTATAAATGTTTCTTTTTGTGTTTTCTGCATCAGCTCCAGCTACCACAACTCAAGAACCATGCTCTGACAATCTGGACACGTACGACTTAGTGGATGTGCAAAGGGAAACTTCTGATAATCCCGGCTTCCAAGTGCAACCTACCTACTGGTGGACTCCTGCAAGCCCACCCACTCATCCGTCTAACCCCTACTCCGGCTCCCACTTGACTGCCGAGTTCACCCCGAGGGCTGTTGTCACTTCCGTCGTGGTGCTAAGAGAGGACGGGGCAGTTGAACGAGTGAAGATTGCGATCGTTGTTAGGTACAACAAGGGTAGCAGCTTTACTTCCCTTAAGGGCGAGAACAACGAACGTCTGTTTGTCGGTTTTACTGGCAGCAAGATACATGTACCTGTGGATACGCCAGCCGTTGCAAGCATGGCTGTGTTTATTTTTGATCCACCTACCTCTGTTGGCTTCAGGATAATATTCCACGGTTGTGAGGGACCCGGTAAGTATTCGCGGGTGTACATCATTATGATAACATTATCAAAAAGGACCATCATAAAACTATAAAACGATAATAACTGAAAAACTTTATTATAATAATTTGCATCGTCATATGAAATCGTTTAGTGTTGTCACACAAAATGACAAGGTGTGAGACGATAGTTTTTAAAGGTCGGTTCATATTCTGTCCTCCCGACAAGTTTTTGCGCTCCGAATTCACAAAGTTTTGATACATTTCCAATCCGGCAAATCTCACAGCAAATGTTTCATGATGTCAGATTTGCTTCGCATTCGCATTCGCATGAAGTGTTAGCGTGCTTAATAACTGTTTAAGAGTTGTATCTGTCTATAGGGCCCTGCATTTGAAGTAATTTTGCAAATGAAAGTGCAACGCAAAAAAACCCTGTTTACATCGGGTATATTTCAGTTGAAACTACCACAGAAGTGGCAACAACTGCAAGGACCACTAGAGTGACAACTGCGCCACCTACGACCACCATTACTACAACTACAGTCGTAACAACCACTCCAAAAGCAACAACAACGGAGGAGACAACTGCTGTTGTGACCACAACGGAGGCCCCAACCACAGGTATAGTTTTATTAACTATATTATAGTTATTATTGGTTAGATAACTGATAATAGGTATAGAATTCAGTTCTCAACTTGAAGGAATCTATGAGATTGTATTAATCAAGTGAGTCTCTATATGACAGGAATTTTAAAGGTTGGAAAAAATGACTGACATTGACTTTTTGGAAAAATATGTTGCTACAAACATTTCAGAGGTTCCAACAACTACTGAGAGAGTTACTACGCGCCTGACAACCACTGAGATACCTACAACCACTGCCCAACTGACGACTACTGAGGAAGTCACTACAACGGTTGTGAATACTACTCCATTGAGAACCATAACAGAAACGACAACAATCCAGACAACCACAGGTAAAGACTGGTGCTTGCTGTCTATATAAACGTAGCATTATGCTGCAAATAATGCCCTGCCAGTAGACTGACTAGGATACGGACCCTTAAAAAAAAAGACTAATGAGCATCACCCAGTGCCAATTTGGGGTACAAACTCACTGTTGTATGTCACTAAGGCACCTCTGAAAGGCAAAAATTAAAAAGGGGGTTTATTTTTGAAAATGTATTGCAATGACAGGTGATTGTATGTTTCAGGAAAATTTAGTAAAGTGTGGGTTTTTTATTATTGAGCCTTGAGTGACCAATCTGTGACTTGTGAGTTAGGTCTTATTTAGGAACATGTTTAACTAATTAAACGGCTGGCTTTATAATACAGAGGCTCAAACGACTACTGAAAGGACAACTACTCGTTTGACTACTACTGAGGCACCTACAACCACTGAGGCACCTACGACCACTGAGGCACCTACAACCACAGCCCGACCCACAACCACTGAGGAAGTCACCACAACAGTTGTAACCACCACTCCCGAGGCAACCACAACAGAGACAACTGTATTTCAAACCACTACAGGTGGCCTGTTCATTGATAGTCTTTTTTATGTACAGCATAAACTAAATCTCACCACATTGCCGAGAGTTCAGATCTGAATGCCTGGGTTTCCGATTCTATGATTGTCATTGTCTGAATTCAGATGTATCGAGTCAAGGAGCCAAGAAATAGTTGAGACTAGCAATACTAGATTGCAATTTATTCAACCTATGAAGAAAGAAAAGAACTCATACATAATTAAACCAGTTTTCTGGATTCTTGTGATCCTCGATAATTTGTGATATTAATATTGGCTTGTGCGTTTTGTCTTTAATCCTGCCACAGCACCGCGGCCGACAACCCCGGAGGAATGTGCCGACAATCTCGACGAGATCGTGGACATCCAACGGACAACCAAGGAGGATCCGGACGTGAATCGTCCTCCAACTTACTGGTGGAATCCCCCAGCTCCACCCGTCAATGAGTCTGCTCCTTACGACGGCTCCTACCTGACCGCTGAAATCACTCCTAGGGTCCGGGTGACCTCAGTCATCATAGCCAGTGACGTCGACGCAATGACCGAAGTGAAGTTTGCTGTCGAGGTCCAGTACATCCAGGGCGGTCCGTTTACTGAAGTCAAGAATGGGGAGGCGTCCCTGTTTGTGGGAGAGACTGACACCAAGATACACCTGCCGTCGGACTTGTCCTACGTGTCTGCTGTGAGAATCTACATCTTGAGTCGTTTCCCGTCAGCTAGCTTTCAGATACGGTACAACGGCTGTGAAGAAACCAGCAGTAAGTATTCGATTTCCAGTTAGATATACAGGATGCATCAAAAATATGTTTACGCTCAAACAAATGTCCCTAAAATGAGGATTCGATTCGTTTAAGTGCGCAAGCCGTTTTTCCACAACGTTTTGCAAATGTAGCCACTGTTTAGTCATGCATGAAAGTGCCAAAATGATCATGGTGTCATTTAAAGCGTGAAAGGTTTATCTACCCATATGTATAGAGCGATATTTCAAAAAAGAATGGTGTTTTTTTCATTTGGGGGGACATTTATTTTCGGTGTATACGTCTTTTTGATACACCTTATTTTTTATTATTTCAGAATATAATTGTGAGATAACATAAACTAAATCTCACCGCATCAATGAGAGTTCAGATCTGAATGCCTGGTTGTTATTGTCTGAATTCAGATGTTTCAAATCAAGGATCCAAGAAAAAGTTGAGACTAGCAATACTAGATTGCCGTTTAATCAACCCATATCAAGAAAGAAAAGAAGTTATACATGAACCAGTTCTCCGGATTCATGTGATCCTTGATATTTTTTTATATTAATATTGGCTTGTGCGTTTTATCTTCAATCCTGCCACAGCACCGCGGCCGACACCGCCGGAGGAATGTGCCGACAATCTCGACGAGATTGTGGACATCCAAAGGACAACAAAGGAGAATCCGGACGTGAATCGTCCGCCAACTTATTGGTGGAATCCCCCAGCTCCACCCGTCGATGAGTCTGCTCCTTACGACGGCTCCTATATGACCGCCGAATTTACACCAAGAGTCCGGGTGACCTCAGTCATCATAGTAAGTGACATCGACACAATGACCGAAGTGACGTTTGCTGTCGAGGTCCAGTACGTCCAGAGCGGTCCGTTTTCTGAAGTCAAGAACGGGGAGACGTCCCTGTTTGTGGGTGAGACTGGTAAAAAGATTCACCTGCCGTCGGACTTGACATACGTGTCCGCTGTGAGAATCTACATCTTGAGTCGTTTCCCGTTGGCTAGCTTTCAGATACGGTACAACGGCTGTGAAGAAACCGGTAAGTATCCTTCCAGCTAGGTATAGTATGTACCTTATTTGTTTATTATTATTATTATCATTACTATTGCAGATTGTATTTGGATGATTTTTTTTTAGATTTACATATTGTCATTCCAGTTAGAAGCAGTTTGCAGCATTCCTATTCCCATTAAAATAACTGTACAGAATAAATTGCTAGATGTTAATCAACGTTTTCTAATTTTTCACAATTATGTTACCCCTTTCACTTCAAGTCATTAGGTGTTTGCATTAGGTTGTGAATAATAATGAAAATAAATGCAACGTTCTTTCCTCATTGTATTAATTTTGTTTTACAATGGTTGTAGCTACAACAGTCAAAACCACGACGCAGGTGTCGACAACCGAGGCGATAACGGTGAGCCCAACTGCACCAGCACCAACGACCACGTCACGGACCACGGAAGTTGTGACTACCTCGCCCATAGCCACTACAACAGAGCGGACCACTGTGCGAGTGACAACTGTTCCATCAACTGCAGGTAGCTAGGGTCCAGCATTGTCGTGAACCTTTGGCAGCGTTTTTACAGGGTTCCCAGCCACTCTAGAAATCAGGGAAAACCTTAAAAATGACTTTCCATTATTCAGGGAAAAGTTAGGGGAAAATTCAGGTTATTCGGGGGAAACACACCCAGAAATGGGAAAAATCAAGGAATTTTGGCAGTGGCTCAGACGGATATTTTATTTTTCCAGTTTGGCGTATGTGGGTCTTGTGCCATGTGCCTAAGTTGTGTCCATTGACTGTTTGACACGATATTGGCTTTTAGTGTTGATGATGTGTGAATATTACACACCTCTCCAGAACGGGAGGCCATTGCTTGTCAACAAGTTGCCTGCATATTATCAGTATCTAATTAGTTCCTGTCTTGCAGCCGCCTCTTTACTTTCCAGCAACCTCGCTGAAATGAAAATATTTCTCATGGAATTCTGGAAATTTCAGAGAATGCATTATTTGGTGTACTATGGTCTCAAATTGTCACGCGTTAGATTTGTAAATCGAATTATGGCATCAATAGCGACACTCACACTTTGAGAGCATTGCACGAAAAATATTAAATAAAACGAGTGTCTTATATTCCCTTATTTGGTAAGTCCCTGTCTATATGTATTACCAAACGTTGCTATCTTGCCTATACAAAGAAATATCTAAGGTTTCGGTTTGTTTATCACTTACAAATTCAACAGCTCCAACAACAGCAGTTATAACAACAGAAAAGACCACGACCGAAGTTGCTACAACCAGCCAAACAGCCCCGCCAACGACCAGCAGGAGAACAACAAGTGTTGTCACTACGACACCACAAGTTACAACTGCGACACAAGCCACAATACCAAGTAGGTTAACCAACAAAAACATAGGCATAAGTTTTGTCGCGGTCCTCTAATGCATACCACCTTTGATTTTCAAGACAAACAAAACTTGTCAATGTTTCAGCAGATCCAGTTCCAGTTGATTAGAACAATTCCCTGGCTCAAAGGTTTTGGGAGAGTATCTTACCCATGGGGTTATGGGAAGGCTTCTATTTGTGTACAAGGTTATTGGAATTCCTTAATATTGTATTTTGTAAAATAAAAAATAACTATCTTACTAATTGTTAGATTGTTATCCGTTGGAATACGATGACTGTGCTTGCCTACGGACCTGTGCGGATGAGCAGCGACCCGTGTGTCCCGAGCCTGGATCCCCACAGTGTACTCCGGCATGCAGCTGTCCCCGAGATCAATACTGGGACGATGACCTGGGAGCTTGTGTCGATGAGTGTAATTGTACAGAATATCAAGACCATAAGGTATAGTGATTTTGCAATTGAAGTGGACTTTGCCAATCGCTAGGTCAATGGGCACTCAAGGTGACATCCGCACTGTTAAAATGCCACTTTTTTTCTACATGTTTAGTCTCGGAGATGTTTAGATATTTGAGCAAGATGACAGTCTGTTTGTGATATCAGTGAAACCTTGAATTGAAAAGAGTCTTGAATATATTTTTGAGTTGTAATATTTATACATTTGGTGATAATTGAGAGAGGATGGAGAGTTTGTTAAAGCCCTTCGACTTGACAATTTATGCTATGGTGCTAACCGACATTCACAAGGCTGAATTGCATGCCGTAGATTCGAGCATGTGAAGAACATGGGTAAAATGAAGTGTTAATAAGTGTTTTTTATGCAAAACACATCAGTGATTTACTCTAAAGGCCAAAAATCAAGTCTACATGGGTATCTTATATACATAATATTTCCTTGACGTACAGTAACTGTTGTGTGTTTTAACAGGACGATGACTACTGGTTTCAATCCGAATGCATTGAATGTAAGTGGGTTGACAAGGACCTCTGCAAAGTAAGCTGTGGTGAAATGTGCCCTCTGAAACCGAGTGACTGTGATGCTGATGTAAGTATTATGTCATGGAGCATAAAGTGTAGCTACTAGTCCTATAAGCAGACCAATAAAAAAACAACTGTTACTTTTTGTTCAACTTAGCACTTAACAAAACGCTTCACCTTGATGCACTCTAATATGTCCGGTAAGATTTGATCCGGCATCTTGGTTCTATTTGACCTGTACTTTTCAGGGTCATTTTTCCGGTTCAAAAAAACTTTTCTTTGGATCCTCTCCGGGTCATTCGGATGCGGAACAGCAAAAGTGTGATTTTATTAGTACCAAAAATAGTGTAAATTTACCATGAAAAGTATCAGGCCACGTGAAATCTGACCTCATCCCGAACCTTTTAGAGGGTAAACGGTTAGCTTTGCATATGACCAAAAGCTACTCACGAACAGTGACTTCGGAAAAGATATACTACCAGTATTATGTCAGGAGATTTACATTAAACAAAAAAGGGTGGGTAAGCTCTCAGGGAAGATCAATATAGAATAAAACATGTTTAAAAAATGAATGCAATTGCACTTACTTAGAGTGACCGTTTGTTGATACACCTTTTGAACTGTGCAGTGACTAACCAGTAACTATAATATCTCTAAAATACTTTATGTGCTTGGATAATTTCATTGGTCGGTATAAAAAAAAAACAATTGTGTACTGCTGTGATATAAAGGGATGTGCCATTTTTAACCCCCTAGGGCGCGATGTATACTTTTTCGCCCCTCGGGTGGTAAAAACGTCAAATCCCACATCACATCAGTCAACAATTGTTAAATATCACAAGGAAAATAAAGATGTTCAAACTGTGCTTTTCAGTTCGGAAAAGAATTTGTGAATTGAAATTTGAACGGTCTTTTGACATGAAGGCATGCTAGTGTGAAATGCTACCATAGTACCTTAAAAGAAGGCCGTTTTAGTTCAAGAGAATGCAATAGCAAATCATGAAATTATACAAATTTCATTTTTGAGTTGTGTATGTTTTTCATTTGGCTGTATTTTACCGTACAGGAAGAGCTAGTGGATGAAATGAAAGATGACGGCAAATGTTGTCACTGCATTCCCATAGGTATGTACTACTGTCTCATATGTACCTTATAGTTTTGTAAAATTTTCTTTGTTATTAATAAACGTTCGATAGAAAGTCTTTCAATTTAGCAAAGGTAGCAACGCACTCTTACTTTTTAGCTGATCGTTGTAGTGTTACACTTACTATAAGAAAGTCGTTTAAATTATTCAGTTTTAAAATTTAGGTTTCGTGGACCTTGGTTATTATTTTGTACATATTGATGTTTGTGGGGTTTTATTTTTCAATATAAAGTTAGATATTTATTTCCTCTGTGGAAGTTGAGCGAATTATTCACCATGTAGCAATGTCATCAAGAAATACATCTTCAATTTCATTCCAGAGCGTTGTCAATATGAAGGTGACGACTACGATGTTTACAGAGAGGTAATATTATCTGTACTCTGGAGAAACTTCTGAAAAAAATTCGTTGAAGAATGAATAGGAACATTCATGTTTAAAACTATTTGCAGGTTCTACTAAGTTTGTGGGTTTTTCTTTTACACGCTGCGCTGTATTGTTTGAGACGCAACTTTATAATCTCTTTTGGCAATTGTTACTAATGGTAAAGATTCGGGGGATTTTCTCTAGAATTGAACTTAAATTCAAAGTTGCATTCTCCTTGCTTTTTTCGAGTTTAGCCAGGAAAAAAAGGTTTCTTTTATTCATTGCAATTTTTCAAGCAATACAAATTTTTTTTTTTTTACCGCCAATGTTAAATTATGGACTCATTAATAATTCAAAGATAACTTTTGTGAGTATTCAAAGACATTTTTTTGCGCAACAAATACCAGTTATTCAGATGTTGGAAAATAAGGGAAATTTAGCTTGTTTTCTTGAAAACAAAATACAAATTGAAAACTCGTCAGAACAAAAAATAGATAAGCTGCAGAGCACCAGTGTACTTTGAAACGTTGCAACTTTGAAAAAAAAAGAGTTTGACTAATAACTCTAGAGCAAATTTATATTTTGGTCATGAGCATAGGTAAATGAAGTTAAAGGGTTGAAGAGCTTTCAAGTTTTCATTGTTAAGACATGATATGTCGAGGCCCACAACATTTGGCGTCCGGAAATGACAGATTTGACAGTCGGCATTGTTTCTTTTGTTTGTACATTTGTTCAGCCTGGTGAAGTATGGTACCCTGAGAAGTGTATGCGATGTGAATGCAAGGAGAGTGGCAATGTGATTTGCCAGACCTTCGTGTGCCCTACGCCACAATGTACCGATGTAAGTTGAAAACCTCCTCTCTTTTCAAAAAGTAAAGGGGCAGTTAAACCTTTGAGTGACAAAATCGTCTGAAAAAACAGTAGGGCTTATATAGATAATCCGAAATAAATAAGATAAAGTTTAGTCAGACTTGTGTTCGAGTCACCAAACATCGAGTCCGAGTCACCTCTCCCGAGTCCGAGTCCCCACTCCCGAGTCATGCAGGTCGAGTCCAAGTCCCAGTCACGAGCCACAAAGGTCGAGTCCGAGTCCGAGTCACGAGACACCTTTAATCTATATGACATATATTTTAGAAGTACTGCTTAAACCTCACAGTAAAAATTCTCCTTTTTTCACAGCTTTTATTCTAATTTAATGAACCAGAAATACATGTATAACATGTCAAATAAAGCAAGACACCAGTGTAAAAGGATAATCTTGTACTGAATACTATCAAGCTTGCATTTACGCAATATCAAGTGTGGACGCTGGGGTACATGTTTCGATGCATTGGTTTCCCAAATTAATATATCGGAACGAGCCAACTGCACGAACTGTGTATGTACAGTACTTAGATGCGTTTCTTCTGCACCGCACAAACTGTATGGCTTGCCCAGAAGAGGATTGTCTTCAAAATATTTTGTAGTTATACTGTTGAACAAAAATAAGTGATTTATACAGTAGCGTATCCATCTTTTGATGTCGATTGTTGACTGGATTGCTTCTGGCAATACTTTAACAGGCGCCAAAACAAAATAAATGTGTATGGTTTCCCCACAGCCAATTAATGATCCACACGTGTGCTGTCCATACTGTCGTAAGTACTCCTTACTTTATTGACGATGCAATCAGTTTAGAAATTGAATTCTTACATTTTTACCCTTTCTTCTTTTGGTATAATCATAGTTTTGCAATAAATTGTTGCATTTTTGTAGTGATCCACTGGTCCTATGTTTGCATGGGACCTCTGTAACGGCTGTAAGTTAATGTTCCCCTTGGTGTAATATACTGAGGCACGTTTTGTTACCATTTCGCACCTGCAGCTCCAACAACAACTCCAATACCACCGACTACAGCTGTGCAAACTACAACGCAACAGCCGACCACAACAACACCAGTACCTACAACAACAGGATCCAAATGTACTAATTGTTTTGCATTTACTGTATTCTTTTATTGCGAATTTATAAGTTGGTCGAAATCACACATGAAAAATACAATTGAAATACACTTTTCAGTTTTTGGAGTATGTCTACTCTAAACTAATCTTCCGAGTGAAAAAAATCTACATCTTTTAATATGGGTTTTGGTGTCACAGATGTTTTTATTAACCCTGTATACTCAGTCTTGTCACAATGCTACTCGAGTGGAACTCGAACCTACGACCTCCTACCCTCGCGTAGTATACTAATTATTGTATGTATCAGTGCAGTGATAACAGCAATTTCATAAGGCGACAGATGGAATGTTCCATTCCACCTGTCACCTCATGAAATTATTCTTTCCATTGCACGAGTTACACAACACGTGAATATTTCCTCATCCGATTGGTCCGAGCCACCAATACAACGGCCGTGCAATAAAACCTCTGTTTGCCGTGGAATGGAACTTTGTTTCCAGTGCCGCCGCGCCGTGCATTGGGACGAATATTTCAATAACATGTGACCGACGACCCACCAATCAGATGACTTGGCTTTATTCAGACGTTGTATAAATCTGACTATACAGTGCCTAAAAAGAACGCCGGTGAAAGGCGAAGCCCCATATTGAAAAGTCTGTTTTCATTAATCACACTTCAGTGAAAAATCAGGCATAATGCATAAGGGGTGATACATTTGCCAACATTAAAAAGCAAAACTACCAAGTTATTATGAAATACCTCACTGCACTGTGATAGTGAATGATAGTCTAAAGCCTCCTGTAAAATCTTGGCAGCTGGTGTGAATGTGATGCTTTTTCAAGAAAAGCGGTATTTTGTGTATCAATTTACAAGCAAGCTAGACTCGTTCACGATCTTACAATTCTTCGACGTCTATAAATTGCATCGACAAACACAAAACTTCAAACAAGTCATTGTTATAATATTTATATTTATTAAAAAAATTAAAACGCAAAGCTAGAAAACTTGTGAACTGACCTTGACATTTAGTGAAAATCCTTATTCAAACCATCATGGAAACCTTGTAGGAATCTGCTGTAGATAAATCCTACAAACATTTTGTTTGTTCAAGGATCTAAATGTGTTATTTTGTAAATTTTACGTAAATCTTTTACTATTAATTTGGTTGTACCAACGCAGCATTTTTTGCTTTGTTCGATTTCAGATTGTCCAGATTACTGCCATATACCCGATAAGATTCCCTGCGAAGATAGCCAATTCTACTTTGGCGGGAATCTACCCTTTAAGCCAGATATTCGCTGTGAACCCGGTTTTCCCTTCAGTGTCGATCCAGATTGCGAATGTAAAGAAGGCTACTACAAAGACGGGGACGAGTTCCTGCAACATTTTTGGTTCACATATGGAACATCGATGTGTTTGATAGTAGAAAGACCGTGCGACTGCCTGGATGAAACCACCGACACCTATTATGGGGTAAACCTGAGTGTTATATTGTTTGCAGCAAACAATTTTAAAAAACAAACAAACATTTTGTACAATGACTTGCTCAGAATGCTTGGTACATTTTAATTTTGAATTCTCCGGGCCAAAGACACTGTTACTAATCACATGATTCTTGGCAATCTCTTGCATAGTTAGGTAGAGACGCTCAGCACCAAAACATTGTTCACAATGGGTGAGAAAGGCACACAGACATCAGACCATGCCGGAGCTGGGGGTTGCTAGCATAAGACTTGCCCCAAATCACGTGGTATAGTAACAGTCTCTTTGGTATGGCGAATGCAAAACGTGCAAAGAATTGGATTAAGTCAGCGTTCCAGATTTTATTCAAATTTAACTCGCAAATGGCTTATTGTTTGATGTGGCAACTTCGTAGGTCGGCGACAGTTTCATCAGGGGAGACTGTGAACTCTGCACGTGTGTGCTCATGCCATCAGGATACGACTTAATGTGTTTCATAGATGGAGATCTGCCTAACTGTACTCTTACAACTACAGGTGAGTAAGTCAACAAATATTGAGTGGCTCAGAGTAAAATGGGGGAGGAATATTATCGCAAGGTAAAATCTGGACTTTTCCATTTCACGAGGCGAAGCCGAGTGAACTGTAAAAGTCCAGATTTTACCGAGCGATAATATTCCTCCCATTTCACTCTGAGCCACTCAATATTTGTTTTATATAATTTATATAACTGACATATAGATCCTTGTCAGTTGAACTTTTATTTCAATACATAATTAATCTCTTTCAAACCACCCCTTTACGAAAATGTTTGAACCCAACTCTGTAGCGCTGTCTCTTTGGAACAATACGTCGTCACGAACGCTGAAAGCGCACACCAGCATGCATTTGCACACAAATACCGCGTCATGGAACAAGAATAATCCTATCTGTTGAATAGTATTTCCCATTCCCCGTAGGCGAATGGGACTTTCTGAGCCCCGGCGTGAATGGGAGCAATTACGAATGTCATGTGATGGAGATGTGAGTTCCACCAATCAAATGACAAGGATCTGTATGTCAGTTATAGAAAGAAGGATAAACAAGTAGAACAACCTAGTCATGTGCTTGTCACATGGACAAACACAGAGCTAGGTTGTCGTTATTTCTGGTATAGTATGCATGTTTAAGGAACTATGTAATAATGACGTTGGACTTGTCGGATTTTTTTTAACATTTGGCTTATTACAAATACAAATTTGAATTATCGTCTTTTGTTCCCTATAAAAGTTACACTGATAAGATTGCCAGAATAAAATCAGATCTAGGATCTACCTAAAGACAACTCCAGGAAAAGTGAAGGACAGTTTGTTGCTTTCTATTCAAGATAGGTTTCTTTTACGATAACTTTCTTTTAAGTTTGCTTTGATTGTGTAACCCAGTTGTTTCAATCTGCTTTTAACCCGTTACAGCTGAAACTACAAGTGCACCGCCACCAACCACCACAAGAGCTCCAACCACTACAAGAGCTCCACCCACCACAGGTAGTCGACATCAGTCTGTTCATGTATTATGTTGTAGTGTCACACCATTTATAATGGATCGCACAAATTAAGGAAAGAAATGGTCAAGCAGTTTTGGTAGCACTGTATCAAAGGCTACAAGGGCCTACAAGCGTTGAAGCCAATGCTGCAGAGTAGTTTGTCAGAATGAAGCTGAATATCAACCCATTTCGTGGCACATAAAACAATACAAACTAATTTGGGGAAACAAGATGTGAAGCATCTCCAATGTTTGGGGAATCGACCACAGCTTACCATGGAGAGTGGTCAATAAATATGTACCTTATAATCTCTTCTGTAGTTCACTAAAAACAAAAATCACGATTGATTGCTTATATTCTTTGCGACGAAGCCTTTGTGAAACTTATGTCTAGTTGAAGGTTAAGCTCGAGCACTAAAGTAAGCAAAATACATTGCTTCATCAAGTGTTATTTTACGTTCTTGTTTGTGAACGATACAAAGCATATACTTAATTTATTCTAACCTTTTGGTTTTAACAGCGGGTACAGTACCGACCACAACACCCGCAACTTTCCCTCCGACGACACCAAAGCCACGTAAGTTTCATTATGCATACGATATTCTAAAATATCCAACGGAATGTATCGCACCCCAAACGGTTCAATTTAAACATTAACGTACAGTGTGAATCACAATAATGCAAGCAAAATTTAACGGAATATATATTGACTATAATGTGGGAACAACATAAATAGTATAGGTATGGTTTGAAAAATACGCTTTTCCACTTTAAAATGAGACATCAAAAGTCCAAATCTGAAAATATTTGCCAGAGTTATGAGTAATTTTCCAAGAGAGATCTAATTGACTATGCCACCAAGTTTTGAATTTTATGTATTGGGACAAAGGTAGCCTATTTGCCTCTGTGTGGAAATTTGCCTGGCCTGCCAACAAAAATGCGTTTCGCGAGTAAACACATTTCTAAACACTTTCTTGATATCACATCATGCTAAAAATTAATAGCATGTAAACATATTAACAAACTGATAGCAAGAAAATCAGATGTGGACGCTATTTAAGTGTAAAAGTGTATCTTTCAAACCATACCTATATTATCTATGTTGGTTACACATTCTACGTCTGGCATTCCGTAATAATTTGTTTGCATTTTTTACACACTGTGAATAACTAAAGTTTGTAAAGCACCAAAATGCAATAAATCAATCAAAATGTGCACCGATGCTCTTACCTTTTACTTTCATCGTTTTATCGAAAAGCACGTAGCCCGCAGTTTCCTTTGATACATTGAGGTAGCGTCGGTTTTATCCGTCTATAACAATTAAATTGATATATAAGGATTGCAGAACTGCTGACAATTTACCTTAAGTTGTGAAGTTTGCAAAGACTATACAGGTAAGTATTGCTTGTTTTTGGCGAGCTGCGAAGCAGATGCGAGCCTATGTAATACCAATTTCCGTCCGTCTGTCCGGGCGCCCGTCCGTCCGTGCTTACCAGTGACCACTTGTGGGGTACCTGTCCATTGTTGGAGGTACCCCGCAAGTGAAATCTTTAGAAAATAGGGTACCCCACAAGTGAAATCTTTAGAAATAGGGACAAAGGGACAATAATAGGGTTGGTGTTAGGGTTTGTGTGAGTAGGATGAGTAGGGGAGCTAGGATGGGTGGGACGGGGCGGGTTGGGGTGGGGTGGGGTGGGGAGAGGGGTTGGAATACTGGGTTTGGGTGGGGTGGGGATTTGTAGGGGTGGGGTGGGAACAGGTAGGGAGAGACAGGTAGGGGGAGACAGGTAGGGAGAGGATGGGCATGGATGTAGGGGTTGGGTTAGGAGGGGGTTGGGCAGGGGGCGGGATATAGGATCGGAGTAGGGGTTGGGTTTGGGATGTGTAGGGATGGGTTGTTGTAGGAGTTGGATAAGGGAAGGGGCAGTATATAGGGATCAGAGTAGGGTTGCATGGGGTCAGGTGGGGATGTATGGGTGGGGGAATGGGGTGGGCGGGATATTGGAATTCGAGTAAGGGTTAGGGTGGGGATGTGTAGGGGTGGGTAAGGACAGATAGGGGAAGATAGGGTAGGTGGGTGTAGGGGGTTGGGGTAGGGGAGGGTACGGGTCAGGGGAGGGGGAAGGAGATAGGGATTGGAGTTTGGGTAGGGTTTGGATGTGTAGGTGATAGGGTGGGGATGATTAGGGGAGGATGGAATGGGTGTGGGTAGGGGGTTGGGTGGGGGAGGGGGAGGGGGCGGGTTGGGGATGGGGTAAGGTTTTGGGATGGGGTAAGGTTTGGGGGAGGTGGTGATGGTGCTGTGTCTACATGTACATGTATACCCATTCTTGTTCTGCATTTGTGGCGACTACACAAGAGTTTTCCCATGGTAATATAAGTATGGGGAGCAGAAGACACTGTTGGGGCTGCAAAAATCCACAACTGGGTCCTAATTACCCTAACAATGGAAAACTCCCCCATAATACAGTGACGGCTAACCTATATACACATATATTTATTAGGTAATCTGTTGACTTTTTATGTTGACATTTAAAAACTGACCCCTACACCTAGGCACATCAACAATAATCATGATCCCCTTCCATCATGCCCATCCCCAACCCTACCTTCAGCCTCCCTTCCTGCCTTGGACAGCGAGCCATGGCGGCTTCGCCGTTCTAGTTACAAATTGAGTTTCTTTCAGTAATTAAGATATTTGCTTCTACTGCAATTTATTCTTTAATTATTTCCTGTTTCAGCATGTTCCGATCAGTGCTACGGAGAACCGGAGATTCCATGTGACAAACAAACCTACGATTACTACCTGGCCAATGGGTTCCCTCCCTTCTCGGTCGTCATATTCTGCTCACCGTTTATAGTTGGTCCCGAGAACGGGCCCACCATACCCAACTATTACGCAGATTGCGACTGCGGCGAAGGCTATTACCGGGACTACGATAACTTTGATGATGAGAAATCCTTATTAAGCGAACTCGGCTTCAGCTGGGAAACATACATGTGTGTGGAGCTTGAGAAACCGTGCCAACCACCAGGACCATGCCCCTTCAATGAAACATTGACCCTTCAGGTATTTAGGATTGATACAAGTCACTTTTATACGTTCTACTATTTTTAATGAGGATATTCATTGCATTGCTCTCACCTTTGCTCTAACCCTTTCATTTCGTGATGTTCCATTTCTGGTAAAATGGATCCTAGAACGACCCATGTTTTTTTTTACCAAAGAGAATTAACACAATTGACACATTGAGGTTATGTTTGGCATCTGATTAGCTTTGGTTTTTAAAATGTTATTTACCTCACTATTGCTTTGTTAGTAACGTCAATAAGTTGGAAATTGTTTAACACTGATTTCTTTAAACTCAAGACCATGGCTCACAAAACGAAACGTAATACATGAGAGGATAGAATTCCAATGCATCCACATGTCGAATTCGTAACCTGTGGATTTTGGAGCCCACATTCTTACCAGTTCAAGTATACAATCATATCACCGAATTTATACTCTCTTCCCCGTTAATTTTAAATTTCATTCCGAATTTTTTTTGTACTGTTTTTTTTTTAAGAAAAAACAATAAGTGACTCTTAGTAACATAGTAACTAGTAACTTTAAAATATTTGAATAATTAGCGGCCGCAAAACCAACCAAAAATAAAAACATATTTAGCTTTCAAAGGTCCAAGAATAGAAAAGAAATTACCTTTCGGATTAAATAAAGCAACAAAATTGAAAATATTCTGAAAACAAATTAATACATCAAGTCCAAAAACTGCACGTTGTTTGTTATTAATTTGCGGATTTTATTTACTTTTTTAAAGCCTGGAGAGTCGATCCAGCAAGACTGTAGTATTTGTACTTGTGAGCTGAAGGGAGGCAGCACTACTGGACGATACGAGTTAATCTGTGATCCTATCCCAGGCTGTACCACAACACCAGGTAGAATTGTCTTCAAACTTTGATTTACTTATATATTTTTGGTCTAGTTTCGCCTAGTATTTAAAGACTTCATTCAACGGATAAACGATACATTGAATGTCCAAAGTCCACAAGACATATCAGTATCGCCTAAAAATTATTGTTTTCTAACGATTTCATAGATCTTAAAGAGCATCCCCATTCTTTGTATTTCCACCTACATTCCTTTATGCCAGGTAGCTGCACTTTAATAGGTGAGGCGTGAAAACGTATTAAAACACTGAGTTGTCCCTGCCCCCAGCTGTTTTTCATTAAATTTGTTTTTGACTGAGGCTCCAACCTTCTCAATAATAGATCAAGCCTGGCTAAGGAAGAAATCTCAAATGTGGCTTAAGTAATCATATTAACAGCAATACAAAACCAAGAGATTTAAATTGACACCGGTTGTGTCTATACACCGTTGGTCCGATTTGGAAACCAGCGGTGTTTAATCCAACTCACCCAAGTGTGTATTTGCCTACAATTGGGGACCCGGCCCCTATTGTCACTGTTTTGTTTGTACTCTTTAGGAAGACCGCCCATATGTTTTGTACTCGATCGCCAAATGGTGGACTTTCGGGAATTGGGGACCTTAATGTTCTCTATTGTTCAACGTCCCCTATTGAATGCAGAACCAAACGCCACTGTTTTGCCGTGAGTGTATTATTTATCAAACGGAGAGCAGCGGTTGAAAAATCATTCACCTTGTGATGAGCTCCAAAGGTCACAAAAAATAAAGTATTGTTATTACTGCATTATTTACAGGAATTACCACTACCATAGTGACAACACACATCACTACGCCCATCCAAACAACATCTAAACAAACGACCGCTGTCCAAACAACACCCGTGATGACAAGTATACGGACAACGCCAGTTCAGACGACCACACCTATCAAGACAACAATTCAGACGACAACACCACTAAAGACAACTACACCATTCATCACTACCACGCCTATTAGGACGACTAAACCACCTTCGTCACTAGCTCCAACAACGACTGCGGCTCAAACCACAACTACAGCTCGAACAACCACTGCAGCCCAAACAACCACTGGGGCTCACACAACTACCGCTGCTCAAACCACGACTGAGGCTCCAACAACAACCGCAGCTCAAACAACCACTGCGGCCCATACGACCACTTCAGCTCCAACCACTGAAGCTCCAACGACCACTGAAGCTCCAACGACCACTGCAGCTCAGACAACCACTCCATTTCAGACAACCACTGAAGTTCCCACAACCACTGCGGCTCCAACGACTGCAGCCACAACCACTGCAGCCCAAACAACTACCGCAACTGAGGCTCCAACAACCACTGCAGCGCAAACTACCACTGCAGCTCAAACAACCACTGCAGCCCATACAACTACTGCAGCTCCAACCACCGAGGCTCCAACAACTACTGCAGCTCAAACAACCACTGCAGCGCAAACTACCACTGCAGCTCAAACAACAACCGCAGCTCAAACAACCACTGCAGCTCAGACAACCACTGAAGTTCTCACAACTGCAGCTATAACAACCACCGCAGCCCATACAACCACTGCAGCCCCTACCACTGAAACTCCAACAACCACTGCAGCTCAAACAACCACTGCAGCCCATACAACTACTGCAGCTCCAACCACCAAAGCTCCAACAACCACTGCAGCTCAGACAACCACTGAAGTTCTCACAACCACTGCAGCTCCAACAACCACAGCAGCGCAAACTACCACTGAAGCTTTAACAACCACTGCAGCCCATACAACTACTGCAGCTCCAACCACCGAAGCTCCAACAACCACTGCAGCTCAGACAACCACTGCAGCGCAAACTACCAGTGCAGCTCAAACAACAACCGCAGCTCAAACAACCACTGCAGCTCAAACAACCACTGCAGCCCATACAACTACTGCAGCTCCAACCACCGAAGCCCCAACAACCACTGCAGCTCAGACAACCACAGAAGTTCTCACAACCACTGCAGCTCCACCAACCACAGCAGCGCAAACTACCACTGAAGCTTTAACAACCACTGCAGCCCATACAACTACTGCAGCTCCAACCACCGAAGCTCCAACAACCACTGCAGCTCAGACAACCACTGCAGCGCAAACTACCACTGCAGCTCAAACAACCACTGCAGCTCAAACAACCACTGCAGCTCAAACAACCACTGCAGCCCATACAACTACTGCAGCTCCAACCACCGAAGCCCCAACAACCACTGCAGCTCAGACAACCACTGAAGTTCTCACAACCACTGAGGCTCCACCAACCACAGCAGCGCAAACTACCACTGAAGCTTTAACAACCACTGCAGCCCATACAACTACTGCAGCTCCAACCACCGAAGCTCCAACAACCACTGCAGCTCAGACAACCACTGCAGCGCAAACTACCACTGCAGCTCAAACAACAACCGCAGCTCAAACAACCACTGCAGCTCAAACAACCACTGCAGCCCATACAACTACTGCAGCTCCAACCACCGAAGCCCCAACAACCACTGCAGCTCAGACAACCACTGAAGTTCTCACAACCACTGCAGCTCCACCAACCACAGCAGCGCAAACTACCACTGAAGCTTTAACAACCACTGTAGCCCATACAACCACTGCAGCTCCAACCACTGAAGCTCCAACGACCACTGCAGCTCCAACGACCACTGCAGCTCAGACAACCACTGAAGTTCTCACCACCCCTGCAGCTCCAACAACCACAGCAGAGCAAACTACCACTGAAGCTCAGACAACAACTGCAGCTTTAACAACCACTGCAGCACATACAACCACTGCAGCTCCTACCCCTGAAACTCCGACAACCACTGCAACCCAAACAACCACTGCAGTCCAAACAACTACCACAGCTCAAACCACAACTGAGGCACAAACAACCACTGCAGCACCAACCACTGAAGCTCCAACGACTACTACAGCTCAAACAACCACTAAATTCCTCACAACCACTGCTGCACAAACAACCACTGCAGCTCCAACCACTGAAGTTCCAACGACCACTGCAGCTCAGACAACTGAAGTTCTCACAACTACTGCAGCTTCAACAACCACATCAGCGCATACTACCACTGAAGCTCTAACAACCACGGAATCTCGAACCACTGAAGCTCAAACAACGACTGCAGCTCCCACAACTACAGCTATTATCACTGCTACAGGTATGAGGTGTTAATGCAAAAAAAACCTATTTTTTGGTGTTTACCCCATGTGATGATATTTATTGCTATTTTATAAAACAAATTGTGGATAATACGTATCCCAATTCAGTTATTCAGGGCGAGCGTTTTAACTGAATTGCGCGACATGGACAAAAGAAAACAAATCAGTAAAGTCCACAAATCTGTGCTGCATTTAATAAAGAGGAGTCAATAGAAGTCGTCAATTTAGCAAAATGATCAAAAGTAAACAACCTGCCAATAAGATGCACTGCTGGACCAGGGACCATATGGTGCAAATGACTGATGTTGAAGCTTTCTCCGGAACTGAAAGTTAAGTTTGGTTGATGTGTTCTTGTTGTTCTTTATATTGATATGAAACAATAATTTTTGTTATGTTTAAATTATTGAATTATCAGATACATGACGATGAATTTGTAAGACCCAATCACCTTGTTCAAATCTTCATATCTGCAATGGTGTGTTTTCCCGGCAGCGTACTGTCTGACCCCTTTAATGGACCTGGGCCTGGTGGAAATGTGGGTGATCTCCGACGACGCCGGGACCAGCATCCCACTTGAGGATCCCACAGATCCTTGGAAAGTGGACAACATACTAGAGTGGGAGATCATCGAGGCCACTTTACGCTATTGGGCGCAGATCAGGGGTATCAAGATCCTGGGCCAGGTCTCCGAGCCCATGGAAGTTACCTTAAGCTACAGTGTGAACAGGACCCAGATTTTAATGCCGCTGGTGAGAACCTCGAACCACTTTCCTTTTGTGCTTGCTTTTGTAATGGTTCTGAAGAAGAACTTCAATATTTCGTAGGAAAGAGCAATTCCAATTAAAAAAGTAAATTCAGTTTGTTTTTCACCTAGAATAGGGGTTGTCACGGTAACTTAAGTAATTTAGGCTACCAAAATGTACTGGAAATGCTACATCGTCGTAAAAAAAAAACATTAAAACAGATTTTTAAATCTCAGTGTGTGGCTGCAGACTCTCCTATACTAAAACAAGCTCGATCTGAAAAGTCATTTTCTAATTTAGAAAAATATCATTTTGCCTTAACAGCACCCACATTACAGTTAAATGACATTGCTTTCGCATGTCTTCTTTCTCGATAGGATCTGCATATAGATCTTCTAAAGGACACTTACGTCAATATCATATTCGACGAACCATTGCGTTTCGTCACAGACTTGCAATTCAAGCTGAAGAAATACCCAACGACGGCAACAGCGATCCAAATGGACTACTTAGGCTGTGTTGAACGTACGTGCGCTCCTTTAAGACGTTCTGATCTAACATCATCAGTTTATTATATTCAGATTATGGAGAGATAATAGTCGACTGTTAATATATTATTTTTTAGCTGATTATACTTAAGATTGCTGAAACAAACATCTGATATGTAACACTTAAAATTCCGTGTACTAAATGAGAATCCTGTTGATAATGGAAGGTAAGGTACAAAATGAAATTATTCGGATTAGGATTTGGTAATTGTTTGCTATTTGAATTTGCAAATACATTATTCTCTGCCAATGCAGTCGCATCGGCTCATAGTTGTTTTGGTATAAAGATGCAAGATCAAACCAAGACAAGGGAAGCCTAAAAAGCTGGTCCCAGTGTGCACAGATTTCGGATATGATTCAGAATGGCTATCGACGGGAAGTCTTTACATGCATCTGGTTTACAAAGTAGTTTTGCTGGGTAATCCTATACAATAGCACTGCCCAGCACTCATGTACCTTAAGTCACCTAAAGTCACAAGTGACAGTGTTTCAGTCAGTTAGTCAGTCATAGGTATACACTTGGCTGGTCCCCTGGGATAAGTAGAATATTCTGGGAATGACAGCTATGATTTTAAGTGTATTATTTACGAAAAGTGGTAATCACTCTGTTTTGTTGTCGCAGCGGTGAGGCCACCTGAACCAACAACGGCAGTAAGCGTACCAACTGCTTCAACAGGTTGGTGTCAGTTGTAGGCTTACCTCTTGTTTTGTTCTTTGTAATCATGCCCGGAAGTAGCTTTAGAACATTCCTTTCAGACAGTGAATCAAGTGCAACCGGTTGAAGAGAAAGAGCATCTTAGCTTTGTGATCTATAGTCTGTTTACTCTTTGGCGAGTTTTAATTAAGTAGCATTGTTGTTAAAAAAATTCACAGAGGGTAATAAAAGGAGAGTGGGAAGTGTACCCGTACAGTGTGTATTTTATAGTTTTATTGCATTAACTTGTAACACCTTCGGTGCTGGAGAAAATGCTAATTGTTTTCTCCATTGCTAGAGCATTTGCTGGCGGCTACAATATAAGCCGTTTCACATTCTACTCCTCTGCACCTGTGTTAATGTTTGAAATGAACTTAGCAAAACTGCGTTACAACGTCTGTGGCATCTTCGAACAACGACGGTGTGCCAGAGTTATGGCATCAATTGAAATACTACTTTTACATAAATCACATTATGACTCTGGTACAAATATAATGCATGCTTTCCGGCCTTACCAGAAACTGCCTGTTGTTATTTTGGGAAATAGCCATGGCTGCGCAATGAGGTTCCACATTAACATGTCAGCTTCCCCCCCCCCCCAAAAAAAAGATTAAATGAGATATTTCAAATTAACAAAGAGGAATGTCTGTCTCTGTGACATGAAATCCTTGATAATGTTAACCAAATTCTGTAGTCTTTAAATATTGAGAAAATATATATTTCTTGTGCCTACTGAACCTTTACTCCAGTGATATTTTAAGGGCTGCAAGATATATAATATCAGAAGCAATTCACATTAAAAAGATGACTCAACGCGTGTTTACTACACATGTACATGTAGTCAATGTCTTGGGTAAATATTATTACGTTTCAGAAGCGCCAACGACATCAGTCACCACAGAGGTTATCACAACAGAGGAGACTACTACAGAGATAGTCACAACCACAGCTGCTACAACTACTCCCGAAGCTACGATCACGGAAAAGACAACAGTTGCAACTACAACCGGTGAGTAGTCAAATGTTGCAAGTTAAGGTAATTGTAAAATAAAATGTTTTTTTCAGGCTTCAAGAATAAAAACAAACCAAAGGGATAACATGAAACGATTTGATATTGAGAAACAAATGACATGGTAACGTATAAAAAAATTCCTGTTTTTGAAAATGGCGGCCACTTTTGTCACAGGAAAAATCTGAGATTGCCCTATCGCCAAACATTCTTTAATAAAAAGCACATTCTCATAAATGCCAAATTGCATGCTTCTGTCATCAAAGGCACAGTTCTACCAAATATTTCAAACAGGCAATACTATTAAGCACTATACTTGGTACCGTCTTGCTTGATTTGGAGAGTCTGTATTTTTCGGCATCAAATATGTTTTAATCCTTCGGTGTAGCTTTAACCGAGGTTCCTACAACAGCTAGGACTGCCACCACAACGGTGACAACTCGGGAAACCACGGTAATTCCAACAACCACGGCTGCGCCAACCACAACGCTGGAAACTACAACTGTTGTTCTTACAACAACTCCTGAGGTCATTACCACGGAAGAGACAACCACCGTTGTAGCTACCACCGAGGCTACAACAACAGGTATGATCTGAACTGATTTATTAATTTCCAAAATAACAACATTATTTAACAAACAAATGTAGAAAACATAAAATAATGAGATGAAGAGTGGGGAGGCCTTTCTTTTAATAATAACGTTAAAAAAAAAATTAACTATTGCAAATTACTTGAACGTATACATGAAATGAAGCAACCATTTTTTAAAGTTGAACAAGGAAATTGAATGGAACGGGGTTTGAGCCTGCGACCTCCGGATTGCCGTTCCTTTGCTCTACGAATTGAGCTTTCTGACCCAACGGTTTGGCGGTTCCCCATAATTTGGGATGATTGTTTTGCTTTGTAAAATGACTTGCAGAAGCCCCAACGACTACTGAGAGCACAACGGTTCGAGTGACCACAACACCGGCACAACCTACCACTGAGCAACAAACAACCACTGAAGGAGTCACCACAACGGTCGTGTCTACTACTGCTGAGGCAACTACAAGACAAACCACGGAAGTCCAAACGACTGCAGGTAGATTCGTTGAAACTTTTCATCATTTTTGTGCTTTTTTGGTTTTTATGCCAATGCGAATCTGCATACTCATGATCAAAAGTGTGATGTCATTTCAGGCAGAAACTTCCATGTTACAGCTATTTCAGCACAAAATATTGCCAGAATAATAGATATTTTGCTGTCGTAAATGTTCTTTTCTTTGGTGATTCGTTGTTGTTGAAGTACATGACTGTAGGCCTATGAGCAAACTTTTTTTCAGAAAATGTTTTCAATGAGCAAATTTTGGGTTCACAATTTTAACAGCAAACCCCTCAACTGAACAGTGTAATCCTGAGATAACATCACAGCACAATGCCCTCATTTGTCCGATCAAGCATGGAATTTTTCAAATGTTTAAAGAAATGCACTTTTTATTACGATTAACCAAAAAGGGATTTCAAGCTGTTTTCATATATTTCAGAAGAGGAGAAAGTTGCACAAAATATGTTCCCAAGTAAAATTCATGTTACGGGCCTTTAAGTCGTTTTAAGCGTCTATACTTGAGTGGGTGAACTACGTAAGTTTTAAATACACTGAACACTTACACATAATTTTTAACACCGATCATGTTTCAAAGGAATATTATTAATTCCTACTATAATGTTCAGATGAGTAAATGCATCTGGATACTTCATATCCAGTTTTGCTTTGTGCTTCGCCATAACACAAGTAGAGTATGCCGAAATAATGTTTTTATTTATCCACCTGTAACGCAGTGGCTTCACCAACTGCGACTCCAGAGACAACAACGACTGTTGTGACCACGGTCTCCACCACAGTGGCACCAACACAAACCGGAGCACCAACGACCAAGGAAGAGGTGACTACCACTGCTGTGTATACAACCACTCCAATAGCAAAGACAACTGAGGAAACTAGTACTCTTCGAACCACAACAGGGCCGACCACAACAGGTAAACGTGTTTACTGTCAGGACTGTTTGGGTAACTTAATGAAGAAATCTAAATAACTTTATTAACTGCAATGACCGTTGTTTGCATTAATAATTAAGCTTTCAAAGAGATTTTCGATTTCATAGGAAGTATAAAAAAGGGAGCATGGTCCTCTGATTACAACTGAACACGAAGTTCTTTTTATATTTGTTTACAGCAGTTGGTATGAAAAAAAGTTATGTATTTGATCAATAAAGGCCTAATGAGCTGCTCATATAAAATCATAAAATTCACTTTGCAGAAATCTAAAATTTAAGTAACAAAATATTGTAACACTCTATCTTGAAGTACATTGCAAACAGAAGATTGTCGTCTTGCCTTTTGGGGCTGTTTTTAAAATACCAAATCTTACTGTAATTTCATGATATGTATAAACAGAAGCCCCAACAACCACTGAAGCAAGAACTACTCATATCACAACAACCGTGGCACCAACCCAACCAACAGCCCAACCCACAACCACTGAGGAAATTACAACATCAATTGTGACTACTACACCGGAGGCAACCACAACAGAGAAAACAACAGTCCGTGCAACTACCGGTTCGTCTCTGTTGATGTACTTCCAATAAGTTGTCCTGCACTAAACTATAAGCACATGTTTCGAAACCTTGGTTTCGTCTCTGACTTTAGGTTCATGTCTTGTTTAAGAATCATTAAGGCGTTGAAAAAGTCCAATGAAATTTACGTATTTACTGAAAAGGGTTTGATGTGCCTGAAACGGGCCAAGGATTTTAGCCGGAGTCCCTTAAGAAAGGAGCCTCAATTCTATTCATACTGAGATCTGAAACATGCCGAGATTTTGTCAATCGATTTTAGTGGCAGTGTGGTGTTTAAACATTGCAGTAAGGCTGCTTTTGCTTTACCTCGACAGAAGCCACAGCAACAACTGTGGTCACCACCAAAGCCACGACTACAGCCCCACAAACTACCACAGCACCACGAACAACTGAGGAGGTCACTACTACTGCCGTGTACACCACCACGCCAGAGGCAACAACTACCAAAGAGACAACCACTGCACTGATAACAACGGGAGGAACAACAACAGGTGGTTTATTTTACTACAATACTTTATTCTGCAATTGAGAGTTAGTTCTGCCCTGTGTCACAACGCATGTCTGATTTGAATTTCATACAAATGGAAATGGGAAGAAACCTAAGTTACGGTACTGCTTTGTACATTACTTTGAAATGCCCATTGGTATAAGCATCGGAATATCATACTGGCTCCATTGAACATGTTGAGGCGATTGTTATTTTCAGGGACCAATTTGTCATCCGCCGAATAACCTTTTTGATATAGATCTGACATTGAGTGATTAATGATTCTGTTATAATTTTTGCAAATTGAGCATAAATCAACCAATCTGTCTGTAAAACTCGTCAACATAAAATAACACGTTATAAATATCAATAAAGTGTCATTATCGATTACCAAATAATAATATATCAATAATACGATATCAAATAATGATAAAAACATAATAATAATAATGTGTATTTAAAAAGCGCATTTATCCACCAGTGATTGTGCTCAAGGCGTAACACCATTATTACCTGCTCATTGGGCTACAAGGTAAATATCTTCTGAATGCATTTTCCAATACGAGTCTGAAGTGATCTCTCTGTGAACTTCATAGAAGCGCCAACTACAACGGAAGCCACAACCACTCGTGTAATCACAACAGAGGCCGCAACAACCTCAGCTACTCCACCAACAACCGAGGAAGTCACGACAAAAGTCGTGACTACTACACCCGAGGCAACCACTACAGAGACAACCACGGTGAAGTCCACAACAGGTAAATGATGAAACGGACAACTCTTAAGATACAATGAAAATTAAACAACATGTTATCACCATGAGTACATCATTAAGTTGGGCAAAGACGCGTCTATCCGTCACCATACGTTGAGATTCGAAAAACTCAACCACAATGTGAAACTGTCTAGATTTAAAGGCACGTAGGGGAATTGGTGATTACCAGCCACGTACCTCCCGATTTTGTGACAAAAATTAAGCTAAAAGTAAAGAAGGGTTTCTAAATGTACTCTGAGAAATTATTCTCTCTAAGATCATGTCATCGAACAAAAATCATTGCTATACAGTTGCTCCAACAACCGAGGAAAGTACGACATCCGTTGTCACAACTGTAGAGACAACAATAGCACCTACAACTGCCACATCACCTACAACCACCGAGGTTGTAACTACTACTGTTGTGCAGACAACCACTCCAAAGGCAACCACCACAGAGGAGACAACTACAGTAAGGGCCACGACAGAGGGTACGACGACCCGTAAGTGTTTTTCTTCACTTTTATTTTTTGTTTGATGTACACGTGCATGTTGAGTTTGAAATATGTCAATCACATGTCAATCACACGGCAATCATATTTCAAAACCCACGTTCGGTCTCAAGTAACTGTAGATGCATGAACGATGACAAATGAATGTCATTTACACAGTCGATTTGAATGGGTCGATCAACTTCTAACTTAAGACCGGACGACGAGAGATTGACTTGGGATTGACATGGAATTACCTAAATCAGATTTGAATAGTTATAATTATGGTGAAGATTGCTTAGGCCCTATTCAATAATTGCGATGTGACTCTCTGAAAAGGGATGTCGTTCAAAAGTGAATAACTTTTGTATTGCAAGAAAAATGCAATTTGAAAGCAATTTTGTTTTAGGGGTGAAATCCGAAAGCAGCATGGAGAACTTGGCAACTTTAAGTGTTGTTACTGTTGTAATGTTTATCACTGAGTTGGTTCCATTTCTACCATCAGAAGCTCCATCAACAACTGAAGCAACAACTCTCCGCGTTACGACCACTGAGGCCCCTACAACCACTGCGCAACCTACTACCACTGAGGAAGTCACCACAACCGTTGAAACTGCCACACCAAGAGAAACAACAATAGAGACAACAACATCCGAAACCACCAAAGGTAAAGAAGTAATGTCTCTCGAGTTGTACAATGCCATGGTCCAGTGGTTGCGGTGTTTTGACTTAAGTACGATGGTGCGTGGGTTCGAACCCCGCCAGGGACATGGCGTTTGTAGCGTTGCGCAAGACACTTAACTACAATTGCCTCTCTCCACCCAGGAGTATAAATGGGTACTTATTTGAGGGTACACGACCGAATGTGCGCTGATATTGGCTGCCACGTCATCTCGTGGCCTGATGAATTCTTGTAAAGTGCTTTCAGATTGTTGATGTAAAATGATTGATTTACATTGTTGATGTAAAACGATGTAAAACGCTAAATAAACATTATATTTTTTTTAATTTGTTTATTTATATATTTTAGCTGTATTCTACACAATGGTATAAAACAAAACTCAATATGACATGATTAACGATTATAAGTTTGAAGGGTTTTCATTTACATGTAAAGTAATATTGAAATGTTTCCATTTATTTTTATCATTTCCACAAGGCATGTATATTTCCGGGTAAAAAGCTGAAGCAAATAAACCTTGAACCCCCCCCCAAAAAAAAAAACACGCTGCTTAAAAAAGCGTAAAAGAAAAGCTTTTCTTTCTCGTCGTATGTTCCTCAAGCAAAGTTTTACTCCTTTTAAAAGCCATGATTTTTTACTCGCTTCATAGTGCCCACAACAACGGAAGAAAGAACTACCGTTAGAACAACCCAACAAACCACCACTGTCCCAAAGACCACTTCAGCTCCGCCAACAACTTCGCGAGTCACAACCGTGACAATTACTACGGCTACGCCTCTAGTCACAACGGAGGAAGTAACCTCCACAGTGTCTGCAACAACTGGGTCAACTGCTGCTGGTATGTTTGCCTAAGGGAATAAATGTGTGCTTGGCCGGTTTTAAACACTGTTTAAGACCGGTTTGGAGCCTAGATGCTGATAATGAGCCCAAGTCCAAAAGAACTTGTTTATCAAAAGTTCAAGACCGGCCACGTGACGGGCTCTCGACCAGTATGAATGGGTAAACTGTCTTATGATTAACAAATATTGACAACTGATATCTCATTAACATAGTTACAGTTTCTCCTGAAACTGTAGTATTTCGCGAGTGCAACGTGTTTCATCAGTTTTGTTTATTACGGGTCTTTAAAACCGACTACTTAGTTATGTAATCTTTGACTGAAATATTTACAGTGGCCCCAACTTCAAGTGAGGCAACCACAATTCGCGTGACAACCACAGAGGCTGCAACAACTACTGCCCCTCAGACTACCACCGAGGAAGTCACCACAACTGTTGTGTCGACCACCAAAGAAGCAACGACAACACAGACAACCACTGTTCAGACAACCACTGGTATGTTAAACTCCTATATGAAATAAGAATCTCAAACGTATAGACTGAGAACTTGCCACTGATGTATCACAAACGCGGACGTGGATTGAATTTGTCCATACAGCTAAATCTCAAGTAAGTTGTTTTTGGTTGCATCAAGAAAAGTGACAAATATCAGGTCATCTAGCAATCAGCTCTTCCATTTGTGTATCTGCTAAAAAAATTAATTCATTCAATATTTGTTTAGTTTCTCCTACAACTGAGGAAACAACCACATCTGTCCATACAACGCAAGAAACCACGACAGTTCCAACAACAACAGAAGCACCGACAACAACCAAAGAAGTAACTACCATCATAATTACTACAACTCCCGAGCTGACAACCACACAGGAGACAACAATTGCAACCACAACCGAAGCGCCTACTACCACAGGTGATTATGCTCATCAATTCATCAAACTGTTTTCAATAAAATAAAAAAAATCAATTAAAGGCAGTAAAACATGAATTTACAAGTCAAATTCTCGTGCATTTTGTTCCAAATTCTTATATTCCCCTAACTTTATCAGATCATGTTTGGTGATGATAAGGTTAAATTTTGTTGATGTATCAAAACATTTTCGTATGAATTGTCTGCGAATCAAATTAGGCCTTTACGCTCGTGAAAGACACAACTTGCCAAATATTTGTTATTTCTTCTTAACTTTTCACTGAGTGTGTCCTGCTTGAACCTATGTTCACTATAAATAATGTGTAAATGTTATCGATAATCATTTGTGATCTTTTACACTACTTTTTGCTTTAGAAAAATTTCCAATTTTACCAAACCAGAGTATTAAATTAAACTCCATTGCAATTCAAATCATGCAATTTGAAAGAAAGAAACGAAGCACGTAAAACTTGTTACTAACTTGTGGCATTTTATTATATAATTGAAGGGTTGGTTACAACGCCTGGGTCGACAACAGTAAGGCAAACTACTTCTGTGACAACGGAGGGTAAGTTACAAGATTTACTCCAGATATTGCGTCCTTAATTGGCCCTTTTGGTTAGTACTGGTTATTTTAACATTTACGGAATGAAATATCCGAAAGCCCTGGCCGTTCGAGGGTTACATCTTTCGTTAAGAAGTAAAATCTTCTTCTCTAGCACCGACGACACGAAGGCAGACTACGACTGAGGAGGTGACAACTGGTCCCATCACCACAGTGACTGTAAGGGAGACTACGACAGAAGGCGAGACAACAACCCACGTCACATCAGTCCAAACCACTACTGGTAAATAGAACCCTAAAATATCACTTATTTGGGATAAATCATGGCGAAAATCTGAGCAAGTTATAATTTATGTTTGCTTGGTTTTTATTTGCATTTTACGTTACCTGTCTTTTTTTTGGGGGGGGGGGGTTCCTGTACTATTTTTTACGTGCAAATTCCAATTAATTAAGGGTTGGTTATATTTCTTCGAGTGTGAGAAGTTATTTTCAAACAATTGAAATGTGTGCGCCTACAGAATGTACGTTTTCTCTTTCACTTTACTGTACACACAGGAGTACACGTTTGCATTCAAGACGGGGTAGAATATCAAGTAAGTACTGCAGAAGAATAGCATAGTAATACATCAATTAGGAATAGCATACTTTTTAGCAAGTCTGTATAGAATACCTTAATCTAAGTACGATCTAACTGACTTAAACGGGATGAGCTAAATACATTTGAAGTAAAAGCTGCATTTTTAGCTACACTATAGGAAGGAGATAAGGTCAATCTGTTTACTAAGGTAAATCGATTATTAAAAGGATTTTTTTTTGGACAGTATTATTAGTATTAGTCATTATTTCAAAACTTCAAGTTGATGTTTTGGTACTTACAGGCTTGCCCGATGCTTTAACATATCACAGACATTCAAATATCTAACCACGTTTTAGACTAAAACAAATAAAGAAAAGTGGATTCGATTAAAACGCAGTTGTTACGGTTTACATGAAGATAACTGCTCTCCAATGGAACACTTAAAAATTATCGATTGTTTTTCCCTCTTAAGAAGCCCCACTAGATCTTGAACAACTAGGGTTGTACCACAATTACAGCACGCACATTTTACAACGGAAGCCTACCTAAACAGTACCCTGTTTTTTTTTTTTTTTTTTTCATCATTTTATAGGAAGGTAATGTCATGCCGTCACCAGACAAGTGTAAAGTGCGATTCTGTACAGCGAATGGCGTTGAGGACATTGAAATAGTCTGCAACAGAACGTGCTATAACGTAAGTATGGTAATTTCCTTGTTTCGTTTACAAGTTCTTCATCTAGTGTAATTTGCAGTCCAAATGCCGGTTCATACTCAACGGGAATGCTCTCCAATACTTTGAACACAAGCAAAAAAAAAAATTATTTCAGGACAAACTTGAGTGACACTTGATTTATTTGTTCGAATGAATTTCACTTTAAAAGTCTGGTTCCCGGCTTCAAACCCATGCAGTGAATTTTCTTTCATATAGGGTGAATTTTCACTCTTGGGAAATGAGAACAATTGAAAGCAATTCAAATTGGTACGGCATTGCTGGATTCTTAATTTCTTCGATTTCCTTATTACTCTTCACAATAGGGATACCTAGTAGAAACAGACGAGGCCCACTGCTGCCCAATTTGTGGTAAGTGCTGCACATTATTCTCACATCTAAAGTTTCCAATGGATAGTTATTTTTTTAAGGGTTACTATAAGAGCATGCATATGTTTTGACCGAAACGAAAGTTAAGAAACGCTCCACGATTTGTGGTATTTCCCCTAAAGGTCAGCGATTTCAACATCAAAGACCTGGGTCAGACGTGACTCGGAACCGGGTCAGACCTGACACTTTTCAAGGGCAAAAAAGATAACTTTCTTATTATATTAATTGACATCTTTGGTCCATGTGATCCAAAAGATGATCCAGAGAAGTACCATTTTGACCAGGAAAAGTATCAGGTCGAATCTGACCCGGGTTTGGGGTCAAACTGACCCGGGGCTTTTTTGTAATGGCATCGTCCATACCTGCACAAATTATACGTCTCGACCTAAAAAAAAAATCAGGGTCGGGAAAAAAGATACTTTTCTGATTTTATGTGACACTTTATCCAAGGTTTCTGGTCATTATGACCCAAAAAAATGATCCAGAGAAGTACCATTTTGACCGGGATATGTATCAGGTTGACTCCGACCCGGGTTTGGGTGTAATCTAACCCTGGATTTATTTTGTAATGGCATCGCCCGTACCTGCACAAATTCAACTTCTAAAGTTTTCCACTGCATTCCAGGTGATGTAAAAAAATCGGTTGTTTTACCTTTCATTTTACAGTGCCGATTGAAGAGGATTGCTTCTTCCAGAAATATCTGAGTCTGGTGGTGGCAGACAACTGCGTCTCCGAGAACGAAATCCTGTACACGGATTGCGAGGGGAAGTGCGCCTCAAACAGCCGCGTGACCACGCTGCCCACGTCTCACATCCAGTTCGTCTGCGGCTGTTGCAAGCCGGACAAACTGTCCATCAACCACGTCAAGATGTTGTGCAATAACGGAACGACCCACTTTTACTCTTACTACGAAATTGAATCGTGCGCCTGCAAGTCTTGCGAGTACTACCCTCTGGATTACGCCGAGGCTAAACTCATCCCGTTGGTTTAAAGGCACATGGGAGCATTTATAATTACAGGGAAACAGACACATCTATTTAGTGAGAAAAATACCTTGCTCAGAGTGAACATAGGGATATGTGAAATTATTCCACTTTAAATTTTATCATCCAAAAGAAACAAGGTGGTTTAAAAAAGGCAACTAAATCTATTGAACCCCAAACAGTGTGCATGTTTTTCCGTTTCAAATGTAATTATAAAAGTCACTGGGCTAGGAATGTTCACAGGTGTGTCGTTATGCACCCTACTTAGAGTTGGAGCAATTTTTTTTTTTCGGTTCAAAATGACACTTTTTTGTCAACATGACACTTCCGGGTCAAAATGGCGACTTTCGGGTCAGAGAAGTGTCATTTTGACCAGGAAAAGTGTCAATCGCCATAGAACCCGGACTCCAGGTCAAATCTGACCTGGGACTTTTTACAGTGTTATGAAGCATAAAGAAGAGCTGAGTATGGCTCTCTTGGAAAACAAAGAACAGTGGAAAATATTTCTTTACACTTGTTGCATATGGTCACGTGAACTTGATGTGTTTCCAGAAAACGATGGACACTGAAATGAAACCGACGATGGATTTGGAAATTTAATTTGCGTTAGTTTTGCTTGAACATGCTTTGTTTAGTTAGATAAAGAAGAAAAGAGACATACTAAAATTTTCAAATTAGTTTGATTTTGAGGTTTCAAAACATTTATATGCTTAATATTTTAGAGAGACTAAAAGCATTGTGTTTAGGAAGTCATTGCAAGATGTTAATTCTTGTTTTTGTTACTTTCATCTGAGAATAATTTTACTGCTTTGAACAAAATTGTTAGATTGAAGCATACATTTAATTACCAAACGCAATATGGGTTTTTGTTGTTTTTGTTTTTAGCCTTCACCGATGTAATTTAATAAGCACTGAATAGTCGTTGCTGTCCGAAAGCTTTTAGAGATAAATTCATCAACTTGCTCAGGTTGGACTCGAGCCCAAAACCTCCTGCTTGCTAGTGCGAGTACCCGATTGTGTTTTCCCCTCCTAGAACCCACCACGTATAATGCTTAAGTATGTTTGAAGTAACCTAGCCAACATATATACACATGTATTTATTTAAGTATGGATATAACTATTACAGAATGGAAATTATAATAAGTTGTGTTGTGATCAAGCCTGCACCAGAGGATAAATACCCATTCAAAGTATTGGTTTACATGCTAAAAAGTATTAAACACTCCAACGACATTTATTACGTAGACATGTACATGTATATTGTTAAAGATGTACATGAACCATATCATTATAGACCAACTGTTCGGCGGAAGCAATATTTCACCCGTTTATGACCAGGCTTGACGGGAAACCTCTCCAACATTGTGAGTTTCCAACAATTGGCACCTAAAGCCAACAGATCCGTTAATTTGTCCTCATTTTACAATAAGGTCAGAGAGGGCCTTATTGTCATTGTCGTTTCATGAGTTGCAGACACATTGCTAGGCCGAGGTACACCCATTCAGGCAAAAAACTTGTTTGACATATGGTTAATGTGGCTAAATACAAGTACACAAACCAAATAGCGCCCTCCAATTTTGTCCGCCACATCGCTGAAAGGCGAAATGGAGGGTTTGCAAGCCGACAACTCAAGTACACATGTACATCACAAGATAGCATGCATGGTTAAGCTTCGTTTTCACATCCATGGTGGTCAAGTTCTAAGTTAAATACCAGTATCATAAAAAGGAAAATCATTTAAAAGTGTTTGGGAACCTCGTGTTAAGATAGATCTATCCTTAAGTATTCCCCTAAGCGAAGTTATACATACGTGTCACTAAAGCTGTGAAAAATTGCTAATGATGTAAAAACAATCGGCGTGGATGAATAAAAGCTATAAATGATGCATTTAGTTAGGCAAATACGCCATTAAAGCATAGCAGCAAGCTTGAGAGTTTGTGTATTTGTTTCCTCATTCTGTCCTTTCTATTTTCCTAAGTTGTACCGTTTATCCTATGGCAATTTTTTTCTGTTAAGCCCCATCTCACGTCAGGTGCCTAAAATGCTGACACGAAAACTGAACCGAAGCTTCAAAGAAATATAAACAGATTAAAATCAGATGTTCCCAACACACACACAAATGTAATCCAAATTAAATATTGATTTTTATTCTTCACTGACATGCCCTATAAGCATTTAATTAAAGTCAATTAATTTAATGGAATATTTCAATGGACGCTCTACTGTAACATCTGTTTCTCTAAACAGATTATGTCCCAGAAGTAATTTACATAAAACGACCAAAGGTAGTTTTTATTATCTCCGACATACTATTATCCTTGCTTTTAATAAAGATATAACTCTCGACTACGCATCGGGTGCTATGCGCCCATCGGGTGTTTAAAAAGTCATATCCCACATCACCGCATTCGACAGTTGTTAAATATATTGCGACAATGACTTGTTGGTTAAACAGGAACAAAATTTCCCTTAATTAGATATAATTCCAAATCACCAGGAAAAAGATTCACACATCAATCGAAGGCATTTTGAGATGATTTTATAACTACGAATGTACAGGGTGAGTGAAAAAAACAAAAGCAATAAAACATGCTGGGACCATTGTTTTAGTGAAGTTCTGCATGTAGCACGTTCAGAATCTAGGATATCAAAGCCCAATTCATAAGCTTTTTTGCTACTACAAGAATTATTTAAATCACTCATGTAATTTTTAAGTAACGGAATTTTAAACACAACCGACGTTTTAAATTTATGTCCTGGGATCACAATAAGGTAAGTGTTCTTTCAGCAAAACGAAAACAAATCACATAGGGATGTGTGTGAATCGTTTTCGTTTGCAGAAAGAACGCACACCTTTTTTTTGTGATCCGTGGACAGAACTTCAAAACAGTGGTTGTGTTTACAATTCCGCGATTTAAACAATACATAAGTGATTTGAATGATTACGAATTGGACTTTCACTTCCTAGATTTTGAAAGTGCTACATACAGAACTTCACTAAAACAATAGTCCCGACATTTGGGTTTCGCTTTTTTTTTTCACCCTGTACATGCCGGTATACAATACCTTTTTTACATTTGCGAAGCATAATGTGAATGGATGTCTAACAATAAGCCATGATTCTCATCATATTACTAAGGTTACATAACTTTAAAGAAAAAAACTAACCCTATGTTTAAAACGGCTTACTCAGTGATGAAAAAAATCCCGAGTTTTTTCTCCTACACTGCGAAAACAGTGGTGTCAACCTTAAAACCATCGGTATGTATATAGGGCAATCTGGTGTAAACATTTACTCAGTCTAAAGGTGTCCGATACTAGATGCTGTTAAATTAATGCCACAGCTTTTGAAGTGCAGGTTCTGTTGTCAATACTGTTTAGGGCTATTTTCTTTTAGCTATAATCTATTTGGGAAACCGTTAGAGTTATATCAGATCAGTGCTTATACTTATTCCAAAGCAAATTTTTGTATTATTCTATTCATCATAACTACCAAATAGGCTTTTGGTCAACTGACTGGCAGTACCATCCACTGAGTACCCAAACAGTTTATAGTCAATCTCGTAGTATTTGCTCATTCTCTGTATGACACCGAGTGGCACCTCCTTGTAATAGTTAACAAGGTTCTTCACAGCATTGGAGTCGTGGTATTCAGGGAACTTGACAAACCGGTCCACGCCCAGCCACTTCAAAACGTACGGCCCTTCGACGGACAGGTTTTCAAAATGACCGATGAAATCGTACTTGATTTGGCACGGGTGAGTGATGACGTGTTGCGGAAGCCAATGGTCGTTGATTTGGCTCATTCTAATACCGCTGCCCAGATCGCAAACGTATGTCATAAACTCGCTCAGTGTGATGTTTAGGAACTGCCCCTCTTTGAAAGTTCGCACCTTCTTGTCTCGATACCGCCTGACAATGTCTCGCCCAAACCATCGTTCCCACTGGAGCTGCAAGTCGGGTTTGTTACGCGTGGCCAGAGCGCAGAACTTACTCATGTAGGCCGAGAGAATGCGACTCATTGGTTCCCGGACAAAGATAACTTTGCGGTAGTTGGCCAATCGGGCGTTCTGCTCTTCTGCGGAGTATCTACCCAGCGTGGCAAAGCCCGTGTTGTTGTGCGAGCGCAGTTTACTCAGTACCCCTTTCCAGGTTGAGCAGGACACTTTAGGGATGAAGTTGAAGAGGAGCTTATGCGCGTCGTTGACGAGCATGTGAGCAAAGTCCACGCGACCCGAGGTTGACATGTTAAAATACTTGCAACCTTCCTTCAGCAGAGTCAATCTTCTGTCCTGCTCCTTCGCCATGATATCATTCAGATCGCTGTGCTTAAACGTAGACACCTTCAGGGAAATAAAACACGCCAAAAACGCTGGACTTATTGGCCTAAACTTCAAGATAAAGTACACGAGTAAAGCTTTTAGACTGTATTTAAGTTACAACCGTAACGTAATAATAAAAACTCCATATTCAACAACGTCCCGTCATTATTATGGTCACGCATGTTGCATTGGATGTTTGAGGAAATACCTGATACCGGTAGGCCTTCATACTTTGAATATGCCATAGTTGGTTCATTTTATCAATATGCTATCATTTCACTTTACCAAGACATATTTACCTAGTCTAATTTGAACTCTCTAAGCCCAAGAATAGGCACAAATAGTAAAGTCTGTCTCTAAACGCACATCTCTGTGTGTTTGTCTGTCCGCATTTCGATTATTTCAAGAACCGGGCACTGTGTGAAGTTGACAATCAATCAAATTAGGTTTTGCCCTTCACCTTGCACCATCCCATTCAACAGTTTACAATTTACAAAATCGATTCAAGGAGCAAGATCGAAAATAGCCCTTCTCGTGAATAAGGCCTAAAGGCTGGCCTCGCCTGCACCGGCAAAACTAAACCTGGGTATAATACACTATAAACTATTCTCATGTACTTACGTTTCTCATAATTGCAACCTGTGAAGTGGTCATTTCGTTTCTTCCGTGTAAATCTAGAACGAAATAAAGTTGTTTTTGTTTATGAGTTGCTATTAGTTTATACATAAAATGTTCATAACTTTTAAGAGTGTTTCTCAATGTGAATTAATTGGTTTTTCAGAAGAACTTTTGTTCTGAGCAACTATTCAATATTACTGCGTTATTTTGCAATATATCGCGTTAGTTTGCAATATTATCTCTTTTTTATAACAGGTATTGGGTTTTTTTCCGGATACCTCGAAAAATAAAAAAATATATATATTATTGATATATATAAATAACGCACTAGTATTGCAAAATAGCATGCGATAGTAGGCCTATTGCTAAATACGCTATCTGGGGATTGAAAAAAACTTTTGCGTTACTTCACAATATATTTCTTTATTTCGCAAAATGTTTGCATCGTTTCGCAAAATAACTGCATTATTTCCTCAAACTATTGCATTATTTTACTCCCAAAAAAATGTGTTAGTTTTTTTTCGCTTTTGAAACCTGGCACGAACCGGCTTCCATATTTATTAAATAGTACAAATTAATATCGAGAATTGAAAATAATTCTCCGATATAGCACAGCGTGATTTTCGCGTGGGGCCGCCCGGAGCTTCCTCGCTCATCTCCGGTCAACGTGACCGCGCCGTGCACGGTGAAATTATTTTGTCAAATTGCCATAATTATGCTCTGATTTCAATGAAAATACTTTAGCCGAGGCTTGACCAGCTGGCTGCATGCATATGCAATCACTGTGTTAAAAGTAATCAGTGTATCATGACTTTCGATCCAATGACCGACTTGTGTTCATGATAAAAAAAAAAAGTCAGTACCAAAGGCATTTTGGTCTTCGCGTGTAATATTTCAAATGGTAATTGGTTTATCGTTGAATCCTTTGCAACCCCGTAATATGACAGAATGAATTCAGGATTGGGAGAAATCGTGTAATAGGCCTCCGCTTGTCTTGTAGCGTCCAACAATTGATCAAGTCGCAGAGAAGATGTCGTCATCCTGAAATACAATTTGTCAGGAATTAAACAATTCTAAAATCTAGGAATTATCCATTCACATGTATACATGGTCTGAACAAGCCTGGTAAGGCTTGTGGGGACACTTTTGAGGAGTCCTTGGTTTCATTACCAGAAAGAACTAAAATACATATTAGATATTATGACCTACCGTGGGCACGCAGCTTGAAGCGGAGATTATCCCGAACGCTGCCCTTGATCAGCAGGAAACACACCAAGACCGAACTCAAGGAGAGGCCGAAAAGAAACCACAAAGCACGCGGTAGGGCTGGCATTATCACTCTGTGATGCAGGAAAATAACAAATACCTCATATAAGTTTTGAAAAAAAAGCTGAAAATCACCGCGTTTTTTTTACAGAAATAATCAAATATTGGCCTTCAAGCAGACAGGTATTTGGTCTACAGTAGTTTGTTGGTATAGGCCTAGGTATTTGGAAGAGCACTGAGTAGGTAATTGTTTTGTATAGGACTGAGAGACAGATAGGCATCGTTTGATTTTATGTTACTCATTTAAAGAGCAAAAGAACAACAAAATGTGATCAGAATCAATGTGTTTTGGGGCTAGAACTGTGTTGATACACATCGTGAAGTGACGATAACTGACGATTGTTTTCAGAAGAAGCATAGAAATTAAATCAATATGTCATTTTGTATATGTTTTGTAATCAAATCACTGTCTTTGCTTTTTTTTCAGAGCCACATGTCGCGTTTAGAGTATTAAAGTCCATTATACCGTGGAGTGTCCGAAAGTTCTACCAACGATGAATTAACAAAGAGAGAACGTTTTCTATGCTACAGGGTGGTGCAAAAAGAAGGAAACCCACTTTTGACACCAATTTTCACTTACTTGTTGAGCATTTTTCAAAATTAAATTTACTGGTATTAAAATATTGATCTTTAAACATTAATGAAGAAAAATATGATTGCAAATGCATATTTTGTCTCTGAGATATAGTAGTTTGATAATTTCATGTGCCAAACGCGTTTGTCCAAGGACGACTTTATCCCATCCGCTTGACTGACTTCCGGAGTTGATTTGAAGAAGAAAAAAAAGACACTACATGAGACTTACACGTGGACAACAGTGAATTTGGTGACTTGTATTGAAATTAGCATAATAACACTATTCTTGCGATTTTTTCCACCAGGACTGATGCTCAAGGCGGTACATCATTATTACTCCTGCTCATTCGGCCCATGAAACATTCCAAATGCCATCTCAGCTCCCTGGGGAGTATACAGCTCGATGCAGCCTGTTAGGCGCAAGGAAGCTAATTCAATCACAATAACCTCACAGGTACCCATTTACTCCTGGTTGGAGAGTAGCAACGAGTGACAAAGTGCCTTGCCCAAGGGCACACGCACCATGACACCAGGCTGGACTCGAACCCGCAACCTGCAGCTTTACCCGCAGACCACGAATCCAATGCCCTTAATCTCGAGGCCACAGCAGGAACAGTGTGAAAAGACCTAGATATCTGCAATGAACAACTCGTCAGAACGATCTTTATCCAATCTGGTACAAGACACTATTGAATAAGACAAGACGATTTAAGTACACGTTAGCATTTATCAATACTTACCACGAGTGTCGATTTCTTTTTGGAGAGCAGTGCAAGCTGTAAACAGCAATTTTGAGTTGATGCGGTCTTCTTTTTTAATATATCTTTTTAAAGAAGGATTGAAATTCGCATCCGCAGTAAAGCCCCTTTACAACTTTTAGACCAAACTGTGCTGAAAATGTCCACCGGTAACTGACTATGCTGAACGAAACTGTACGTTTTGTACACTGACTTGAATCTGGCATTACGTGGAATAGGCCTAACGTATGTGAAAATAACTAACTACATGTATCTACTTAAAATACTTGCTTGCATATTAATTGTCCTTACCATCTGTTTTCACGAACTACACAGTCCTATCGATTTCAATATTTAATTTGGCCGGATTCATCCTATATTTACATACATATTTAAATTGGACATACGTCTTACTGCATACAACAAGCGCACCAGAGTGTAGCTTATCTTGTCAGTATCATTATGTGGAATATATCACTTTTGTTTACATGTTGACAACAGCAGCTTTTATTCCCAAAGTGCGAGGGTTAATCAGTTCTTATAAATAAATATAGGTTTTCCCGGACAATTTCGGAAAATGTGCGTTTGAATTTGTAAAACATAAATTCAATTTGGCGGTGATTTTGAGAACGACGTACATCCTGGTTTCATTTTCGCAATAACTAGCATTCGATTTCATTTTGCATCAATCAAATGAATGAATGTGCATAACGTTTCATTTAATGGATTTCAAATACGTGATTAGGTTTTCGGTTTGACGGATGCGTTGCCGATTATTACGAATGTGCAATCCAATTCGCAGAAATTCGATTGTCTATTGTGACACAGGCTAAATTGAACATTCTGTTTCATTTGTTACAATTTAAATTCGCATTTTCTGCATTCAATTTAAATAAATTATGCAGGCCTATACAAATCATGATACAACTTTGATTCATTAATTAATGATTCATTAATTAATCAATGTATGCCTTATTGATCATTAATGTCTTTGTTCTTATATACACAAAGGCCTATGTGAAATGTAGGCAAATGAAATGTGAAAATGATATTAATATGACCAATATGAAATCAATCAAAATAATCTTGTAGCCATATTATTGAGACGGTAAAGGGACACATCACGTGTCATGTTACATGGGATCTGCATGGAGACTTTTTGAATATTCAAAAATTCAATCATTCAATCAACCATTCCTCAAATGTTACTTTAACACATAAATGAATTCCAATGCTTGACCAGGCATACGTTAAATAACACTGCGAGGGAAATCGGCTGCACATTTAGCGAAAAAGATTGATGATAAATTAAAAGGAAAACAGGATTGCGGATGTGCCTTCGATTTCGCGCTAAAATGAAATGTCAATACACTAAATGCAGTGCACATTCGGGAAATCGTACGCTGATTTTTTACGACCGAATGCACTTTCACGGAAAAAGAATTATCATTTGTTAAATAGAAACAGAGATATGGAACGTTCATTCTATTTCGCACGAAAACGAATGCTTCTTTTACAAATTCGTGTACACATTTCCCGAAATTGTCCGGGAAAACCTATAGTTGTCTTACTATCTAAACATTTAGTAAGTTAGTTTGGTTGAAATCAGAAATATGATTGAATCGTTTCATTTGCGGCTTGATTTTAAGTTATAATATCCTGTATCGAATTAACTTTCGCGGCATGTTTCTAAATCGTCATCGCATAGGCCCCAAAAACCCGACATGGCTAAAGAATGATCAAAAAAGAAATATACATAAAATCACTTGAATGCTTTGCAGTAAAAGTAACAAAAACGTTCTTCATCAAAAAGTAGTGATGATCACTGTGACGCAAGCTATAGGCGAGCTTTTATCTTGATAGCCCATCAATATCAAAAAATCACATGCTGTGCCTGACTACAATGGCTGCCAACAAGTTGAATTCCTTTCGATCGACTATACTCTAAGTGAATCATAGTAGCATGTTCTCATCTACTTTGTTTTGCATAGTCAGAAGGCTGGTTCTTTAAATGTAAGTTCCTCTAAGCAATGAGCTATTGCAGAGGCTGTATAATAGTGCATAATATACGCGCAATCGGTTTTTTTTTCTCGTGACGCGTGTGCAATATTCCCGGGGAATCACTCGAGGGAGAGGGGCGGCACGGGATATATTACCCGGTCCCTCTGCAGCGGCCGCGGAATACCGGGGAGAGACAGGCTGGGCCCGGGTCGGGGCTAACACATTGGGGTCGTTCAAATGAGGGCAGGACTGAACCCATTCAAAATTCTATGGCGCCCTTAACATGGACAAAGTTGCCACCTTGGTAACAAGTAGACTGGTTGGACGCAATTATGTCAGTCTAATAAGCGCCCTCAAGTGTCAGATTACATCCATAGGTTTTAACCTCCCACATTTCGATCCCCTCTGTAATAAACCATGCCACACTTGTTGGTAGTTTAAAATGTGCACGTTGCACAATATCAAATAACACAAACCACGTCAATGAATTTCGAGATTCTGTTTGCGTTACCAAGTTGTGATCACGTAAAAACAAACCACACCGGACTCAACCCCACCCAGCCTAAACCCAACTCAACCTAAGCCAACCCATCCCATCACAAAACAACCCATCCCATCACAATTCAACGCAAATCGAGTCAGCCCCATCCAACCCAACGGGGCCAGACCCAGCCCAGCCGATCCCAGCCAAGCCGAACCCAACCCGCCCCGACCCAAACCAACCCAACCAAACCTACCAAACTAAACTTAGCCCAACCACCGACTTAACCCAACCAAACCCATTCCATATCAACCCAACAAAACCTAACCCAAATTTCTGAACGCATATTTGTAAACTTTATCAACTTGGGCTGGTTAAAAATAACTCGGCAGGCTGAATTTAAACAGCTGTGAAGCAAAATACAGCTGAGCATGCACATTATACAAAATTGATTCGATATGGATCTGCAGAGGTCAACTTTAATTGCCAGCGCATGAAAAGAAAACGTCGTTGTTTCAACACTTGTGCCACCCCAGTAGTTAATATCTGATGCTGCCGCGACAGCAGCTTTGCTGGAATACAACATAATTAAGCTAACACCAGGAACATATCCTATGAATCGGTATCTAAATAACAAAATACTGTAAAGAATATCCTTCCCAGCAGAGTCCCTTCAATTGACAAGGAGTCCCTTAATTGACACCTGGGGATCTGACCACAATATTTTTCCCCCCAGTGATGAAACACAGAGAAACAATAAATGATTAAATCATTTGGAGAAACATCTAACTTAGGCCCCGGAGTTTGCACCTTTTACATACTACAAGGTCTCCTGTTACGTTTTTATAGACATAATTAACTGACTTAATTGAGCTGTGTCAAATTGACCTTGGGAGACATCCCCATAGACACCTGTCCAGAAATCGATTTGAAATGTGTTCTAGGGCCCTTACAGCATCTTTCTAGCAACTTTCAAGTAATTTCATTTTTTGGCCAAAATTGAAAAAAAATGCAAGGGGTTAGCCTTACATTTTTTGTCAAAATTGGCCAAAAATTGACTTTTCTCAAAACAAGGCAGAAATTCATCTGGATGCAAGAGGATCATCGATCAATACTCTAAAACGCATAATTTCGAAGATTTGGGCAAAAATCATCTATTTTTATAGAAAAAAGTTAATTTTTGGAGTGATTTTACCTTAAATTTTCGACGGAATTTCCCCTTGAATAGCACATTTGTCCAGAAATCGATTTGAAATGTGTTCTAGGGCCCTAACAGCATCATTCTAGTAACTTTTAAGCAATTTCATTTTTTGGCCAAAATTGAAAAAAATACAAGGGGTTAGCCTTACATTTTTAGTCAAAATTGGCCAAAAATTGACTTTTCTCAAAACAAGGCAGAAATTCATCTGGATGCAAGAGGATCATCAATCAATACTCTAAAACGCATAATTTCGAAGATTTGGGCAAAAATCATCTATTTTTATAGAAAAAAAGTTAATGTTTGGAGTGATTTTACCTTAAATTTTCGACGGAATTTCCCCTTGAATAGCACATTTGTCCAGAAATCGATTTGAAATGTGTTCTAGGGCCCTTACAGCATCTTTCTAGCAACTTTCAGGCAATTTCATGTTTTGGTCAAATTTGAAAAAAATATAAGGGGTTAGCCTTACATTTTTAGTCAAAATTGGCCAAAAATTGACTTTTCTCAAAACAAGGCAGAAATTCATCTGGATGCAAGAGGATCATCGATCAATACTCTAAAACGCATAATTTCGAAGATTTGGTCAAAAATCATCTATTTTTATAGAAAAAAGTTAATTTTTGGAGTGATTTTACCTTAAATTTTCGACGGAATTTCCCCTTGAATAGCACATTTGTCCAGAAATCGATTTGAAATGTGTTCTAGGGCCCTAACAGCATCATTCTAGTAACTTTTAAGCAATTTCATTTTTTGGCCAAAATTGAAAAAAATACAAGGGGTTAGCCTTACATTTTTAGTCAAAATTGGCCAAAAATTGACTTTTCTCAAAACAAGGCAGAAATTCATCTGGATGCAAGAGGATCGTCAATCAATACTCTAAAACGCATAATTTCGAAGATTTGGGCAAAAATCATCTGTTTTTATAGAAAAAAGTTAAACTTTTGAGTGATTTTAACTTTAATTTTCGACGGAATTTCCCCTTGAATAACATATTTGTCCAGAAATCGATTTGAAATGTGTTCTAGGGCCCTTACAGCATCTTTCTAACAACTTTCAAGCAATTTCATTTTTTGGCCAAATTTGAAAAATATACAAGGGGGTAGCCTTACATTTTTAGTCAAAATTGGCCAAAAATTGACTTTCCTCAAAACAAGGCAGAAATTCATCTGGATGCAAGAGGATCGTCAATCAATACTCTAAAACGCATAATTTCGAAGATTTGGGCAAAAATCATCTATTTTTATAGAAAAAAGTTAAACTTTTGAGTGATTTTACCTTAAATTTTCGACGGAATTTCCCCTTGAATAACATATTTGTCCAGAAATCGATTTGAAATGTGTTCTAGGGCCCTTACAGCATCTTTCTAGCAACTTTCAAGCAATTTCCTTTTTTGGCCAAATTTGAAAAAAATATAAGGGGTGAGCCTTACATTTTTAGTCAAAATTGGCCAAAAATTGACTTTTCTCAAAACAAGGCAGAAATTCATCTGGATGCAAGAGGATCATCAATCAATACTCTAAAACGCATAATTTCGAAGATTAGGGCAAAAATCATCTATTTTTATAGAAAAAAAGTTAATGTTTGGAGTGATTTTACCTTAAATTTTCGACGGAATTTCCCCTTGAATAGCACATTTGTCCAGAAATCGATTTGAAATGTGTTCTAGGGCCCTTACAGCATCTTTCTAGCAACTTTCAAGCAATTTCATTTTTTGGTCAAATTTGAAAAAAATACAAGGGGTTAGCCTTACATTTTTAGTCAAAATTGGCCAAAAATTGACTTTTCTCAAAACAAGGCAGAAATTCATCTGGATGCAAGAGGATCATCGATCAATACTCTAAAACGCATAATTTCGAAGATTTGGGCAAAAATCATCTATTTTTATAGAAAAAAAGTTAAACTTTTGGAGTGATTTTACCTTAAATTTTAGACGGAATTTCCCCTTGAATAGCACATTTGTCCAGAAATCGATTTGAAATGTGTTCTAGGTCCCTTACAGCATCTTTCTAGCAACTTTCAAGCAATTTCATTTTTTGGCCAAAATTGAAAAAAATATAAGGGGTTAGCCTTACATTTTTAGTCAAAATTGGCCAAAAATTGACTTTTCTCAAAACAAGGCAGAAATTCATCTGGATGCAAGAGGATTGTCAATCAATACTCTAAAACGCATAATTTCGAAGATTTGGGCAAAAATCATCTGTTTTTATAGAAAAAAGTTAAACTTTTGAGTGATTTTACCTTTAATTTTCGACGGAATTTCCCCTTGAATAACATATTTGTCCAGAAATCGATTTGAAATGTGTTCTAGGGCCCTTACAGCATCTTTCTAGCAACTTTCACGCAATTTCATTTTTTGGCCAAAATTGAAAAAAAAATAAGGGGTTAGCCTTACATTTTTAGTCAAAATTGGCCAAAAATTGACTTTTCTCAAAACAAGGCAGAAATTTATCTGGATGCAAGAGGATCATCAATCAATACTCTAAAACGCATAATTTCGAAGATTTGGGCAAAAATCATCTATTTTTATAGAAAAAAGTTAAACTTTTGAGTGATTTTACCTTAAATTTTCGACGGAATTTCCCCTTGAATAGCACATTTGTCCAGAAATCGATTTGAAATGTGTTCTAGGTCCCTTACAGCATCTTTCTAGCAACTTTCAAGCAATTTCATTTTTTGGCCAAAATTGAAAAAAATATAAGGGGTTAGCCTTACATTTTTAGTCAAAATTGGCCAAAAATTGACTTTTCTCAAAACAAGGCAGAAATTCATCTGGATGCAAGAGGATCATCGATCAATACTCTAAAACGCATAATTTCGAAGATTTGGGCAAAAATCATCTATTTTTATAGAAAAAAAGTTAAACTTTTGAGTGACTTTACCTTAAATTTTCGACGGAATTTCCCCTTGAATAGCACATTTGTCCAGAAATCGATTTGAAATGTGTTCTAGGGCCCTTACAGCATCTTTCTAGCAACTTTCAGGCAATTTCATTTTTTGGCCAAAATTGAAAAAAATATAAGGGGTTAGCCTTACATTTTTAGTCAAAATTGGCCAAAAATTGACTTTTCTCAAAACAAGGCAGAAATTTATCTGGATGCAAGAGGATCATCAATCAATACTCTAAAACGCATAATTTCGAAGATTTGGGCAAAAATCATCTATTTTTATAGAAAAAAAGTTAATGTTAGGAGTGATTTTACCTTAAATTTTCGACGGAATTTCCCCTTGAATAGCACATTTGTCCAGAAATCGATTTGAAATGTGTTCTAGGGCCCTTACAGCATCTTTCTAGCAATTTTCAAGCAATTTCATTTTTTGGTCAAATTTGAAAAAAATACAAGGCCTTACATTTTTAGTCAAAATTGGCCAAAAATTGACTTTTCTCAAAACAAGGCAGAAATTCATCTGGATGCAAGAGGATCATCGATCAATACTCTAAAACGCATAATTTCGAAGATTTGGGCAAAAATCATCTATTTTTATAGAAAAAAAGTTAAACTTTTGGAGTGATTTTACCTTAAATTTTAGACGGAATTTCCCCTTGAATAGCACATTTGTCCAGAAATCGATTTGAAATGTGTTCTAGGTCCCTTACAGCATCTTTCTAGCAACTTTCAAGCAATTTCATTTTTGGCCAAAATTGAAAAAAATATAAGGGGTTAGCCTTACATTTTTAGTCAAAATTGGCCAAAAATTGACTTTTCTCAAATCAAGGCAGAAATTCATCTGGATGCAAGAGGATTGTCAATCAATACTCTAAAACGCATAATTTCGAAGATTTGGGCAAAAATCATCTGTTTTTATAGAAAAAAGTTAAACTTTTGAGTGATTTTACCTTAAATTTTCGACGGAATTTCCCCTTGAATAGCACATTTGTCCAGAAATCGATTTGAAATGTGTTCTAGGTCCCTTACAGCATCTTTCTAGCAACTTTCAAGCAATTTCATTTTTTGGCCAAAATTGAAAAAAATATAAGGGGTTAGCCTTACATTTTTAGTCAAAATTGGCCAAAAATTGACTTTTCTCAAAACAAGGCAGAAATTCATCTGGATGCAAGAGGATCATCGATCAATACTCTAAAACGCATAATTTCGAAGATTTGGGCAAAAATCATCTATTTTTATAGAAAAAAGTTAAACTTTTGAGTGACTTTACCTTAAATTTTCGACGGAATTTCCCCTTGAATAGCACATTTGTCCAGAAATCGATTTGAAATGTGTTCTAGGGCCCTTACAGCATCTTTCTAGCAACTTTCAGGCAATTTCATTTTTTGGCCAAAATTGAAAAAAATATAAGGGGTTAGCCTTACATTTTTAGTCAAAATTGGCCAAAAATTGACTTTTCTCAAAACAAGGCAGAAATTCATCTGGATGCAAGAGGATCATCAATCAATACTCTAAAACGCATAATTTCGAAGATTTGGGCAAAAATCATCTATTTTTATAGAAAAAAAGTTAATGTTTGGAGTGATTTTACCTTAAATTTTCGACGGAATTTCCCCTTGAATAGCATATTTGTCCAGAAATCGATTTGAAATGTGTTCTAGGGCCCTTACAGCATCTTTCTAGCAACTTTCAGGCAATTTCATTTTTTGGCCAAAATTGAAAAAAATATAAGGGGTTAGCCTTACATTTTTAGTCAAAATTGGCCAAAAATTGACTTTTCTCAAAACAAGGCAGAAATTCAGTTGGATGCAAGAGGATCATCGATCAATACTCTAAAACGCATAATTTGGAAGATTTGGGCAAAAATCATCTATTTTTATAGAAAAAAAGTTAAACTTTTGAGTGATTTTACCTTAAATTTTCGACGGAATTTCCACTTGAATAGCACATTTGTCCAGAAATCGATTTGAAATGTGTTCTAGGTCCCTTACAGCATCTTTCTAGCAACTTTCAAGCAATTTCATTTTTTGGCCAATATTGAAAAAAATATAAGGGGTTAGCCTTACATTTTTAGTCAAAATTGGCCCAAAATTGACTTATCTCAAAACAAGGCAGAAATTCATCTGGATGCAAGAGGATCATCGATCAATACTCTAAAACGCATAATTTCGAAGATTTGGTCAAAAATCATCTATTTTTATAGAAAAAAGTTAAACTTTTGAGTGATTTTACCTTAAATTTTCGACGGAATTTCCCCTTGAATAGCACATTTGTCCAGAAATCGATTTAAAATGTGTTCTAAGGTCCTTACAACATCTTTCTAGCAACTTTCAAGCAATTCATTTTTTGGTCAAATTTGAAAAAAATACAAGGGGTTAGCCTGACATTTTTAGTCAAAATTGGCCAAAAATTGACTTTTCTCAAAACAAGGCAGAAATTCATCTGGATGCAAGAGGATCATCAATCAATACTCTAAAACGCATAATTTCGAAGATTTGGGCAAAAACCATCTATTTTTATAGAAAAAAAGTTGATGTTTCGAGTGATTTTACCTTAAATTTTCGACGGAATTTCCCCTTGAATAGCACATTTGTCCAGAAATCGATTTGAAATGTGTTCTAGGTCCCTTACAGCATCTTTCTAGCAACTTTCAAGCAATTTCATTTTTTGGCCAAAATTGAAAAAAATATAAGGGGTTAGCCTTACATTTTTAGTCAAAATTGGCCAAAAATTGACTTTTCTCAAAACAAGGCAGAAATTCATCTGGATGCAAGAGGATCATCGATCAATACTCTAAAACGCATAATTTCGAAGATTTGGGCAAAAATCATCTATTTTTATAGAAAAAAAGTTAAACTTTTGAGTGACTTTACCTTAAATTTTCGACGGAATTTCCCCTTGAATAGCACATTTGTCCAGAAATCGATTTGAAATGTGTTCTAGGGCCCTTACAGCATCTTTCTAGCAACTTTCAGGCAATTTCATTTTTTGGCCAAAATTGAAAAAAATATAAGGGGTTAGCCTTACATTTTTAGTCAAAATTGGCCAAAAATTGACTTTTCTCAAAACAAGGCAGAAATTCATCTGGATGCAAGAGGATCATCAATCAATACTCTAAAACGCATAATTTCGAAGATTTGGGCAAAAATCATCTATTTTTATAGAAAAAAAGTTAATGTTTGGAGTGATTTTACCTTAAATTTTCGACGGAATTTCCCCTTGAATAGCATATTTGTCCAGAAATCGATTTGAAATGTGTTCTAGGGCCCTTACAGCATCTTTCTAGCAACTTTCAGGCAATTTCATTTTTTGGTCAAATTTGAAAAAAATACAAGGGGTTAGCCTGACATTTTTAGTCAAAATTGGCCAAAAATTTACTTTTCTCAAAACAAGGCAGAAATTCATCTGGATGCAAGAGGATCATCAATCAATACTCTAAAACGCATAATTTCGAAGATTTGGGCAAAAATCATCTATTTTTATAGAAAAAAAGTTGATGTTTCGAGTGATTTTACCTTAAATTTTCGACGGAATTTCCCCTTGAATAGCACATTTGTCCAGAAATCGATTTGAAATGTGTTCTAGGTCCCTTACAGCATCTTTCTAGCAACTTTCAAGCAATTTCATTTTTTGGCCAAAATTGAAAAAAATATAAGGGGTTAGCCTTACATTTTTAGTCAAAATTGGCCAAAAATTGACTTTTCTCAAAACAAGGCAGAAATTCATCTGGATGCAAGAGGATCATCGATCAATACTCTAAAACGCATAATTTCGAAGATTTGGGCAAAAATCATCTATTTTTATAGAAAAAAAGTTAAACTTTTGAGTGACTTTACCTTAAATTTTCGACGGAATTTCCCCTTGAATAGCACATTTGTCCAGAAATCGATTTGAAATGTGTTCTAGGGCCCTTACAGCATCTTTCTAGCAACTTTCAGGCAATTTCATTTTTTGGCCAAAATTGAAAAAAATATAAGGGGTTAGCCTTACATTTTTAGTCAAAATTGGCCAAAAATTGACTTTTCTCAAAACAAGGCAGAAATTCATCTGGATGCAAGAGGATCATCAATCAATACTCTAAAACGCATAATTTCGAAGATTTGGGCAAAAATCATCTATTTTTATAGAAAAAAAGTTAATGTTTGGAGTGATTTTACCTTAAATTTTCGACGGAATTTCCCCTTGAATAGCATATTTGTCCAGAAATCGATTTGAAATGTGTTCTAGGGCCCTTACAGCATCTTTCTAGCAACTTTCAGGCAATTTCATTTTTTGGCCAAAATTGAAAAAAATATAAGGGGTTAGCCTTACATTTTTAGTCAAAATTGGCCAAAAATTGACTTTTCTCAAAACAAGGCAGAAATTCATCTGGATGCAAGAGGATCATCGATCAATACTCTAAAACGCATAATTTGGAAGATTTGGGCAAAAATCATCTATTTTTATAGAAAAAAAGTTAAACTTTTGAGTGATTTTACCTTAAATTTTCGACGGAATTTCCCCTTGAATAGCACATTTGTCCAGAAATCGATTTGAAATGTGTTCTAGGTCCCTTACAGCATCTTTCTAGCAACTTTCAAGCAATTTCATTTTTTGGCCAAAATTGAAAAAAATATAAGGGGTTAGCCTTACATTTTTAGTCAAAATTGGCCAAAAATTGACTTTTCTCAAAACAAGGCAGAAATTCATCTGGATGCAAGAGGATCATCGATCAATACTCTAAAACGCATAATTTCGAAGATTTGGGCAAAAATCATCTATTTTTATAGAAAAAAGTTAAACTTTTGAGTGACTTTACCTTAAATTTTCGACGGAATTTCCCCTTGAATAGCACATTTGTCCAGAAATCGATTTGAAATGTGTTCTAGGGCCCTTACAGCATCTTTCTAGCAACTTTCAGGCAATTTCATTTTTTGGCCAAAATTGAAAAAAATATAAGGGGTTAGCCTTACATTTTTAGTCAAAATTGGCCAAAAATTGACTTTTCTCAAAACAAGGCAGAAATTCATCTGGATGCAAGAGGATCATCAATCAATACTCTAAAACGCATAATTTCGAAGATTTGGGCAAAAATCATCTATTTTTATAGAAAAAAAGTTGATGTTTCGAGTGATTTTACCTTAAATTTTCGACGGAATTTCCCCTTGAATAGCACATTTGTCCAGAAATCGATTTGAAATGTGTTCTAGGGCCCTTACAGCATCTTTCTAGCAACTTTCAGGCAATTTCATTTTTTGGCCAAAATTGAAAAAAATATAAGGGGTTAGCCTTACATTTTTAGTCAAAATTGGCCAAAAATTGACTTTTCTCAAAACAAGGCAGAAATTCATCTGGATGCAAGAGGATCATCGATCAATACTCTAAAACGCATAATTTCGAAGATTTGGGCAAAAATCATCTATTTTAATAGAAAAAAAGTTAAACTTTTGAGTGATTTTACCTTAAATTTTCGACGGAATTTCCCCTTGAATAGCACATTTGTCCAGAAATCGATTTGAAATGTGTTCTAGGGCCCTTACAGCATCTTTCTAGCAACTTTAAGGCAATTTCATTTTTTGGCCAAAATTGAAAAAAATATAAGGGGTTAGCCTTACATTTTTAGTCAAAATTGGCCAAAAATTGACTTTTCTCAAAACAAGGCAGAAATTCATCTGGATGCAAGAGGATCATCGATCAATACTCTAAAACGCATAATTTCGAAGATTTGGGCAAAAATCATCTATTTTTATAGAAAAAAGTTAAACTTTTGAGTGATTTTGCCTTAAATTTTCGACGGAATTTCCCCTTGAATAGCACATTTGTCCAGAAATCGATTTGAAATGTGTTCTAGGTCCCTTACAGCATCTTTCTAGCAACTTTCAAGCAATTTCATTTTTTGGCCAAAATTGAAAATAATATAAGGGGTTAGCCTTACATTTTTAGTCAAAATTGGCCAAAAATTGACTTTTCTCAAAACCAGGCAGAAATTCATCTGGATGCAAGAGGATCATCGATCAATACTCTAAAACGCATAATTTCGAAGATTTGAGCAAAAATCATATGTTTTTATAGAAAGAAGTTAAACTTTTGAGTGATTTTACCTTAAATTTTCGACGGAATTTCAAATCGATTTGAAATGTGTTCTAGGGCCCTTACAGCATCTTTCTAGCAACTTTCAAGCAATTTCATATTTGGCCAAAATTGAAAAAAATATAAGGGGTTAGCCTTACATTTTTAGTCAAAATTGGCCAAAAATTGACTTTTCTCAAAACAAGGCAGAAATTCATCTGGATGCAAGAGGATCATCGATCAATACTCAAAAACGCATAATTTGGAACATTTGGTCAAAAATCATCTATTTTTATAGAAAAAAAGTTAATGTTTGAAGTGATTTGACCTTAAATTTTCGACGGAATTTCCCCTTGAATAGCACATTTGTCCAGAAATCGATTTGAAATGTGTTCTAGGGCCCTTACAGTATCATTCTAGCAACTTTTACTCAATTTCATTTTTTGGCCAAAATTGAAAAAAAATGTAAGGGGTTAGCCTTACATTTTTAGTCAAAATTGGCCAAAAATTGACTTTTCTCAAAACAAGGCAGAAATTCATCTGGATGCAAGAGGATCATCGATCAATACTCTAAAACGCATAATTTCGAAGATTTGGGCAAAAATCATCTATTTTTATAGAAAAAAAGTTAAACTTTTGAGTGACTTTACCTTAAATTTTCGACGGAATTTCCCCTTGAATAGCACATTTGTCCAGAAATCGATTTGAAATGTGTTCTAGGGCCCTTACAGCATCTTTCTAGCAACTTTCAGGCAATTTCATTTTTTGGCCAAAATTGAAAAAAATATAAGGGGTTAGCCTTACATTTTTAGTCAAAATTGGCCAAAAATTGACTTTTCTCAAAACAAGGCAGAAATTCATCTGGATGCAAGAGGATCATCAATCAATACTCTAAAACGCATAATTTCGAAGATTTGGGCAAAAATCATCTATTTTTATAGAAAAAAAGTTAATGTTTGGAGTGATTTTACCTTAAATTTTCGACGGAATTTCCCCTTGAATAGCATATTTGTCCAGAAATCGATTTGAAATGTGTTCTAGGGCCCTTACAGCATCTTTCTAGCAACTTTCAGGCAATTTCATTTTTTGGTCAAATTTGAAAAAAATACAAGGGGTTAGCCTGACATTTTTAGTCAAAATTGGCCAAAAATTGACTTTTCTCAAAACAAGGCAGAAATTCATCTGGATGCAAGAGGATCATCAATCAATACTCTAAAACGCATAATTTCGAAGATTTGGGCAAAAATCATCTATTTTTATAGAAAAAAAGTTGATGTTTCGAGTGATTTTACCTTAAATTTTCGACGGAATTTCCCCTTGAATAGCACATTTGTCCAGAAATCGATTTGAAATGTGTTCTAGGTCCCTTACAGCATCTTTCTAGCAACTTTCAAGCAATTTCATTTTTTGGCCAAAATTGAAAAAAATATAAGGGGTTAGCCTTACATTTTTAGTCAAAATTGGCCAAAAATTGACTTTTCTCAAAACAAGGCAGAAATTCATCTGGATGCAAGAGGATCATCGATCAATACTCTAAAACGCATAATTTCGAAGATTTGGGCAAAAATCATCTATTTTTATAGAAAAAAAGTTAAACTTTTGAGTGACTTTACCTTAAATTTTCGACGGAATTTCCCCTTGAATAGCACATTTGTCCAGAAATCGATTTGAAATGTGTTCTAGGGCCCTTACAGCATCTTTCTAGCAACTTTCAGGCAATTTCATTTTTTGGCCAAAATTGAAAAAAATATAAGGGGTTAGCCTTACATTTTTAGTCAAAATTGGCCAAAAATTGACTTTTCTCAAAACAAGGCAGAAATTCATCTGGATGCAAGAGGATCATCAATCAATACTCTAAAACGCATAATTTCGAAGATTTGGGCAAAAATCATCTATTTTTATAGAAAAAAAGTTAATGTTTGGAGTGATTTTACCTTAAATTTTCGACGGAATTTCCCCTTGAATAGCATATTTGTCCAGAAATCGATTTGAAATGTGTTCTAGGGCCCTTACAGCATCTTTCTAGCAACTTTCAGGCAATTTCAATTTTTGGCCAAAATTGAAAAAAATATAAGGGGTTAGCCTTACATTTTTAGTCAAAATTGGCCAAAAATTGACTTTTCTCAAAACAAGGCAGAAATTCATCTGGATGCAAGAGGATCATCGATCAATACTCTAAAACGCATAATTTGGAAGATTTGGGCAAAAATCATCTATTTTTATAGAAAAAAAGTTAAACTTTTGAGTGATTTTACCTTAAATTTTCGACGGAATTTCCCCTTGAATAGCACATTTGTCCAGAAATCGATTTGAAATGTGTTCTAGGTCCCTTACAGCATCTTTCTAGCAACTTTCAAGCAATTTCATTTTTTGGCCAAAATTGAAAAAAATATAAGGGGTTAGCCTTACATTTTTAGTCAAAATTGGCCAAAAATTGACTTTTCTCAAAACAAGGCAGAAATTCATCTGGATGCAAGAGGATCATCGATCAATACTCTAAAACGCATAATTTCGAAGATTTGGGCAAAAATCATCTATTTTTATAGAAAAAAGTTAAACTTTTGAGTGACTTTACCTTAAATTTTCGACGGAATTTCCCCTTGAATAGCACATTTGTCCAGAAATCGATTTGAAATGTGTTCTAGGGCCCTTACAGCATCTTTCTAGCAACTTTCAGGCAATTTCATTTTTTGGCCAAAATTGAAAAAAATATAAGGGGTTAGCCTTACATTTTTAGTCAAAATTGGCCAAAAATTGACTTTTCTCAAAACAAGGCAGAAATTCATCTGGATGCAAGAGGATCATCAATCAATACTCTAAAACGCATAATTTCGAAGATTTGGGCAAAAATCATCTATTTTTATAGAAAAAAAGTTGATGTTTCGAGTGATTTTACCTTAAATTTTCGACGGAATTTCCCCTTGAATAGCACATTTGTCCAGAAATCGATTTGAAATGTGTTCTAGGGCCCTTACAGCATCTTTCTAGCAACTTTCAGGCAATTTCATTTTTTGGCCAAAATTGAAAAAAATATAAGGGGTTAGCCTTACATTTTTAGTCAAAATTGGCCAAAAATTGACTTTTCTCAAAACAAGGCAGAAATTCATCTGGATGCAAGAGGATCATCGATCAATACTCTAAAACGCATAATTTCGAAGATTTGGGCAAAAATCATCTATTTTAATAGAAAAAAAGTTAAACTTTTGAGTGATTTTACCTTAAATTTTCGACGGAATTTCCCCTTGAATAGCACATTTGTCCAGAAATCGATTTGAAATGTGTTCTAGGGCCCTTACAGCATCTTTCTAGCAACTTTAAGGCAATTTCATTTTTTGGCCAAAATTGAAAAAAATATAAGGGGTTAGCCTTACATTTTTAGTCAAAATTGGCCAAAAATTGACTTTTCTCAAAACAAGGCAGAAATTCATCTGGATGCAAGAGGATCATCGATCAATACTCTAAAACGCATAATTTCGAAGATTTGGGCAAAAATCATCTATTTTTATAGAAAAAAGTTAAACTTTTGAGTGATTTTGCCTTAAATTTTCGACGGAATTTCCCCTTGAATAGCACATTTGTCCAGAAATCGATTTGAAATGTGTTCTAGGTCCCTTACAGCATCTTTCTAGCAACTTTCAAGCAATTTCATTTTTTGGCCAAAATTGAAAATAATATAAGGGGTTAGCCTTACATTTTTAGTCAAAATTGGCCAAAAATTGACTTTTCTCAAAACCAGGCAGAAATTCATCTGGATGCAAGAGGATCATCGATCAATACTCTAAAACGCATAATTTCGAAGATTTGAGCAAAAATCATATGTTTTTATAGAAAGAAGTTAAACTTTTGAGTGATTTTACCTTAAATTTTCGACGGAATTTCAAATCGATTTGAAATGTGTTCTAGGGCCCTTACAGCATCTTTCTAGCAACTTTCAAGCAATTTCATATTTGGCCAAAATTGAAAAAAATATAAGGGGTTAGCCTTACATTTTTAGTCAAAATTGGCCAAAAATTGACTTTTCTCAAAACAAGGCAGAAATTCATCTGGATGCAAGAGGATCATCGATCAATACTCAAAAACGCATAATTTGGAACATTTGGTCAAAAATCATCTATTTTTATAGAAAAAAAGTTAATGTTTGAAGTGATTTGACCTTAAATTTTCGACGGAATTTCCCCTTGAATAGCACATTTGTCCAGAAATCGATTTGAAATGTGTTCTAGGGCCCTTACAGTATCATTGTAGCAACTTTTGCTCAATTTAATTTTTTGGCCAAAATTGAAAAAAATATAAGGGGTTAGCCTTACATTTTTAGTCAAAATTGGCCAAAAATTGACTTTTCTCAAAACAAGGCAGAAATTCATCTGGATGCAAGAGGATCATCAATCAATACTCTAAAACGCATAATTTCGAAGATTTGGGCAAAAATCATCTGTTTTTATAGAAAAAAAGTTAATGTTTGGAGTGATTTTACCTTAAATTTTCGACGGAATTTCCCCTTCAATAGCACATTTGTCCAGAAATCGATTTGAAATGTGTTCTAGGGCCCTTACAGCATCTTTCTATCAACTTTCAAGCAATTTCATTTTTTGGTCAAATTTGAAAAAAAATACAAGGGGTTAGCCTTACATTTTTAGTCAAAATTGGCCAAAAATTGACTTTTCTCAAAACCAGGCAGATATTCATCTGGATGCAAGAGGATCATCGATCAATACTCTAAAACGCATAATTTCGAAGATTTGGGCAAAAATCATCTGTTTTTATAGAAAAAAGTTAAACTTTTGAGTGATTTTACCTTAAATTTTCGTCGGAATTTCCCCTTGAATAGCACATTTGTCCAGAAATCGATTTGAAATGTGTTCTAGGGCCCTTACAGCATCTTTCTAGCAACTTTCAGGCAATTTCATTTTTTGGCCAAAATTGAAAAAAATATAAGGGGTTAGCCTTACATTTTTAGTCAATATTGGCCAAAAATTGACTTTTCTCAAAACAAGGCAGAAATTCATCGGGATGCAAGAGGATCATCGATCAATACTCTGAAACGCATAATTTCGAAGATTTGGGCAAAAATCATCTATTTTAATAGAAAAAAAGTTAAACTTTTGCGTGATTTTACCTTAAATTTTCGACGGAATTTCCCCTTGAATAGCACATTTGTCCAGAAATCGATTTGAAATGTGTTCTAGGGCCCTTACAGCATCTTTCTAGCAACTTTCAAGCAATTTCATTTTTTGGTCAAATTTGAAAAAAAATACAAGGGGTTAGCCTTACATTTTTAGTCAAAATTGGCCAAAAATTGACTTTTCTCAAAACGAGGCAGAAATTCATCTGGATGCAAGAGGATCATCGATCAATACTCTAAAACGCATAATTTCGAAGATTTGGGCAAAAATCATCTATTTTAATAGAAAAAAAGTTAAACTTTTGAGTGATTTTACCTTAAATTTTCGACGGAATTTCCCCTTGAATAGCACATTTGTCCAGAAATCGATTTGAAATGTGTTCTAGGGCCCTTACAGTATCATTCTAGCAACTTTTACTCAATTTCATTTTTTGGCCAAAATTGAAAAAAAATGTAAGGGGTTAGCCTTACATTTTTAGTCAAAATTGGCCAAAAATTGACTTTTCTCAAAACGAGGCAGAAATTCATCTGGATGCAAGAGGATCATCGATCAATACTCTAAAACGCATAATTTCGAAGATTTGGTCAAAAATCATCTATTTTTATAGAAAAAAGTTAATTTTTGGAGTGATTTTACCTTAAATTTTCGACGGAATTTCCCCTTGAATAGCACATTTGTCCAGAAATCGATTTGAAATGTGTTCTAGGGCCCTTACAGTATCATTCTAGCAACTTTTACTCAATTTCATTTTTTGGCCAAAATTGAAAAAAAATGTAAGGGGTTAGCCTTACATTTTTAGTCAAAATTGGCCAAAAATTGACTTTTCTCAAAACGAGGCAGAAATTCATCTGGATGCAAGAGGATCATCGATCAATACTCTAAAACGCATAATTTCGAAGATTTGGTCAAAAATCATCTATTTTTATAGAAAAAAGTTAATTTTTGGAGTGATTTTACCTTAAATTTTCGACGGGATTTCCCCTTGAATAGCACATTTGTCCAGAAATCGATTTGAAATGTGTTCTAGGGCCCTTACAGCATCATTCTAGCAACTTAACTTTCAAGCAATTACATTTTTAGTCAAAATTGGCCAAAAATTGACAAAAACCCAATCAGTTTTACACTTATTTTTCTTGCTCGCACGGTGACAAATGTATCAAGCGGTTAAATACTATACACGTCCATAATTTGTTTCAATAGAGGGCGCTCCACATGCACAGTTGATGTCACTGCTGCCTGCACAGCTGTCACCACTCTAAAATTTGGCTAATTCCAAAAAAATGGGAATGGTCACCCCGGATCCTTCAGGACACACCAACGGACAAAAAAAAATGACAAGAAAGAACAAACCTCTGATATCTCTAATTATATTAACAACTCTCAAAGTTCTGAGCACTATAACAAAATCTTATAATAAAATTCTTCAATTAAAATCACACTCTTGATCTTGGTAGAAGATTCCCAATCAACTTCAGATCGGGTGAATTACTTCCAACTTATTAAATCAATCAATGACAAGATCATAAAAAAACACTCATGCTCAATTAATCAGTTAAATGTCTTCCAAATTATTACATCAATCGATGACAAGGGTCATAAAAAGTACGTTCAATCAATTGAAAACACTGTTCAGTCAATCAGACACTATCAATTTGTTTCCAAATGTAACTCCGTTACCAGACTTCTCTCAATTATGTACAGATCGGGCACTTCCCTTTTACCAGTTTCTACAAACTTTAAAGCGTTGGAGTTCCCGGCGTGTGAGGGCTCGCAAGACCGTGGTGGGCACAACTCACAGGACTCGGCCGGCTACGCCTCAGTAAATACTCTACGTCTACAGCACCTCAGTGGTAGACTCCTACTCCAGTCGGTGTTATAGTCGACAGGGGAATAATCTCAACCAAAAAGGCCATCTATAATGAATATAAATCCAAAACCTTCCTAGTTCTCAAACATACATAGGTTATGATCTAGTTTATATTATATCGTCAAACTCGATTTTCACAATTGCATATTATCAAAATTCTCACTGAAATAGATAACTCCAGTCTCCTCGAAATTGTTCAATCAGAATCGTTATTTCATGATGAACTTAATAATTCTGATCACCAATCTTTAAGGCTGTAAGTCAGATCATGACATACTTGAACTTCAATTTAATAGGCAGGAAAATCACAAAATTAATACACTTACGGTAATTTGCTGTGCAGCTTTCTTGGGGAGGCGAACTGATGCCATGAAATGTCACAGATGACCGGGACAGTTTTACGACTGGAATTCGGCTTGAATTTGCCCAATTCTAGATACGGAACTGAATTTCCGTCTCTCTTCCAATAGGGATCAAACGGATCCACAAAGGCTATGATCTGCTGTTCTCATATCTCTGATGCAAGGGAAGTTATAACCGGTCTCTCAAGCACACGACCGCTCTCCAAAACTCTGTCTTTTCTCGAACAAGTCAAAATGTCTTCTGCCTCTCTAAATCTCTATCTCTCTCACAACAAAACAAACTCCAACATACCACACACAAAAGGCCCTAAACGGCGTTTCCGAAAAGGACAAAACGATCTATTCTTATACTGACTGACGTGATTTGTTCAACAATTAGGGTGGGCGTTCTCTGACAATTACCATGACCTTGTACAAATGCTGTTGCGTAAGATAGAAGGGCTATTTTTAACACTCCAAGAACGCTTTAGCTCTAAGTGGCTGAGTGAAGTCTACGCGGGACTGACTGACACGTTATTGGTTAAAAACTTTCGGACGATTTCATTTATTGCGGGGTGCACAGGTATATACAAAATAAAACAATAATGAGCGGAACGCAGTAAACACATGTCGGTGAAAACAATTATATAGTTGTCGGTTGCACCGTAACAACAGCGTCAACATGCATCACTGGTATTGAGTAAAAGGAAGACACTCATGGTTCGGGCAATATCTCAAGAAATACGAAATGTATTAACTCAATATTTCGTCGAGTAATAGTTCATAATGTGTCACGATCGCCAGTATAATTTCACAAGAACTTGTCAAACAACAAAAACAATGTAGCCGAAACAACTTTAATGTTCGTAAATGACAAAAATACTCTACGGTTCGGGTGATAAGTCACGATTTACTTATTGAATTTAATTGAAATTCCGTCCAATAATTCTTCATGATGCTTCACATTTAGGAGTATATTTTCATGGGAATTCGTCCAACAAGAAAGAAAATGAGATCAAAACAATTTAGTGTTTTGAATGTAAAAAATAACATCCAAATGAAATCATCCTTAATGGCATAACAAGTCACACTCGTTTAAGGGCAATAATCCAAGAAATTGCAAAAAAGTTCCTTTGTTTATTTTTTTTCAAGAGCATTTACCCAATCACTTTTACACTTTCCTGTTTTTATTCTCGCACGGAGACAAATGTACCAAGCGGTTAAATATTATACATGTTTTTTTTTTCAATAGAGGGCGCGCCACACACACAGCGGCCACTACTGCCTGCAGAGCGTCAACACGGATGCCTCACTGGTGTTGAGTAAAAAGAAGACACTCACGGTTCGGGCAACATCTCAAGAAATACTAAATGTATTAACTCAATATTTCGTCGAGTAATAGTTCATAATGTGAGAAGAGGAAGAGATGTCCGAAGTCATATTGCTGTTAATTTAATGGGTGGGGTGGGCAAATGTCCCCGTGCCCACCCTCGAGAAAAAGATAAATAAGAATATTCTGGAAAAGTACAGGGAATTTTTTTTGGGGGGGGGGATGTGCTGTGCCCCCTCTCGAAAAAAAAGCCTTTATACGATCTCTGTCTGGAACTACAAATATGCAGTGATGCCATGTAGAGGACTCTGTATTGTACATTACTTAGTATGCATACTTCCTTCTTGAATAATTTCATGCAGATATGCTCTGCAAAGCGCCCTCTTCGATGCTCCAGACATCCAGATGTATAGTCGATTTGTTATTCTTGCGCTGCTGTCGCCCACTTAGATGATTCTGAGCTCCCATGAGTCAACATCACCATTGCAATTCCGTTCTGAAACTGTACATTAGGCCTACTCCGTTAGCACTAGAAGACATTATAGTATTGCCCCTGCTTGCTAGCACGTTCTTCGGTTGGCACTGCCTGGTCGGGGGACGCCGCGTGGTAAGTTACGAATGTTTCTTATCGATAATGGAACATTTGCACATGTATGCTGGGTGTTTTTTTTTTAGAAATGCACCTGTTATAATGAATATTGGATAGATCTGAGAAGGAATTGATGTATCATAATACACAAAGTTATATATATATATATATATATATATATATATATATATATATATATATATATATATATATATATATATATATATATATATATATATATATATATATATATATATATATATATATATATATATATATATATGCAATAAATTCAGAAAATTAGTTAAACAAACTTTGGCATATGTTTTGTTTAACTAATATTCTGAATTTATTGCATGTTTATAGCTCTACAGAGATGTATCGAGCACTGTGAATTGTGAAAGAAGACGATTTCATTGGATATATATATATATATATATATATTGAACCTCCAAAAATCAATACATAGGCGTAGCCAGCGGCCTCCCCCCTGCCTTTTCCATTCAAATGCCTCTTTTCACCAGCGCTTACCCCCCCCCCCTTCATATGTGTAAAAAGTCCCATTTTCTCTCCACAAGTGCACTTTTTTTAAATATGTTTTGCCCTTCACCGACATATAAACACTGTCAAGCTCGTCCCAACATACCTGCAACATGTTTTGCGGGGCTCTAGCGATGGTGCGGAAACAAGTACCGCCATTATTCTTAACCATTTCTTCAATGTTGCGGGTATTTTGGGACGTGCTGTTTATACTCAGTGCAGACATTACAGTACTACCCATCGTCAAGGGCATAACCTATTGATTTTAATTACCCCGTCGTAAATTCCCTCTGATGAATTTGAACCATACTCCAGCCTTTATGCCTACAAATAAAATTGTGTGTAGATAGAGGTCTGCATTTAGAATTTGCGTGTAGTGTTAATTTTCGGGGTTTAAATGCCTTATATGAAATTTACCAACTGAAGTGAAATGTAATCCATTTAGTTTTAGCAGAGAAGTTTGGATTCAGTACACTCAGTAGGTTATTATTTTCTTTAATAAGTGTAAACTAAGATCTAATTTTTGTAAAATATGTCTCTTTTGAGTCTCATATCAATTGTATATTTCCTTCACGAGGACCAGAGGTGTACGTAAACATCCGATTATTGAGCGTGTTTGAAACATTTACGGAAATAGATTGCTCTGTGGGAGTAAGCAAATTAAGATAATAACGTTACATCTAAAGGACAATTAGGCCAAAACAAATAAAACTTCTGCTTCCAGTTATACATACTCTATTTTACAGCCCCTACCCTAATTTTGTTTTTGGAAAAATGAGGAAAAAAACGAAAACCATAAATTACTACCTATTACCCTTGACTATACAATGATTAGCACACAACACAACATATACACTTATAACGTTTTCTTTGAGTAGGCCTACAGTACATAATAAAAGCACATCACTTTCTTATTCATAAAAGCAAAGGCACTTTTTTATATATAAAAGCACTGGTACTTTCTTATTTGTTGCTCAGCACTACAGCACCATAATAGCTCAACATGGACGTTGCCCGTGCACTAAAAGTCATGTTCTTTCTTCAGTCGTTGGCTGTACTCGTATTGATCTTTCGTAAGTATTGTCTTTGTTTTATTTGTTTTTATTTTGTACTATAATATTTTGTTTCAATCCTTTAAACTAAATCAGACGCAACAAGACTATTGATATATGCAAACCGTCACGACGAATATTAACTATTTCTAATAACGGTTGAAAAAAAAACAGATATTTCCCCCCCCCCCCTCCCCTTCCAAATGTAGGTGTACATATATCTTCATTTAAAGATAAGGAAATCAGTTTGTGTAAATTTCGAAGACGAATGTTTTACATTTTCAGTTATAATCTTGGAATTTGAATGCCAAGAAATGTTCAAGTGTGCAGTCGAATTCTGTACCGAGTTCGCATACGTGTAGAACATTTTGGCGTGAGTTCGAGTAGAGTTCGAATGCAAGGCATTTTTTTCATAATTACACAGAAGAGTACGAGTACATTTTCATGAGTATAAACAACAATAGTGTATTACCGTAGAAAGTTAGAAAAGTGCAGCACTAGTATTTTCTAGCAACTAGCTACGATGATGCCAACGACCACCACTGGAATGCCAACGAGAGATACAAATTCAAAGCCAATGATCACCGTCAATCGCCCATCCCCCCCCCAATCAACATATTATACAATACCAAAATGTCGTGTAAGACAAACATGCATTACAAATTAACATAAAAGACCGTCAACCTTTCGTTTTAAACTAAAAATGCACTGAATACCAATATTCTCCAAAGACCAACATTCTTTTCAGTTCCAAGATTTCCAACAAAAAAAAGTCGGCGTTCAGAAAGCGGGCACAAAGTCAGGCGGAGGTTTGTGTTACGACCAGTAATGTAAGTCCGACCCATAATGTGATAAAAATCGACCCGTTATGTTATATCGACAGTTAATGTAATAATTTCTACCCGTAATGTAATAAATGAAGCGACCGCTAATGTAATAAAAGATCTACCGGTAATTAATACCAAAAAACTAAAATTTACTCGTAATGTAATATATAATTAGGAGGCTGTTACACGCATAGATTTGCTGGTATTATTTTTTTTTACATTTTGGGGAACTTTGAGTATTTTTGTGAGTTTTGATTGATGATCTATTTTTATTTAATGTCAAGTTTATACCAAGTAACTGGCTTAGAACGGAGTTTTCTTTCGGTTTCCGGACAAATATTCTCCGCAACGTTTCTTCAAAATGAAATGTTGATTGGACATCAATCTTGATACAGATGAGTACCAAATTATTGTGACATTATTGTGACATCATCAGGTATTCAATCATAGACAATTTTTCTTCATAACTGTGCTATTTCTTTCATGTATGACTCGTGAACCAAACCAACAATCATGTTCATAAACACCACGTAATAAACACCCTCAAAAAAGAAAGTCCACACTCATTAGATGGGTCATAATCTTGAATCTGATCGTCTTATGGGGACGTCATAATTATACATCTTTGGGGAATTTTATCAGCTACATCTTGATAACCCGTTTGTTTTACCAAAGACTGTAGATTGTTCAAGATTGACAACGCTTTATGAAAAACGGTGCAGTTTGAATAGTCGCAATATAAAAGATACACGAGGAGAAATGGCTCGACGCAACCAAACGCAACAATTGTCCCCATAGACTGCACAGTGCCCGTACAAAGCGATTTTTATTGAATTTCACGTGCTCTTGTGCATGCAAGCACTGTGCGATCGATATTTCCTGAGCAATCCCAACCTCCTAGATGTTTATTCCAAGCTTGAGCATCGTCACCTGCAATTATGTTACATTTTTGACATTAATAAGTGATGATGCACAAGTATGACCACAAGTTTGGTTGAAATGAACAGAAATTCTAACCCCAACAGAAGCGACAACCCGATTTTGGGTAGTTGCAGTTTTCACCATTGTTGGGTCAAATGAATCCAGGAATTGTTCAGTGCACCTGCGCGATATAGACTTTTGACACATGTTGCCATAGCAACACGTGATTATCGGATGCGCACTTGGCCTTGTCTCAGAAGCGAGCGCGCTATAAATCCACTAAATCCTTTAACTAATGAATGCATAAAGTATTGGTTAAAATGTCCATTGTTCCAACGCGGTAGATAAAAGATTTGCGCAATTATAGACTGTTGTCGTAGCAACTGTTTCCGTAGGAACAGGTGATGCGGGACTTGACCTAGTCTAGGGAGTGAGCGCGCTTTCATAGTTTATTGCTAAAAATTTCTTTTGTTCCCCAACGCGGTAGATAAAAGATAATTGTTGCATAGACCACGGGAGATGCTTGCGGGGAGAGCAAAACAACAACGAGGCCAAAAATAGACCCATTTGCGCAATATAGGCTGTTGACATACCGAATGCGAACTTGACCTTGACCGCGAGCGCGCTTTGTAATTTTTTAATCAATACAGTCATAATTTATTGCTAACAAATGTCCATTCTCCACTCACGTGGTGAATAACAAATGGATGTTGTGCATAGACCACGAAAGATGGTTGCAGAGGGAGCAAAACAACAACGAGGCCAAAAAATAGACCCATTTTTTAACATGTTATTGTTTGATCTTGAAAGGAGTGAGAATTTGAAAGTGGGTTACATCAGCATGCTGTACTTTCCCTTCTTGGTTTTTTTTCTTGCAAGAAGGGCCTATGATACAAATAGAAATGAATTTCAAACTTGGGTCCTGATCCTTCTTCTATTTCTTTGGACTGTACCGGATGACAACATTCCCGTTTTTGAGAACATGACATGCAATGTACCAGTACATAAAATATTTTTAAAGTGTTTCGTTATTTGAAATTCGTGGAGGGTTTATTCAGCGAAACATGTTGGAAATACTTTCAGTTAAAATGTTGTAACTCTTCTTTTTCAGATTGGTCCCGCAAGTGCAATTCATGTGTGATTCTTAAGACTGCAATGATAAACCAAGCTACGGGCAATGTATACAGCAAGGCAACTAGCGTCCCGTTTGCAAGTACTGAGCGTGGACAATTGTCAAATTGCACACTTCAAGACATCCTACAGCGACCCGGTGTGGTAATGTTGACAACAACCAACCTAGGCTTCCTAGACATGACCATGAACATGTTGGCGAGTGTCCGTAAGGTGGGAATCTGTGTCAATTCAACTATCATCGCTGAGGATGAGAAAGTATACCAATATCTGCACAAAAAAGCTGAAGGGGACCCAACGGTGCATGTAGTGATGACCAACTCTGGTCTCATGCAGACTGGCGAAGTGAAGCGCAAAAATGCCCGAACCTATTTTGACCTACTGAAGAAACGCCAGGGGTATTTTTTGAGTCTGTTGGAAGTAGGCATTGAGGTTCTTTTCACGGATTCTGACACCTTTTGGTTCCGAGATCCATTTCCGTACTTCCAGGGAGACTTCGATATGTCTATGATGGACCCGAGATCACCTTATCCGACTCGCACATCAAGGGCACATTACTGCGCCGGTTTTATTTACATGAAGCCAACCAACGTGACACTCCTGTTTGTTAAAGAGTGGATTCGGTCTCTGAAAGGGAAGAATATCATGGATCAGATCGAGATGAACAGACTCTTGCAAGCTGATAAACCCGTGCATGTCAACATCCAACCACTCGACATTAAACTTTTCCCACCAGGGCCTCCGTTTTACGAGTTCTTAGCGAAGAACGCCAGCTACTCTGCTGTTGTGATGCACGCCGCCAGTATCCATGGACACGATGAAAAAGTGCGAAAATTCAAAAGCTCCAATATGTGGTTGGTCAATGCAAGCAGTGACGAGTTGGTTGCCCGTGAGCAATATAATAATTAACTTTCTAAACTAATTACATTTTAAGCAGATGGTAAACTTTCAGTGTAAAAAATACTTTTTAGGCGCATTTTTCATATTTCGTAAAACTACTTTTTAGGCGCATTTTCATATTTCGTAAAACTACTTTTAAGACGCATTTTAATAAGTATTTTTTGATTCTTTAAGATTTGTAAGGTCGTGTAATAAGCATGTTAGGTATTCCAAAATAGTCTGGTGCACAGCAAGATTCGACTATTTTTTTTCGGGATAACAGCAGCAGTTAAATGCACACAAGGCAATGGGGGACGTGGTAACCAAATGCATTATGTGCAATTTTTCGTGCAATCGAAGAGATGGAACTTTCGTTCGCACAAAAATTTCGAACACCTTAAACACGTCTAAAGGTTTTCTAAAAAAATGTTATACTTCAGAACACGATGACCTCTTTAATTTTGCTGGTACCCCGCTATGCTTTTGCACGCATAAGATGCAATGTTTATCCCAAAAGATAATCAGGTATTTCGGTCGTAGGCTTTATGAATGTTGTCGTTTGAGAGAATTATGAATTATAAAATTTAGGTTTTCCCTACCAGTTTTCGAATATTGCTGATCATTTTCATTTTCAGCCGTTCAATTCCGCCCTATTTTTGCACATCTGAACAACAATTTTGGTTTCCTTTTTATTGTTAAGGTATTCTATTTCAAGTTTAAGTCACCCAAGATTTTGCTACTAGCGCTCGCGTTTTTGTTTCGGGGAATTCTATTTTGTTTTGGTGCATTTCAAGACCTCATTTGCAGCATTCTTAAATTAAGTGTTTTGCATCTTTTGACGGTTGACGCATTCACATTAGCGAATGTCGGTGCGCATAATTACGGACTATTTTGAAGTTGGTGGCGCCATTTACACATTTATTATACTACTCCAAAATAGGCCACATATATATCACCATAAATCAAATCGTGGGACTAAAACTAAAAGTTGACCACAAAAACAAACACAAAATTGACAACCACTTGGGGACGGCTTAAGGCACCAATTAAATCAACCAGCTGTAATGTCCTCTAACATTACAGTCGCTGCAGCAAACGGCCACAATTGAGTTTTTGCTCAGCAGATAGCTCTCGTGTGCGGCGGGCTTTATAACATGGCTGCCATTGCCATGGGCGTCGCGAGAGGGGGGAGGGGCACTCCCCCCCCCCCCAGACAAGCAACCCAAAAAAAAGGATTAAAAAAAGGCGCGAATCATATTGTTGCGATAAATTTAATGGGTTGGGCGGCAAATGTCCCTGGCCACCCTCGAAACAAATATCAATCGGGAACATGCTGGAAAGTATAGGGATTTGAGGGGAAATTGGCTTTGCCCCCTCTAGAAAAAAATCCTGGCGACGCCCATGGCCATTGCTTATTATTCTACCTTTATTTTTTCAAAGGACAAATCTGCGAAGACGTTATCTTTCTCATGACATACTCTGACTGTGTGCCAAATGCCATAATAGTATGCAAAATCACATAGATGCCGTACTATTAGGCTTCAACGTGTCAGGTGACGTCAAGAGTTTGCAAATGGCCGGTTGTTTTATTTGATACGCGGATTATGAGACTGCATGGTGGTTATATGCACGTGTTCCCGAAAGCAAACAAAACCTGCCGCAACAGATGCTAACATAGTGACAATGGACAATCGATGCACAATAGTACATATACTGTTGACTTTAGACTCACCAGATAAAAATCACAGTCTGGCCTTGGGCACTTACGTACTTTCACTGGTCATGAGGAAATGGTACGTTTCATCCTTAGATTACGATATTGGATCGAAAGCAGTTTCACTGTCGAATAAGAGGTACGTATACCATTTCCTAATTTAAAGGAAATCCTTAAATTTTCAGCATATTAATTTCGTTAACAAGTTTATAAACATTTTGCGATTTTTTTACTGGCCGAAAATCATATAGGCTGAATTTAACATGAGACCTAGCTCCTCCGACACATCCTGTACACAATTTTATTGAGGTTTCTTAGGAATTTGAAAATTGCCATTACATAAAAACAATTGTCAACTTTGTCCTGGCGGCAAGTGCAGGGTGCGACATGTAATATGTGAAGTGGTGTGTCAAAACTATTAAAAACATTTGTTCAATGTTTTTGTTAATTAAATGCTGTCGGGTCATATACCGGAAGTAAAAACCACTTGTATAGATATCAGCCGACAAGGTTTAAAAAACACACGTTGAGACTCCTACATCAAATACTACCCAACAATATTTCCATTTTGGTTTGTCTAAGTCGTTTTTACCAGAAATATAGTTCAGCTATAATGTTGTTGACCTTGGCAGTGGGTTTTTTTATGGGGTCAATAGGCCTTCTATTCGTCCGTACACTATTTAATTTTGTTTTTATGTAATCCAGGGCCCCCAGCTAGGAGAACAGTAATTTCATTGACAACTGATGGGCTACCCTTGTAAAATAACACGAAGTAAATAAATACAAAAATAATTTCTGCCACTACCGTACGTCCAGCAGCTGATATGAAACGCCAAAGCTGCCTTGAAATCCATCATTCACTTCGGCAAATCTATCATTCGACTCGGCCCATTCACCGTACGTACCATTCGGCAAATTCCGTGTTATTCGGCATGTGAGTTTGCCGAGTGGAATAATTATGGATATGCAGACTGAAAAGAGTGCACAGAGGAATGACTGATATGCCGAATGAAACGAATGCGCCGATTCGAAAAGATGGATTTGCCGAACGGAATATTGAGTAATATATATGGCTAGGCACTTCGATGACGTCATGAAAATCGTCCAACCGCGCCATGCACACACACACGTCCACACACAAAGTGCGTCGAACTAGTGAAGGCAGTTTATAGTAATAAAATATTGTTAATAAAAGGTGCTGATTTATGAAGAAACTCATGAAGTATAATTTCCAAACTGATTGGATATTTCCAATGTGTCTTCCTATTTGGAAAAGTTCAATTTGAAGGCCCGCAAACGAGATGACCACCGTACCATTACGAACACATTCTCGTAAAAGTTGGTCCGGTACTTCTGTCTTAACTTATTCTTTATGATGAGGCTTGCGGTTGGTGCACAAAACCCCCTGTAGAATTATTAGCGGCAGCGGACATTACGAAGCGAACGTAGTATATCATTAATCAGCGAATGGAATAAGCAAAGATGAAATTACAGTAACAAAAAAGATCAATACGCAAACCACAACAACAACAAAAGGCAAACCAATAATCAAAGGACAAAGACCAATAAACTGGACAAAAGATCAATACGACGCGTACACGCGACAATGTCAAATAGTGGGCACTCTCCACGAGGACCGTCGTCACAAAAGACGTTCCTGAAGCAAATGGCAAACTTGGAGGAAGTGAAAAAATAGGTTGAAGCAATCAGTTTTCCATGGGTGTAGGTCCCCTGGGCAAACTTGGAAAGGCAGTGAAAAAATAAGTTGAAGCCAGTTTCCCATAGGTGTAGGTCCCCTGGCAAACTTGAAAAGGAAGTAAAAAAAAACAAGTTGAAGCCAGTTTCCCATAGGTGTAGGTCCCCCTGACTGTTTACTGAAGTTATGTCAATCGTGCGTCAATAAACCCCAATTGTTTACTGTAGCCTAGCCAAATTGAGGTATACCCGCAGCTGCGCAGCAACACATATAGGACAGAGAGCAGACAGACACCACACAGAGAGGACTGAGTAAAAGTTTCCACCTAACACCTCGGCTGTTCATGTGGTAAGTTTCATTGCCCAATTCGTAAATCAACCTTTATATTATTCTTATGTCATTCACATCGATACATGTTCAAAAAGTTCTTAAAACATTCTTTTATTCATTCTTTGTTTTTTGCTATGTTTTTATAAAGAATCGTATGACCGTGATTATTAAGAGCACGGAAACAGAAGGTTTGCACGTCTTGTTTTTAATTGTACAAACTTTCGGTTGTCGGTCCTTTTTTTTAATGACCACAATTCCACGTTATTATGGAGAGACTTGCATAGTTGCATAGACCCAGTTTCTTAAGTTATAACCTTCACAATGAAAAGCATTCTTTTTCTCCGAAACTACTCAAGTTTTGGTAATTCAAAAATATTTGTGATATGTTGTATAAACATCATAGAATGGAGTCGGAGGAAGGAACACATGATCATACATGTGTTATTAAACCACGGTCAGAGCAGCTGCATTCCGCATTCCGTATTCCTGTATTGAGCTTGACCTTAAGCTTCTTAAGATCACTTACATACTTATTTTTTGGGTCCGTTTACTGTGACCATGGAGGAAGAAAATGTGACTTATTCCTTTGGACTGGTCGTCTATGGACTAGCATTCCCCGCTTTCATGTGAGAATGGAGCTATAGCTCCATGATGTGAGTAACCCATAAACAAACAGATACGTGGACCCATACGAGTGCACACTGTATACGTTGAGTATTCGTTCCTGTAGTTCCTAGATTGATAAGGTGGCCAGAGGATTTGCATTTCTAATGAAGCTAGGATGTGCCACGTCTTGGCATTGATCTGGGCCGCTGATAGCACTGTCTCCACTGTTGTTAAAGTGTTTTTTGCTAAATAGTCCTTTGTCTCTCTCATAGGTTACAGGTTACTTCGTTTTCACGAAGAGTAAAATTCGGCCAAAAATCCATATTTTTTACATTTTTTTCCGGCCGAAATCGGCTAATTGAACAGCAACGAACGTTTTGACGAAATGTTTGGGTCAAAATCAGTTTAAATTAATAAAATCATGACAACAATGTAGGGAAACGTTCACCTGAATTGTATTTTCAGTTTTCACAAAGAGACCAATATTGGGCCCCCGAAGGGCAAAACAACGCGTTTGTGGGATAAAAGTTTCCACGAAAAGACGAATATATTGCGCAATTATGGGTATAGGCAAATTTGCCCGGCAAAAAAACGCGCGTTTAGCAGTTTAAGTTTTCACGACGAGACAAATCTCTATGGAGTTGTGTCAAAAATTAGTCAACATGTGCTCCAAAAATAGGCGAAATCTTTATTTCAAAACGGGACCAACTCAAAACCCGATTTTCCACTGTTCAACACCCTGCGGACAAATTCGTCCTTTCGTGAAAACGCTGACGATGTATTAGCCATTTTGAGTATGGCGGACAATAGAAGGGCGCTATTTCAAGTGGGTACTTGTACATACCAAAGAGTTTATCCACTCCAAATAGGACCCTATACTATCGTGTCCGCCATACTTCAAACAGGCTAAGAAAATAGCCTCATGTACAATACATTTTCCACGATGGTACAATGTTATAGTAACAAACTACAGGCTGAGTCAAAAAAGCGGATCCCAAACCCCAAAAATTATATTTCATATTCAAAAAAGAATGTGTAGCACCAAAAATAATGACTGGAAAGCCTATTTCATCAGCTGAAAAAAATTACTGAAATTGAAATATGTTCAACTTTTACGTATTCGCAGCGCGAATACCTGCCACGACGTCACAAATTCGCGTTCGCTTTCGCTTTCGCGCAGAGTATGAACCGGGCTTTACCCAGCCTCGCTGCTACCCGGCCGCCGTGGGTTGTACCAAAAGTGAATTTTTCTTTCTGAAATTGTTTTAAATCCAGTCGTACCTGTCGATGGAATAAAATTCACCTTTTCTGCATCATGGCTGGAGGATCATTCCGTACTAAACAAATTTTTTTACAATTTTGTTTTGGTTTGGAACACATTTTCATTACTAACACGGGAATGTGATTATGAAAGCAAAGCCTACACAATCGCTCGGAGGTCGTCAATATATGGTTTTGTTTATTTTCCATATTTCCAAGGGCTGGTTAATGGAAAGCCTATACATTTGCGGGGAAATGTTGGTTAGACCGTCTGTTTACTTTTGACGCAGCAGCTGTACTTTGCCTTGCCAATACGCATTATTAGCATAGCCTTGACCAAGTCTGTCAAGCCCAGCTTTTTCCCTGAACAAACGGTCCGGCAGCCGTAGTACCCTACTTGTTACGGCACACGTACGCCACGCACTTTGCCCGTACGTACGTACGCGGCCGCAGTCGAGGCGTGACTCCCACGGCATGGTACGTTTGTGTACATTGTACAGTGCGGATTTGTGTCTGGGGCGTATCGCACAGGCAAATAAAGCGGAGCTAGCCATTGGGCTGCGCGCGGCGTACGTGTGCCGTGACAAGTAGGGTAAAACGGCTGCCTGACCGTTACTTCAGGGGAAAAAGCTGGGCTTGACTGGCTTGGTCAAGGCTATATTACCAGTTAAGCCAAGAGCCAACGTCAAACTGCTTTTACCTGACAGACAATTCACTGTGCGCAATAAAGCCCTACATTTTAACAAAGAGTACATGTGTAAAAATGATCATTGTCATACATTATTTACGCAAAACGTTTGTGTTGCTTTTGCCGCAGGTATGATGAGGTTAAACGGCCAGCGTATTTTCGCCGGTATTTTGGGGATCGCATCTTTCGTCCTCGTCACTTGCATGATGCGGGAGAAATGGAAGGGCGCCACCAAGTACAGCTTTTCTAAATCGGGTGGGTATATTGCAAACGTAAATTCAATAACAGAAATCTACACAATTTTGGTGTCTGTGTTGTGTTTTTCTCAGGAAACACATGCACCCACGGAATCAATTTGGTTAGATTATGCCTGGCCCATGCAGCTATACATGTATATGACTCGGCGTTTTGGCTATGAAATTAATCATACTTTACTGTTCAGAAATGCTCAACTTTTAATTGTCCACTCCATTATGACCTAATATATAGTATTGTGCATGCCTCGGTACGTGAGGACATAGCCTGGTTCCTAGCTGACATTTCGGTCATCTGACATCTATAAATAGATTCACCCGAACAGTCAGAATGGTTTTGATTGATAACCAGACTAGTAAGAACATACACGACGCGTGAGGATAAGGTACTAATGTCTAAATGTCAAAGTCTTGGATCTTTGGATACGGCGTCTGGAGCTACGGCTACGTCCGCTGTCAGCAGGTACACACGCAAGTGTAATTGTCTAAGAATTATAAAACATTAGTCTGGACGATATTAGGACGCGGCCGGAATGTCGATGACGTCACTGGAATATTAACTTGTCTGCTGCCACCAAGTGGTGAATAATAAAATAATCATTGCGATAAGTGTTAAGTTTAGTGGTTTGTGTTGGGTTTTTCCTATAATGATTTGATTTTACTTTCATTATTTTGGGCTAGATGCCGAAAACATCGTTCCTAAGCTGGCTCAGCTCCAAAGAGACCCGTTCGTAAAAAACGTAAGTAAACCAGTGGGCGTGTCGGATTCTTTCGTAAGCCCCTCCCCCTTTCTTGTTTTGTGTATACATCTCAGACAGTGCTTGTGATGACTGACTTTACACGAGCTACCGTTGTCACCTGACTAAATTACAAATATAATTCATCAGTGCGCACTGATTAACAATCATTAAGGGCCATTCGTATCGCCGAGGCCTGAAAAAAAGTTGTTCTCGCACCGAATTTCAAAACACGAATGGTAACAACTAGAATAGTAAACTCTATCAATATTGTCTCTATTTTTGGACCCCAAAACTCATACCATTTTAAACTACCAATTAAGCCTTTGGTGTGAACAAATGTTTTTCAAATTTATTTTTACTGAAGGAACCCGTCGTGCTTAAAGGGGCATACGGCCTGAAATCCCCCAAAATGTTATATTTTGGATTGTTTATACTTATGCTATTTCAAAGGTCTGCTTGAAGAAGAACTAACCTAATGTCTTACCTGTGCGACAGGATTCACAACTATAGCACTCATTAGCTCGATTTTTGAGAGTCAAAATCTTGACCCCCGAAATTCGTTCTCGCATGTGTCACGCAAGAATAACACCAAAAACGCCCAGTTTTTAAAGGATGGTTGTGTGAGAGTTCACGTTCTACTTTTAAAGGCTCGTTCCAATTTCGTTTTAAACGCGTTTTGTAGCCCAATAGGCGCTAACCAGGACGTAATGTCCCTTTAACCAACTACTTTTTATAATGTATATGCTTTCTCATCATTCAATGCATAATCACATAAGTGACTATCTAAAGCACTGGAATACGTTAACTTTGTTGTACGTTCTTTTACTATTTTATTGTTTAATCACATACGATAGATGATATACAGGGTGATGCAAAAAGAGGGGAACCCACTTTTGACAGAAATTTGCACCTACTTGTTGAGCATATTTCAAAAATAATGGTATTAAAATATTGATCTTTAAACTTAAGTGACGAAAAAATGATTGCAAATGCTTATTTTGTCTCTGAAATATGGTAGATTAAAAATCTCATGTGCCAAACCTATTTGTCCACGGACGGCTGTATTCCATCCGCTTGACCGAGCTAATTCGGAGCTTGATTTGAAGACAAAAAAACACTACACTGGACTTACACGTGGACAACAGTGATTTTTGTGACTTGTATTCCAATTAGCATAATAACAATATTCCTGCGGGGTTTTTTTTGTAAAGACTTTTTTTCACCACGTATGGTTGAAGAGCTATACTTCACTACATTATAAAAACAGTTCAAATAAGTTAAGTAAGTAGTATAAAAATTGCTGTCAAAAGTGGGTTTCCTTCTTTTTGCACCACCCTGTATACTCAAATTAAAGTGCTACTGAAACGTTCAATTTTATACTTTTGTACCTTGTACACTTGTGTAAGATATATCAGATTTACCACTTACATGTGAAGTGACATATGGGGCAGATCTTTATTCCTCTGTGTTATACTTCAGCAGACACTTTGTTATTTCATTGTTACATAATGTAAATAACAAAAACTGCCCTTATTGAGGGCGCACGATGCAAGGGCTCTATATGTGCAGTTAATTGCAGTTACATGTATACAATCATCTGAACCAGGGCTCTAATGAGACGATATTTTTTTATCCATACCTGCAGCTCCATGGGATGGAATCAACCGTCAGTAACACCTCATCAACACCCACGTCTACCATAAGCCTAGAGGATGCCATCCGGAATGAACAAGAAAGGAGACAAGAGATCCTACAGGCTGCTTGCCAAAGTCTCAACATCTCCCGACCCGTGGAGTACAGCCACATGCTTGTCAGTGACCCACACAAGATCCTCTTCAACTTCATCCCAAAGGTGTCCTGCAAATCCTGGAAAGAACTCTGGAGTCAGCTCCGGAAGCTCAACGGTACAGGGAACGTCTCCCTCGGGAAGTACTCGCCAGTAGAGAGGCAGTACCGGCTGGCCAACTACCGCAAAGTACTCTTCGTCCGGGAACCACTAAGCCGCATCCTCTCGGCCTACATGAGCAAGTTCCGCGGCGGGGCGCTGTACGACCACGCCCCGTTGCAGCGCTACTGGGAGAATGCTTTCGGTGTAGACATTGTCCAACGATACCGAGGTGTAACAGTATCAAAACTAGATAAACACAGGTGGTTAAACATCACATTTCCGGAGTTGATACTCTACGTCACGGACTTAGGTAGCGGTATCCGGATGACCGCATTCAACGACCACTGGTTCCCGCAGCACATCGTCTCTCATCCGTGCCAAATCAAGTACGATTTCATCGGTCATTTTGAAAACCTTTCAGTTGAAGGACCGTATGTCCTTCGATGGCTTGGGATAGATCACCTAGTCCAGCTTCCTGAATACCACAACTCGAATGCCGCCAAGAGTCTTGTGGAGTACTACAAGAAGATACCACTCGAGTTGTTTCGAAAACTTGGCGATTACTATTTGGAGGACTACAGACTTTTCGGATACTCTTTGGAGGAAACCATTGGTCGGGTGACTCGAGGTGTATTCCAAAACGATGCGCGGCGGTAGGAAAGTGGAACTAGACTTATTCAGTCGTTATCTGATAATACATCTTTTTCCCCTCCTTTTTTCTTCGTAACAGTGCTATTTTTCCACAAGTTAGATGGCCGTCATTGCATAAAACAAAAACAATCCTAAAAGTAATGAAGAAAAATGTTGATCCGTGACTGGGCTATTCAATGTGATTATCGGTTTTTTTTAATAATCACGGGCGAATGTCTTATTTGTAACCTCATCACCTACCTTTATACTAAAAAAGATATTCAGATAATTAATTATTTCTCAGTTCACAACCAAAGAGCATAGTAAGCCTTTTAAAGGGGTCTTGCATGCAATGACTTGTTCTTCGGAAAATTATTTTTGCAGTTTTCTACTCCTATAAATGTATGAAGGTATTTAAAATCACTTTCGTTAATTTTATTAACACATTTCTTTTCACATTCGAAAACTGGCCATGCTTTTTCGGACAGCTGAGGGCGCTGTTGCTGTGATGTCATTTCAGGAAGACTCTGTTCAGTTTAGGGATTTTCCGTTCAAATTGTGAACCCAAATATTTGTTCATTGAAAATATCAGTTGTGAGAAAGTTTCCTCATTGGCTTACTGCCATGTACCGAAAAAAACAACGAATTGCCAAAGAAAAGAAAATTGACAACAGTAAAGTATCCAAAATTCTGGCAACTTTTGGTGCAGAAATAGCTGTAGACATTAAGGTTTCTGCCCTGAAATGACATCACAAATTTGCTCATGAATATGGAAATTTTCATTAGTTTGTAAACCAAAAAGGCACAAAAATACCCTAAATAATGGCAAAACGAAAATTGAAAATAAGGTTTCTCATTCCCAATCCAAAAGTGTTTTATACGATGAACGTGATCTTAAGAATTTATTGTGGGTTAATAAATATATGTAACAGTTGTACATTTATTTTTGATGAAAACCATGTTTTCCAAACGGTTACACGTGTAGGGCTTAATACTGAGCCATCAAGGATTGTATTCATTGTGAATTGAGATTCAGTTTTTATAAGTTTTGGAACGAAACTATTCTCTTTTGTGCTTGTAATACCCACAAAGTCGCCCCATTATCCCGGCGAGATTTGATGTCTTGCAGAATAAAGACTTTCGCTGTGAATCATAACGGTTGTGCTTTTTTTTTAACTAAATGAAAGCGCCTTTTCAAAAGTCGATTTATTTGTTCACCTGGAAAGAAACATACCTATTAACCTGCCCACTGCACACTCGGTGAACAAAATGTGAGCTTTTCCAAGCAGCTGTCGTACGAACATGCACGCAAGTCGGACATTTTTTTGCACGCATGTCGGACAGTTTGCGCGCAATGTTGCGGCTGTGATTGGTATGCCGGTTCGTTAGTAAAAACGTCATACACGTGCGCGCAACACTGACTACTAGCGAGCGCCCATTGGATAAACGCTCAAGGTGCGTTAACTTCCGGTTCCATGCTATGCTACACCGTGTGAAGTCCGCTTGGTTGAATTGAGATGACGTCACACTTACGAACCGGATTGGTAAGGCGGGGCTTAATGGTTCGGTCTATTGTGACGTCATAAGCCTTTCTGACGCGCGCGCTTCGTATAAATACTTGCAATGTGTGCGCTCGGTAACTAATAGCATTGATGCAAACATTGCTGTGTGAAATTTAACGCACATACGTCTACGGTGAGTGCGCTTCATTTCGTTCGGTCAGGTGGGTCATAACTCGCCAGAATTCCTCAAGTTTTCTTCCTTGTTTCTAACCTTTCTGCACAAATGGGGCAATTACGGCAGGCTACCATGCTACAAAGAGCGCACTCCAGTAACTCGAGATAATTACAAAGACTCCAGCCACTGATACCTGGTCTGTCTCGAGATGGCAGAGGGTGTGGAGCTGGAACGGGTGAGAGTGGTGCCTGGGTCCGAGTCGGAAGGGGGAGGTAGGTTGAATTCCTGACGCACGTCTCACAAGCGTTCCCGAGTCACACCGAACCAAACCATGCTGAGTATTTTATACATGTATATGTACCCGGGTACTTGTTTAAAGTTCAATGTTTGAAACGGGATGACTACGTCTAAAGATCGGCTGTTGCAGTGGTTGGAATTACTACAGAGTCCAGTCAGTGGTAAATCCATACCAAAATAATGACATGTTCAATCATACACAAAGGAACATACTCGTTTTTGTCGCTTTTAATACAATTTAGTGCGGCTCGATTGTTGGACGCCAATGTGAAATAGGTTACATGACATTGTGTAAAAAAATAATTCAGGTTTTCTTTTGTTTGTTGTTTGTGTTTTGTTTGGAGGGTTTTTATATGTTTTTTTTTCAGAGGGGGAGGGCTTCACGTCGTCCGATCACTAGGGCAATGTGTTACTTTAAACGCTCGATTAAGCAAGTAGGGCCTACTCAGCGAAAGCTTAAGTCCTGGTGAAAATGTGTGAGTTAATGTATTTGGGTTTTTCGGCAAGGGTTAAGCTTGGGTTCGGTTCTCTGCTGAAAGCAGTTAGATAAGGCAACAGAATAAGAGATTTGATCATGATGGTCGGGGAGTCACTTGGGGCGATAGGAGATGTTGTCCTCCTCTAGCAATCGTCCAACTGTTGGATCCCTAGTACAAACTGTCATTCCCAATTTCAGGAAAAGCTCAGCTATATACTGCCATGCATCATGATTTTTGGCTAAATCTTGGTTGGCGTTGGTGGTGGTGCGCGGTGGTGGCACTTCGTATAACACCAAAATAAAGCAAACTGTGAACATCATGCAAGGGCTATCGTTATGCAAATAGTGTCGTTAGTTTCCCCTCCCTTATCTATTGGATACGCCTCTCTGTGTGACAAAGCAGCCAATTTGGAAGAAGAAAACAATTTAAACTTACTAAGATCACACTAACGCCACAGGACCGGCAAGGAGCGACAGCGCGGTGCTTGCAGCCATGGGCGTTGCCGTCAAACCACGCAGTAGGCGGCGCCAGTCCATCGCCGAAGCTATGACCAAGGAGAACCTGTTCCATGCTTCCACCAAAGACTTCGTCAAGAGGATCTACCGGAGCGACAAGGCGTTGAAGAACGAGCAGCTCCGACAGCAGAGGTTCAGACATTTCGTCATCCATCCGTTCAGCAACTTCCGGTATTAAATGATACTACGTACCACGGATCCTACACACAAAGACTCTGCGTAAATTCTTGGTTAGACGTGTGATAACGGCCCGCAAAGGTGGGAATACTACGAATACTTGCATGCATACCAATTAAGGCAAGTCCGCCCGGTGCATTTTGTACTAGAGCTCAGAACAGTCGTTTATCCTTGTGTGTAGGATCCGTGCGTTTACCAATGTGGCACTTTATAGCCTGCACTGCTTTTGTAATTTATAACTGGAAGTATATAGCTGCGAATTCCTGTCACCATTTTTGGGGCGGGGGACTAGCAGCTTTGAACATTCTGAAGCGGGAGGAGGCTGGACGCCACCTGACTATAAAAAGAGCTGTTCAAATATTGCTCGCAATATGTATACCCTCTATTAAATCTACTTCGGTATAAATGGGTGTTAGCTGATGGATATACATGTACTATTTAAATGATTAAGGTAATTTTTGCAAAACTCTAAAATTTATGCACTTTGATATTATTGGCAAAACATCGCCAGTAACATCCCCTGCCCACAAATTATGGAAGGGAATGTCCCGCTTCCCCCCCCCCCCCCAGATCGCAGCCCATACTAACAGGACATTGGAATCCCCTTTTATAAAGGGGCCAATACTTGAAAGACCATATAGCCTACGCAACAGCCTGTGGCCAAATGTAACATGTTTTTATTTGCAATGGTCTGCTTCTTCCTGCAGCTGGTACTGGGATCTGTGGATGGTGTTCCTAATGTCCATCACCTTGATCCTCCTGCCGGTCAACATCGCCTTCTACAGCAACCAGTTCTCCATCTCCTGGACTATGGTCAACTGCTTCACCGACAGCTTCTTCCTGATCGACATCTGTCTCAACTTCCTGACTGGGATTGTCGACCACCAGAACGAAAATGTACGTTATCTCGACAATAAAATGAACGTTGTCTCGACAATCCCATACACTGTCATGTCGACCACCAGAACGAAAATGTACGTTATCTCGACAATAAAATGTACGTTGTCTCGACAATCCCATAGACTGTCGACCACCAGAACGAAAATGAACGTTATCTCGGCAATGCCATGTACTGTCGACCACCAGAACGAAAATGAACGTTATCTCGACAATCGCATACACTCTTGACCACCAGAACGAAAATGTACGTTATCTCGACAATCGCATAAACATGTACACGGTTCATTCAGAATGATGTTTTGTCAACCTCGTCCCCAGTGCTTACTTTATTTCCAACACGGTTTCCAATAGTAAACCCTGGATAGGAAACTTTCTTCCTGTATCCTGATTGGATACCGCAATTGGCTAGTAATGGATTTTTATCGTGTACTTGGTGCTATTATTCACAACGTGCAGTACGTGTTTTCGCGATCATTCGTCCACGCCTTCTCGAAAATACTAATTTCCTTTCCAATTTGCTCATATTAATATAAAATATGATACTGCAGGTTGTCTTGATAAGATCGTAACAGTTTGATTTCAAAAATCGTGTTTTCGTAACTCACGCCGTGCTCGCGCTGCTACGAATTGACTCTGTTTTTACCCCAGACACCGCATACAAAAACAAACGCTAATGTGTAACGCATATCCAGGCACCAGACTGTTCCTCATTTGCATACGTGTGCAAAATCTTGCACATGCAAATGATCCAATACCAGGGTGAGAGAGCAGATAGTGATGGGCGCGTACTGCTCGACACCCTGGGTACGAGGTTGATGTTTTGTAGACCTCGGGGAATTTCCTTGAGGAAAAAAAATCATTCAATTATCGAAGTTGACAATTTGACGCAGCTGCATGGCCATCATTTTTCAATTGAGGCTTTTTTTATCGACACCTTTAACAATTATAGTACTGGAGTTGTCGACCACGAGAACGAAGAACGACCACGGCTAGTAAATAAGATTTTTTTCACAACTTTCTTTTTGACATCTAGTCTCGAAACATTCGCAGGAAATGTGTCCAACTTTTGCAGATCAATTAGCCAGTTAGCCCTGACGTCACACATTCGCATATCATCATCGCTTTCGCGCCGAGTATGATCGAATCGGCCTGAAGTCGGCGTGCACTCAAATACAAATAATTTCGCCTTCAAAACGCTCTATCAATCCGTTGTTTCGGTCCTGAAACTCCAAAAAAAAAAATCAATGAATTGTCTTCTTTACATACCCTTATACAAGTAGCCATTGTTCGCCTTTTAGATATTATATTTTATTTCGTTTTCTGGTATAGGTGATTTTAATGCGCAGGCGAATCGCCTTGCGGTACCTCCGTTCCTGGTTCTTTCCCGATTTCATTTCGTCGTTTCCGTTTGACTACATCTACATCTTCATGCAAGGCACCACAGACTACAAGGCGAGCTCGACTTCACTGACTCTGCGTGTATTCAGGTATAGCATTGAATCCAAAGAATTCACAGAGAATCACCAAACTGGAGTATTTAACCCCGGGCGGTATCGAAATTAAAGCAGTGTCCGAAATGGGTATCAGTGTATCGCAATCAAATTGCACACTCTAGTAAGTAGGTCGTGATAATTATTTCAGATCTGCAATCAATTCCTGCATAAGTCAAAGATAGATTTTGACCTCTTCTATCTTCTCTTTGTTCATTCGAATGAAAGGCTTTCACGGTTATAGATAATACATAATAATTACGACGATATCCACATTCAAATTAAACATTAAATTAGAATCTGGAATCTCATTATTGTTTCGTGGCATCAATTTCTTCTGTACTTATATGCGTTTTGAGTAACTTCGTTCTATTAGATTTGGAGCATTATTGTCAAGCCCTGCCCCATGACGTTTTGGCCAATATGACAAATGTCCTATACATGAGTGTACTTAAAGGTTAAACAGCATTTGCAATCATCAAAAAAATAAGAAACCTAAGTTTTCTTCTTTTTCCCCCCGCCACTCCCGGCACAGATTAGCCAAGATTCTTGGTATTCTGCGTTTACTCCGTCTGGCTCGTCTCATGCGATACGTGCACAAACTCGAAGAGGTAAACGAAAAACAAAATTGATCTTGTTTAAAGATATGGAAGCTTGCAAAACGCGGCCGTCTTTGTTTTCTCGATAAATTTCAAGCAATTAATGCTCTGTATAAATAATTGGCCTAGATCTCTGTTAAGAACTTCAGTACACACTGATTACAAAAGAAAAATAGATAACATCTGGAAACAACTACATTTTCAAAATAATTTTACAGAATTTAATCTCAAACCAAACTTACAACGAAAGCATATAGGTAAGATAGTTATGATGTCCTTACCCACCCCACGGCTGAATTGCAAGGGTCAGGCGCGCCCTTGATAAGTCAGACAAACCATAATTAATTCAACATATTGCTTCGCTGGCGTGAAAAAATAGTTCTATTACAAAATTAACGACTGAAAAATAACCTGATTGTCATACTAAAGTTTCAGGCAGTCACATAATCTCTCATTCGAAATCTAAAATGGAAGAAAACTCACTGAGCACTTAACCCATTACTCCCTGCAGCATCCAAAAAAACTCACACAGGCCTACCTTATATAATACCTAGTGTGGACATGTCTTTGTTTTCTCGTAGTTAAGAAACACCGGAAGATTTTTTTTTAAATTTTACTCGCACTGTGAATACTCTTTCAACCCATTTTTTTTTCATGATTTCCTTGAGTGTTCCTCTTCATTTTGCGACAAATAACCCTAACCCAAGAAAAAATGCCTCTTAACCAGTTTCCGAGAGGGGGAATTAAGCTTGTGTGGACCTGGCCTAGTCCACAGACGGTTCACACAATCTGCATCGTGTGAAACTGTTTTGTTTTTAGGTCCACACAACGATGGCACGGTTGGCACACCCGTTCACTCAATTGTTTTATGCATAGAGTAAAATTAATGCAATGTAATACAATGTAGTACAATTGCTAATGCGTTGGTTTCCCCCCCCCCCCCACCCCCATAAGTCACTTGGAATAGATAGTGAAATGTTCCCGCTGTCTTTTTATCAGATACTAAATGTCGAGGGAGCAGTCATACGCATCGTGAATCTCACATTGGTTATGCTTGTTGTGATCCATTGGAACGGATGCATCCAATTCTTCATCGCATTCGCTCAGGATTTTCCGACGGATAGTTGGGTTTCCATCAGTGACCTAGAGGTATACAAAAAAACACAAATGCTTTCACACGAATTCATAGTAAGATATCCCGGGTCAGAGTTTACCCAGAACCTGGGTCCTACTTGACCTGATTCTTTTCAGAGTCAATATGACACTTTTCCCGAGTCAAAATGACGCTTTTGCCAAAGTCAACTTAACATGACCCGTAAAATGAACTCATTTTCTCATCATTCGTGAAGACATTGCCTGCTTCTTGAAGACATTGCCTGATTTGCTTGCAGCACGCGGACAAGTGGCAGCAGTATTCGTGGTCCTTCTTCAAATCAATCTGCCACATGCTGGGCATCGGCTTCGGCCGCCATGTTCCGCAGAACCTGATCGAGATGTGGGCGGCAACTATCAGCATTATGCTGGGGGCGACCTTCTACGCCCTCTTTGTCGGCCAGATGGCGACCCTCATGTTGTCTATTGATGCGTCTGGACGTATCTACAATGAAAAGGTGAACGCAAAAATATACAAGCCTATTAGATTCAGCAGTCATCTGAAAAAATCGTCCTTACAATTCCTCACATCAACATAGTGCGGCCCTCATAAGTCCTCACAAGTCAACACACACTACGGCCTTAACAATGTAACTTATCACAAGTCAACACAGAGTACAGTACTCAGGTCAAGTCCTCACAAATCAACACACAGTACAGCCATCAAAAGTTTTGTCCTCAGAAGTAAACACAGGTAAACCTCACAAGTCAACACACACAATACAGCCCTCACACATCTAGTCCTCACAAGTCAACACAAACACTACGGCCCTAACAAGTTAAGTCATCACAAGTCAACACACACTGCAGCCCTCACTTGTCATCACAAGTATAATACACAGCACAGTCCTCACAATTAAGTCTTATCCTCACAAGTATAACACACGTACAGACCTCACAAGTCAAGTCCTCACAAGTCAAGTCCTCACAAGTCAGGACTTAGTACAGCCCTCATAAGTCAATTCCCCACAAGTCAACCTACAGTACAGACCTCACAAGTCAAGTCCTCACAAGTCAACAACTAGTAAAGCCCTCATAAGTCAAGTCCTCACAAGTCAACACACAGTGCAGTCCTCATAAGTCTAGTCCTCACAAGTCAACACACCGTGCAGTCCTCATAAGTCTAGTCCTCACAAGTCAACACACAGTGCAGCCCTCAGTAAACTCCTAAAAACACAGAGCAAACCTCACAAGTCCAGTCCTCAAAAGTCAACACAATTCTTTTTGTTTAAACGCTTGATTTTGATTTTCTCAGGCAACTCATTATATTCCCGTAGATCAACCAAGTAAAGGAGTATATGCGATATCGCAAGGTACCATCAAGCACCCAGAAGCGTGTCCTGGAATACTACGAGCACCGTTACCAGCGAAAGTACTTTGATGAAGACACCATCTTGCGAGAACAGAACGACCCTATACGCAGGGTAGATGAAAATTACGTCAAATTGATCTTTATCAAAAAAATTAAATAAATAAAATTGATCTGTTATTCTGTTAACATGTGTTAGTTCACACTGTAGAAAATGGTGTTTAGAGTTTCAACCAGTGGCGGCGCTACGGGGGGTGGCATGGGTGCATGGGGGGTCCCCAAGTTGTTTCCTTGCCCCCCCCCCCCCCCCACCCGCCCCAGTTTAAAGATGAATTATGTTATTTTCTTCGCTGTTAAGATTCATAACAGGTTCAAGATAGGGAGTGAATCATCGGTTCTGTGGACACATTTTGGGCCAATGAAATCATAAACATTGGCACCGTGGTAGACATAAGCCGTACATTGTGTGCAGCCAACGTCTTTGTACATACATTTGTTATACAACATTCTGCGACGGTTTGACTGCCCCCCAAAATATTACCTTGCCTCCGATCCGCGTGGCACATAATGCAAATATTTGGACCAAAAAAATAGAGTTCAGAACGTAGCATGCGATATTTTTTTTTCAAATCAAAATACAGGTACAGTTTAACACTTTTATTACATAATTCGTGGGTTTTTAAGTCGGGCGACCGCATCAGGTGAGAAAAATTTAAAGATTCATTTGGAGGCCGAAAATTATGAAGTTTGTCCTTTTCTAGCAGCATTTTCCTCAAAGGCACCGAATAATATTTACCTATATCTCAGGAGATTACCCAGCACCGTTTGCGCTCCCTTGTCCGGAAAGTGGACTTTCTGAATCAAGGCAGCCCAGAATTTGTCCTTGACGTCATCGAGAAATTGACCTTCGAGGTCTACCTCAGCGATGACGTCATCATCACGGCTGGTCGCCTAGGCAACGTCATGTACTTTATCGAGCACGGCACGGTGAGCATCGAGGTGGAGGGACGGACAGTGGGCACGCTGCACGATGGCGATCACTTTGGCGGTGAGATGTCTTTTTTAGGATAGAAGAGTTTCGTTTTTTACTGTAAAAGCATTGGCGGATCTATACAGGGGAGGTAATGCGTAATGCGAGGTATAATGCGTTCCTGGTATCCATGCGTTTCCTGAAAGCTAGCTCTGCCTCTGATATGAGGACATAGGCTAGCCCATGATGAATGTCAATTATCCTGATGTTGAGTATTGAAATATTCCATTCATAATGTGCTACTCTCACACGGTCAAAACGGAGGAATATGTCCACATTATCTCCCAAGATTTACATGGTGATGAAGGTCAGAGGCAGTGGAATAACGTGAATAAGAATGAGTGACAATTATCGTGAGTTGTGGTTGTGTTTGTGTCCATAGAAATTGCTCTCCTTATAGACGAGCGCAGGGTGGCGTCCGTCATAGCGAAGACTACATGCGACATCTACAGTCTCAACAGAGAGAACTTTGATAAAGGTACCATTGCAGATTTCATAAGATACCGGTATCCGGTATCACTGCGTCATACACGCGCACGCCGCGCACGCGCCAATGATTCAGCGCCCATTGGCTAAAAACGCCATCGTACTTTGCATTATGCTACTCCGTGTGTAGTGGGCGTGGTTTAAGTTGAAATTACGTCACATTTACTGACCGGATAAACCTGGTGTAAATTGTCTATTCCAATTTACAGATAACCCATCGCAGGGCAGTTGCTTTGCACAATGGTTTGCAAAAATAGTTTGGTCAGTGAAGGGGGACTCCCGAGTGCACACTCTTCACGGCACTGATTCGTATAGACCGCTTGCAGATGCATTCGATAATCGACGCGCGAAGGCGCGCGACGCCATGTTGTGGGACAAGCGTATATCTATCCATGCACATTTTGTCCCACAACATGGCGTCGCGCACCTTCGCGCGTCAATTATCGATCGCGTCTGCAAGCGGTCTATATCCCGGTTCGTGACTGCGTCATGCACGCGCACGCGCCACTGATTACAAGCGCTGATTGGCTAAACACGCCACGTTTTGTTCTACTTCCGGTTCCAATGCAACACCGTGTGCAGTGGGCGTGGTTTAAGTTGATATGACGTCACACTTACGACCAGGATAGGCTGCCGGCGAACTGAAAAATATTATATGCATGGTGTTAAGGATTTTTATCTCAATGCTTTTCGATCGCCAGTGCTGACCGAGTACCCCAATATGAGGAAAATGATGGCCGCCGTGGCAAAGGAACGACTGCAGAAAATAATCCAAAGCAACGCAGAATCATCTGATGACACTGAGGAATTTCATATGGCAGAAAGCAAGTAATATCTGAGGAAAGTCAACAACAAAAAGGGAAATCAAAATTGGTAATGAGTCATTGTTCAAGGAAACAAGGCAAATGTCCAACAGAAAATCAAAGATTCAAGAACAAAATGCCTTTTTAAGATCAAGATTTATGATGCGAAAAGACAATCAGAAACACCCATTCAGTCCAATTCAACTTTATTGGAAAACAAATCACGATTGTTATGTACAATTGACACGCCAGGTTTTTAAGTTATTTTTTTCAGTTTGCATTTTCTTTGAAACTTTGTTAAAGCTGTTTTTCAATGATTAAAATATTTTAGCAATACGTACACACCCAGTGAACATTATTGTCTGGTATATAGTTTGATATTTTTTAACAACTAGTACCCTTGTGCGTGTACCAAAAGTTTGATAACTAAAATCTATTCAGTAGGAAACCTGGGGGAGATGTAATTGACAATAATGACTATACAGGAAGTCACTTTTTACATAAAAGTTGTTTCATAAGTACTCAATCATACAATTTTTCGACACAGTTAATTTCTAACATAAAAGAAACGGGATATTTTTACAAATTAATCCAAATCTTTGAGAGTTTTAGTGAATAAATACAGCAGAGGTACAGACAAATGCAAGTAGTGAAATTGAAGAACACAATTTTTATAGAATGCAATTCCAGACCTAATTACACTGCAACCTTAAACCTTTTCTGAGATTTGTAAAATTTGAATAGCATTTGGGTTCCCTACAAGACATCAATGAAATAAAAGACAGATTATCAAGCTGAACTTTCTGTCTTAATTGCATTTTGTACTTTTAAAGGTTGGGGAACAACTGCTGTGCACACATTTTTTTAATAAATATTTTAAGATTTTGGTTGGATAGTGTACTTTCCTAGACAGGGTACCTAGTTCATGCCAGAGACCCCCTAGTCTCCTCATAATTTGCCATACTTCAACTAGTTGGGAAAAAGTACTCTTCAAATGTTAGGCTCAGTGGGTGATTCTAAAGAACCCTTAAGTTCCTAGTCATTTGTACTCTCCAAATCCAACACACTGGGTCATGCCAGAGAACCCTTAAGTTGCTGATAATTTGTACTCTCCAAAACCTGGCTCCCAAATAAGGTCATGCCACAAACTCCCCAAGTTCCTGATAATTTGCCTTGTTTTTGTTTACTTCTTGCTTTGTGCTTCATTGACGGCTTGCACACACTTTGCCATGGTTAAGGACGCGCGGCTGATGGGGTCTGTCATGTAGAAATCCTTGAGTGACCTTTGTTTGACCTCTAGCGGCTTGCCCGACTGTTGTGCTCGAACACCCTGAAAACAAAATTCATTCCAATTAATTTAGTGAAACATGTAGTTTGAAAATTTGTAAAAAAAAGACACATCCTCTCTGGTGTGGCGATCCCCCCACAGCGGCATTTCATGGACTCTAGTCTGGCCCAATCGCTTCAAAAGAGAGATGAGCACTCCGTTCCTGTGAATACAGGTTCGCACCCTGGGCATGGGCAAAAGCATTGAGGCAAAACAAGAAGGGTGCGTTGAAGTTTTAAAGACTTGTGGGGTTAAAACCACTCCAGCGTTCCTACCTTAGCCAGTGCCTCGGCCTGAGCAAAGAAGTTGGCATCCTCTACATCCCCGTATCTGGTCAGGTTGGGGGATACCTCCATGAGTCTGTGCCTGACGTCGTGTATCTCATCATATGGTAGGGCATGGCCCGCAATCTGGACAAAAAAAACCAAAGAAATCCTACAGTCAAATCGCTGGATCAAAACAAACACAAGACAAGGCAAGCGTAGTAAATCTGGTCAGTGGCCCACACAGAATTTTATTCAATCAATTCAGAAACATAGGAGTATCAATTATTGTGTACGACCTACCTCCGACAAGGCTCTGATGATCTTCCAATCCTCCCGAGCATAGCCTGGTGGGCTGACAGCAAGTCTGATATGAAAAACAAATATATACAATATAAGTACATTGACATGGATCCACAAAATTTACCATAAAAGTAGGGGACATCATTTTGTCAGTTCTGCGTTTTTTTCGTCTGAAGCAACAAAAGCGCTCAAAATCTAAAGAAGAGTGCTTAGAATATCACGTTTGAAGATTTTTTATGCATTTCTCCTTCAAAATTAAAAAAAATTATAACTGATGCAATAGCAGAGTAGTTCAATAGCCAAAAACAAATTCTATTTTCATAAAATCACGTTTATTTAGGAGACATAAATTACTAAAGATATTCGTCACTTCGTCAAAATGAAAATTCTACTTCGTCACATGTAACATATCATGTTTGTACACAGCGCTCATATGTAAAATGTATATAACTGATAAGGCAGATTTGTCACTCCGTCAAAACGCAAATCGTGGAGGCTACATAAATCTAAAAATAGCACAGGCTACATAAATCTAAATATAGCACACGTATCAAATCAATGAGACTTAAGTGGGGAATAGAGATTTGTCACTTCGTGAAAACTGAATGTGTCACACATTAATTACTTTGTTTAATTACCGTTATTAACCAACGGTGCAAGTTTGTGTCTCAAAATTTGGTAATCATGTAGAGGACCTCATAAAATGTTAGAATATCCAAAAATCTCAAATTGCTTAAAAAGATTTGGACGGATTTGTAACTCTGTCAAAACAGTGGTGATTTGCTCGATTATAATGCTTGAGGTATACTCAGAATTTCTCGGGTTCGGGTGCCGAAATTCTCAAGAATGGATAAGCCTTATCATGATGATAGGGCCCTCTACTGCCAGGGACTGGCTGAATTAGGCGATCAAAAATCCAAATCCAGTCTCAAGACTACCAAGTTGGTTGCACGCCTTACCTTGTTTGTTGTGCTCGTCCCTCCGTATTGACGTATGTAGCAGTCTTCTCAGTATAGGCAGCCCCAGGCAGGACTACATCGGCCACAGTGGCTCCCTCATCACCATGATGCCCTACAAAGATAGAACATGCTGGAACACTCCAAATGTAGTCATAAATACCTAAGACAGTTTAACCATTCCTATTGGTTGAGAGCCCGTCTTAAACCGATGATAAAGACATGGCTAGCTGGTCTTAAACACTTTTCCAGTGTCACATAAAATTTAGACTCCTAAATCCAGTGCCTCTTACCGTTTTATTGGTTTAACGCCAGAGCGTTCCAGTCCAGGAACACGCCGTTCCAATAAAAACGTTCCGAGCGTTCCGACTTATGAGACGCTCCCTTACCCTGATATACAATGAAGCAATCTTCAGGCAGGTCTGCTCTTGAGACGGTCCCCCCATCAGCTCCAAGCAGGAACAGGACTCTAGGTGGTTTCTCCCTGATGCAATCTACACCGGCCTGGTAGCCCACATCAAGAGCTGCTACCTGACTAGCCACCTTGAACACGAGACAAAGATAAGTTTTTTTTCAGTAAAAATTTTAAGAATATATATAAAGCAATGGGTACTTAACAAGTATGGACTCTTGACTCCATCACTCACCCTGTGTAGCACATTGAGAACCTTCCAGTCGTCGCCAGCCTGACTGGATGCCTTGGCCTTCTGGGCTAGACTTGCCACCAGTGCATGTATGGTGGCGCCGTCTTCACGCTGGAGAGCCCCACTGCCGACAACAATCATAGGGTGCTTGGCCTGGGCTAGCGTGGGACTGAAGGGGTGTTTACCATCCACGAGATCCTGCAAAGCGCTGACGCTGTCGCCTAGGTGCTGTGGTGGGGAATAAAAACAATTATCACTGGGGTTGTCGATTTCATTAAACCCTTATTTTCTCAAAAGGCCCGTGCAATGTAAATGCTTTAATGCATCCTTCACAATGCACCTTTGAATCCCATTTAACCTTATTTTCAATTTTTGTTTTGCAATTTTCAAGGGTATTTTGTTGCCTTTTTGTGTTTTATGCTCATGCCAATTTCCATATTCATGAGCAAAAGTGTGATGTCATTTCAGGCAGAAACCTCAATGTTACAGTTGTTTCAGCACCAAAAGTTGCAAAAATTTCTGACGTAAATTTTCTGTTCTTTGGTGATTCTTTGTTGTGTCAGTACATGGCAGTAAGAAAGAATGCCTTTCTTACAATTCATTTGGACTGCTTGTTCTGACTACAGATTACATGGTTTGTGAGGACTTATGATTGACTTGTGATTGACTTGTGATGACTTACGACAACTTGTGATAAGTTTGATACCACATCTCAAACATAAAGAAAGACACTTTTTGGATCTAAGCAAAAACTCACATCATACTCATAGGTCAAGTCCACCTTGTCCCCGACCATAGCAACTCGGAGGTCGTTATGAATCCAACTCTTGCGTAGTCTGGTGTTGAAGAGTGGTGCTTCAAAGCGGGCATTGGTTCCCACCAGCAGAACCAGGTCGGCCTCTTCCACACCGGCAATGCTGGTGTTCAACAGGTAGTTAGAACGCAGGTCCGTACTATGTGAACACACAATAGAAAAGGCAAGATACAGTATGGAAAGACTCAAGCATTGTTCCTCCTTAAGATTTAAGATAAGAAAAAGCCTTTTCTTATCATCCCACTTTTTGTTTTTGAAACCATTGTAAATTATGTTACATCATATCTTACCCTGCAGCATCCATGGGGAAGATTTCTTCCGTGCACAGAGCCTCAGACCCTAGCTTGTTGAGAAGATCCTTCAGAGCAACTAGGGCTTCTGCATCTACCAGACCTCCAGCAATGGCTGCAATATCACTGCCATCAGTATTGTTTAGCTTAGGAACAAAAACAAAGCAAAATCATTTCAATCTTTAAAAGGGTCCACGATATCAAATGTCAAGGCTGCCTAAGGCGCTTTACATGCCTTTAGCTCGATCACGTTGTCGCTGTGCCCTTCGCAATTCAGCTTCTCAGCTGCAAGTCAGGAAGATCAGCCCCCAAATTATTATTACACAATGGGCCGGATTTAGGCTATACGATAACAGGGTCATCCTATACAATAGCACTGCCCGGCTCATAAGTGAGTCACCAGTGAGTCCGTCGGTGAGTCAGTCAGTCAGTGAAGTGAAAAGAGGACGTTAGGCTGGCCCTCTGGGACCAGCACAAACCTACCTCCACCGCCACTCGAGTGAGGGCGTCCTCCCAGTTGGTGGGGGTCAGGTTCCCTTCTTCGTTCTTGACCATGGGGATGGTCAGGCGCTGACGCTTCAAGCCGTCGTAGGCAAAACGGGTCTTGTCAGATATCCACTCCTCATTGATATCCTAAGCAGAGACAATATCGGAATGACTTTCAATTCTCGGTTTTTATTTAAATTTTTTCAACTTTTTAAAAATTGTGCACATCCTAGTAGGAGAAATGGGATTTTGCTACAACTTTTTTTTTTTCGAAGCCAACAGTGACATCAAACTATTTGTATAAAAAAACAAACACTGGCTTTGTTATAAATGCGCATGTGGGGATTTACACACGGTGTAAATACGCAAAGTGCAGTAGACTATCGCAAGGGTTACCCATGCGACAGTCTACTATTTATGCAGTGTTATGGGCAATGGTAGAGCTATTGCAATGGGAACAGTGTAGTACGCTCGCACGCGGAATGCATAGAAGCACGACTGCAGGCACTAAGCATGGACTCTCATTTAACGCTTCAGTTGAAACAGTGCAGTTCCTTTGCCGGGCTCCCGAAATTTCAAAATGGTGGTAACTGATTATGTACGAGGTACAAAATATGAATTTTTATGAGTGCAATGGTAAGAATAATTTCACGAGGTGACAGATGGAACGTTCCAATCCACAAATAGGTGAGTGGAATGGAACATCCCATCTGTCACCGAATGGAATTATTCTTACCATTGCACAAATGTGAAACATTCGTTATTTGTTTTATACAACCCCTGAACAAATCCTTGTCATCTGATTGGTAAATAAAAGTGTGATGCTGCAATTTAACGTGGAATGGGACGTCCATTTTTTGCATTGCGACCAGGCCGTGGGTTGGGACAAATAATTCAATGGCATGTGATCAACGACCAACCAATCAAATGAAGGGGGTTTATTCAGGCATTGTACAATCGCAATTAGCATCGCAAGATGACAAGCTATGTCTTGAGACTGACCTCATGTAGTCTAGGCAGAATCCTCATGACTTCCCCGCTGCGTGTACTGACCACGATGTTACTCCCCACGGCATCCAACACATCAATGGATTCTGTCTTTCTGGTTTCCCAGGGCCTGGCTGTGAAGGCGTAGGGTTTGGATGTCAACGCTCCTACTGGACAGAGATCTATTTAAAGAGAAAGATAATTTGGCCACTAAACGTCATTGCAATGACAGCACTGGACATAGATTTGTTATTAAATGTCATTGTAATAGAAAGAAGAGTTCTGACAATAACACGTTTAATAATTGTAGCAAAGAAAAATTTACCAGTAAAAGGTATGCAAAGTTTCAATAATAACAGTCGGAAATATGCTATTAAAAAGGTTGCTTTCCATGTGTTCTTCACCAAATTCATTTTTTCCTCTCTTGATTGAGGATGGTTCCTAGCTAAAAGGGTCTGGGGGTTAGGGTGAACCCTTTAGTCACTGTAGCGTCCCAAACCACCTGACCTGTTACTCCCTGTAGCGCCCAAAACAGCCCAGCACTCTATGGTTTTATGGAGTCATCAGTAAATAAACACAATGTAATACAATGTAATACATTGTAATACAATGTAATACAATGTTGTACAGGTGTTATTGGGTTGATAAATATCAAACGAGTGTTGTTGCCGAGTCCTGTTGCAGATGAGTCTTGTTATTTTCAAAAGAATTAGAAGTTCCAAGTTCAGTCAAATTGAACATTGCTGAGGATTAACTTACCAATAACGTTTCCTGACATCTCAGACATGAACATCTTCTCAATGTAAGTTCCAACCTGAAGCATAGAGGAAAATGAGTCAGTATTACAATGTGGTTGATAGCATGCTAATAGAGAGGTTTCACAAGCCAACGGTCTACGTACCTGCATGTCACCACCTCGACCTGTGGTTCCAAGGTCATCCACCCCTGCAACCTCACTGGCAAACCTGCGGCAAACACACAACCAGGGAAGTAGCTTGAGACCAGCAGATGGGTATTTAATTCATCAAAAGTTGGGCAAATTTCAAACACGTTTCTAGAATGGGCAATTTCATTTTTCCTAAAGTTATCAACTGAATTTTTGCAAACACTGCAGTGTATCTAAAAAAAAGGTTACCAAAATTCAAAAATTATGTATAAAATTGTGTATTTGAAGCATGATATGGCACATTATTATTTTTTTTTTTTGCGTTTTTCTCCACTAAGGCCGGTTCCCCACTTCCGTCTCTTTTCGCCAGAACGCCTCACACATGCTATCCCCTCTGGGTCTAGCAACATGTGTTACCCACTGAAACCACGTATGTGAACACAAATTCCTGTACCCTCTTCAAACGCAAATCCAATCATGTCAAAAATGACCCACCTGATGCATCGTGTGCAGTGTATACACCGCGTCATGATGGTCTTCACTAGGGGTCCTACGTTCTTATCTTCCACAGCCCTCTTGCCAGTGAACTGGTTGTCAGTAAAGCGGCTGCGATCGCTGCCAAACGCCATGGACTGATCCTGTAAACGTCAAAGGCCAAATGACAGTTTATGATCCGTCAATTTAATTCTTTGGGTAATTCTTTAACCAGTTCAGGCCGTGATTATTTTGACATTGACCGAAGCCAGGCGCAGGATTGTTTTTCACGAACCTCGATGCCAGACGGGTTCAGACCCTCATCTGCGGGCAGCATATCCTAATATTTCCGGCCTCGCTTGCTGCGAGCGGGTTGCTGACAGATATTTCAGGCCTCACTCGTTGCGTGTTTATCCGTCATCCATTCCGAATACCACAAAACCTTTGCGTGTACACACGTTGGATTTTATATATGTCATCTGATGAGAAGTGGTTAACAGTAAGCTTGTAAGCTCCTAAAATGGTGCTTGCTAGAGATGAAGGGAATATGGTGGTTGTGTTCTTGGGCAAGACACTTTTCTGCAATTGCCTCTCTCCACCCAGGAGTACAAATGGGTACATGCGTGGGTAGAGACCAGATTGCACTGATCTCGTGCTGCTGCAGAAAACCTGAAACTGGTGTGAGACTTTGGTAATAAGCACCAACTTATTGACCTAATTATTAATTAAAATTCAAAAATACCTGAGACAGTTTACCCATTCCTATTAATCGTTGTGTTCTGCGCCACATCGCGCAGTATGCAACCCACGCGCCCATTTCCATGTAAGGAGTTTTTAGCACTACACGCACGAGGCGCATACCATAGACGTGGCCAGCAGGGTGTTTCACAAAATATGAAGTAAAATTGTTGAACAAAATTGTTGGAAATGTGTGATTTTCTGACTTGTTTTGATGTATTGACAGAAAGGTATTTATGAATGGGAATAAATATGTGCTTGGCCGGTATTAAACAAGTACGTTTAAACTTTCAAACCAGCTAGGGCCCTGGAAGAGCATAATAGCCCTCGCTGTGTTCAGGCCCCTACCAAGTTTGAAACATACCTGTTTAGACCAGTCAAGTACATATCTATTCCCTAAGTAAAATAAATGTAAAGCTCAATTTGTACCTGCAAATCACACTCTCCACCCTGATCACAGATGGGACAATCCAGTGGATGGTTCATCAGCAGAAATTCCATGACTCCCTCCCTGGATAGGATTTAGAATTTAGCTCTTGCTGTTAACACGTACATATGTGTTCACAACAAAATGACAATAATGATAAAAAGCAACGGAGTTTCATCTTGCATATTTTATCTTGTGTGCAAGTCTGCACTCTCCACTTGACAGTCTGTGATTGATCAGACAGCAGGAGGATTAATAACAACTACAATAAGATCATATTATGAAACTACTAATAGAAAGGTTAAACAAATACCTTGCTTTTCTGGTCATTTCTGAGTTTGTTTTGATTCTCCATCCCTTCATGACTGGCATGGCGCAAGCGGCGACCGGCTACAATTTCAAAAGGCATGAAAGAGAAATGAACAAATTGCATCAAAGATTCATAACTGTGTCAATTTGTTTAACCACAGTTAAAAAAAAAATTAAAAATTTAGAAGACATTTAGATAGCTACCTTGAGTGATTTCTCTACTTCCACTAGGCACATGCGGCAATTGCCAGCCACAGACAACCTGTCATGATAGCAGAATCGAGGAATCTCCACGCCTACCATGGCACATGCCTGTCAAGAAAAACAATACGCAAATATTACACTATCGTGTCTGAATGACAACGCATCATATAACAGTTTGGCCATGCCAACAAGTTGACTTCAACATTTCTTTGAGGGCGAAATTAGACTAAATGACAGCTCATACAGGTGCCTAAAAAAAAAAAAAACCTCAAAGGCCCCGCTTTGTCAGAAGCTTAATGAATTGTTAGAGGGGTCCAAAGCTGCGGCTATTGGTAAAAACCTAGCCCGACTGCGTCTGGCCGTACAGTACTATCGCAAGCTCTGTAGTACGGCCAGACGCTGAATGCTTCCAAAAAGATACAAAAATGTTGACTTCTGTGATGTGGTCCATGGCATTTTGCACGTCCGAGGGGTGCAAATGGCACCGATGGTAAAGCTGAGAGTGCCATTTACCCCTGAGGGAGTACAGTACCCGTGGACAGCAAAACAGCCGCATCTATTACCTGTAAGACAGTGGTGCCCGGATCCACCAACACACTCTTGTCATCCACAAACACCTCCACCTTCTCAGGAGCAGCGGAGGAGTTCAGCCGGTTACCGGTCAGGCAGGGCGCCAGCTGCCTGGAGACCAGCAACGCACGCGACAGCGGTGCCCTTAACATGGCGACTACTGAAGACTGTGCAACCCTGTCAGAAAATGATAATTGAACAACTGAGATACTATCAGCCTGTACTTATGAATGATGACCGCAATCGACTGAGGATCCATCAACCCAACCCTAACCTTCCTCGAATGTCTATTTTTCGTGAAATTTCCAAATTCGTTTGCACACGTTTGCGTATCAAAATTTCAACATGAAATGTCACGAAAATTAGACATCTGAAAAAGGCAGCACTTTCTGATTAGCCTATAAAGAGGGAGAGTATGCTTCTAAAGCAAACATAAACTACAAAGTACAATTTTACAAACTAAGCCAAAATGTGAAAATCAAAATTTGACAAAGTTGGTTTCAGCGGTCGAGTTGGTTCAACGGACGAGTGGTTCAACGGTCGAGTTGGTTCAACGGTCGAGTTGACCTGACACCATGTCAGCTGGAGTTACTCAAGCATGGAGCTATAGCTCCATGAGCTAACAAGTAACATGGCTAAGTTTGGTTAGTAAAATTAATAGTAGGAACAGCCACTCGCACTCGCTGTGACTGTGTGACATGGCTAAGCTATTATGATAAGTGGTACTGCTGGAGTTGTGATACTGGCGCTACCAAGCAGGCGGGTTAGCTAGGATTTTGGACTCCTCCAGTTTGAAAGTTACATGAGAACAACCACTTATTCCTGTGTTCTCAAATGCAATACTATTTCATCACTTAAACGTCACAATATATTGACAAAAAGAAGCTAACAGATAAACCAGTGATAAAGATATTAAAAGATGAAAATTACTTGTGTTTTGCTTCGTCCGCTCAGTCACTGCCGACTTTTTTTCGCTGGTACACAAACAAAGTAACACAAACGGATACCAGTCTGTGTTACATCATCGAGTGAGGGCGCTACAACATCTCAACACGTTTTTGATCCTTTTCAATCAAGTCAGCTTTCGCTCGGGAAGGACATAGTGTAACCGGTTGAAATCCTTCAATTTATTGTCAAAATGGGATTCGGGGATTCGAAAACAACAGTCTGTCTGAATGCCCTGAATGAGTACCTTGCCGATCGAAGTTACATCGAAGGGTAATATGAAGCTCAAATGATGTTTCACAGGGTATTTTTAATCGGCATTTATTTTACCCACGTGTCATGGTGTCGTCAGTCGTGTAATTAATACATGATGAGTGTCGCGCATTAATCGGCCGTCCGGCCCCGGCCCGGGGGAGGGGGGGGGGGGGGCTGGTACCATATTTCAATAGGGGGCGCTGTTCAAATTCGACGATTAGTAACACTGGATTACAGAATTGTGTACCGTATTTTGAACAGGTGGACATTATACCAGTATAATTTTGGGGGGGGTGTCACGGCCGGGGGGGGGGGGGGGTTCGACTTATTTTTTAGGAATTTGTATGATAATTTTTTTTTATTTGACAGAGCTGGGGGGGGGGTTGACCCCCAAAACCCCCCCATTTTTTCCCGTAGAGAAGTTTGCAATATTTTAATACCACCCATAAAAAAAAGACAGTTTGAATTACATGTATTGTAGGAAGGAAAGATTCCCATTTCTGGCCATCACTAATTTTCCCTTCACTTCAGTGACCTATCAGCCATCAGAAAGTGATAATATGTCCTAAAAAGTCAAATTGAGCGTGGAAACTATTGAAGTATTTATATAGTATTTACTGAGAAAACACTTGGACATTTTTTGCGTTAAAAAACTCTTTTTTTGGACAGTTGCCGTAAGGAGCCAGTGTTTTGTTTCTTTTCTTGGTCAACACAGGTACACCGTGTCACAGGCAGATGTAGTAGTCTTCGAGGCGCTCTCTGGCGCCCCACCGGCTGAACTCTACAACGCATTGCGCTGGTATAACCAAGTCAACTCCTACAAAAGCCAGTTCAGTAGGTGAGTATAGTCACTATGCAATTTGCACGTTGAATTGATCAGTCGTGGAAAAATCAGTGGAATATTGTTATTTTACAAGGAATCATGGAAAGTCAATATTCCCAGGGAAAAGATCACGGAAAAGCCTAGCCCGACTGCGTCTGGCCGTACAGTACTATCGCAAGCTCTGTAGTACGGCCAGACGCTGAATGCTTCCAAAAAGACTGAATTTTTTTGGCCGCCGATGTAGCGATTTTGCTACATCTTTCGATCGCAATTATCTTTTCATCCAGGACACAAATTTCCAAAGTTAAGGTTTGTAGTCGTAGAACAACTCATACCTTTTCGAAAAAACGTTGTTTGGTCTCAATATTTTCATCCATCTGGCCACAAGACGAATTTCAGTCATCAGATTCCACAAATATCGTCCCCCATGCGATCCCCCGTGCGATTTCAAAATGGCGGCCGCGCTGTAATGTATGCAATATGCAGGCGCGCCCGCACAATCTCATGAATATGCATAAACAGTCTGTGACGTATGACCTCGTGTTTTTGGACGTACGGCCCTGCCGCACGCACGTCCAAAAACACAAGGTCGTACGTCACAGACTGTTATGCATATTCATGATTTGCGCGGGCGCGCCTGCATATTGCATACGTTACAGCGCGGCCGCCATTTTGAAATCGCATGGGGGATCGCATGGGGGACGATATTTGTGGAATCTGATGACTGAAATTCGTCTTGTGGCCAGATGGATGAAAATATTGAGACCAAACAACGTTTTTTCGAAAAGGTATGAGTTGCTCTGCGACTACGAACCTTAACTTTGGAAATTTGTGCCCTGGATGAAAAGATAATTGCGATCGAAAGATGTAGCAAAATCGCTACATCGGCGGCCAAAAAAATTCAGTCTTTTTGGAAGCATTCAGCGTCTGGCCGTACTACAGAGCTTGCGATAGTACTGTACGGCCAGACGCAGTCGGGCTAGGAAAAGCCGTGGAATACTGTGTAAGATCCTCCAACTGCGTCCGTGTACAAATTGCACACAGCCTCAATCCTGCAAAATCGTCTGTTATTTCTTGAATGTGGTCCTTGGAGGGGTGACCACTGCCTCAATCCTGCAAAATCCTCCGGCAATCACTGTCAGTATGTTGAGGCAGAGCCAGTGACATCCTGGAGCAGTACGGAGGATTTCGAGTATAATTTCGAGCATTGTACAAGATCTAGGCCTGAATTTATGCCCGGCTGAGCATGAACAACACAAAGTCCAGGCCAAGACCTTGACACAGTGCATCCTCCAAAATCAGCCACATGTTTTTTGCCATATAGCCTCAATCCTGCAAAATCCTCCATTTCGCAAAGAGGATTTTGGAGGATATACATGTAAATATGTGGCTTTAACCCTCTGCACGTCTCCCAATTGTTATCCAGCTTGCCAGGAGTCAAGAAAGACGTGAGCGAGTACGGTCCGTCCGCCGCGGCCACATCAGCGGCCACACCAGCAGCACAGAATGACGCGGACGATGACGATGATGATGACGACGTGGATCTGTTTGGCTCAGATGACGATGACGATGAAGAAGCCTTGGCCGCCATGCAAGCATCGAGGAAAGCAGCGGAAGACGCCGCTGCAAAGAAGAAGAGTAAGGCCTCTTTGATGTTGTTTATTTATTTGTTTATTTTTATGGATTTTACCCGAAAATGGCTGCCTACCAGCCAAGTTTGCTCCCCAGGGAGTTGAGAAGGTTCCAGGAGTGTTTGCTGGTTGGACACGGGTAATAATAATTGTAAAGCGCTTTGATACCCCGTTTAAATTATAAAAGTGTTATATAAATGTCTGGTATCATTAGAGCATCGTTACAGCATAGTGGAGGTCACAGGTTCAAACCCCCCTCCTGTCAATTTCTTTGTTCAACTTTTTCAAACTTGTTTCCTTCGATGACAGAACCTCCACCCATTGCCAAATCCAGCATTGTCCTAGAGGTCAAACCCTGGGACGATGAGACCGACATGAATGAAGTAGAGAAACTGGTGCGTAGTATTGAGATGGACGGCCTACTCTGGGGAGCTTGTAAGTATATTGTTGATGTCCCCTAATGTGGCGTAGCCCCTAACATGGCACACTTTGATTTTTCGCCTCTAGCGCCTTGCCAGAGCAAAGGTTTTATCCGAAATTTCACAGTTGGGTTGTTTGTTTATTTACAGTTTGTTTGTTTGTTTTTTCTTTTATGCACATCTAGAAAATGGAAAATGTCAGAATTGTTGCTCATCATCATTCCCAGGACCCTGTCCCAAGGGGGGGGGGGGGGGGGGGGGGCACAAACAATTTTGCTCTGCCAAAAAGTGGGTCCAAAAAATTTGACGTGGGGTTCGGGGCCTGTTTAAGGGTCCCAAAACTTTTTTGGATTCTAGATACTCTGTGGTGCGATCTGAGGCAATTTCCGACCACTTTGACCAAATTTTTTTTTGTAAGGAAAAGATGGTGGTGCATGCAGTGCCTGCCTTTATTGCGACGTCACTTAAAAAACAAAAATTAGGTTCATTTGGGGGGGGGGGGGAGCATGCCCCCCCCCCCCCCGGATCCGCCCTTCCCCTGTCCCCCTTCCACAGATACGAATTGAAACCTAATTGTTGGCTATACATTGAAGCAACCAATCTTAATCTAACGTCGAATTCTTATGTTTCCCCACACAGCCAAGTTGGTTCCCGTCGGGTACGGCATCAACAAACTGCAAATCAGCTGTGTTGTTGTGGACGACAAGGTAAGATATCCACCTTTGTCATTAGGCCAAAAAAAAAGTCTGCGGTTTCTGGTCAGCGTGCGCATCGCCATAGCCATGTGCGTCAGTAAAAATAAACAGTTGTTTTTACAATGTAAGATTATGTCTCAAAACCACCGAACTCACTGGTTTGACTGGAATCCTGCTGCTGCACAATTTAACGTGTTTTTCGATGGGTTACGATCGAGTAGAAGATTCATGTGGCCTCTCTGGGCTCCCATATATTCTGCACTATAAGTACTCAATTGTTTCATTTTCGTAAATCTGTTTTGTTCCGATTCCGATAGGTTGGCACGGATGACCTCGAGGAGAAAATCACTGCTTTTGAGGACTTTGTTCAATCCATGGACATTGCAGCTTTCAACAAGATCTAGACAACGAAATTGTGGACTTGGATTGTGATAAAGATGGTTTCGACTGCTGATCTCTAATCAATGAAACTTTCCTCTTGTCTACCCGTGTTGAAAACAACATGGGTACTATTTCAACAGTGCGATAGTCCAAAGGTTCATTAATCCAAAGGTTCGTTAATCCGAAGGTTCGCTAGTCCAAAGTGTTCATTAGTCTGCAAATAGAATGAGGTTAAATTATACGGAGGTTCGATAGTCAGAATGGACAATAATGTTCGATAGTCCAATCGACAATAAGGTTCGACAGTCCGATTTGACAGCATTGAACATTATTGTCAAGTTGGACCATTAAACCTAGTGTGCTTTCAGATTAATGAACATTTAAACTATTGATCCTTGTTTTAATTTCGGACTATTGAACCTTCAGACTAATTAACCTATTCTAAATTCGAACTATCAAACCTTTGGATAAATGAACCTTCAGATTATCGAAGCTTCAGACTATTGCATCAAATGCTCAGATTAACGAACCTTATTTGTTTTTTGGACTAATGAACCCCGGGTATTGGAAATTTGTGTGTTACGACTATCGAGCCTTCGGATCAATAAGCCCTCGGACTATAAGCCTATTGAGCGGACCCCATTTCAACACAGATACTAAGTCCCATCCAACACGGGTGGTTGCACCGTTCAAACTTGCACCAATGTGCACATGGGTCGGCCGTAGATCTTAGAATTTTTACCCTGGTGTCTCGACCATGGTTGGGTTTTACCAATGTAATACTCTACTCTAGCCGTTTCACAGTTCTTATTTGCACCTTAACATCTCAATCCAGTAAAACTGATTTTGACCGCAACATGGCAGTCGTTTCAGAGGTTACAAATTCATTGGTCACCATTTCGAGTTGCATATGTATCATTTATAGTTTGACATAGACATGTTTGAAAAATGGCACATCTTTGGAACATTGACTGTTCATTGTGATTGATTTTGTCCATTAATACCACACTTGAATTTCTTTCAGGGTCCCATTATAATCATGTATCTTGATTATACACTAATAAAGGAGACAAAAATTATGAAGTTGGATTTCAATGTCTCTGTAAACTTATTTCTGTGGTTCCCAGAGGGCTACCTTAGTGTCATCATTTATGGCTGTCCCAAATATACTGAATTTTCCAATATTTGATCAACTGAATCTTCGCTTTTTGCCAGTTCGAATATTCACACGACTCAAAATCTCAAAAAGAACAATGAAGAGTTGTCTTGAAGTTGCATCTTGGTCAATACTACACTTTTTAGGTGGAGGGGATAACAAACGTCCCTTTGTAAAACATCCATAAAACTTGCATTGATGGCAAAGGCAGACCCTGTATTTAGCAGCCAATTGAAAATGTACGCCCAAGTTCAGATTCACATTTGCACATGGGACCTTAAGTCTTAATTGGGCACTCAAGTGCGAGGATAGCTTCAGTGTGTTTTTAAGTGTGATATACTCAACACAACTTTAAATAAGCACATTGTAGTAACGTGTCGGACTGAATAACCCCATAGTTGTTTTGTAAAAGTGAAAAGAAAATATGTTTCTCAAAATAAAGGGGGGAAGGACAATCACAGGAATGTAGACCAACAAGAAGTGAATATATTTTATAACATGGTGTTATGACGACACACAACATGCAAGAATTTAATGCAAGGCCAAAAAAAATAATAAGTCGGTCTCTGGTCAGCGCGCGCGTTGATTTTAATCATGCACGTCAATCTTTTTTTTTTCTCAAATTGTTCCGCGGTAGCTCCAACAGCCCCCTCTATTTCCACACCTCAATTTTTTTACCAAAGAGCACCAAGGAATGGGAAATTGCACCAAGGCAAATGATCGAAAGCACCAAGGCAAATTATGGAGGGCACCAATGTACATGAGGACATTAAAAAAGCAAAATAGTACCCACCTTGTCTGTACAATCCAAGCTTGAAGAAAAAAAAAAAAAAAAAAAAAGCCGCGTGGCCGCGTCAATTCCGGAACTTTGGTCTGACCAGAGACCGAATATTTTTTTTTTTAGCCTAACTAAGTACAAATGTAAAAACATCAACATGATCTCACATTTTAAATGTGGACAAATTATTTTTATATAGGCCTACTTGTATAATTTTCTGGTGAAATAAAACAATTGGGAAAACATTCCTTTCTCTCATATCCTTCCACAAAAACCGTTCCATTCCTTGAGCCCTGCACTACAAGCATATGGATTTCTCGTTGGCAAGCAAGTTTATATGTAGCGCAGCTTCTCAGAAATAGTTGGGCCAGCTACATGTCGTGGCAAGATCGACCTGAGGGCAGCTTTAGGCACTGCCTGGAAACGTCTCTCTTGAAAATACAATGAGCTACTATTTAGAATCAAGGTGAGGTCATGATTTTCATGCCAAGTTTGGAAATAGATTCTACTCCATTCTGGTGCAGAGTTACCCAAGCCCACATAATGCCTACATGTAGCAGCAAAAAGGCTTTATCAAATATTTCAGCTAATGTTTTTTAGTATCTTGCAGCTCTTTTCTCAGGCTCCCATTAGTAGCAGTTAATTGCCTTCGACGTTCTGGAGTATGAGATCCATGTAGGCGCAGGATATCAGGTCACTTGGCTGGATGCCAAGTTCCTCCATGAGATCATCGGCTATTTTGGTCCCGTCGGCCGTGGTCTGGTCCGGTTGCATCATCACCTGAAAAAATAAACAACAGTTTAAAAAAACTGTAAACTACTATATGAGTGGTGTGTTCTTGGATGAAAATGGTGAATATCTTGCCTAAATTCAAAGGCCCGAACATCAATGCAAATTTGTGACATCACGGCAATTTTTCACACTGTGATTTTGCAAAAGTTAAATGCATTTCAACTGGGGGGCAATTCCGTAAATTCGGACGTACATGTCAGACACTTTTAATGAGCTGCTGTTGGAAAAATGCACCCAACAGCTCGATTTTTGAGAGTCAAAATTTTGACCCACGAAATTTGATCTCGCAAAATAACACAAAAAACGGCATATTTTCAAAGGATGCCTGTGTTGACGTTTATATTTTAAACACCCTTTCCAATTAATACCATTTAAACTCGTTTGGTAGCCCAATTGGGCGCTTTCCAGTATGTAGTCTCCCTTTAGGATTTTGAACAATTTTGCTGCTTCAAACGAAAATGAGCAAAAAGCAAATGATCCTGAGCAACAAATTTTGGTCCAGACCTCCAGTTCCATGAAGCTTCCCAGTCTGTCCACCTCATCAATATGCACTCTGGTCTGTCCAACCATGATCAATGTTCTCGTCTTTTTGACGATGCCTTTCACGCCCAGGGCTAGGCTCAGCGTCGACTGCAAAGAAAGAAAGGGAAAAATTTGACTTTGAAATGGAAAAAAAAACGCATTCTGGTTATCTTCTGATACTGTTGCAAGCAACACAGCAATGCAAGCTAAAATCCAAACTTGGGTTGGGGATGGGAGGTGGTTAATCTGGGTATCACCCGTTATCCACGAAGCCAAATCTCTTGTATATAACGTCTGATATGTCTAGACATGCAGATAAATGCAAGCCGCACGCCAGCCAATCGGAGACAACTTTACTAAATCGTGACTTCATTTCACTCCCAAATCAGGACTAAATGGTTTGATTGGTCAACTCGAATGCAGTGTTTTGTAATACAACAACAACCGGGTGCATTATCGCGTAACATGATACAGAGCACGTGACACAGTTTTTTTTATTCATTGTCTATGACGCGCATTCGCCGTGGTCTATTACATGGACTAGGAGGTGGTGTGGGGTGCAAGTATTATTAGAAGGGGGTTGATACCAGCCGTTTCAAATTTGAAAAACCAGGAGGGGGGAGACCAGACCACACCTGGGCAGTCAGGTTGGCTGATTCCGTGGGTTTTCCCCAGAATATTCTGCTGGGGTTTTCGTCCCAAACCTAGAGCTGTAATTTCTTTTCACTGTCTCCTCTCTACAAGCGTAGGACGCTTTGGAGGAATCCCTTCAATAAACTGCAAAGCTAGTTTGCAAGGATTTGTGACTTTTTCACCTTCAGTTGATCCGGATGATGAGATTCAGTGACTGAGAACTTAGAAAGCTTGGGCCCGGTGGTGTCAGGTCTGTCATAGAAGACCAATTGTGAGAGTTTCGTTGGGTCCTCCTGTTAGACATAGAACAAAAAAGAATAAAAAAAATAAAAATAAGACACTGTATAACAAGGACTAGGGGGTGGTACCCAAACGTAAATAACTCATAAAAAATACTTCAAATCAAAGTCGTCTCTGTTGGGATGTTTTTGAGAACGGCTATTGGGACACTTGTCTGAACAATGCAGCCAGCATGACACAACAGCTACTCACGATAATAACAAAGTTACAACTGTCTTAATTGTGAAACCTGAGCATGCCAAAACCTGACACTGGTGCAAGTGGGGCACAAAGATTTGGTTCACAAACAAAAGTACAATGACCTTAAATTCTCGGAGTTTGAGCCTGCCATTGGGGCAATGAAAGAACGTGTCCTCCTGGTGTAGTACTTCTGATGTGTTGTTGCCGCTCAGCTCTTGAGCTTTCTTCCTGACAAAGTCCGGCTCTCTGAGGTGGGCTTTGATCTCAACATTGGACGGCATTGTAGCGGGAAAAACAGTGCAATGTACAAAGTGTGGAAGCTGCAAAGTTGACAATAATAAACAAAATTTGAGCAACAGATGTGTTGACAATGCCACGTCTCGCTTTGCTACCAAAGTTCAAAACCCCTCATCACAAGCTGGGGAAACCATAACGAAAAAATAGAAAAACCAAGACTACAAAGTAAATTTGACTTCATATTTCTTAACTAAGTGTCTAAGATGACATTTCAATAAGCTTTTACTCTGACAAGAGCAAGGCATCCATTATAGGTTTTTATTGGCAGTGCACAGCAAGATAGTACGCTCTTACTACTCCTAGAACTATGACTTATGAGGCTCCACGCTCCACAACGTGGAGCCTCAAAGTTCTAGGAGTACGCTCTTACTAGTTGCGATCTCAGCCAATCAAGCGACAGAATCTGCAGGTGAGATGTTATTTATAAAGGTCAATTTATTCTAATTACAAAGAAATGGAACAATTACTCACTCCCGGATGTGCGTTTCCCGTGCTGACTTTTGGTAGGCAGTAATTTTTAGAAGTACACAAAATTCCTTGCTTGTTTGGTTTCCTGACTGTCGGCCTTGCTGATGCTGCCGTCAAGTAATCAGTGACCAGACTTCTCACTCCAGCCTGTTGAAATTTTGATACAGAAAATTTGTGCAAATGATTGAATCTGGAAATTTCACGAAAAATAGACATCTGAAAAAGGCAGCACTTTCGCCAGACCATGTCCAAATGTTAAAAAAAGGCGATAAGTTGGGTCCAAGTTACTCGGACTAATAATTTAGAGGGTGAATATGCTTCTCAAGTAAAAAATAAACTATAAACTCAGCCTAGGCTAAATGTAACAACGAGTTGACCCATAGCCTAGGCCCTATATATCATGATCCGTGGCGTAACGCTGTCACTGTCATTGACTGTGAGTATAGTGCTGTCACGCCCCAACTATCGCATCGGTCCCAACTATAGTTGGGACTGTCCCAACTATAGTGCGGCAGTTGGGTCGGCCCAACTATAGTTAGGACTGGAGTTGCGCCGGATGCTTCATGCTTGATAGATCTTGTTGGATTAAATGTTCCGCGGCGCTGGCACCGTGTATTCGTCGTGCATGCATGCCGCAAGGCTGGCCGGTCACGTGGTACTGCCTAGTTGGACGAGTTGTCCAGCTGCTGGGTTTTATTATCCAGCAACATTTTGCAAAATTCAAAGATTGCCATGGCCGGCCAACTATAGATGGGCCCCACCCATAGCTAATGTCAAAGGTCCCAAGTCGGACATGTAAGCCAATGTAAGCAGAGCTGTAGAGAATGTTTTATAGTCGTACATCAATTGTAAACTATAGTTGGGACTGCCAAATAAAAATATTGCGGTGGTCCAACTACAGATGGTCCCCACCCATAGATCATTTCATTGGTCCCCAGTAAAGTCAGATGTGTATTAGAGTTGTAGGGAATGTTTTATAATCGTACAACAATGTACACTATAGTTGGGACCGCAAAATAAAAAGATTGGGATGGCCCAACTATAGATTCGCCCCATCAATAGCTAATTTCAGTGGTCCCCAGTTAAGTCAGACGTGTATCAGAGCTGTAGGGAACGTTTTATGGTTGTACATCAATGTAAACTATAGTTGGGACACCGCAAAATAAAATGATCGGAGTGGCCCAACTATAGATGGGCCAGCCCAACAATGGAACTTACAGTTGGGACCGTCCCAACTATAGTTGGGACAGGCCCGACTATAGTTGGGCCAGCCCAACTGTGGTACTACAGTTGGGCCTGTCCCAACTATAGTTGGGACAGGCCCAACTATAGTTGGGACCGATGCGATAGTTGGGGCGTGACAGCGACAGTAATATAGTGTGACTGTGCATGGAGGTAGAATTGTAATTCGTCACTGCGTACACGGCGTGTCTAGCTGGAGTTAGCCCCATAAATGTGGCCTATTTACTGGACTGCCTCCGTAAACATAGGCCACACATCCACATGTACAAAAATCGTGTCGACGGAGCCAAATTTTGATTTTCACATTTAGGCTTAGTTTGTAGGGTTTTTTTGCTTTAGAAGCATACTCACCCTCTTTACAGGCTAATCAGAAAGTGCTGCCTTTTTCAGATGAATATTTTTCGTGAAATTTCCAGATTCATTTTTACACGTTTGCGTATCAAAATTTCAACATGAAATTTCACAAAAATTAGACATCTGAAAAAGGCAGCACTTTCTGATTAGCCTGTAAAGAGGGTGAGTATGCTTCTAAAGCAAAAAAAACCTTCAAACTAAGCCTAAATGTGAAAATCAAAATTTGGCTCCGTCGACACGATTTTTGTACATGTGGATGTGTGGCCTATGTTTACGGAGGCAGTCCAGTAAATAGGCCACATTTATGGGGCTAAGCTGGAGTCAGCCCTTTCCCATCCCTCGCCCTAATCCTCTTGAAAAATCCCCAAAATATAAGTGGCTATGGTTTTACCCGTATATCACACCTGCAAAATGCACCAAGTTTAATCATCGATTACAACAATAGAGCAAGGAACTATGCAATGTGCCACAAAATGCAATGAATTTGTAGCGCCAAAATATCTAGGGATCTTCGGGTACCGATTTTCCACCATATGCATATCGAGGGTGAGAAGTCAGGAAATCAGACAACATAAACTTGTTTCAGTCGCTTAAAGGTAGCTGTGGATTCAGATGCACTTCACCAAAGTTCAAGTTGCGGCGAAAGGCGATCTATTTTCCAGAAAGTTAACTTCATTAATTTATTCAACGAATTTTTTTTATAAAAAACGACATGCGACAAATAACAATATTTGTTTTTCTTTCAATAACAATATTTTGTTTATCTTTCGTTTGTTTTTTCCTCCTTAATCTGGGGAGGCGAGTATTTTCTTTTCTCCTTTTATGGCTGACCTATATTTTCAAAGCCGCGGGCGCGCCCCCTCCTGCCGCGGACTGTATATAACATGACAACCGAGAACGTGTTTATCACGCTGCTTCACGCACGAACGCAAACCGAAGCTTTCGCCCGACTTCTCCGTCCTCGGCCTTTTTGATGTAGTGCAAGGCAGGTACTTCGAATGTGCCGGTGAATTAAAAAAAAGTCGCTTTGTGAGAGCTGGAGCTGTAGCTATATTTATGTGACGAAACAAAAACACATCGGTTCGAAACAATCTTCCGCCTTTTGTTTACGCACGTCTTGGCGGCAGTGCCCAATATTGAAAGTCTATTCTTATTATTCCTCCCCCCGTTTCTTAAATTGACTCCTTGAAGATGCGTGTCCCGTGCTCTTAGAAAATAGGTTATTTTTTTCTGGCAGCCACTAATTCGAATTTTGGAGAGACAATTTTTTTTTTAAATGTCGGTGGATTTTTTTCGGTTATTCAATGTCTCATTTAGGAAGTGAATAATTTGTCGGCCTATAGGCCTACTGCTAGGAAAGTAGCAATTGAAAAAAAAAATCTAACTTTTTTCGGATGAGTGAACTCGAAAGAGCACGGGAAATGCGGGAAATGTGTCTTTAAAGTTTTAAATTTAGTGTTGATATTGTTTTTCTAGCCGTATTGGAAAGGTTCACACAAATCCACATAATGTCTTCATTTACGGAGAAAATGTTGAAAACCCCAATCCACTCAAAGCTGGCGCTTACAACCGTTCGCTCACAAAAGCCATTGAATTTTGAGCAAATTTTGTTAACATCACACTGGCGACACATATCACATTATGTGTGACGTCACTAAACATAAACATTTCTAAGATTATGTGAACGTCCATACTCTTTCTTTTGAATGATCTGTTCAACTAATGTCAGTTCGTATAGTAACTGCACTTTGAGCGCAAATGGGCGCATTCCCTCAAATCAATGTGCTCCTTAATTAATAGAGTTTCGGCCTCGGCCTATATAGGCCCACGGTTTGGTCATGCGCAATCTGATGACGTGACGGGCGTGCAATCTCGTGGTTTAATAAAATGCAGCGAGTAACGCATCGATGGGTTGGTTATCAAGAAACAGTTATCAGGCTGGGTTTTCCGAGCGTTCACGTGAACGTGCCTCGAGGGAAGATTCATGTTTACAAAGTAGCTGCCACAAGCTTGCAGTTACTGTTCCGATTTCTATTCTCGTATATAAAGTAAAAAGTTTTGTTTTGAAGTCTAAACCTACAGTACAGGCACTGCTATCGGATGACACCAACATTATTTTGACGGCAGGCTTTATTGAGAAACTACATGTAGTCTCTTGTAACCACATTTACGAGGTGTCGTATTTAAACAGGAGGCTTTGGGTGTTCTCACGCACTCGTGGACAGTCACAAGAATAATACTTCGGACATTCGGACGTATAATATGCTTTGTGATTTTAGCAGCGGCAAGATGATTTTTCGCTGGCTAGTACTATTTCTGGTGGTTCCGAGGCCGGCGATTACCGGCATCATCCCGAGTGCAGCACACGCCAGCATGACCAGGCCCGGGCATGTTATCTTGGGGGCAAGCTTACCGATTCACGGCTGGTCCTCCGGGCCTCCGTGCAGTGGCAAACTGTCCGACTGGGGGATCGAACTGTCTGTGATTCTGCTGTTCGCCATCGAGGAGATCAACAATCGCACCGATATCTTGCCGAATATCACCATCGGCTACGACATTCGCGACAACTGCTACTCGGAGACCCTGTCAATGTGGACTGCGCTCAGCCTGGCAAGCACATCCGAGAGACCCCAGGAGGATGTCCAGTTCCCAAAGATCAACCCAGCAGAGTACGGGAATCTTTTCTGCATCATAGGAACTCAATCGAGTGCCACTACAATTCCGACGGCGCAGGCCGCCAGCCTGTATCGCATCCCTGTCATCTCTCCATTCGCCACAAGCAACGAACTCAGCGACAAGCGCCGGTTCCCCTATTTTCTCCGCACGGTCCCTCCGGACAGTCTACAAGCCGCGGCAATTGCCGATATTCTTCTACGATTTGATTGGAAGTACGTCGGTCTGTATTTCCAGCTGAACACATACGGTATTCACGGCGCCCAAAGCCTGCTCCACCTCGCGGAAAAGCGCGATATATGTATCGCGTTCTCGGTCTCGGTACAGTCTCAAGCAACAGATGCCGAGCTTCGGGACGCTGTGGGCAGACTGTCCAGCTCCCCCAAAGCCAGGGTCGTTATCATGTTCATGGATGTCGTGACAGCGAGTGGCATCTTGACGACAATGAGCGACGTTGGAATTCTACCCCACATCACCTTTGTGGGCAGCGACGGCTGGGCATTCCCCGAATCACTGACAAGGTACAACGTCGAGCTGTCAATGTTACAGGGTAGCCTTTTCGTCCAGATGCAGTACGTGAACATTCCAGGTTTCAACTACAATCGATTTTCGCAGACGACCGAACTCAGCCACCCGTGGTTAGCCCAGTGGAAGGCCGAGCGTAAGTGCTCCGATCTTACGGAATGTCCGGTCCCTATTTTTGCAAATGATCATCACTTGGTGGACGCCGTTTACGCGTTCTCGTACGCTCTTCATGACTTGCTGAACGATCTTTGTGCCAATTACACTGACTGCAATTCGACAGTTCGCACTATCACCGGCCAAGATTTCTTTCCTTACTTGCTAAACACCACATTTCAGAGGTTGGCTGGGGAGTTCAGATTCGACAGCAACGGCGATTCTGGCGGGAATTACAAAATACTGAACTTTCAGATTCACAACGACACTTTTACAGCAACTGAAGTTGGGCGATGGAGCTCATCTGCAGAGAATCCCCTTCAGCTAAACGCAAGTGCTTTGCAGTGGTATCGGGACTCGCCGGATCCACCAGTCTCATTGTGTCGAGAGGTGTGTCCACCTGGTTTCATAGAGGATCCACTGGAAGAGAAATGCTGCTACGGCTGCCGGAGATGCCCTGCTCATGCCATCGTCAGCGGCAACTCGTGCATGCCGTGTCAGAGGGACGAGTGGCCCGACCAGAGCTTTAGACACTGCCAACTCATTGTTCCGACGTCTCCAAGTTGGAGCGAGCCCACAGTTATTGCCATCCTGATCCTTTCAGGCCTCGGACTGGTCCTGTCCCTTCTTTCAGCGCTGGGACTCTTCCACTACCGGTACCACGTGTTGATCAAAGCCGCCAGCCGTGAGCTGAGCAGCATCAACATCTTGGGGCTCACTTTAGCCTTCCTTGCTCCTTTCACGCTCCTAGCTCCGGTAACGACAGTCTCGTGTCGTGCCTCGGAGATCATCGTCGCTTTGTGTTTCACCCTGACGTACGCGCCGACTCTGCTGAAGGTCAACCGGATCTACAGGATCTTCGAAGCCGGGAGGAAATCCAACAAGCGCCCTCGGTTCGCCGGTCCTCGGGCTCAGCTTGCGTTTGCATTTATTGCTACTCTGCTTATGGTGAGCGTGACCTAGGAATTTTGACCACACCTCCGATCCCTGTCCAAAACCTAAATTGAAGACTATGACTAAGGTATTCCCCTTGAATATCGCATCTACGTTGTCTGGTTACCGCACCTTTTCAAAAAATGGCATTGTGACTAGTCGGAAAACAACAAGGCACAAAGCAATGTTTTACATCGGAATATGTAAATCACCCAGATACAATGTGGATGGCTTCTACATAAATATGCATGAAGTTAGGAAAGGGCAAATGAGGTCGCCCTTGTTCAGGCACGGTCCCCTACATGACAGTCCAAGTTAAGCCCCGGGTGAATGAGTGTCCTTTGTAAATTATTGGCAGATCCGGATGGTGTCCTATAACAAATCAATTTGCATGTTTGTTTTTGCACGCCTTCATACATTTTTTAAAAATTGGTTTTAAATGGCGCGCGTTCCAGTTCAGAAATTGCACACACCATGGAGAACGCGTCCCGCTCTTAATTCTAAAAATCTATTTTCAAGGTGCCACACACAAAAAAAGCACGTTTACACCAACTTTAACTTTCCCGATTTTTTCGAAGCAGCTATCAATCGTAGTTAAACAGTGGTGATTGTTTCCTTCATTTAAATTGAGTTCTCCCTTTCTTTCATTTTTACCAGATGTTGATCTGCCTATCTGGAACTCTTATAAGTCCAGCAGTCCCAGCCAAGTTATATTTCAGTCCTCCGACCGGCTACATCGAGGCCTACTGTGCTTTCGGCTACGGCTCAATAGTATCCACTTTTTGCAGCCTGTTGTTAGTCCTAGCCTGCTGCTTCTTCGCCTTCAAGGCCCGCAAGGTACCCAGCAACTACAACGAGTCCAAATTCATCGCCATCAGTGTGTACTCCACGCTGGTCTTCGGCATGGCGGCCGTGCCCGTCTACATGACGGCGGCTACCGTTCAGCAGAAGGTTGCCACGCTGTGCGTGGCCATACTGCTCAACTCCTTCCTGACGCTGTTCTGCGTCTATCTGCCCAAGTTGTACGCCGTTCGCTTCGGGGTGGACGTCCTGGTTTGCGAGTGGAGGAGTAACGGAGTTGTTTCGGCCAACAATGTTTCAGCTGCGTCACCATCACCATGTTGTGCCGATGCACATCAGAGGAATGCCTTACCCATGGCGAACTGAGCCTCAGATCAGGCGAGGCGATTTTTGGTCACAATCTTTACTTTTACTTTTTCTGTCTCTTTTACTACCTTCATCTTAACACAGGAGTTCCTAATACCGGAACCAACGATCACAATTTGATTTTAACGTGCTGAGTAAAACTATTTGTGCGCACAAATGTCTCTGTTATTTTTCTGGACACCAGATAGCGCTGAATGTAATGTCCATTACAACACTCATAATAAATGTACAATTAGGAAGTCTCCTAAGAAAGGAAGGGGGTCAACTTCAGGCCACTGTAAGTGATACTCGTTTTTTGCAACTACAGTAATGTGGGTCTACAAATTAAAAATACCTCAAAAAAGTAGCTTGTTGGAAACTTTTGTGCATAATGCTTGCTGACAGAATACATATACCTCCCATCAACAACAAAATACACATACAACAGAAGTTCTACTTCAGCTACACAAGGAGGAATTGAGCAGTCGGTGATAAACAAGATAAATATTTTTGTGCACCGAAACTCCCCCTGGGACTCAAAAAAGTCTTCAAACAGGCTAATTCTTCTCTCATCTCAGTAGATGATCAGATCAAAAACGCTCACAACAACCTCCTGAAATCGGCTTTGCCCTTTCTCCGACGGTATGATGCTGTGGTGGACCCTGAATGTCCCGACGAGGTCTCCAAAGATATTATAGAACAGTTATCTTCTGGACTTGGATCAGCCAGTCAAAGTTTGGCAGTTGCTCGACAGCATACTTTCGACGAAGTTGTCGACAACAATTTTGATGTACTCAAGAAAACTGACCCATCCATGCGTGAACTGTTTGGGGATTCACTCATAAAAGACATCGAAGACATTGAGAAGGCAACCAAATTGGCAACCAAAATTTCTTGAGAAACGGTTTAATAATTATTACTTGTTGATTTATAAATTTGGTCAGCAGAGGGCGCTCACCTACTCACCGTTAAATTGCCAAGAGCTAACATATTGCTGTGTATGTGCACTAATCCAAAGATCCTGTATAGGGGGAAAATAGGACACTGTGAAGGGACGTAAATCCGGGGGGGGGGGGATGGGTGGGGGTATAAATCGCGTAAAATTTAATCTGAATTCAAGTCACTTTTTAATTGAACATGAATAAAGCACTCTTTGTGGAGATGATAACTCAAGAAAAACACATTGCACTGAATTGAAATTTCGTCCAATAATTGTTCGAGATATGGGACACAACCAGTTTGAAAATCGATGCGAACACTTGAAGAATAAATTTAATATGATTTAAAGAAATACAGTGTACAAATCACGAAAAATTCAATCTGAATTCTAGTCACTTTTTAATTGAACATGAATAAAGCACTCTTTGTGGAGACGATGAATCAAAAAACCAAATTGCATTGAATTCAAATTGCGTCCTCTAATTGATCGTGATGTACGACACAATAGTATTAAAAATCAACAAAAACCGTTGAAGAAAAAAATGAACACAACAAAAACAAAAAGTACAGTGCGTAAGGGCACTCCCGTGCATTTTACCAACATCATATTTCTTCCAATAGAGGGCGCGCTACACAAATAGTGGTCACCACCGTAAAGCAACGCGGATCACGATCTGCCCAAACGAAGTCGGCATTAAGTGAACAAAAATAACACACAGTTTGTGGAGATGATAACTCAAGAAAAACACAATGCACAAACTGTGTGTTATTTTCGTTCACTTAATGCCGACTTCGTTTGGGCAGATCGTGATCCGCGTTGCTTTACGCGGTGGTGACCACTATTTGTGTAGCGCGCCCTCTATCGGAAGAAATATGATGTTGGTAAAATCATTGAGGTAGAATGCACCGGAGTGCCTTACGCACTGTAGTTTTTGTGTTTATTGTGTTCATTTTTTTTCTTCAACGGTTTTCGTTGATTTTTAAAACTATTGTGTCGTACTGTCCACTCCAACTCCAGGGTTGGGGTTCGAACCCACTGGGCCAACTCGACACTCACCTGTTATTTATTTTATAAGTAATATCTTCTGTATTCTGTTTTCCCCTTCTTCCTTTATTAAATCCTAGTGTATTTTCCTTTTTCAGCTTTTTTTTTTTTTTTTTTTTACAAAAATCACCTCCTAAAATAGTCATGAAGCCCATCGCCATTTTGGCGTAAAAGGCCGCTGGTAAAAAAAATGCACTTAAAAAATAAGGCGGGGCACTCTTCAAAAATATTCCGGGGATTGTTTTTTTGAAAAAAAGGCACTTTAAATGGAAAATGGCAGTCTGTACAAAGAATTTGGGGGGGGGGGGGAATACCCCCCCCCCCCCCCCCCCCCCCCCCCCCGGCTACACTTCTGACCCAAGCCCGGTGCATGCAGCTTGTACTTTTTCTGACTACATTAAGGCTAAGTTGATCGAAAAACGTGTCCCCGTTGGTGGTGCGCGGTGCATGATTACCACCAAACCAAAAAAATTACCAGAAAGTGAAAGGTGGATAAAAAACTTATTTTTTGGTGTGGGTCATGTATCTTCCCTGATTTTTAGAACGGGTGTTTTTACTTCATTGTGTCTTGGGCAAGTTTATTTACTGATTTTCACTAAACACAGGCGAAGAAAAAAAGTATATTTATCATTTTCTATTTATTATCGCAGTTATATGATCGACTTGGTCGTTCCCAGTTCGGACTCGAACTCCATCCACCACCACGTGCGTTATCCACAGCGCCCTCTTGAGATAACATCTGCTCATAAACAATGTAATTTGTAAACAGGACGTGGTGTTTGCGTTTTCTTTTCGCTTTCTGCCCACATAAAGTGGTATGGTTAACCAGACTTCTGATTTATGCATCTCTAAGGTGACTTAGAGTGAATCGATTTGGAGGTAAAACATTGGCCTTATTTTCTGTGACTGGAAATACCTGTCAATCGAAAGTAGTATTACTCTGCGCGGCTCACACACGCACTCGCACGTCCGGCCCTATGCTACTTCATGTACATGTACATGTATATCATATGGCCATAGCATAGGATAGGGCCAGCTCACTGGTTATAAAAACATGTTGCAAAATGGGGGGGGGTGGGGGGGGGGGGGGGGGGGGGGGTGGGAGTAGGGAAGCTCTGGCATGGAAGTTTTGTATTGGCTGTGAAATGCAGATTTGTCTAGGGGGGGGGGGGCACACCTTGAGGTTACTAACACAGGAATATTAGTTGGGCATTCCTGGATTTCTTGTTTCCATTTGATTTCTGAGAAACATTTGAATATTTTTGGTCTTCACATTTCATCTGGCAGTTACACGGAAACTAAACATCTGTTAATTCCGAACTTAATTTAGAAGTTAGAAGTTTAAGGTTGGGCTTAATCCCAGTTTGTTTCTTTATTGTAACACTAACAGGAAAGGGACCCAGGATTGTAAGAGAAGCAGTCATTGGCTGAAGCCCAGCGAGGGTGAACACTCCGTAGTTTTCGTTTTGCATGGGCTGTTGTCCCTCACGGATCTGCCGTCCTAAGACCAAGATGTCTACAACAGTCAGTCAGTTTGCCAAGGAAGTATTGCACTTTAGTTCCCAGTATGGAACGGACGGCAACGTGTCCTACGTGGTGCCCAATCTGGCTGGGCCGTCGACAATCTACCCCAGTTACGGGGACATGACAGCAGCATGTGTGTTTGTGAGTGCACAATATCTGTTACTTGTTTGCTTTTCTGAAACATGGTGGACACAATAGTAGACTGCTGTTTTGGTTTTGGTAAATTTGGGTTGAATAACAAAGAGTTTACCCAAACCAAACAGCGATTTACTGTGTGTCCACCATATCGCTATTTTGAAAGGCATGTAATCAGAAGCAAAAGTGATTTTTTTTCTTCACCTTAATTTCTTAATTTGAAACTTGCTTGTAAACATAATTCATACTTGCTAGATCAGGAAGTTTTAACACGGGTTTTGAAATGTTGATTTGTTTTAAAGTTAAAAGTTTTGATATTTCTTTCTTTAATTACAAAACAATCACAAGATCTCTAAATTTTAAGGAAAAATCTTCTATAAAGACTCCCATGATTTGCTCTAAAATGCACCAGAGAGCCTCTAAAGTTCAAAATTTTTGCTTCGCAGGTTGGTGAAAAAATCCTGGGGAGAACCCTGCATCCTCCTAAATCAGCTATTTTTACCATATAACCTCAATCCTGCAAAATCCTCCATTTTGCAAAGAGGATTTGGGAGGGTTAGGGTTAAATAATGTGCCGCTTGTTACTATATAAAATACTGTATAAATTTGTTGATTGTCATTCTATTGTTTGTGACAGCGGACGTACGGACCTTGGTGGGAGTTGGCCCCATCCAGCCAGCCTGAGATTGGCCGCAATGCCAAAAAACCCTACCTCGGCCAAGACTTTGTTGGTAAGACCCTTAGTCATGCCTCAGGCGTGCATTAGCTTGAGTACAGCGCCCCTTAGGTATGTCTGGAATTGCTCTGATCGAATGCCAACGTTCCCTAGAGAGAAGATTTGATTCATCATGTTTAAGATGCTTCAAGGGGAAAAACCTTAATCCAGTCTTGATCAAAGACTATGAGTAGGCTGGACAGCGCCCTCTATAGTTCTTGCACATAGTCCATTACAGCCTGTGTGTCTTCTCTTTGCCCTCTCTACAGACCTGTGGTATGCCGAGAAGGTCTACCCGACTGAAGTCCGCATCTATGAGACGTATCACCCAGGCGCTGTGGTGCAGATATTTGCGTGTGAGATACACAGGGACCAGGCTGGTCAGATAGTCAACAACAATGTCAGGTCAGTACTAGCTCTGCACTAGTGTTGCGCAAACCCGACCCAAAACCGAATGTGACCCAACCCGAAACCGTCAGGTCAGTTTATCCATCATTTCAGTTGGGTCGGGTCGGTTTGTCCATCATTTCAGTTGGGTCGGGTCGGTTTGTCCATCATTTCAGTTGGTTCGGTTTCGGTTCTGCGTTTGCGATTTTCAGCTTGCATCGGGTCGGTTAAGCCATTTTTGAAAACCTGAAATAAACCAAAATAAACTGAAACAGTTTGGAAATTCCCACGGTGCAATATTTCTTGCATAGTGACTGTGCCCAGTACCAAAATGGTTTGCGGTCTATCAAGCATGGTCTATAACATGTTGGCCCACCAGTAGGTTACTTTGTGAGTGCTGTACGGTGTGATTCAGTTACTGAGAGGCGATGATTTTTTACGTGCTGTGGTTAAGTTCAGGCACAAAAAGCAGACACAGTTGCCCAAGCCAAACATTCAGGGGTTTTTCTGGTTGGCTCGGTTTTGGGTCGGTTTGGGTCCATTTTCCTTGAATTTTTGTTGGGTCGGTTTTAGACAGTTCAAAAGCGTTTTTGAGTCGAAACATAAGTGTGGTTGTTTTGTTTCGTGCTCAGGTGGCAGTTGTTATGGTCAGGCAGGCCCCAGGTATCGCTGTCCGATCCAAGAATCTTCTCTCCACCTCTCAGGAAAGTCCGCTTTGCATCCAAGTAAGTTAACCTAATCAGTTTCCTCTTTGTGATTTAGTAGATTGCTGTCTGTTGTCTTTTGTGTTCGTGTTCTACATAACCCCCGAGGACAGACACACAAAGGGAGAACAACAGATCCATTCAGTCCTCAGGCGTTGGGTCTTTTGTTCAAAATGGTCCTCTTTAGTAGGTTCGTGTGCTTAGTCTGTGGGAGAGTGTTATATTACAAGGACAAAGGGACACACAAAGCATTGTCCTCGGCAGTATAGTAAAACGAGAGTGCGTGCCTGTGTCTGTTTTTTTTTTTTTTAAGTAAGACTGAAGAGTACTTACATTTACAAATTTGTGTCATGTCGAAATCAAACTTATTGCTAGTTTGGAATATCATGAACAAGATCAACAAGTGTGTTTTCTTTTATCCCCAAACCAGTTTGATTCGTTTGGTTGTCCACCATCAGCATTTACGGTACTACACGGAGTTGGATGCGGTGGAGTTAGTTGGCACACTACAGGATGACGGCACAGGTAAAGCATAGTCATTGCATGGGACATCAAATATTTGTTTTTAAAATGGTAATCTTTGTTAAAGGTGCTATACAAAATTTTGCTTTTTTTATAATTTTCAGGAATGGATTGATTTGTTAATAAAGTTTTGTGTTCATAGATGCTGGAAAAACCATTAACAAAATGCTGTTTTCCTAGTCTGGTTCCCTGACCGTACTTCAAACAAAACAGAGCAATTGATAGACGTCTGGGAATCGTCAGGTCGGGGAACCAGACTAGCTGCCTAGCTGGCTTCCACCTGTCACAGATGTGTAACCGATTGTAAACAAAATATGCATTAAATAAATTTTGTACATTTGGGGCAGTATTTGAAGAAAAAAAAGTCAGTTTTTTCCCAACGATGGCCGCCTGACCATCATTGGAAATTGATCCAAAAATGCCACTTTCCTTGAAAATGACAGCACACCAGGTGCCATGATTTCACAGGATGCTTGAGACTATTACTCACTTACAGTCAAGTAAGGTATTTCTTTATAATCTGTGTAGTTTTGATTTTTGATGTTTAAATATTCCTCACTACCTTTAAATGCTGTGTATAATAAATAAGATGTCAATGATTGAAACCATTTTTGTCTGTCCTCCAGATCTTGATGCAGTCTACGCCTTGCGCATGCAGACACTATCCATCAGGTCTCAAGATGATCTCAATGTGTCTCCCAGTATGGCTATCGATAATGGCTGCTTTGATATGCTACCGGTATGCAAGGCTGGTTACTTGAATCTCGTAAACTGAAAGTCTGTTGTTACTTTTCTGAAACCATGTTTGCATTCGACAAATTTGTTGAAAGATTTTATAATAATCGAGATGATGGTAAAAACCGAATGGGTAAAATCTCACCCGTGTCCACACTTAGACTTTTGGCTCAGGAAAATTTTAAGACTGTCACTATTAAAGAGAAACCTATCTGGGGCTTACATATGTGTCTGACTAATGTCCGAGTCTGAGTCTCATAGCTGAGCTTTGCATTCTTTTTTTTTTAACAAGTTGATCGTCGTTATTGTCATCGTTTCAGGGTGAATTAATCCAGCTTATCTTCTCGGATCTGGAGTTGCTGGATCTCTGCCGTGCTGCACCCACCTGTAAGCTATTTAAGAAGCACTGCTATGACAAACTTCAGTTCGTGGAGTTGGATCTACAGCCCTACTGGCACAAAGTAAGTTTTAGGAACACATTAATTAGCTGGAACATCCATTTCCCTCGACTATGCCTCAGGAAAACATAACACTCCCCGGATCACCTCTGGCGGCTAGTTGTATTAAATACACCACTCGAAGCAGTCAATATTTGTATTTAATTAATATAGCTGTCTTTTGCCACAGGTCAATGAGAATACATTGGATGGTCTAGCAGAGCGATGTCAACATCTACAGAAGCTAAGCCTGGCCTGGTGTGGGGACTGGGGCAGCCTCTCTACAGAATCCTTCTCCAGGTAAGCAACTTTCATGGTGATTCTGAGAACAGACATTTTCCAAGCACGGAAAACAGTTGCTTAGCAAAAAACAAAATTTTCATGGGATTGTTGAACTGAACCAGTGTTTTTCATTGACCTGTCGCCAATGTAGTACAGCAGTACTTTGGGAGTCTTGAGATATAGCAGCGCGGAGTCGTGAGGCAGCGCAGAGTCAGCCACACATCAGAGAGGGACACGACTTCACGGAATCACACTGCATACATTGTGTGGGGGGGGGGGGGGCTGCGGTCTAATGGTTACGGTGTTTGACTCGTGTGCCGTGGTACCCGGGTTCGAATCCTGACAGGGAACATGGTGCTTGTGCTCTTAATTGAGCAAGGCACTTTACCATTATTGCTTCCTCCTTCGGATGGGACGTAAAGCCGCAGGTCCCGTGTGTTGTGTAATGCACGTTAAAGAACCCAGTAGCACTGTCTTTAAAAAATCGCTGTAGCAAACAACCGCTATTACAAACAATCTTTGATCGTGTTCGTTGTAGTCAACAGTCAACTGTATTAGCATATTGATAAATGCAATGTTTGTGTGTTATTTTACCTAGCTTCATTTTAGAATGTGGTGCTGAATTGAGATGTTTGCGACTGTCAGCCTGTGCCTTCCTGACACCCAATAACATCAGTGTTATAGCCTCAAAGTGTCCCAAGTTGGAAGGTAGGTTGAAATTAGAATTTTCTGGTTTCCTTCTTAAAATGTAACGCTCAGATTTTAAACAGCATGTCTTTTGTGTTTGAACTAGGGATTCACATTTGTTGACTGAGTTGGAGTTACAAACGCAAGGTGATCGGGCAGGCAACTATTGCCGTTTTTTGTACTGGGCATTCCTTACTCAACATTTCCATAATTTGTTTAATTGTGGTAACATGCTTCCCTTTTGAAGTTATCAATTTTTGTCGCACTCTCGGTAACACTGGAGGTAAAAGGTCAAAACGTTTTGTGCCTGGGAATCCTCTATATTGCCCAAGGCAATGTGTACCGGATTTCAAAAAGTGAGAACGATAATATTCCATTCGTTTGAAAAATTATAGTTCAACGTAACTTTTTCAATTTGATTTTGAATCACTTGTAATTTGATACCTGACGACGTCACGATGACATCATGAAATTCTTCACATCTGGGGACTAGGGTTCAAGTTCATACACAGGTTTTATCTTTATTTGTCCCTTGACCCATTGCGAAGAAATGAAATCGGATTTAATTGGAGACTTCGGTGGATTTTCACCTAACTTTGACCAAACTTTGCCCTTCCGGTAGCCCTGGAATTAAAGGTCAAGCCACTTCACCAATACATGTTCATCTACATGAAAAAATAATGGTACATTGGTGAAACAATTAATACGACGAACATTAATATTTACAAATACAAGCGTATCAGAAATCGGTGACATCGTAAGAAGCCAGGGTTTGCTTGTCCATCAAACAGACAAGCATCAAATAAATAGTTGGACCATTTACCCTTATCGTGTGAACACTTTCATTAATCATGCAAACCATGTCCTAAATCTTGCACTTTGAAATGATTAAGGAAATTGTGGTCACAATATCGGAAACATTTCCCCAGATTTTTTTTTTTCTACAAGATAATTTTTTTCTACTAATTTTTTAGCATCTGCGACTTTTTAGATATTGTACAAAAAAGCAGTTGATAATGGATGAAGTACATTGAGAATCATCGTGGTAAATTATTTATTATAATAAATTGTTTATTAAACAAGTATTAATGTTGCCTTTGGCAGAAAATACAGCTTGTTAAATAAAGCTACAATTAAATAGAATGTACATTAAAATCAAAACAAAATTAAATTTAAATAACAATAATAGATTAATTTGATAGAAATAATTTTGTTACTAAAATGCAGCCAAGCAGGATTAGAGGGAAATAGGGGGATATTTAGGAAAGGACAAGGGAGAGAAATTACAGGGTGAGCAAAAAAACCGAAACCCAAATGGCAGGACCAATTTTTGAATGAAGTTTTGCCTGCAGCACTTTCAAAAATCCAGGGTGTGAAAGCCCAATCAACGAGCTTTCTTTGAGTTCAAGAATCATTCAAATCACTTGTGTACTTTTCAAGTTAAGGAATATTAAACGCAAACACCGTTTAAAAGTTCTGTCCACGGATCATAAAAAAAGGATGTATGTGAATTATTTTGCCGAAAGCACACTTACCTTTTTTATGCTCCGTTGACAGAACTTTAAAATTTGTGGTTGTGTTCAAAATTCTGTAACTTTAAAAGTGATTTGAAAATAAAATCTGAAAAAGGCTGGTTTTAGCCTAAGATTGCAGGACTTTAGCGGTACTGATGAGCTACATGCATCATTGGCTCTCTCTGTGGAAACATAACATACGTTTTGCTGGGAACATGAATATCCGTCGAAATAGTGAACATGATACATAACAAACATGATACACAGCACTGGGGCTAGTAGGTAGTGGGGACACTGACAGACAAAACACCATTGTCTAGTGACTTGTCCTCAATTCTATCTACTTTAGAACACCAGGACCCTATCATTCCTGCTGTCGCAGACAAGTATCTGGTTATCTCTGGAAATAGTGACACCCATCGGTGTTTTCAATTGGTCCGACCCCTCCCCTTGCCCACCCAGTATCTTGAATGGTTTTCCTTTCTTATTGAAAAGCTGCACTCTGTTGTTGAGACGCTCCGACACTGCGATGTAACCCTCAGAATCCACAGCAACGCCCGTTGGTCCTTTCAGTTGGCCAATACCACAACCCTCTGTCCCAAATAACCAAAGGAAGTTTCCAGTTTTGCCGTCACACACCTTGAGACAAAAATGACAAGTGATCTGAATAAAGTATAGATTCTAGACATTTTTCCATTGTATTTCTGGAATCAGGACGGACCATTTTGACTGAGATTCCAAAGTTATGTCCGCAAAAAAAAGAAGTACTATTATTCGAGTACTTGGGTGAGCTCCACTTAAATAAATCAAGTGAACAATTTCAATGCTGGCACATTCACTGGGCCTTGCTAAGGAAATCAAACATGTTTGCATTGGGAATGCACCCCTGTTCTACAATGCCACATTGTAGTACAGTGGTCTGCAGGTCGCACAAAAAAAAAAGATGAGGCTAGTATTCTCGCACCTGTATTCTGTGATTATTGAAATCTGCCACAGCCACGTCCCCGTCAGGCATCAGAGCGATGTCACTGGGACGATTGAACTGCCCCGGTTCCTTACCACGTGCACCGAATCGCCTGATCTCAACACTCTGGTCAAAGACGCGGACGGTATGGTTGGCCCAGTCACAGACATACAGCTCCCCACTCGCGGTACAAGCCATACCCCTTGGAGAGAATTCTTCATCCCTGGTAGTGTGTGCCTGTAGTTGGTAATGTGACTTGCCATCCAACGCTAAGACGTGAACTGTATTCATGTCAGGATTACTCACATAGAGTCGGCCCGTTGGGCTCATACACATGCCTAAGAAAAAAACACACAAAAGGAGCAATTATGGTGGTCTGTCAGCACTTTGTTGTTAATAGAAGTAGATGAGGTGATTGTTGACCAACTGAAGTGACAAAATGGAAACATTAAGTGTTCCATATGCAGGATTTTCTTCTATGAGTTGCTATCATTTGCCAGTGCTCACCAAATTCACTGACGAATATCCCAATATTTGATCTTCCAACAAATATCCCAATAACATTTAGTAAATAAAATATTCGAAACGAAATCCATCTCAAGAAGAATGTTCGTGATGTTATTTTAGTCGTATAAGAGGTTTTATCGTTTGTTCAACGCCACAGTTTGTGGACAGCCACTTTACACGCATGATTTGTGAGCTTCTGTGAAGAATACCAGCCCTCATTTGCATCTCATGTATTTAATATACGAGTACCAAATAGTTACAAAAACCTCACCTGTTACTCCATCGTTGAATTTTTCCCCGGGAGGAATACCGAGACTAATAGATCTCTTGTCTTGTGGAGATGAAAAGATGCTGATCGTGTAAGACATTGCAGACCCCACGGCAACATCCCCATTTGGTAGCTCGGTTACACAGCTTGGGGAGTTCAACTGAGTACCGGGCTGATTGCCGTACGTCCTCACTGACTTGTCCTTCATGGCATATTGACTCAGACTCTCTCCAGCCGTGTCGGAGACTGAAGGATTGGATCCTGAAGCTTGGCAAGAGGGATGTGGGACCTTGATGGGGCAGTGCTCCTTCTTCAGGTTACCCCAGGTCTTGATGTTGCTGAGAATATCCCCGCAGTGGTCGTCGCTGAAGACCAACCTGTCAGATGCCACTTCTTTCCCGTGGTGAAAGCTTCTGGCCTTCGCTTGAGCCTCTTGGATGCACATTTCCAACTCTCCAACATGAGCTTCCTCAGCTTTCTCAAAGTCCTTCAGACTCTTCCTCAGCCCTTTGCAGTACTCTTCATGTGATGCCTTCTCTTCTTTGTACTCTTCTTCCTGAGCCGTTAGCAGGGCCTTACATTCCTTGAAAGATTCCTCCAGCTCATTCAAGAGTTCATCCTTTCGATGATTGGCAGCCTTGACGATGTCTCCCAAAACTTTCTTGATGGAGCTCTTCGTCGTCTTGTACGTGTCTGAGAGCACTGCCCGCTCGCTCTGGATTTTATTGATGGTGTCTCCTAACAGTGTACCAGACTGATCAACATCTTTGACGGAAACCCTCAGGGTTGAGAGGAGTTGCTGAGTCTCTTTAGACAAGGACCCTTTGGCTGCTTCCTTCCTCTGATGAGGGCTAGACTCTTGCGATTCCTGAAACAGAAAGATTCTATTAGAGTTGCATCAGTCTGTCACATGATCATACATGATATGGTCACCAATATTGGTGTCCCTAAGTCAAGTGCAATGATGTTTTAGGTTTTCATTGAAATAACAAGCAGTGTTGTAGACTGAGACAAAAGGTGGAGCCTGTCCAAGATTATTACCTGGTTGTCCTAGACTTCAACACCAAGCGTAAGATTACTGTGAAATTAATTATCACATACTGTTATAAAATAATTATGAGAATATCCCCTACAACACAAAAGCAGAATACCACTATGGCTGCGTGAAATATGTATCTATGAGACACTTAGTCAGAACTCATTGGCAAATCTTACCTTTGTTCTCAACTTTGAAACTTGACGTTTTGTGTTACGGTGGTCCAGAAGGTCTTGAATAACGAAGTTCTTGGGAAGCTTTTCCACTCCGCCAAATGGAACTGGATGTTCCCTCCGGCATTTTGGGCAGTGGATCATCGTACCCCGACAACATTGGTCAAGGCAGATGTGGCAATACGTGTGTCCACAGGGCAGCACTTTGGGCTCTCTGTTCTTGCCATATTTTTCCATGCAAACTTTGCATTCTAAAGTGTCGGACACGATGCTGTGATCACCAGATGTGTACGATTCGTCTGATGCCATGACCAGATGTGCTTTCTACATGTAAATCATGAAAAATATGAAAAAGTTGAGTTTTAAACTTGGCCTACATTTAAATATTCCTTTGAATATCAGCCGGCTCTAAAAAAAAAAATGATTTGGAGAAAGTTTTAACTAATGTCATGAGTTTTAATTTCTCCTTTTTGCAGTTTTATTCATGCCACTTTTTTGCATTTAAAACATCTCATTTTAAGCTGTAGAAAAAAGTTATAGCTATTTTGGTCACATTTGTTTTAATCATGAAATTATTATGATGAAATAAGCATTTAAAAAAAAACCAGCATAACATTATGGTTCATCCATTCTTTTTAGATGTAACTTTTAAATATTTCATTCAAAGCAGGCACTTTGCTTCAAACCACATTCTGTAAAATTTAATTGTAGGCATGCATACACACAGTGGGTCATTCCACACATCCATACAAACGTGTGACATTTACATCCGTGTTAAACCTGATGTGTAATTTGCTTCACAAGTATCATTAAAATTGACTGAAACTGATTCGTTTTGCAGGTTTTTTGCTTTTTACATGTAAATGGATTGGAAGTTGGAGATATAGGAGGCAATAAATAACATATTTTGTCTTGAATTTATGAAATCTTGCATTATTTAACATTAAAGCACATGAATAAAAATTGGACCCCAAATTTATGGAATGACCCACGTGTATACATAGGCCCTTAATTCTCTTGTATGTGAAGGTGTGAATATCATTCATTAACACCCGTGCCGTAAGTTCATATTTTTTTTAAAGTAACCCAGATTTTTTTTTTCTAAACCCAGCTTGAACAGTGCATATATCCATGAACACACAATTGTTGGCTTCACTCTGGATGTACACCTGCATGTACCACACCAAAAAGATTTCATAACGTTTTTAAGCTGGATATATGTCATGTACCGGCAGGCCTACATGTGATATTTCATATTTTAAGACAAAATAACCAAAATTGACACTCATACCTGGAAATCAGCATTCACATCGGTTCTTTTTAACATCAGCTTGTCAGTTCCGTTGAAAAATGGCGGCGGGACCGGACTCTGTACCCTCCATGCGCTATATTTAGATTCTGGGGAAATCCCACTGCCTGCCTGCCTGCTGGGCTTGTATCTAATTATAGAACACACACAATGCAGCCAGTGCATACGTGTGGTGTACTGTGTTCATGACCTTAAACCTGGTGACAAAGGAGTGAACCTATACATACATGTACATGTACATCACATTATATTCATGAAGATCACCTGAACTACATGTATTCAGGACAGTTGCATGAATTATGAGTTTCTTTTATGGGATTAATTACCGGGTGTGGAGGGGGGGGGGGTGAATGAATTTGAAGTTTGTCAACAAAAAAGTTTGGCATTGCATGTCATAATACAACAATACAAAAAAATTTAATTTATTTTGTACTATGTTACATGTACCATTCAAGTCAGGATTGACAGGCTTTCGAGTTACAGTGTTTTATTATACTTTTGTCAATCCTGGCCAGCTTGGATTGGATTGTTTTTGTTTAGTTTTGTTTACTTTTGTGGATTGCTTGTTGTACCTTGTAATTTGGCCGAATAAATAATAATAATAATAATAAATATTTAATGTATTTAAACTTTAAAAAAGAAATCCTCTTCTGTAGTCTGTACATGTACAAGGGAAGAGTCTGGGCCTTACTTGAAATATGTTTCTATATTATAGAAAAGAAATTAAAAGGACTTAAATCGTAAATTATTGTTTAAATATAAGTCACTGGGCAAGGAATGGTACATGTGTTATATATAAATGTTTATTCATTTAGTATTGTCATAGGGGGGCCAATAGGGCTGGGGACTGCATCTGAATCGATTGGTCTTGCAATTTATTGTCCCAAAAAGGTTTTTCTTTCGCAAGGTTATTTTTAAAAAATGATCCGGTACCAGCGAAGGAGAGCAAGTACTGCTCGACACCATGGGAACGAGATTGCTGAAGCTTCTGCCTTAAGTCACATCCCTGATTTGTCATGAAATGCAAATTCATGTGCATAAAACAAAAGGATCAGAAAAACCCTACGAACAGGCAAAAAATATTAATAACAGGGGCATATATATGCAAAAATAATTATGTTACATTGCTGTTTCAAATATTGTGTTTCTAATTCTCTTTTGCACAGAGCTGGATCTGTCGTCAGTACGTGTTAAATTGGACAGTGATGCCTTCAACCCTTTAACAACACTGAGCAACTTGACACGGCTGAACCTGTACCGCACAAGGATAACGGAGACAGTGGTCATCAACATCATAAGGTTGGAATTCTTTTAGTGTTTTTTTAACACTTTCATTTACTGCTATAGGTGTGGGTGGAATGAAGTCAGCTTGTGAGAACATCTATTTATTTGCACACCAGTTTTCATCACGTAAATGTGAAATAAAACCCTTCGACGTGTGCAAAATGTTCAACCTGAATGTCATTTGTCCCATTGTGTTAATACAGTGAATATTCCAATCAACGTATCAATCTGTAAGCCCAGTAAATTCCACTTCTCGGAGAGACAATTATGGAGGCTGGTCCCAACGTTTGCAACTTTTTGTAATCACCTGGGTTGCTGATACCCAGACTAGCTGTGGGCACAGATTGATAAGAGCCCCATGAGTACCAGTTAGTGCTGCAATCTGTAAGGGTTAGAATTACATGCCTCACCCTGTGGCCAGACATGCCAAATATGCAGATCCAGACCTTCTGTCTGTACGTATCAGATATCACCTCTCCCAGGTTGATGTGTGTAGGGTGGGTGGTCATGCTGGTGTGCTGACACAGCAGAATCACTGTTAGGGTACTTGGTGCAGCATGGGTGCAGGAACAATGTGCATGTCCTGTACAGTCCACTTCTAGTGTCCCCTACAGAATGTACTTGTATGTGTTCTTATTCCTCCATGGTGTGTGCTGAGAGTTTTTGAACCTTGCCAGTATGGGCTGCAGAGTGTTTCCTTTTCTGGCAAAACATGTCTAGTTTGCTCATCACAATACTAGATGTCCAACATCTTAGAAAACCTGAGTGGAACATTTGGATGGAGGGGATTGTTTATTCCTGGATGGGACCAGTCATTGCCAGTGCAAAGTTTGCATCAAAGTTGCTGACAGTGCTAGTGGTCAGTGGTCTGCCATAATGTTGGTGTACTCTTGGACATGGCATACTTCTTATTCCGCCATGGTCAATTGTCATGATGGTGTACCTTATGTACTTGTGCGTACAGACATGTAATCCTGGTAAGTGAAAAACAGAAACTTGCTATTTACATGATGTTGGGGCAGTATAATTTTCAAAATCTCTTTGTAGAAAGTCTGTGTTTCATCAAAAATGTTTACTAACTATAGTTCTAAATACTAGAAGCAAGAATCAAACTTTCATTTCCGAAGCAAAACAGTTATGATTTGGAAATCTTGCTTACAAACATGACAGATTTGCACAATGCTTATTTATAATCAACCTGGTAAGCTGTCCAAGTACCAAAACACTTTGTTTAGCTGACGTCATGCAAGAAATGTTTTGGGATAGCTGCCATTAAAAAAGTGATGTGTGTGTGTCAATAGGTTTAGTAAAAGTTCAGTTTTTTTTTAGCCAATGTTCACGAAGTAAACTTCCCTTTTATCTACTACCCTGACTACTAGTACTACTAGCGCCATAGTATTATAAGTGATTTTTTTTTCAATCTTCTTATTGAACCTGCGTTTACTTTCAAATTCAAGATGTCAGGCTGGCTTTCACTTTTAGAAATTGAAAACTTTTTGAACTTTTGAAATCGAAGGACCAGTAGCAGAGAAGTGGAGTGTGCCTCGGTCATTGTGTCGCAGTTTAAGCAATATCTTCAGAACCAATTGGCTGATTTCATTGATTTTTGGGTGGTACTACCCGAAGATATCAGGAATTATGATGGGTAAATTTCATTTTTGTAACCTGTGTAGTTTTTAAGTTAGGATTCAAAACAGTTGGCTGCCATGTCGAGGTCTGTTGTTTTTGTCAACAGGGAAAAGTCGCGTGACTAAAGAGCCTACGTAGTAGTACATGGTTCATGTACTTGATGTAGGTCCACAAACATAAATTTATGATTACTTTTTCAACTAATGGATTATTGCCGTTTCGATTACAGTGTTGATTAATTGAATAACTGACTTTCTTTGCCATGTTTGCATAGACTAATTATTCAAAAGCAAAACCTGGTCCACCATTTAATTTTTTTTTCACACACAGACGTCAGCTGTAATGTTTCTGAAAGCATTTGCCCCAAAGGAATTAGTTTATAGTCCTCTAGCCCATACTTGACCAGCACTGACTGCAATTTTTGTACCTAACATAAAGTCTCTAGTGTATAGTTCACTCAAACAAAATCATCCTTAATTTTTTTACCACATGTAATAAGGAGACACATAATAGTCAAGCCCCTTTGGGTACATTAATGGAGACCACATTTATTTTAAGGCTACTACTACTAGGTCCAACCAAATTGAATTAAGAAATTCTACAAGGCCAAACCACAAACTTTAGAGTCTTTATTCCAACTAAGAAAGAAAAGAGAATCCTACCCCAAACAACTGGATCACAGGTACATGTAGTTGAAATAAATTTGAATAGTAACTTACTGGTAGTAACATTAACACATCTGTTGATTGATTGGCAAGGCCTTGGAGAATGGTTTTGTTGATTTTAACCTTTGCTCAGGAGAGAGGGAATATGCTTGGAATGTCTCAGATTTTCAGTCCCCCATCATGTTCACTACATGAACATGTATCAGAAGAATGAAGGCCATACTGCAAAGCCCAAGTCCCCCCTCCTCCAGTCTGCCTAATCTGTGAGTGCCAACAGATGGTGGAAGGTTTAAGTTAGTCAGCAGCTTGTGGTGAGAGTGGTTTGGGAGTGGGAGGGAGTCTTGAGATAACAGTAACTTGAAACTTTGAGGTTTGATAAAGGCAGGGCTATAATAACAGTGTACATCTGGACATCATGAGAAATATCCAATGAGGGCAGTGACTGGGCAAAGCTGGTGTTGTTTGAGTTGGGTGAATTAGGACCATGGAATATTCAGCAAAATACCCCAAGAATGTACAGTATAATCTGATCAGGGAAGGTGCTGTTGAACTGTGAGGAAGCTGGACTTGAGCAACAATAAAAAAAAGTTGAATGATTTCTAAGCTCTGGCAACAGAGCTTCTACATGTCTCTCGGGTGTTGGTCGGTCAGTTGGTTCCCCCAAAAAAATGACCAAAAACGAACCCCCAACTCACCCAAAAAACTTTAAGAACCAAATTGTAACTGTCCCAGAAAAGCAAACAAAATACATTGAATACTTGACAAAAGGTTTTGTAAAAATGTGTGACCTTGTTATGATTTTTTTAGGAATAGAGGCAAGATAACGTGTGGTAATGTAATAGTCACATGGTAAAGGCACTGGGGAGTGTTAGCTTGAAGGGCTAGGGGCCTTCTTCTTCCTTTGTTCCCTAACAGACCTTGGAAAGCACCTGTGCACTATAAATTACATGTACCTTGGCTCTAGCCTCCGGCCCTGCGTTACTATTATGGGTCTCAAGGGGGGCATTTGGGAGGGGGAGATTGACCAAAAGTATGGTGTTCCATATTTGCCATCAGCATTGCATTTTTGAGCTCTGACAGGGATCATATTGATTGATTTCATGCAAGACGTTCATGTAAGACTTCTTGCAACATGGCCGGAGCTTATTGTGCACTCACACTTGTTTCCTACAACATTTGCTTTTGCTGTAATTTTCTGAAATGAATGGATTTGGTGGTTAGTATTTTATAGTGTCACACTGATATGATCTGTTTACAGTTTAGTGTTCATGAATGCTGGAAAAACCAAAGGAGAAAATGCTGTTCTTTTAATATTGTTAACGGTTCTGATAAGCATACACATGCATGAACACAACGCGAAACAACGGACTGGTCGATGACGCCTACAGGTGGCATATGTGTCAACGTACATGTATCTGGATATGAAACCTTTATCGTCAGTTTTACTTTTGTTTGTGAAGTATTCTGCTTATTTTTTTACTCTTCCCCTGTGCAGAAATTCACCCAAACTGGAGCATTTGAATCTAGGAGCAATACAGACAATACAAAGCTTTGACAATGTGGTAGCTGAACTGGTTAAGTGCAAGTAAGTAACTGTCATTTGATTTCTTACATGTATGTTGACATGTTAGTGGGGCAGATAGGGAAATAGTTGGGGGAATTGTGCCTTTGAGTTTGATGATGAAAGCATGGAATTTGGCAGACAGTCAGAGCATAGCTCTATGGTCAGAGTATGTCACGAGAAAGATGTGTGGCTGTAGGGCCATCACAGATTTGTCCTGTGACAATTGTCTTGTGACATGAATAAACTATAAAAGAGTAGGCATTTGTAACAAGTTCAAGCATGAGTACGCATATGACAAAGTACCGCTACAGGTATTCAGTATTCCATGATTAAGTGAAGCCATTCTTGAGACTATGCTATTGCATATTTATGGCAGATACCTACTAAGCTTGAATCTATGGCGTGCAAGGTCCCTGACGATTACAGGCCTCGGTGCTCTATCAGAAGGATGCAAGAATCTACAGGAGATTGACTTGGGATGGTGGTAAGTAGGCAACTTCTATCAAATATAAAATAATGATACATTTATAAACACCCAGGACACTTTACCTATTTCTGTTGGTTAAGAGCATACTATCATTTGCAGCTATTCAAAAAGTAACTGACAAAATTATTGTTAAAAAAACATACTTGGTTAACAAATTGCAATAACTCTTAATCTTAACTCCATGTGAAATTCTTCTTTCTGGCATGCTGTCATTTTGAAAAAAAAAAAAAAAGTAAAAGAAGGTCGTTTCCAAAGATGCGTCTTTTAGATGCATTTTTGGAAATTTCCGTTAATAGTTCGTTTTTAATTTGGCAAAGCAGTGAACGGGTGCATGCAAGCATTGACACGACGTACAGGCACACACGGTTGCTATTTAACTCTTTTGTTCAGTGCGTGACATCGCATAGCTGCAATCAGCTGAATGAGAACGTGTCCCGGACGCTGAATTTGGGCGCAATTCACAACATGACTTGGCAACTTTCGAATTGAAATCGAGATCATTGCTTTCTCGGAATATACAGCATTCACTAAGCTAAGAGTAGTTTTGTTTCCTGATGTTTGCAAATGTTGTATATTCCCTTTAATGCTCACTCCCTACAAAGTTAATCCCAACTTGCCTGAGTCTTCCCTTTCCTTTACCTGAGAAAAAAAACCGAGTAATGTATCTTCTTCTTTTTTTCAGTGTCCAGTTGAGAGGCACTCAGTTTTCGTCGAGTTTTGTGAGTTTTGTGCAGTCCTGCAGGAAGTTACGGAAGCTGTTTCTAACTGCAGTCAGGTGAGAATAATAGGGACAAAGGAGTAATGCAAGATATGTGATCTGCACAAAATCATTGTGTACTATTGGATGGCTTTGAGGGGGAATACAAGAATATATTGCACAAGCTATAACAATATTGCATGAGTCGCGTAATATATTCTTGTATCCCCCGAATAAAAAGCCATCCAACATTGTTATAATAATTTATATTAGGCTGACTAGCTTGATCCGCAAGAAATAAATTTCAGGACACTGCCTTTATTTCTCAAATTTCGTCAAATTATCACCGCTCGAAGCTGCCATTGTGGATGTTGACAACAGTGTGCATTTATCCTGCTAGTGCTGCATCCGCGTGCCGCGAGCTATGCTCTGTTAACTGGTTCAAAGCATAGCTGTATCAAGTCACATAGTCACAGCCAGTCAATCCTGCTCTATGTAGCTGGGGGCTCTCAGTTGTTCAACTGTTGAAAACAGTCACTTGATAGATATTGACTGAATCTATGCTCTGCGGGTAATTCATGTTTTGCATTATTGGCTTGTACAATGCAGGAGCGTTTCCAATAACGACATGAACGCCATTGCTGCCTACTTACCAGACTTGGAACAACTGGACGTCCTTGGTACGTTATCGGTGTCTACAGATGGTGTGCAGAGGTATGTCAAAGCAAGATCCAAATACTAACGGAAGACATTATTTCCAAAATGCACTAGACACCATTTTGTTACATTTGTACCGTTTAGAATCCTGCTCGCTCCTAGCTGGCTGCCCATGGTCAGTTTGGACAGGTCTTATATTGTTCAACACAATTTAAGAAGAAAAAAAATAATTTTTGAAATAAAATTTTCAATTTTAGGAGACTATTTCACAAAACAGCGTGTAACTTATGCTGTTGAAGAATCTACTGTTGTAGCATATAATGTTGCACAGCTGGGCCATTGTACTTACAATTGATTCATGAAATTTATTGAATACAGGCATGCAACTTTTCCTCGGATCCACTGATTTCCTAATTTTTATTTCTCTGGAATGCCATTGCAAATTGAAAAACACTTTACAAAGTCTTGTGCGGTTTGGAATTTCCTCATTTTTTCCTAAATTCCCAGCTGCATGTCTGTGGAAAAAAAGATGTGGATCAGAAAATAAAGTTTAGTTTGCAGTTTTTATCATGGACATGGTTGCATTTTGTATGGTCTTATGCATCTTAATCTTTATATTTTGAAAAAATAAGCTTATTTACAAATTATGTAAAAAGCCAGAATCTTCACTATATTATTTTTTTTATTGTCAACCATGGCAATGCTACTAGCCAACTACTGTGCATTTCACCAATCTCACACTCCAGAATACTGGAAAGCTGCCCAAAGATGCGTTTCTGTGACCTGTCGTTCTGCAACAGCATGTCCGATATGGAAATCATCGTGTTAAGGGCAGCCTACCCAAAGGTCACTATACAGAGGAGCTTTGTCACCTCTTGACCTCTGCCCTCTGACCTGTCAGCATCACGTCATCAATGTGTCAAGCTGGAGGACTGATCTGGCAGATCGAAGGTGGAATGCTGGGTCTTGATGATACGGATGCTCTGTAAGTAGACCAGCATCAGGAATCGGTGTCAGAAGCGGGATGTCAGCTAATCAAGACACAGGATTTTGTCTAGAGCACCAATCAAATATTTTGATCCTCCGGTGCTCTGTAAGTAGTAAGCAGTCAAGACTTGTGATGAGAATTGTATCACGACAGGGTTTGTCTCTCTGTTCACTATGCAAAGTACTGATGAAATCCATGTATTTTAGGATTTGGTTTTTAGTTCAGGTCTTATGGAGTATCATTTTTAACTTTGAAGTTTTCTCAGGGCCTTTAAAAAAATATACTAACAGCTGTAGGTATTAAAGTACTTTCCAAAACCTCACCGCACTAAACATAGTTCTTACATTAGATTTGCAGTGGAATCCTTGTCCTAATTCAGGCATCAATAGCCAAACATTTGAGTTCCAGTTGAATCCAGAGCTGGGTAAATCAAAAACCAGTTGAGGCAAGACATGCATGAAATGACATTGAACATTCAACCAATTTGTGGACCTCAATTAGAGCCACTACTGTGCGTGGAGATACCGACACACTCATTGCCCCTCTGACCAAAAGGGTTGCACCTCAACTCGCAACATGTGGATGTGCATGGTACCACATCAGCGATGGCATCTAATTGTGTTTTAAGGAAAAGTGAAGCATTGGTTTCTAGTGATGATTTTTTCTTCCTGCTCTTGATTCTTGCAGCGGCTTGAGCCTTAGACTTACAAGCCAGACGAGGCACTTTTGTTTATTTGAGCTCATTCAGGAAGCAACAAAAAAAAAAACTTGCCTCACCATCATCTTGTAAATGTTGTCAGTCAGCTTGGTCTACTGTTCCTTCTTATTGGCCGTCTTAGAATTTTGCGTCTTGTCAGGTCATAAGATGTAGTCAACCTGTTTAGCAGCTTGGCGTTCGAGGAAAATAACCCTCCACAAAGGGTCAGTAATAGTAGCCTTTGAAATCGATGACAAATTTCAACCCTCATGCTATGATTGGATGGCTTAACTTTGATTTGCATTTTTAAAGACACCATTGTAATGTTGTGTTATGCAGGAATTCTTAATCTTAATGGCTGCGCACTTGGCAATCAGCAACATTAAATAATCATCACACATGACAAAAGAAAGTTATTTTGCTATTATGAGAAGGTTGTGTTCTTCAAACTTTCTCAACTACATTATTTACAGTAATTGTGCATTGGGTTAAAGTTTACAAAACATTGATGACCATGGTCATCAAGAACAAGAGCCGGTTCAGTTGAGTTCATGTACTTACCTGAGCTCGCTTGCTTGCTTGCTTGTGGGTTGAGACGACTTCTCAGGGTGCTGTCTCTCGTTGTAGTGTTGGATTTGGATCGGAAGTCTTGAATCGCTTGTCTTGGGTAAGGTGATGGCATTGGCGATGTGCAAAGATGATCACTTGGCTTTGGGCATGCCAAGATCTGAAGAACTTAAGCTATAGAAGCTGTTGGAGTTTGATGTGTGTGTGATCTCCATGCCTCGTTCCATCAGCAGAAAGTGACTGGCAATCTTTGCCAGCAGAGATTGAAGAATTAGCTCTCTTGAGTCAGTCCTTCTAGCCAAGGGTCTCAAATGGTCCTTAGACTCTGTAACTCACATATCGGTACAATGTAGTCTTATTTTGTGGTATTCCCATCTAACTGATTACCTGTATTTAACTTGAGGAGACTATTGCCTTTAAATTCATGTTTCCTTCTCACCTTCTTGACGAAAGAACTTAATTTTGTCCTTCGCTGAAATGACCATGTTCAGCTTATTTCTGCCATAGGTAGAAGGCCGTTTTAGTGTCACTCCTGGAGGCATACCCACTGCGTGAATTTCTGAAAGGTGCTTGTAGGATATCTTTTTTTTCCCCCGTTGCTTCCTCTACATAAAACACACAGGTAGTTGGGGTGCAGCCCCATATCTCAAAGGAAGGTCGGCGAAGGGCACAGCTCAAGGACAAACAGTCTGAAGTCGAACAAGGGATCTTGCAGCGTCGGTGGGAGTCCCAGGTGGACGGGAGGTGCAGAAATTAAATTATAGACAAGAATAATATTATTGTGTGCCAATATCTACAGTTTATTGACTGGTTGATGAAATGCATGTAGTTATTTGTTAGTTTTGGTGGCCTGATGGTAGTTGAGAAACAGTCGTTTCCTCAACCGGTTCCTCCACTCACCCGACATCTCTCTCTTTTGGCAAATGCATCGCTGGACCGTTTTTTTTTTAGATGTTTCTGTCACTGGGGTAGTTGAGAACGATGGTGACTTCAACGATGGCACAGCATCCTTCCGCACATGATATCTACAATCTAGCCCCAAAGACACTTTCACTGTAGACTGCGGGTATTGGCAGTCGGCAGTGAAATGCTCGCCACAGACGAGTCTTGCGTCGTCTCAACAAACTTGATCCACTGCCGACGAACGACCTCATTCTTTGGAAGTTCTAAAAATCTCAATTCTGAATCTTTTGCAGAATTTCTCATTAAACCTCCGATCACACAGGATTTGGACATTTTCCTAAAATCACGGAGAAAGGAGCAAAAACTTCATTGGTCTTCAAATAAAGTTCAACTCAGCCTGTATTTTTTCTTTGTTTGCTTCGATCTGACTGGAAAAGTTGGAACCTGGACTCGGACCAGATCACCTTGCTCCAGTCATCTGAGTCCAGGCTGCCTGCTCTCTGGCCCAAGCTATCCGGTGGGCCTTGTGGTCTGCAGTAAGGCGGGGCTTGTGCCTAGCTACTCTGCCATTTAGGCCATCAGCTGCCTATCCGCGGGAAACAGTCGAGCGATGGATACCAACGCCGGTCACGTCAGCATGATCGATGGCCAACTCAGGGGCAGTCAGGACTTGGTTGCAGCGGGAATTCCGCACACGGTGTGGTCATCTCTTCTGTTGTCTTTCTTGGACGACCAGATCTTGATGCATTCTACATAGAATCATTCTCTTCCAATTTCTTCAAAATATACCTCACGGAACCCTCCCAGATCTCGAGCCTCCGGGCAACTCACGATTGGGAATTCCCTCCCCATGCAGGGCATGGATCATCCCTTTTTGGTGATTGTTGAGCTGAGATTTGTGCGGCATTGTGAAACGTTCGGTCGCACTCACATGCAAATTAACTATCTTTTAATATGTCCAGGGGATTCTATGTCCAATATTTATTAATGGATGAACAAAGTAAACATAGAAAAGTGGCAGGAGCGGTATCCTACTCCTGCCAGTTTTCTTTGTTCACTTTTAAATATTCTGACGAACTTCACAGTTGAGATTGTTCCAACCTTCCCATGGGACTCTAGCACAGACACACCCCAACCAACTGCAGGAGATTCTTGTGTGCCTCCAGCTTGTATATTTGCCTTGCTTCATGTACATGTAGGACGCTCTCACACAGTTTTGGCACAGGTAGTTTGTCAGGATTTTATCAATTGCTTGATGAACACCAGCATTCCTTTGAAAGTCGTTTTGAGACATTCACTGTTGGCTCCGGAACCTACAACTTCTTCGGTCGGAAACAAGTCCCTTGTTATCATCATTGAATGGGGAAGTTGCTTAGTCATATGATGCTAAGCATCCCAGGCTGCCAGCCGCTTTTCTGAAGCTTTTGGAAAGCCATAGTTTTGAGTACATTTACAATTTGTACTGCATGAACCATACCTTTTACGGCATTGAGCTTGTTTGGGCTGAGGGGTGTTTTCACTTCCTGGCTTTCTTTGAATCGAGAACAAATTTTGCCCTAGACTAAGCAGTCTTTTAGCTCTTCTGTGTCCCACGTGGCCTCTGCCAACTTGTCCAGGTATAAATCAACATTGCTTATATTTACACATGCGAAATGATACCAAAGATCACAATTATTGCACTGGATCCACTGCAAAGTTTTCGTCTTTGGTTGACAGCAAGTGGAACAGGCATATCTCTTATCTTCCGCAGTGACTTGTGTATTATGCAATCCTTGATGTACCTCCTGTACATTGGTACGTGCTGCTGCCGCATGATCATTGGTGGCATCTTGGCAAGAATTGCTTCTGCATACTGAACAAAAACTACAGACTCCTTTATGTCATCTGACAGACTATCCCATAGTGTGAGTGCATGACCACTTAATTTGGCGAGGAGGAGGGTGGCTAGGTCAGGTTGAGTTTCGTGGGGATTAGCATTAATGGCTACCTCGAGCCAGTGACACCAAAGAGTGAAATCTTCGGTGCCGTTTCCAGAGAATGGGGCAGGGAGTTCGGTCTTAAAATACCGTAATGGGGAGTGTTCTACTACTCGTGGGACAGGGAGACATGGCTAGGGCAGTTGGTGCAGTGTAAGAAAAAACAATGCAAAGATAAATAAACATAAAAGTAATGAACCTAAAAAAGGAACTAATAAGGCTACTATCATAAACAATGGCAATGATAATTGGCTAACTACATGTAGGAGCAATGTGCACAATTTACAAAATATGATGAAATACGAGTGAAGAAGGAAAACACAGTTAATTAAAATCGTCTAAAAATGTTGTGCGAGAACAAAATAACTTGCAAGAAGACGCCAGTTGGGCACTGTCAGCATGGTTCCATCGGCGATGCACTGTCCACAGGGACGATTGTGTTCTTCTCCAGAAGACAATCATCTCGGGAGGGCAAAAGATGCTTGCCCACAACGTATCACACTTATGTAACTCCGTTGAAATCCTTTCCTTCAGTGCTGTCTCCTTCTGTGCCCTCTTCTCTTTCTGCTCATTTTTCTCCTTCATTTTCTCTGCTCTGGTGGCTTTTGTCCACCTACATTGTACATCTATCTGTACAGACTGGCACAAATTTCACCTCTGTCATTCTGTAGTCTTCAATCAAGGCTCTGTCAAGACTTCTTACTCCCATCATCATCTCCCTCAAGTGGCTCACACTCAGCAGCACACTTCCCATCATCTTCTTTGTGTCCCCCCCCCTCCCCCTGCATACAACGATTTCTCTCCGTCCTTATCCAGCCACATATTGCCTCAGGAGGGCAAAAGATGCCAAGTGGAAGGGTAGGTATGTTTTTATTGACTCTGAGCCAGTCCGGAGTCTCGCCGCGCATGAGGGTTTGTTCTAGCTTTGTTGCCTGTTTCCGAACCTGATTTCTCAGGCTGGCCAGCGGATTACTTCTATTTTGGCACAGTGTACCACCCTAAGTGCGTCTGGAGTGAGCCTGATGTGCCCGTCTGGATTTTGGCATCAATCAGGCTCAAACCCGCTGTTTTGACTGATGCTAGTTGGTCCTTCAGCGAGATAAGCTTCGAACAGTATTCGTTCAGAATCAGGTTACCCAATTCCACCGTGCATTCTGCCAGTTTTCTTTTCCACGAGACAATCATTTTGGGAGGGCAAGAAATGCCAAGTGAAAGGGTAGGTATGCTCTCTCTCTCTTGCAAGAAACTCTTTCCCTTTGGATCTCTGCATGAAAATCAAACAGCATGCAAATAACTTAATCATATAAGGCAGAATCATATTTGAAAAATAAACAGACAAATACAAACATACACGTAAGCTAATTAACTGACCTTGAACATGACCTGAGGGTTTCACTTCCTTTTTGGGTTTGTCCTGTTGTTTATTCTCTATTAAAAACATCAAATGAAGCAGGAATGAGTGAATATTTTGTTTTGGCTTCTGCAGGTCGATCAGCACATACTCATTTAGTGACGTAGTGACCTGTACCTCTTCGTTGGTCTCCCACCACTGAACATATTCAACAGACCACTTTTTGACTGTTCATCCTTGAACACCTTTTTCCTATACCTCGTCTGCACTCTCAACAAATCACCCTGTTCTCTTTCATTCTTTCCATGCAGTCTTTCATCCATCTGTCTCACACTCACCCACAACGTATCACACTTATGTAACTCCATTGAAATTCTTTCCTTCAGTGCTGTCTCCTTCTGTTCCCTCTTCTCTTTCTGCTCATTTTTCTCCTTCATTTTCTCTGCTCTGGTAGCTTTTGTCCACCTACATTGTACATCTATACGTACAGACTGGCACAAATTGCACTTCTGTCATTCTGTAGTCTTCAATCAAGGGCTCTGCCAGGACTTCTTACTCCCATCGTCATCTCCCTGAAGTGGCTCAGACTCAACAGCACACTTCCCATCATCTTCTTTGCCCCCCCCCCCCCTCCCCCTGCATACCACGATTTCTCTCCGTCCTTATCCAGCTACATGTTGCCTCAGGAGGGCAAAAGATGCCAAGTGGAAGGGTAGGTATGTTTTTATTGACTCTGAGCCAGTCCGGAGTCTCGCCGCGCGTAAGGGTTTGTTCTAGCTTTGTAGCCTGTTTCCGAACCCGATTTCTCAGGCCAGCCAGCGGATTACTTCTATTTTGGCACGGTGTACCACCCTAAGTGCATCTGGAGTGAGCCTGATGTGGCCGTCTGGATGTTGGCATCAATCAGGCTCAAACCCGCTGTTTTGACTATGCTAGTTGGTTCTTCAGCGAGATAAGCTTCGAACGGTATTCATTCAGAATCAGGTTACCCAATTCCACTGTGCATTTTGCCAGTTTTCTTTTCCACGAGACAATCATTTTGGGAGGGCAAGAGATGCCAAGTGAAAGGGGAGGTATGTTTTTATTGACTCTGAGCCAGTCTGGAGCCTAAAGCCCCCCCCCCCCAAAAAAAGCTTCCTGACGACAACTATTGGTGATGCCTGTTCCTGAATGTGTCTCCGAACCTCCTGATGCTGAGAGGAGGGAAGTGACCGATAGCTTTGTTTGATAGGAAGGGCATCCTCAGGGTCTATGGTGTGCTTTACTGTGTCAAAGTAACCCACATCCCTGTCATGTCTGGAAAACACACCATTGTACTTCTCTGCAGGAGGGTAGACTAGAACTATTAAACTGGGCAGTTGCTTGTACTGGTACATTAGAGCCTGCACTAGCACAGATTCAGTCTTCTGTGTACTCATGCCAGACTTTGTTTTTTTCTGATGCCTCTTCCTCAGTGGATAAAATCATTTTGCCCCTAGTGCTGCGTGACATATATGGGAAGCCATATTTACCATAACATTTTCTGCGCAGACCGCGATCCCCCGTATGGCATTTGAAGCCTTAACTGCCATGGTTTTCATTCTATCAATTAGTTTTTAAGAATGCAATGGCCTTAGCCTGTGTCCTTTGACTTGCATCATCAGCAAAACGATCTTGCAGTTGTTTACTTAGTGTGGCACTGTTGCAGAGGAACATTATTTGAACTGAAATTTGCGCGACTGATGGCAGAGCATAGTGATCTGTTCAAAGGCGACAGATCGAGTTGTTTTACAGTTTCAAAACCAGTTCTAGTCTTCATTTGTGTGTTCAAGCCTGCTGCCAGACATCCATCTGCATCAACGGTGACACTGTTGACTAGTAGGGGCTCTTTGCATTGCAAAAGGTTTTCAACACATTGAGGGCACTTTGTCCTTTCTCCTTTGGCTTGCCTAATTTCTCTGCTTTTGCACAGTTTATTTCTGTGATTTTCTCACACCCTGTTCTTGAGAGTCAGAGAGTTTTCTCTGTAAGTAGCAATTGTTGATGAATTGGCTGCTTAAAGATCTTGACCATGACGATAGTGAGCATGCTCACGAGTGGAACATGGTATGTCGCTTACCTCAGCTCCTGTGTCAATGAGAAATTGTTGTGTTCTCTCTATCTTAAGAATATGAACATGTACAAGGTATTCCCATCTTGCTGTGAATCAATTCTTGTTGGTATTTTTTTTCTTCAAAAATTAAGGCTTGATGGACCGCCATTCCCGCTCAACAGTACTCTGTTTCAAAGCATTGGGGTAAACTATACGTGGAAGGAGTTCTGAGAAGAAAATCACTGCATGTGGGAACATCTTGCGTGTGGCAACAAGGCATTGACGGGCCATAAAAGTCAGCAACTGTTTGTGAGCAAGGCTGAGGTCATTGGACCCAACATGCAGCATGATGATGTCCGGCATCTGTGTGGCGTTGTGCTATACTTGAGTTATGAGTTCATCGAATCGGTGAAGCCGCACTCCCCGCCGACCCTTCCACTGGATGTGGGCCAGCCTTTGCATCTCCCCCCAGGGTGAAACGTCCGCCACATGAGATGATCAGGTCACAAACGAATCCCCAACAACCAAGACTGTTGGTTTTACTGGGGAATCTCTTGCAAGTTAGACTGGCCACCTGGTCCTCTCAGTTTTTTAATGGGCTACTGAAGGACAGTGGCAGTCTAGCACTTGCTTCTTTACAAATGTTGCCAATTCTTGTCCTTAGAGAGCCAACATTCATACATGTACCGGTGGAATAAAGCAGAACTCTCCAATCGCAAGATTTAAGTAATTCTCCTTGTACATCGTCTAACTCTGTTTTTGCCTGCGCTCGTGTTAAAATAAACATTTCTTTGGCATGGATTTCTCCACACATTTTATCAAGATCATGCCCTTATAGGACGTCCCTTTCTAGTCCCTCTAGAGCTGCGACCACAACTTGTCCTGAAACTACTGCACAATGCAGTTTAACCAATGTCAAGGGTACAGTCACCTGTCCCCCTACTCCATGGAGAGTGACATGCCTACCTGGCAGATAACACTCAGGAGGAACAATTTTGCTTTGACTGCGGTTTGTGTGCAAGCCGAGTCTCTCAAGATGCGGACTTGTTTACCTTCTACTGTCCCTGCAATCATACACTTGTTCTAACAGTGTTTCCGCAGGGTCAATTTGCACTGCGTTTAACCCTTGTTCTACGTTTACTTCACACCTTTTAACTGACTTGGGATTTGGACCCTTGTTGTGTGATTTACTTTGACCAGACATATCATTGTCTGCCTTAGGCACTGCCTCGGCACGTGCCTGACTACTACTGTTACTTTTACTTTTGCTGCCCTTGCTGACTTGTAACCTTAAAGGGCAAAATGGACTAATATGTCCATACTCATGACAGTGATAACACTGCCTTTCACTGACCGGTATGTATGGTTTGGACCTACCAGGATCATTACTGTCCTGCAGCTTATTCTTAGTGCCTATACAGGCACACTACTACTAGTAATAGCACCCTGTCCCAGGCTCCTGTTTGTAACTAACTTTGCCACCGAATGGTGTTCAGAGTGGCTGATACTCTCACTACCTAAGAAAAATTAGGTTTATTGCTAGGTATTTCTAGATTTTCAGTTCCCTTTCTGCAAATCTACTTTATACCAGTAGTCGGACCCCCCTCTATTTGCCACATATGCATCTGCCATATCTGCAAATTCCTTACAAGTATGAGGATTCCGCCTTAAGATGTATTTTGAGGTAATACGGCAATTTATTCATTGCCTGTTCCACGATCATGAGACCAAAAATTTCTGATGGGTCTCAACATTCCCATCCAGACTGTCTTTCAGTCTCTGCAGATTTCTGTAGCCATGCAAAGGATGGTTTCTGCGCATGCAAGCCTCTTGCGCAAGCTCACATTTACAAAATGATGTCTTACAATGACAAGCTGTAAACTGTATTGGTCTATGTGGTGATTGAGCCTTCAGTCTTATCAATTGTTACAAGATGCTATCTTTCAGGTAGAACCCATTTCAGAAGTTAGTCTGTTGTTGCATGCTCTCAATACCACGGTCCAGTAGCTGACTGATCTTGTTTTGGAGGAAGATATTCATTCTTCTGACCTTTTGCTAAAAAAACCACTACTACATGTACTTCTCACTTTGTTTCTGGCTTTCATTCTGCATAGTGCAGACTGGATACGAAAAAGCCTCATGGCACATCTTTCTTACCATGGTGCTAATGCAAAAGTCGAACACGGCCTGCAGACAGCTGACTGGTGATGATATCTTGATGAATGTGTTCTTTTTGCTTCATAAATGAGCGGCGGTACTACATGTACCTTATAATAGTTAACCTGCAAAATAAGAGGTTTTTAGCCTTTGGGTTGCTTGCTGTGGCAATTGAGCCATCATTATTTTCTAGGTATACTTTAACAAGAGGAACTTGTGCTTCACTTTTCTTTATAAACTCTTGCTATCTAAATATTTCATATGAATTTAATCACTTATTGGTTTAGCTCTGTATTTTAAGTTGTGTCAATATGCAAATTGCAACCTCTTTTTTCGTTGATTTTTTTTTGCTGCACATAAAAAAGTTGAAAAGTGTGCAGTGCATACTGCTTGGTATTGCAGGTTTGCATACGTCTTAAAAGCCATGTAAACCCGTTTCAGAACAGTGTTCCAAAGTTGCACCAAACTAATTTATTTCGAATCTTCCAATTAAATTCCAACCCCGGTTCGCGTACAAGTTGAAAAGGTTAAAGATGCAGACCCTGAACTCTTCAAAAAATTGCCTTTTTTTTCGCCCCATGAATGTTCAAGTTGTATGTTTGTTTTCACGAAAACCCATTTTATTACCCGTGTTTGATGGGCCCTGGTTCTGCCTTAATTTTGTAAAAAGACATGTATGCAGTGTAGTACTCTTTCATATTTCACTATTGTAATATTATTTATTTTGTTATCCTAACTGGCACGAGGGAGTTTACATAAAAATTTACATAAAAGTTTTTAACTGAAAGGTTTATATTGTGATTTGTCTTGCCTTAAAATTGTTTGTATGATTAAAAGCAATGAAATGTAATGCAATTGATTTGATATTTAGATTAATTACACCATTCGGTATCTATATAGGACAACACCAGTAAAATTTAATACCAGATGGTCCTATATAGATACCAATGGTGTGAATTTAACACTGCAGTTTTTGCAGTGTACTTGGCTCTTGGTTTTTTGGCACATTGTTGTATCTTGTCGGCATTTTATGCAATGTGTATACTTCTAGATCCCTTTAAAAACTTGTGAACAGCGATGAGGAAGTTATGAGGGGAGAATATATTTTCTTATATAAGAACTTATAAGGAATTGTTTGGGAAATGAATATCCAAACATTGGATATTATGTTTGGGACAAATTGATGAGTTGTAATTTAGTTGAACAAAGTGAGTTTCTTTAACTTTGGTTTTATCACAAATCATGAACATGTACATGAAGTAGTTAGAAAAAAGTCTTATTTCCAGCTGTTTAAACAGCATTATGGAAGTGGTAAATTTAAACTGTTTCAACTTGTTCATTTTTCTCCCATCCTTTGTATCAAAACTCCTAAGCCACGCTCTGCCCCTATGGACTTGCTTGGGGAAAAAATTGATGTTAAAAAAATATGTTAACAATATTTTTATACCTATATGTATGTACAAAACAAATCCCTGTGCATTTTTTTCGTAGAAAATATTCTTCAATATCAATTGAAATAAAAGTTTATTGAGTAATTGAGAATAATAGCAGTACGCGTATATCGGGGCACCATGTACCATGATAGTTGCTATTGGGCAATTCCGTAAATTTGGACGCACATGTCAGACAGTATAATGAGCTTTTGTTGGTACTGTGAATGTGATAATGTGATCTAATGGAGAGAAAACAAATGTACCACTAGTTTGATGTATTCCAATACACTGACCCTCATAATGAACTTAGTCACCTGATGATTACGAAAGGGGGTGTATACATAAAATGTATTATTATCAATCAGTATTGTATACTTTAAATATGAGCATAGTAATTTTTTTCATTTTATATTTAATGAAAATTACAGTTTTTGTCACATTCCACATCTCTTATGAATAGACGGCCACTTTTTGTACTGTTTTGTAGTGATTTTTGTGAATTCGTTTCCCTCTTCACTCACTGCGCTTGATATTTAACTACACAATTTTAAAATAATCTTCACTTTTTTGTAATAACAGTGAATTGTTTAGTATTATTGTATACTTATATGCAAATAAATGCACAATTATGAGATAAGAATTTTCAGATGAGTGTTGTTACATGTATGTGTTTTATTTAAGGTTCGCGTCAGTTTTGGACATTCTTGTCAGGTTTTTTTTCTCTATATCGATAAGTACATGTACTTGGAATTTTGTTATAAAGCAGGTATTTTTAAAACGATTTTTGTATTCAATTATAACCCCAGCGATAGTCTGCATAACAAAAAGTGTCAAACCATTTTTATTTAGGCCAAAAAAAAATAGTTCTGCTTCCGGTTTCCCTACCTACCCTAGTTCTGTTATGGGAAACTGGGGGGAAAAAGACCAAAACCATCAATTTCTATACCCTTGCCTACACCCAGACACCTCCATATGATCGTACACACACAAAAAGTGACCCCAAAAATGCCGAATCTAAAGGCGTACCGCATGTTGACGTTACAAACTAACGTCGTTGATGACTCGACACTGAACATAAACTGCGCGTATGCACGGGCAAAATTTATTTGTTACGTCATGACACGCCATACATCCACCATTGTTCTTCCTTTTTCTAAACCGCGTGCGCGCTGTTCGGACGCCCAAGATGTCACTTTTGACCAATCAGACGAGCGCAAAATTATATCGCGCGCACAACACACAATGGCTGAAAGGGTTACCTTGCTTGGTGCATGCATTGTATGCAGAAACTTAGATACCGATGATGTTTTCAAACATTACAGCTTACTCAAGACAAACGGTGAATCTTATTCTTGCTTCATTGTCACATTACCGCTCTTAGTGAACTCGGAAATATCAAGAAAAATCTGCAAAATGGCTGCTTATCCAGGAGAAGGGAGTCAAATGTCAAATTATGGCTTAAAAGTACCAACACCAGAGGAGCTAAAACTGCTCTGGGAAGAAATAGTCGGGGTAAGCTCATGAACTTCAAGAAAGGGAGAACAAAATCATAATAAACATAATTATGATAATTTTCTCTTTTGAATTACATGTATTGTTCGATAGTTCCTCTATTTGAATAAGTTCAACTATTTTTGTGCATTTTATTTTAATAAATATAAAGTAATAAATATAAGGGACAATAATTTCGTGTTGCAATCTTTGGTTTGATTTTTATATGAGAATTAGTGTTCAGCGCACTATGTTTATTATACATGTATATACAATATGCTCTTTTAACATCTTTTAAATTAATCAAGCTCATTTAAGTCCATTTTAAAGGTTTTTTTTATTAAACTTTATTTGTAAGCGAGAACGTAGGATCCGTGCAAACCATCTAGCCACCAAAGGGGCGGGGTCGCGCGAGCATTGGCCGGGGGTCCAACATCAGCAACCCACTGAAGAACAGATGAAAACGAAGTACACTTACTTCAACAACAACAAAGAGGTCAGAAAAGAAAGTGCATTATGATTTTTTACTAGTTTCAGTTCAATAACTCAGTCTTAGAATACAAATTATTTTACATTTCAAAACATTAATTTCAATAACACGCTATTAAGAAAAAGGCTTGGGAATAATGAGAATAGCTGCTCTTTCGTGATTTAGTAGCCTATAGTTAATCGTCGGGTGATGATACCTCGTTTGAAGTGTTTTTCAAAACAGAAGAGTTGGCTATAAAAACAGGACATTTTATGATTTAACATTCTTGCAGTTTGGCCCCTACTCCACGTATGACCGGTTGTTCCACGTGAAGGAAGGCTACGAGAGCAAATTGCACAGAGATGATCGTGAGCATACTATCGGACTCAATGTTCACGAAGAGGTAAATAACTCAAGGTTTTCGAGGGATTATCGGAATCAAATCTCTGAAAGGAAGGAACGAAAAGTCGTCTCTCCCCCCCCCCCCCCACCTTTAAAAAAAAAACCCAGTCATTAGGCCAAAAAAAAAAGTCTCCGGTTTCTGGTATGCGCGCGCGTCGCCGTAGCCATGCGCGTCGGCAAAATGAAAAAGTTTTTTTTTCAATAAAAGATGATGTCTCAAAACCGCCAAACTCACTGGTTTGACTGGAATTCTGCTGCTGCACAATTTTAACGTGTTTTTAGACGGGGTTATGATCGAGAATAAGCTTTATGTGGCCTCTCTGGACTCCCATATATTTGCACTAAGTTTAGTCGGGCACCATTTGCAGTCATCAGCCGACATTTGAAGCCAAAAAAAAAAAAAAAACAGGTAAAAAAAAAAAAAAGCCGCGTCGCCGCACCACTTTTGGGGCAAGCTCCATACCAGAAACCGGAGACTTTTTTTTTGGCCTTAGGATGTGCAAGCGCGTCAGTGGCGTCACGTACTAAGTTCAATTTGCAGGGTGAAGGGAACTTTCTGGAGGGGCCGGGGGCACCCGATAAAATAATAGAATTTGTTTAACCCCACTCAGTTTTGCCTGTCACATACTTCTGAGCTGACCGAGGAGTTAAACGGGACGTTAATTAAAATTTCCTAATTGACCCACTTATCAAGGGCATGTAAAATTGCCATCTTTTTCGTCATTACATCTTTCTGATAGTAGGTAGAACTATGAAGGAGTATTTGTTCTTTTCTTTATTCCTCCATACTTTATGCTCCACGCTAGTGGTAGCTCTGCACGACTTTAGTCGGCCTCCGGAGGGGGGGGGGGGGCAATGGATACGGTACCGGTGTCAAATGAAAATCCGACTCCTATGAAAACCGGACTCCTTTTTCCCCATTATTAGTTAATCCTCGCACTTCCCAGGTCATTCTCACTGATCTCTAATGATCCTTAAAATAGCATATTATCGCATGCGTAATGAGTCCATATTTCATGGTCGGATATATTCACGCGACGACGTCTATCAGCGAGCACGAGACTTGTACAAGTTTATTATTATAAGGTGGTCTAGATACCGTACTACTTCAATGCAATGCTAATGTATATGGTTATGGGTATGCTGACTATACATCTAACAATAACACTTGACTTGAGGTTTTCTTCTAGATTTATCGGCGGTGTAAGGTGGAATAAAAAACGCTTGATTTGAGGAGGAAAAACGGCGTTGACATTTTGTGTTATATAGAACTGGTTATGACTGTGTGGAATGTGACGGCCTTTACAGTGGTGATCTTTATAACTCTTTCAGAGAAGTAGAAATTGTCACTTTTTCCTTTCATTTTGAACGTGCATGCAGATCGTATACGGCCTTGACGGCCGGGTGTAGACAATGATGTGATTGTCATTGATGATTGAGTGCTGTTGTCAATGTTATGACTGTTGACTACTTTTAGTGTTCAATCATGGAGTTTTAAATTTACAAGTACGAATAAGCCTACTTTCAAATGGTTGGAACTTGACATTTCTGTCAAGGCGCTTTGTTGTTGCAGAGCAGTATTCGTTATGACATCGAGCATGTCCAGGAATAAATTTTTGGTGAGGGCTTCCCTCCGGGCGAATAACTTCGCACGTACGCCACGCAAGCCAAACTGGTCTGAGGTTGAGTGCGAGTACCTGCTGCAGGAAATCCAGAAAAACCTGCCCATGATACGAAGCCGCAAGCCTGACGGTCAAGGGTCCCGAAAGTCGCCCAAGGCTGACATGTGGAACAGTATGTGCATGGGGCTTCACGTTAACCGACCTACTGTCATGAGGTCTGTGCGGGACCTCAAAGACAAGTGGAAGAAGCTACAGTTCATGGCCAAGCAGCACATCAGCAGGATCCGCTTCAACTCCACGCCGAACATGTTTAACCGCAGTCCCAATGGCCTCATCGTCATACCCAAACTGGTGTACAGGGTCCTGGAGGCGCGAGGGCAGGATCCAACAAAGTTGGGGTTTTGCACCACACCACATGCGTACGAACTGAGACAAGGCAGCACTGATGCAGGTGCGCTGAATTTGGAGGGCGATTCCTCATCGGTGGAGCAGGAGCCTGCAGGAGCCTCCTCACAAGCTGTGGAGCCAAAGACAGAGGGGGAAAACGTGAAAGAGGAAATCACCGATGTGGATGAGATGTACCAAGACGAAAGTCCGAATGAGCCAGATTTCACACTGCAGATCCAGAGTGCGGTTTCCCTTAATCCTGCTTACAACCAGACGGAGCACGATGCAATTCAACCAGTTAGCACTTCCACAACAAGCACCAACTCCATGACCACAATTCCTGTGTCAATGGAAAAGGCTGCACCTTCCAGTTCCAGTCAATCTGACATCAGGCCAACATCGTTTTCAATTTCCTCCAAGCTTTTGCAGAAAAGGGTGGCAAAAACCTCTACAACTAACTGCAGTTATCGGCAGCACAGTCGCGCAAACAGGCCTACTCAATCCTTCAGCGGACAGCGTGCACGTGCAATATTCAACAATCAGATGCAAGTGCACAATCACGGGCTGGAAACTTCACAGCAGCACTTCCACCAGGATGGCATGGAGGACCCCAGTGCAATGAGACTTGAACTTGATGATTCCCTTACTCCATTGGATGAGCTGCAAGACGGTATGTCGCTAGAAGCTCACGATCAGCCTCCGCCGCACAACTCTGGGCCTGAGTCTCAGAATCCTCCAGGTACCTACTACTCTGCTGTCAGAGCGTCATCCTCCACACCCGCCGGACCCCATCCCAGAAGGCTGTGCCGAGCAGGCCTGCTTGGACACGTCTGCGATGACCAGGTGGTTGAGCTCCAGCGAGAAGTCTTGAGGGAGGAGAGAGACAAGATCCGTCTGGAGAAGGAGATCCTGGAGATGCAGCGGGAGAAACTCAAACTGGAGATGATAGTTTTGCGGAAGAAAGTCAACGGCATGCAATGAGAAAGGAGAAAGAGTGTTTCTTTAGCACGCAGTGCCCGTACTAAGCCTGTATATTGTACAAAATGTATGCATGTCTCCTTAGCACTACTTATGTTGCTAGCTCATTTATACTTAAGTACTGTTAAATATGTAGAGAATATAGTACTTTTTGTATTATTATGGGCCAACTCCACAGAGCTATGTACATGTGTATAGGCCGGTTCGTAAACATGCGAATGCGAACACGAATTTGTGACGTCATGGTACATTTCCGCATTGCAAAGTTGTGAAGTTGAACACATTTCAATGCTGGCAAACTTTGCAGCGAATGTTTCATGATGTAAAATTGGCTCCACATTTGCATGTTCGTGAAGTCTGAACTAGCATTTATTAAGCTTAAAGGAAACATGCAATAGGATTTTTGTGACTGAAATAAATTTATAACAGCTTTCTTGCCATGTAAACCATGACTTTCCACCTCCTTTGTAATGCAGGAAGAAATTTCAATATGTTAGTTTTTATGCTAATGAAAATTTCCATATTCACAAGCCAAAACGTGATGTCATTCCAGGCAGAACAGTAATGTCTCTATAGCTTTGTGTACTAATATATATCACACTTTTCTTCATTTTCTTGGAATAAGTTCCACTTTTACTTGTTTATCATGTTAAACAGCTTGTTTGGACAATAGTAGTGGCCAGTATTTCTTCCAAACTTTTTTTTGTGGGTAATTTTGAAGGACTAATTTTACTGTTCCACTTTTGACAAGGAGTACCTTGTGTGACAAAAGTAAAATAGCGCCCTCTTACATGTATTTATGAAAAGATTCGCTAATAATTGAAAAATTACCACTTTCTCGTCACTTCCAATGTAAACAATTATTAAGATCTTGTATGTGTTGTTGCAAGTAATGTGCATGAAAACACAATTTCCACTGCATGTTTCCTTTAAGAAAATTGCAGAAAATATTTACCATGGAATAGGTATGCATAGAAGAACAGGTTTACCAGCCAAAGTACATGTTGCTTGTGACTGGTTCTATAGCTACTTTTCACTGAGCCTATGCCTTTGCTCAGCAACATTTCACATAGCATTTCTTCTGTAAAGTTAGGATGTGGTTTTATAATCAGTCTGTCTCAATAGATGTGTTGTGCCGCTAGCCTTTAAATGGAAGACATTTGTATGTGTGTTCGTGTTTTTAAATTTGGTTTTAAACTTGTACAGTACCAAAAAAAATGTCACAGAGGTGCTATTTTAGTATGAAATGGGCGCGTGAAAAGAGTGGTGAGTTTGTGGTGTGCTCTTTAGATACAGAATAAACAACAGCAAAAGACAATATAGAACAAGAATTACAGCAAAGGCAAAAGGTCCTGTACGTGTTGGCAACTTCTCCCGTTCTCCGTACTTGGAAACCTCATTGTAAACAAAAAATGAAGATGGGAGAAGAACATGGGAAATTCGAGCGATTAAATAGGCATTAAATGTAAATGTTTATGTGTTGGGTACTGTTGGGGGGAGAATGCAAAATTAAACAGGCAGTAACTCGAGGTTTATCTCAACGTTTTGCAAGGTTGAGCAGGGTTTTGTGAAGTAAACCCTAGGGTAAAACCTGGAGTTACTCCTTGTTTGATTTTGCATTCTTCGCTTACAGTAGTTTTACTTTTATGTGCGAAAATTATTTACTTTAACAATCTGCACACTCATTGAGTAAAGAAAGACTGCTGAAGGTGCTTACAATGTGCATGTCTGAAATACATTGTAAATCCTTACAAATGCGTTCTTCCGATCCTAATGGGCGCAAATAAATGGCCTTTTAAGAATAAAGCCATGCTGTGAGATGTTCTTGGTGAAACTTTTACACATATTTGATTTTATTGAAATTTTGTTCCAAAAACCCAACTCGTCTGTGCATCATTTTTTTTTCAGTTAACATCCACTTCATGTGAAACAGGGTTTTGAAAGTGTTTTTCTTTGTTTATAAAAATGAAATTTTTTTAAATAGAAAAATCATTGCCCCTATTCCATCTCCAAAATTGCAAATTACCCGGTATGTACAAATTCTCCTCACAGTTGAACTTGCAAAGGCTACAAAGTCCTGTAATTTTTTTGTGAAACTATTAGACTGGCTCATATTTTCTATAAGTCCTTTCATCCTTTTTATTTCAGGAGTCGCAGAAAGCAATCCCTGTTTTGACATCCTCGGCCTATGGCCACCGCTCGGCGCTAGAGGGACCATGTCGGGAACATGTCCGCATTGAGAGGGTCATGAAGGGATTCTACAGGACTAGGGGTACAAACCTTCCCGAATACGGCTCAGAAAATTAATTAAAAAAACACATTTGCACCTGTCGTAATTGGCCATCATTATAAAGCGCACTATGGGACTTCATTTTTGAGTAATAGATAAATTTGTAGTTGGTTGTTAGAAAAAGCTCGGGCATTTTAAAATTTTACATCAAGTTTGAAGTATACTCCATACAGTACAGGTACCTTTTGAAAAGTCATTGAAAAAAGCAAGTGTTGCGTAAAGTGAAAGAAGTTCAAACCTAAAGTGCAATGATTTGATAATAAAGTGCATTTGTGATTAATGTATTGTAATTTTATACATGTACTTGGATTTTATCAGCTCATGCAACACCAGGAGTGTTCTTGGTCATGTTAATGTGGAATGGTATTTTGTCAACCAGGCTTGTCAAAAAATACACAAGAACTGTACTCTGCACAGTAACATATTTATAGGGATAAAATAATAAAAACTACATAAAAAAGACTCGTTTCAAATTCTCAAGTAATTATGATCACATCTTGTTTCTAAATCATTTTTTATTTCCAATAAAAGCTTCAAGTTCATTTCTCCGATTTGACATTTGAAAATGTTTCTCGCCATAAAAAAACTTGATTGCACTTTGTACAAAGTCGTTATTTGTAGATTACAAAAATTACAAAAATTACAAACTATACAAATACATTTAAAAGCAAAGTAATAATCGTGTCTCAAATGTGTGCGATATTAATTGGTCTCAAAGCACTTTAGTTATTACCCCCGTTCATCAAGCCATGAGACCACTTTTCTGCAGCAGAGATCCACGCAATCTGGTCTCTACCCTCACAGGTACCCCTGGTACCCATTTGTACTCCAGGATGGAAAGAGGTAATTGGAGTAAAGTGTCTTGCCCAAGAACAAAAGCATGTTCCCTGTCGGGGTTTGAACCCATGTACCATGAAACGTGGGTCAAACACCATAACCACTGGACGGCAACAGGTTTTCTTATTGGAAATGTGAAGAATTACAAGTCTTTTTAATAAAATTATAATGTGGGGGTACATATGTGCATGAAGTAAACGTCTATTGGTGAATCAAGGTAAAGATCACGATAAATGTGCAAGAGAAATATTGTTTTTCATTTAGTTTTGTTTATTTATCCAATTAGTACATGAACCAACTTGCGTATTAATATTTATTACTGTGTTGAAGTATATGTGTTTATTTTCTGTCGTACTTTGTTCAACTACTTCAAATTAAATCATCAATCCTGAAATTTGAGAAGAACTGAAATTTAAAAGGGAAAAATGTCTACAGTTATTGGGTCCCCTATGTTATTATTAGAAGCTTAATGATGTGAATACTGGCCCATATCATTTTGAATACATCAGCAGCATATAAACTGCTGAAAAAATAATTGGCATTACTCCATTCCATGCTTGCTTATATTTATCAATAAAAACATTCCATAAGGGCTCAAATTGTAGTCACACACTTTCAATTTTTTTTTTCCATCCTATTTCCCCCTGCTTGAGGAATAAACCACATCTAGGCTGGTTTATCGCATAAGCATTTCAGCCACAGTTCATGTCCATGGTGCATTGTGTAATACCACTGATGGCATACAAGCTACATCAAGCTCCTGGTGCCTTCGGCCGTCATAGTTTAGGCTGCTGTGGTTTGGCTTCGGAAGTTGGTAATCTCTCCATAAGCCCAGCCCAAGCCTTCTCCGCCTAAGATACAATAAAATGGAGAAAGAATGGACGAATGTGTTAGCATGTTTGTAGAATGAGTCTTGGTGAAAAAATAACGAGGTGATGGCCAAAAAAGAAGAGGCTAAACCCGACCTGTACCTGTTTCTGAGTGACCTCTGGCTCCCAGAAGGTGCAGAAGACGACATTGGAATGATCCACACGTTCCTGGTTACTGAGCTGGGATTCTATGCGCTGTCGTGCCTTCTCCTCTGCTAGACGATCCCTGTCTAGAATACGCTTCAAGGCCTGATAGAAAAAAAGTAATAAATCATCTGCATCATGGCAGAATTCCCATCTGTCCTCAATTGCCAAATACGCCGTAGAAGTGTGACGTCATGCGAGGTCATCTCCAATATGATCAGTCCAAACAATGTCTCATCCGCCATTTTTACCATAGGATTTGCACAGGTGATTTTGGTGTACATTTTCTAGTTGAAATTTTTCAGACATCCAGAATAAATAAGACTGGAAGATGGGACGATGCTTCATAGCTAAGCTGACTGTATTCATCGATCAGCTTCAATCACCCAATGGCAGGTGTGACTCCCCTCATCCTTATGAATAATGCATGACCACATCTCATGGCATTTGCCATCCCATCCAGCTTCAATCGCCCAATGGGAGGCGTGACTCATTTCATCCTTATGAATAATGCATGACCACACCTCATGGCATTTGCCATCCCATCCAGCTTCAATCGCCCAATGGGAGGCGTGACTCACCTCATCCTTATGAATAATGCATGACCACACCTCATGGCAGAACCCGTCCCACCCAGCTTCAATCAGCCAATGGGAGGGAGGCGTGACTCACCTCATCCTTATGAATAATGCATGACCACACCTCATGGCAGAACCCGTCCCACCCAGCTTCAATCAGCACGGCTGCATCCAGCACACACACCAGGCATCCTCCATCACCCAGGACCCTCATCTCCTCCCGAGCCATGCTGGCAATCTCCGGCCAGACGATCTGGTTCAGCCGGTCCAGACGGGATCGGTCTTGGAAGACTTTAGCGCCGAGGGCTCGCCTGTTGATGCTACCATCAGCCCCAACAACATCTGAGGAAAATACGTTTTACACCTTTTACAGTTGATGATTTCAAAATAATTAAATCCACTTACTAAATTCTGTTGGAAATGTCGAGTTAAACCAACTGAACCACATAACTCACAAAGAGCTATCATTCACATAATGTTACTGCAAACTGATCATTCATTCAAACTTCATTGATCATGTCCACCATGCAAACCTTCAAATCTCATTTTCAACCCAACAACGAAAAGAATACGTTTTCCGCTCTGTGAATTTTGTCCGCTTAGCTTTACTAGGCTTGCTTAATTGCCTTGTTGCGAGCTACCAGCACCCACCTTGTCCAAACTCAGCCACCACTCTCCTGAATCCCTGCGTGCCTGGTAGGTAAGCCTTGTGCCCCAGCTTATCACAGTCAATCACTGCAGCACCGAGCCCCTCCAGCCGTCTACATACTGAAGACTTCCCGCTGGCTATGCCGCCGGTCAGACCAATCACGTATGGGGTGCCAGGTAGATCTTTATTCTAAGGGGAAATTTTATAACAATTGACAACCATTTCAACCATTGTCGAAGTTTTGTGTTAAAACTTGATTTGAGTCCGCATGCCACTATGCCCTGCATACTACACACGTGGGCACCGTGCATAAATACCAAATTTCATTGTTGCAAAACCCAATGAAAATTAGCACTCTGAATGCAACGCTGCATTACTCACCGTGGGTTGCTTGAGCAGTGTTCCTAGGAGTCGAATCCTTTGTGTTGAGGAACTTATCTTAGCTTCTTCATGTGCAGCATGATTGATGTCCTCTACTAGAGATATCTCATGCATGTCTAGTACACACAGACCCTGAATGCAAGATTAAAAAAAAAGAAATTTTCAAAGCCTGATAATAATACTCTCAAATCTTGAAACACGCATATAAACATATCCAAAAGTCAGGTTACTTTTTGGATAGCTGTAAATGATTTGCTCTACCTATAACTCGAATTCTTCCCAAACTAACAGACAGTGATTCATTCAGTTAGATGTGCAAAGAAGACTAGATAGGCCCTATGGAACCAGCAATGAAACAAATAGTATTGTTCCACCTAACTAAGCATACAAGTTGGCGCATACCTTTTGCTGTCTGACCCTATTGACAGCATCTCCACCTTTCTTGGTCTCCTCACTGACCACAATGCACCTCATGTCTGGATCCACCACGCTGGGGCCGTAAGGATCCGTGATGGGCACGATGGAGTCTGATTGTAAGATGCGTGGTTTGATATCCTGGATGAAGTCACGGACAGACGCGATGCGCGCATCCATTGGCTGGATCAACTCTGGTAGTGTTTTCCCTGCAATCAGATGAGGGGGATATATTCAAGTGTTGTATTAATATAAAATACTGAACATTATACATTTATGACCTACTCTCGGCCAATGAAGAGAAAGAATTTAATAAGGGTTGTTTTAAACTTGATTTGATGCGTTCTTACGTTGCAGCATGGATATGTCTGTCACACCAACTGTAATCTTCTCTTCTGCTCTGATAGCCGACTCGCTCAGCAGGATTTTATGTCCAGCGTGGATGCGATCGAATGTTCCTCCAAGAACAACGCTTCCGTAACTCTTAACCGGCAAACAGTCTACTTCGCTAGCATCAGTATCCACTGGTGCAGAACTGTTAACATCTAACCAGACAGACTCTGGTATGATTTCCACAACAGGATTTGTTGGGAATACAAACCATGACTTCAGTAACGCTTGGAGTTTGTTTGGAGCGGAGCAGTCAGTCAGTACCAGACCCACTTCTCCTTTGAGAAGTCTAGTGGGAGGCAAGGTGCCAGACCGGTTACTTATATTGTTTACGAGTACTCTGACATCTTGCCCTTGTAGCTGCGCCGACTTGGCGTAGATTGCAGTGATGGTTGCGCAGACATCTTGCGTAACGGGAATCGGTCTCTGTTTGTACGGTTCCAGTTCGTGGTCAAGGCCGGGATGCAGCTGTACGTAGACTGTTTCCAATATGCAGCTGGCCGCATGGCATAGTATGGGACTGATTCGTTTGACGAGTTGGTTTATCGGTGAGGTTAAGATGAGAAGCCCTGTTTTGCAGCTGGGGAGCATTTTGGTTCACTGGAAAGCACAGCTCAAACCTGTACTGAACAACAATGGAAAGAAAAAGAATCAATTGCTCAATAATGTCAATAATATGTTACAGTTATTTCAGCACCAGAATTTTGGATATAAAACTATCCCAAGATCATTGTCACACGTTTTCAAAACAATAGAACTCAGTGACGAACGCATAACCATAGGAACATAGCCAGTGTGCTCACCATAGGGGAGCAAGTGGGGGATAGATGTAGCGGCATCTGGGCAAGGGGGGGGGGGGGGGGGGGAGAGACTGTGAGGACTAGGGGAGGTGTGCACCCCCCCCCCCCCCCCCCCCCCCCCCGCCCACATTTGAATATTTTATTTGGATATTTTAAGCAACGCGCACTGCCTTTTTCAAACGAAAAATAAACACTGGGGAAAATGAAGCAAACTTCGAGGTGACTCTCCAGATTCATGTCTTTTCAACTTTTTTGCAATGACCACTTGATGACTGACCTTTATTGAGATGATAAATAAAGAAAAAAGTGGCGTCAGTTGCAACATTCTTTCCAATCACAATACTTACCATTCATTCAAAATGAGCAAGAAACTACGAAAGCCCATTAGCGCCACTGCAAGTATATATGTTACAGATTATGTAATTCGTTATTACGGATTATTAATTCGTTATTACGGATTATTAATTCGTTATTACGGATTATTTAATTCGTTATTACGGATTATTAATTCGTTATTACGGATTATTAATTCGTTATTACGGATTATTAATTTGTTATTACGGATTACTAATTCGTTATTACGGATTATTAATTCGTTATTACGGATTATTTAATTCGTTATTACGGATTATTAATTCGTTATTACGGATTAATAATTCCTTATTACGAATTAAGTCTGATGTTCTCACACGTGGAGAGCACGTGACCAGGGGCCTATGTATATCGCTGCTATGCGGCGCTATATCTTTGCATACAACGTTTGCACTCCTGTGCCATACTTGCCGAGTAATGACTCAGAACGTATGAGTAATTCGTAATAACGAATTATAATCCGTAATAACGAATTAATAATCCGTAATGACGAATTAAATAATCCGTTATAACGAATTAGTAATCCGTAATAACGAATTAAATAATCCGTAATAACGAAATAATAATCCGTAATAACGAATTAATAATCCGTAATAACGAATTAATAATCCGTAATAACGAATTAAATAATCCGCAACATATATACTTGCAGTGGCGCTAATGGGCTTTCGTAAGAAACTGTGGTCCTAATCCTATCATCATAACATTACAACACCCAACATACATGACATACCAGGAAGTTGTTGCATCCAGCTCCAGCCAGCTGTACTATAGCTGTTTGGTCTTTGGATCGATCCAGCTGTTTTAGCTACAATTACAAATGTATACATTTACAGGCGCGCGTACGCGGGGAACCGGAAGTCTTTTTATTCTATATCTATGGAAATAACGCGCCAACTTGTAATATCGGCACAGCGCATGCGGCGAGTACCAGCCGTGGGGTCATCGAACTTACCCAACAAGTCAGTCAGTTGCTTCAATAACCAATGGAAATTAATGTAAGATAGTGCGGCAGGCGTCCAACCTCTGTCTGTCATCCAATTAAATGACGCGTTTGATAGAATTCAGCAGCACGCACAACATGTACAAATGGATGTGAATGTGCTGAACTTCTGGTGCGGTGTCAAATTTTAGGAAAACTGACAATTTTTTTCATCAAATCTCGAATTGTCTTTCATGTCACAGGGTGTCTTTTCTCTATCCGATATGGTGATTCAGCAGCTTGACCACGAGGTGAGACAATTTGTTTTTAAACATACTCGTCTTAGTTGACGTTCGATCGGCGAAAAATGTGAACTGGCGAATTTTGATCGACTCGCCCCATTGACGTTAAGTTAATACTGCCCGTACAAACTCGCCCCAACCATTCTGTTCCTTGCGTTTTTTTCCGAATCCGAGATTACAAAATACAAAACTTTTAATTTCCATTCCGAAAAAAGTGGGAAGATGTGATTGGCATAACTTTTAGTTTTAGCCTAGGCCTACTTTTGTTTTAGGCTTTTTTCCCTCCCGTTGCTCTTTTGCCAGAATTGGTTTCTTGCAACGTACACCTACACAGATACAGAGATTATTTTTCTTCAGCATGTTTGTTAGGAAATTGGGTGGGAAATGGCTTTGTTTTGATGGACGTTTTTGTACTTAGTTGGTCTGTTGGTGTTCTGTAGAAGCAAACAAGTTCTAGGACTAGGAAAGTAGGAGTAAGATGCGGGCACATTTTGCAATGACCGCATGATGACTTGGAAGCACCAAAGTTTTCCATTGACGATGAGTACACAGCAACGCTTGTAAACTTGCCCCGCAAGCAAGATGGCACATATTACCGTGAAACACCTTATTTTTTTCGTCGTGATCATGTCGATGCTTTTTTCACAAACCTCAGTAGGGCTCGTGCAATGACGGCCATTTCTGTAGGAGAAGTGCAACTGAGTATTTTACGCAATCGAGCACGCATTGCGCAGTGGTGAAAATGTTACAAACACGCCCGCTTGTTGATCGAAATGTGTTCGAAATACGACGCAGCTGATGTGCGTTATGAAAGTTGACGCTCAAAATACCGATGCACATGGATGGTCTGTAGGAAATGACGTCATTTGAACGAGACCTATATCTTGAATAAAGGTCATCCTGAGGTAATCGCATTTGGAGTTATTCCTGTTTTTAAAACACATTTTTGACTAACAGATTTGGGAAATTTTGGCATTGTCAAGTAAAGTATGCTTTGTTCTTTGCTATTTCAAAGTTGTTCATGTTGTTTGTTAAAACAAGTCTCTCTTTTAAATAATTAAACAGTACTTCATAAAGATATTTTACACTTCATGAAAACAGCAATACACAGATGCCTTTTATTTTCCCCATTACTTTGTACACACTCTTTTTGTCACTTGGTGAAAACATAAAATGGGTGAGAAATTGTTACATTTACGTCAGCGCGCGTCCACTCCCATCCTAACGCATGTAGAGAAATGCACAATCCCTCTGTCACTTCTAACGAGGTGACTGTTTGTCACTTCTTGAAAACAGAAAAACACTGAGTTCAGGCTTTTTGTCAAAAAATGTTTGTTTACGATAATTACAAAAGTAAACAATATTTCGCTTTGAAACTTGGTCGAATGCAATTAGATGGCCAGCAAAAGTCAATATCGAAAAAAATATCAATTTTTCAAGTTTTTCGTCACGTCCTGATAACACCGACGTTCTGGGTGTAGTCAAGGGTAAAAGGAAGTAATTGATGGTTTTATGCATTTTTCTCCTCAATTCCCCCCCCCCCCCAAAAAAAAATTTGGGTAGGGGCTGTCAAAATAGGGTAGGTACTTAGGGTAACCAGAAGCAGAACTATTATTTTTTTTGGCCTTGGATGAAGAAATCGCTGTTTTTACAAAATGTCCCCCCGACCATCCTCTAAAAAATGATAATTGAGAATATGCCAGAGAAAGGGTTAGGGTTAGGGTTACATGTATTGTAGGTGTTTTTGCTTGATACTGGGTCATTTTATTGGAAACCGAGTTAGCCTCCTGTATGGGCTTCCTATATACCAGACTTCGTATCATTGCATTTTCTCATTTTAGGATGCTATTTTTGTATTATTTGTTACCAGTTTTAGCTTCTTACTTCTTAGATAGTGGTCAGTGAGATATTCCAAGTTAAGTGCGGTTGAAAGAACTTTCAAATGTTGTGTAATGGACACCCTTTGGCAAAAATGTAAGATAATAAAATGCAGACCAAAATGCAAACCAGTTTTAGATCCGATTTTGTCCTGAAAATACATAGAACCCCCTCTTAGTGGAAAGTGGCTTTGCCCCAGCATCATGTACATGTACCGGTACAAACAGTAAAGGGTATTCCATTTTGTTGGTAGGTTAACTTTCTTAGTTGAGGTGCATGCATGTATGGTAGTGACAAACCTTTTACCCATGGTACTACACAGTAGTTTGGCCCTGGATACACAAATGAATGTAATCCGCAGGATATTTTTGGCCGTCAGTTATTAACAATGTCCTGTCTGGAAGATTGAAGAACTTGACTCACGCGGGTGGAGACTCAGCATGGACAGTGTGGGCCACGCTTCCCTGCTGGGATATTCATATTTTGCACTGCAGCCATGGCAGCTGTCCAAGATGTGGACTTGTCTCGTGAGTTAACTACTTTGGATGTTTCCCTCCAGCTAGGGTCCTGCTAGCATTCCAAGCGTCGCGGGAGATCAAACTTTCAAGTCCATTTGTCACAGAAAGTTTTGGTTGACACTGTGCTGTTGTTTCTGGGGAGAGTGGCTGGTCTTCAGTACCCTGTATTCTAGCCTGCAGACTTGGTGGCTGTTGAATGTTACCGCACTACCACCAGGAACATTCCTAGATGATAGTACAGACAATGCATCGCTAATTTTGAACTTGTGATGAACTTGGCTATCTACCAGGGATATTTGAGCTTATCTTGTTACATGTATCATGTCAATTTCAGCTTCAGCCTGAAACAAGACCTCTGTTCAAAATATAATACGTATTGTGCATTCATTGGGTTCCGTGGAGGCTATGGGATTGTAACACATAGTGCGATCTGATTCCCTGAATCTGCCAGTTTGTACATTCAAGTGTTTCCAAGTTGCAAGTTTGGATCGAGAGCGTCATCATCAACTTCTTATACATTTGTGAATTCTCAAATCATCATGACGACTACAGTGGAGCTGGCTAGTTTGACCATAGAGAAAGGTTTGACACTGGACAGACCGACTATCTCTATTGCCGATCCCACTGTGGTGTTTTCCGATCTTCTGTTCAACGCTGATCTAGCGCGAGGACGTTGCGTAAGTTCCGGGGTCAGCTACCGGTACAAGAATGCATGCCACAGTTTTTCTAGAATCTGATTGTGATACGTGTACGGTATTTTTAATTAAAAACTATTCTGTCCTAGCAGAACAACTGATCATTCTAATGTATTACTTCAGGAAAACTACAAAGGCAGTGGATTTTGGAGGGTTAGAATAAAATTAAGTAAAAACTTAATACAACTTGGTTTGGTTGTAAACACTGAAAGTACATATCCATAACCTCAAGTGATATATACAGTGTATACATGTACGTGTTCATCTTTTCAAACCGTGGACGAAAAACACCGGAGAACAAAAGAGAACACTATCGTCCACGATTCCCAGCATAAGTCTGCGATTGGGGTCGTGTACAAAACCTATGGGAGTCTTCCTAAAAAGTTAGTATACAAACAAAAGAGGGACAATAGGACGTCCACGATCGACGGTGAACACACGTTTGCGTGCGTGTATGGACATGTGTAAGTATTCTGCATGTACATGTGTATAGCAAGGAAAGTACATGTACATGTACATTGTATACATGTACATGTAGGGAGGAACATTCAGTTGTACAGCACATTACATGTGTATACATGTATATTTGTTGTGGAAGCATCTAGCTAGATGCATCTGAGTCACCCTTCCTGTCAGAATGTCTGGAGGAAGCTGTGGGATTTGCTTCCATCTCCTGAAGGGAACCGTGAAACAAAACTGAGAACCATGGAAAAACAAACTGGGGACCGTGGAAAAAGAACTTGGGAACCATGGGAAAAGACATAAGGGACCATGGAAAAAGAAAAAGGGAACCATCAGAAAGAGAAGTAAGAGATCATGGAAAAAGAAATACAGGGTCTATAGGTCCTAGTATTTTTCTGCTTCTTTAAAGATGTACTGTCCTGTGAAATTTGAACTTGTATTTTTTTTTATTGTAATAAAAAAATTTTTTTTTAATCTTTCTACATGCATTTTGCACACCAGCAACCCTCTGAAAAAAAAGAAACTTTTGGGAAAGATTTGTTTGGTGCAAACAAACAGATCCGCCTTGCAAATGGAAAATCATTGTAAAGCATGCTTTTGAGGGTCCAAACTCTAGATACACTAACTTACACGTTTTTGATGAATTCTGCCGAGAAAACTACATGTACATGTATGCTGAGTCCATGACAACTGTTGCTGGAACACTTTAATAGGGACGATCCCAACTACAGCTTGGACCAGTGATATCGGTTGGTGCAAAACAGGACCATTTTCAAACCAGTTCTTTTTAGAACCCAACATTTCTTCAAAAGTGGTATAACATAAAAGTGTAAATCCTTCCTTTTTTGTTTTGTGTTTTTGTTTCTGTTCAGCCACCACTGGTTCAGGCTGTGTTCTATGGTGATGCTGACGAGGTTAGAGGCCTTGTGTATATGAATGAAGATGTCAACAGCACGGTAAGTCCCAAGAAAATAACAAACCATGCACTTTGATCAGGAGAAAGAAGTATTTATTAAAACACTGTGTATTCAAGGAAATGATAGTAATTCTTCTTTTCTTGAAAATGACAGCAAACCAGGCACAATAACTTCATAGAATGCTTGATCCTATTTACATACAAAAGAGTAGGGTAATTCATAATATTTTGGCAGTTTCGTGTTTGAATGTTTGTAAATTGTTTCCTTTTGCTAGGACATGGAGCGGCGTACGCCCATTCATGCCGCAGCCTTCCGTGGTGAAGCAGAGATCGTGGATTTTCTCGCCCAGAGTGGTGCCCGAGTCAACACCAAGGATAGCAGATGGCTGACACCGTTACATAGAGCTGTGGCCTCCAAAAGCCTGGTTAGTTCATTGCTGCGGCTTTCAGTTTCATGTATTTGACATTTAAGGAAGAGCAGATCATTTGCAGCTATCCAACACGCGATCCACGGATCACCTTGTATTATTTCTTTATAGTGACTTGTTTCACTTTCAAGCAGTCAACAGCTGTTTTTATGTCTTTAAGTGGTGTGTTCATGTACATGTTCTTGTTTCTCGTTTCTTGCCTGAAAAAATATAAATGAATTTTAATAAATAGATTACTCAAAATACACTTGCCATCCCCCATCTAACTAAGTTTCATTTATCACAGAGCACAGTCAAGATGCTTTTGAAGCACAGCGCCGACGTCAACGCACGAGACAAGAACTGGCAGACACCGCTGCACGTAGCCGCAGCCAATAATGCCATTGAGATCGCAGACACGCTCATGATGCATCTTAGCACTGTCAATGTGACCGACAGGGCTGGACGGACGAGCTTGCACCACGCAGCATTCAATGGGCATGTCAATGTGAGTATGGCTAGTGGTATGTTAAGCCAAGTTGGCATTGGACTTGATCTGTAAAAGTTATCGCTAGTGATTGTTAACATACCATAGAGTACCGAAGTGCGCTGCGTATTCTGTTTTACGCGCACAGCTTAAGTGTGTGAAGACATCAGCGCGTGAACCAGAACAGTGACAGCTGACGTCACACTTTGGTACTCTATTGTGGTTATTTTAACATGTGTCTGCACTTGGATTAATTTTAGCCCTTGGAAGGTCATTCTTTACGTAAACCCAATGACATGAATGATGTAATTCTCTCGCACCCCTGTAAATGTACAATCAGTAGTCGACACTTGACAAGTTGGAAAGTTTACCATCTGTCCGCAGCGCGCTTAATTTGGTTAACTTGATAAGTCTCTGTAAGCTTTACCTCATAAAAAATAAAATGCAAACACGGCTTTATAAAATTTTCTTTCAACCATCCTGCATGTTCAGTAGAAAGATGGGGTCGAATGCAGTGCAGAAGCAAACACCAACTTGTGAAATTACAAGAAGTATTCGTGCTTCAGTTTCACAAATATTGACCTCATTTCAAATTTGGCCGTGAGATTTTCATTGCATCAAATAGATTTGACAATCACATTCATGTTGGGTGTGAGCCTAAAATATGTCTGTGGTCATGGATTCAGAATTACTTTGTGTGAGGTGGAACATGTATACATACACATAAAGTTTCCTTCTGTTTTGTTTTCATTCATTGATTTATTTATTGTTTATTTTCACTCATACAGATGGTGAAACTCCTAGCATCCAAAGGAGGAACCATTAACGCGCAGGACAAGAAGGAACGGCGCCCTCTACACTACGCTTCTTACATGGGTAACGAAATACTGTCCTTAACCCTAACCGCCCGGAATCCTTCAAAATCCTCTTTTCAATTCACTCGGATTGATTATTACGTTTTGGAAGTAAACTCCTCATACACAGCAAGGATGTGAAGGAAAGCCTTACTGTTGTGCACACAGCACGTTGTTGTTTCGCTTACTTTTTTTGTAAAATTTATCCATGAAAGTCTGAAAATAGAACCTGCAAAGTTTTCCTGTTTTTGCAAAGCAATATTTTCCATGCAAGGCAAATGTCTATGCATACAAGCTCCATTGAATACTATTCTCATTTTTGATTCGCTCACAGGGCACGTAGATGTGGTCAAGGCCCTCCTGGAGAATGACGCTGATATCGGCTGCAGGGATCGGACCCACTTCACCCCTATCCATGCGGCCTCTGCCAGCGGGCAAGTCAGCGTAGTTAGAGTTCTGCTGGACTTTGGAGCAAAGGTTGGTACTAACTCAAGCTTATGACATAAACGCATGAATTGTTTGAAATTGTTTCTTTGGTATTTCATATAAGGCAAAAAAGAAAAAAATTCAGTCTCTGGCCAGACCAAAGTTCCGGAATTGACGCAGCCACGCGGCTTTTTTTTTTTTTTTTTTTTTTTTGCTTTTTTTTTTTTCTTCAAGCTTGGATTGTACAGACAAGGTGGGGTACTACTTTGCTTTTTTGGTGTCCTCATGTACATTGGTGTCCTCCATAATTTGCCTTGGTGCTTTCGATCATTTGCCTTGGTGCAATTTCCCATTCCTTGATGCTCTTTGGTAAAAAGTAAAAAAATTGAGGAGGAGCGGAAATAGAGGGCGCTGTTGGAGCTACCGCGGAACATTTTGGGAAAAAAAAGATCGACGCGCATGATTAAAATCGAGGCGCGCGCTGACCAGAGGCCGACTTTTTTTTTTTTTGGCCTAACATTGTAGTCAACACCTGACCATGTTACCTTGATTTGAAAAAGTTCCTAATGATCAGATTGAAGTCAACAGATGTGTTGCAATTTTTATTTAACTCTGTAGACAATGACACGATCTCCAATGAGCAACAAAAAACAGAGTGTAAGTATTAAGGAAAACACAAGATATGCATCACAAAAAATGGGAGCACTCAATTTTTCTTGTCATTTTAATCATCACAATTTCAGAAAATCAAAAGTCATTAACTCCAACATTCCTCAAGCCTCCAAAGTCCTCCGGGTGGTTTTGGAGTATTTTGGAGGATTGAGGCTGAATGCAACATACAAATTTGGAGGATAGTGGAGGATCGAGGGCCCATGGACATTCAGTGTCGGTTGATTTTGGAGGATTCAGGCTGAATGCATTTTGAGAGGCAGGGCTGTTGAAGGATTTTGAAGGATTAGGGCAGTGGGTATCCTTACAATTTGTAAGTGCAAAATTTGGAGGATTGAGGATGGTTCCTTTGCAAAAAAGGCCTGGGGTGAGGGTTAAGGGATTAAAGGAAAGCTCATTGTCATTGTAATCACAGTCTCAGCATCAAGGATGGCTGTTGAATTTATTTTGACATTTTCATATTCTAATTAATAAGTGCATTCAAAATAAGTAAGGGTTAAGTGGTTAATTTCATACCCCAGGATATCAGGCCTTCAGATTTTCACTCCCGCACCCCCTACATGTACCTCTGTGAAGAGGTCACTGAAAGGCCAGATCATGGGTACCTATCGTTGGGGTGAACCATTTCACTTACGCACATGACACATTCTCAAGACTCATCTATAGACTAATCCATTGACCACAAAGAGATACTGTATGCATTATTGTATGTTTTGTGTAATAAAGTAACGTGTTCATTTCAAGATCATCGTCAGTTATGCCCGAGTTATGTATTCAGTGGATTAGTCTGTAGGCCTTTTCAGTCTTCCTCATCAGGAATGTGTTCCATTTTACACAAACAATGCAAATGTTGCCAACCATTTCTCACTTATTTAACAAAAAGATCACAAACGTTGGCAATGTTTGCATAAAGAAAGTCCACATGTCTCAGGCCTGTATTCTGAGTGGAATGGTCTGGTTCCTTGACTCTTTCAGGCGGACGTGGTGAATGCGAATGGCAACACACCCATCCATATTGCCTGCCTGAATGGCAATGATCTGGTGCTGAGGGAGCTGATCCAGCATGGTGCCGACATCAACGTGCTCAACCACAAGGGACAGGTACTAGACTGCTATTCTCTGAGGTGGCACCAAGCGTGTGCCAGTCGCGCTCGGGTAGCATGCACGCACTCTGGGTGTTACCAAAAAACACGCGTGCGTCGTCTTTAAGAACGCCTGCAGCATGCTCGCAAGCATGGCACCACCTCAAAGATGGCTTCTAATTTTGTTCACCGGATTACTTCATAGGACCAGTGTTGAAGAACAAATCCATCATTTATAAGCCTGCTCACAAAATAAATCCAAAGTCCTTTCACAACAAGCAGAGGTAGATGGCTAACTACAAAGGCTTTGTTAAAGTGCATTTAAACAGCGTGTGACTTGACTTCAGACTGGAGGACTTGTGCCGACTTCTTCTTTAGATCTTGTACCAATGTATTTAGGGGCAAATTGAAAGAAGGGAATGGGGGGAATTCAAAGAAAATTACAAAAACGTGATCTAGAAATGATATTTAAATGTGCCCAATTTTGTTTTGCTAACAAATTGAAAACTAATAGGCTATGATACTGTGTATCAAATAAAAAGGTTAAACTATCTCTCACAGAACATGGATGCCTTTTCCCCTATACACTGTTTCCACAATACGTTAACTCTAAAAGAATACACAGACTGCAGAAGAGTCTAAACCCTCTCAATACTGTCATTCAGCTATACACTGTGACTTCATTTGACCTCATTCTAGTCTCCTCTCCATCTGGCTGCTGTGTCGCCCCATGGAGGCACGTGTCTGGAGATCCTACTGAGCGAGGGGGCGGACGTCAACATCCGCTGCAAGGAAGGCTGCATGCCCCTGCACATGATAGCGCTGCAGGGGCGATACACACGGGCAGAGAGCTTGATTGAACACAGTAAGTGGCACTGGTACCCCGCTAATGGCATCCAAATGAATAGCTAGTCTTAGTCCAAGACTGCATTTCAGTTTCATGCCCCTAATACAGCCAGTTCCCAACAAGCCTGGTCATAAGCTGTGACGGCGGTAGAGGTTGCTATCGACAAGATTAAGCAAATCCAGCCTTGGTAACTTTGGCAGTGCTACCCAGGAAATTTGGAGCATACCTCACGCATGTGCATATATCCTTAATGCTGGTTAATACTTCACTTGAATATGGATCTCAAGCAAATTGGACGTCAGGAAGTGTTTGCTGCGAAATTCGCTGGAGTTGCAACGTGTTCAACTTCAGCAAATTCGCAGCGATGTCGTGGCATCACAAATTTGCGTTCGCTTTCACACTGACTATGAACCGCCTGTTCACAAATATACTTGTAGCAAATACCTTTGTTTCCCTTCTTTGTTCTCCTTTGTTTCTATTGAAATTTCAACTCCATAGTGTTTTCATAGACATCTAACAACTGACTTGTGGGGTCTGTTTTCTCTGTTGTTACTCTGTGTGCTTGGGGCACCACAAGGAACTGTGAAGTATCTCGGTTTTTGTAAAGTACACCCTCCAAGACTTGGCATGCCTCGGTATTGCACAAGTACACCTGTCCGAGAAGAAGACATTAACTTTTTGAATGCCAATTAAGAATTAAGTCATTTGCTGTTCGTCTGTGTCTTAGAGTAGTATTATATGTTTGGCATATTTTTCAACTTTGCTAAAAAAAATGCAATGCTTATGTTTGCACATCTTTTTCAAACCAATCACATCCTTGAGTGGGACACTGCAGTTTTTACATTGCAATTTGTATGTTCAATTAAAAATTGCAAAAAAAACCAAGATGCACACACAGATCGTGAGTAAAAGGCACGTAGTAACATTGGTAATTACCCCCAAGATGGACCTGAGGCAAGGCACTTTGTCACTCATTGCTTTTCTCCACCCAGGAGTAAATGGGTACCTGTGAGGGAAGAGATGGTTATTGTGGTTGATTTAGCTGCTTTGCACCAAAATGGCATGGAGCTGAGATGTTTCATTGGCCCAGTGATCAGGGGTAATAATGATATAGCGCCTTGAGCACCAATACTGGAGGATATATGCACTTTATAAAAACACAAAAATATAAAAAAAAACCACATTGTCTTGAGCCCAGACTGCAGTGTCCCATCAGTGAATGTGATCGCATACCGGAGTTTTTGTATGACACTTTACTTTTTAGTCCGTTAGTTCATGGTTTAAATATGTTGTCTTTTAATGTACCTACCCTCTTTCATTTCCTTACGTCGTTTCTAGTCTCCCAACAACCTAAACCAACTAAGACTTCTAACCACGGTAATATTTACCCACTTTAGCTGTAGATGTGGCTTATTAAGGCAGTTACTTTGAGAAAAAAAAAGTTGCTTATAATTTTGTTGCAAGCACAAAATACACTATGCTTTCCAGTCACGAGACTATTGACTCCCGACAGAAACAAACATGTTGTGGCTATGTAGATTGACACTCGTGTGTGTGTGTTTGCAAAGCATGCTCAGCACCAGCAGGTACATACATGTACAGTCCAACCCCGATAAGAAGAGCACTGTTAATACATCCAGGGGCCGATTTCACGGCGCTGCTAAGCACAAAAATTTGCTTAGCACAAAAAAAGTCTGGCTTATAAAAGCAGGTTACCAGCCAAAACTCCACGTGATGTATACTGCTCGTGATTAGTATTCAGCTGTTGTTTGCTTAGCATGAAAATCATGTGGAGTTTTGGCTGATAACCTGCTTTTAAAAACCTGCTTAGCAGCACCGTGAAATTGGGCTGCTTATAACAAGCAAACTTTACGTCCCAAGTCTTTGTTGTTCTTTGTTTTCCATTACTGTTAATACAAGGTACCTGTTATAACAAGGTAATTTGCAAAGTCCCAAGGACGTTGTTATAAAGGTGTTCGACTGTACATGTGAAAATATGCTGCAAATAATAGAATAGGTTTTTTTGCATTTTAAGAGAGCACTTCAAGCAGTCTCCAGCAAATTTGAGTTGGCCTTTGGTCTGTGGTGTTACGAAAACGATGCTGCAAATCGAAGCACTTTTTTTTTAAAGATGGCAGTCTGCATTTTTTAAGGATATATTGCGTTGGCCCATTTCCCATCAAGTTCCAAGATACTAGATCATGCAATCAAGTCAAAACGTGCAGGCAGTGGGTAGGATGTTGGGCTGGTTTTTGTTTTTGTTTTTTTTGTTTTGGAAGAGAACAGACTTTTAATATATGGAGCTTTCAAAGCTGTAGATGTTTTGTGGCAATGTGTATAATGCCCAAAGTGCATTAGATTTGGCACCCGATTTTTTCTTTCCTTGGAGTCATTTGACTATAATACACCATATTAATTAGAATTCATAAATACCTAAGACAGTTTACCCATTCCTATTGGTCGAGATCTCGTCAAGTGGGTGGTTTTAAACAGTTGATAAAACACCAACTGGTTTTGGACACTTTATGCCTGCACCACTGAGTTCTGCTCCACGCGCGCCAATTTCCATAAAAGGAGCTTTTAGCACTACGCGCACAAGGCACATACTACAGACAAGGCAAGAGGGGTGTTTCACAAAATATGAGGTAAAATTGTTGAACAAAATTTTTGGAAAATTGTGAAATTTTTTAAACTTGTCTTGAGTTTTTGACCAAAAGGTATTGATGAATGGGAATAAATATGTGCTTGGGTGGTATTAAATAAGTACATTTAAAACGGGCTAGAGGCCAGTTTTAAATGTACTTATCGTTTCAGTTTGCGGTAACGCCATATGTTAATAACTACTGCTTAGAAGATGTTTAGTTCTGAAAAGAACTTGTCCTGCTTATTATCAACTTTCGCTATGTAGTTTTGTTCTGTAAAAGTTGATAATAAGCAGGACAAGTTCTTTTCAGAACTAAATATCTTCTAAGCAATAGTTATTACCACATGGTGTTACCGCAAACCGAAACGATACCGATACTCCACCATGCAGTCTAAAATCAAGTATATTTAAATGTACTTGTTTAAAACCGGCCAAGCAAATGTTTATTCCCTTGGCAAATCACACGTAAAGTTTGTTTCGCTTGATGCTGGCTTGCATGAAACCTATATCTCTTGTGGACTGCACCAGTACATGTACTTTCTGCTCTACAGAACGATAATCTGTCACGCAATAGTTTAAATACATGCTTCAATCCGCAGGACCGCCTCTGAAAATTTTGCTCTGGCTGCTACATATATACACAGTACATAGGCCTATATGTTTACAAAGTACATATTTGTGTTGGTTCACTTTAATCATTTTCCCGTTGAATTAAGAAAACTGACTGAAGTGGGATTGGAACCAGCATCCTCTAGAATACTGCAACCGTGCCCTACCAACTGAGCTTTCAAGTACTAGAAGTTTTTTCCTGAGGTCTTTTTTTTTTTTTTTTTTTTGAGCCCACGGAAGTCTTTTGCCTTATTTTCAGTGGGGTCCCTTGGTAGAAGATGTGGAAGGAAATTACAGTTTTAGTGGTGGGAGGAAATCTACAGAATGATATTCTAGAAAAAAACAACGGAATCAGGCAGGGACTGAAAACCCAATCCACATATTGGCCCAGGTGATAAAGTCCAGGCCAAACTAGAGAAATTGCAGAAATTTAAACTGCCAGCGTAGGGCAAGATAGCTTACATGGCAGCATAATAGTTTGTCAGTGGCGGATTGTTCAAATTCCACTCCAGTCAGTCAATTCTTTTCTTAGTTCAACAGAAAACTGACTCTTATATGTGTGACCCAACCCAACAAAATGAGGCACAAGTCGCCAGAGCTATTATTGAGTAATGGGCCTTTTAACAGAATCTTACACAGCGGAAATCAATGCAAAACAATCATCTTTTTCAGCCACGTAACATCTTTTGATATTTAGAAGTCAAACTGAGTGACATGTTTATCTGAAGAGAACATTAAGCGCTTGTAACTTCATGTACAAAAACTCAACAAGAGAAAGTTTGTCCTTAAGACTCATTTTGTGGGATTGGGCCCCATTTGCTTAACTCATGTACAGTTCATAGCACGTTTGTGTGACATGTGTCCATTCAATCTACCACTGTGTTCATCTGGTGTCTTTGTCTTTTTTCTTCCTGTTTGGCACCCGTTACCGTAGTAACAGAAGTTTTAATAGAGCATGGTGAGTCCATTTCAATTCTCTCTTCGTCTGTTGCTAGCAAGCTGCAGCCTTCTCCTACATTAACCCTTATGGGCTCCGTGCACAAGTACGCCCTCAACGGTTAGAAAGAGAGAGTTAGGGGAGACCCCCGGGCGGCACCATTGAACGCATTACTGCTGTATGCCTGGCACTCACATGATGCTGGGTTATGGCGTTGATCTCTGTATACTGACTGGATACCACATGCCCCATATACTCCAAACACTAAGTTGTGTGGCTTTTTTGTCAGTTCACCCCCAGTCTTCTCAATATGGCCGATTATACAGAGGCTGTAGGCATATAGTACAGCCATAGAGCTATATTGAATTACTAGAGCGCTAACTCCTCATTCCCCCGCGGAGACATTTTGAAGCCGTCCTGTGCGCAGACATTTTGATTTCATGTGCGTGTTTGTAGAACATAGTGAAATTAGATGGAATGAAGTTCGAATAATGTACTCTAAATGCAAGGCACAAGTAGAACGCATGCATTTGCATTGTTTGAGCAGAGCAAAATGAAATGCTCATGTACTGATTGTGCATTTCGGTTTTGGGTGTAAGAGCCCTCTTTTTCTCATGCACGGAGTCTATACTCTTACCCTGCCTAAACCTGCCATAGGCATATGTGTTGAGTTAAACTTGTTATATTTAGAATAGAGGTAATTATACAACACTTGCTTTTGCTGTAATTTTTAGAAATGGATGGATTTGGGGTTGGTATTTTATAGCAAATATTGTCACACTGACCTGTTTAAAGTTTTGTGTTGCTGCAAAAACCAAGAAAAAGTTGTTCTTGTTGTCTGGTTCCCTGACCCTACTTCAAGCAGAACGGAGGAATTTATAGCATTAGGGAATTGCCAGGTCAGGGAACCAGACTAGCTGGCTGGCATTCATCACGGACAGAAAATATCTGGTAGGGCTTTTAGAAAATTGACTGCAAACTTGAGTAAATATTTGTCAGTAGTCACTTTTTTTGTTCAGTTTCTTATCTCGGTTTCTTATCTCAGTTCATATTCCTGTGTCTTTTATCTTAACTCTCCTTTTTTCCCCTTTGTTCTTCACTGTTGTTATCATTTATTGTTCATTTCACGTTTCAGTTTTACTTGTTTGGACGTCAGTCCACCCCACCATCTTTGCAGACATGCAAATTTTCTTATTGTTCATTGGCAACAGTTACTAACCGGAGCCCAATTTCATGGCACTGCCAAGCACACGATTTTCTGCTAGCAAAACCTTCATCCATTTTACAGTATTAAGCAGTTAGCTCAACTTTTTCATAGTAAGCAGCAGTTGAGACATTTGGCTGCAGCATAAGGAGTCCCTTAGAACACAATAATGCTAAACACAGAAAGTATTACTTTATTAAGAATTAGTTTTCATTGTTGTTTTACCCTTTGTTTTGCTACATTTTCAATTAATATTTGAACTATGGTTTGATTATGGTTGCCAACATTTTTCTCAAAACACTGTGTACAATGTCCATGTATCAAAGATATTTTAGTTAACAGTTGTATGTTAATTGAAAAACATGCGTTGTTGGAGTCGTACATGTGTACATGTAAGTTTCTTCTGAAACTGTTACTTTTACTGTTTGATTTTACGTTAATGTGAATTTGACTCAATAAAAAAAATATAACTAAGGATTCTGTGCTTGCAGAGTTAGCACAGAATTTTCATGGTAGTGCAGTAAGTACAAAATGGTGATGGTAAGTGCCGAATTCTGTGGTTAGCAGAAAGCACAGAATTCTTTGTTACATGATGTGCACATGTACTTACCCTAAGTACAGAATTTTGTGCTGTAGTAAGCAAGAATTGTTCGCTAACGGTAAGCAGAGACGTGAAATTGGTGTTCTTTCCTAATTTTACACTGGGGATGATGTCTCCATGGCCCACATGGTGATTTGGTTTTCAGTGCTACCTGTGCCTCCAACTTCATTGGGCTGCTAACCACAGCAGTCTGCTAAGCACAAAAGGTATATGCTCAGCAGAAACCGGTTACCAGCCAGAGAGTCTTGCAATGTATATGGCCTGTGACTGGTTCCCAGCTAGTGTTTGCTAGGCTCATCAATTTGCTTCCAATTATTAGATTATAGTGAAGACTTCTTTATCACACATTCAGGTGCGTCGGTGGATTGTGCCGATAAGAACGGAAACACGCCGCTGCACCTTGCTGCACAGAATGGCCACCAGGAACTCCTAGTGACCCTGCTCATGCATGGAGCTAACCCTACCAGGTAAACAAATATAGTCGAGTCCCCTAATATGGCACACTTCAGCATGCCCCCCCCCCCCTCCCGAACTTTCCTCATGCAGTGTTGCAAAACTTCCTTGTTGACAAGCGTGCAATGCTTGCTGATGAACCCTTGGAAACAAGCTTGAAATGCTTGCTGCTGACCCTTGGGAACAAAATTAAGTTGTCGTGAAATTAAATCCAAAAACCAAAAAGATGGCGTCCAGAAAGTGGGCAAAATTGCTTACAATTTTCAGTGCATAACAACTAACCTGTTGAAGTTTCAACTAAGTGGATACTTGTACATCTTGAGAAAACTGGAAAAAAAATGGCACTGTTCTTTGGTCTTATAGGTAGATTTAGCTGCTGGTGCTTCCTATCCAAAAGATGCTGTTTCATATTTTAAATTGTACACTCTTAGGTACAAGTGCGAAATCAGCACTCCTCGCGTTATTTGACGAGCAGACATGCTTTTTAAAACCGCTTTCAGTGTTCTACCAAACGAGACCATTTCAGGCAGAACATTTTCTCAGGGTGATCTACCAGCCTGATCTTCACTCTCAACAAATTTTTTTCTCATTAAATCAGTAGGTTTGTTTCCATGTAATTACTTGTACTAATGTTCCTACATGCTTTTTAGTTGATGCTTGTCTTGTTTGTCTGGTGTAGGCGTGGCATCCACGGAATGCTTCCTCTACATCTTGCAGCTCTGAGTGGCTACACCATGTGCTGCAAGAAGCTACTGGAAGCAGGTACTGGTCTCACAGGAACCTAGTCATGCTCGTTGGCAGTAAGGCAACGTCTCAAAAGTCCAAGAACTTGGAACCATCCATCGGGGAATATCGCCTGTTCCAACTGGGAACATGCGTTCCCAGTTGGAACAGCCCAGGAACACCCCGGAGACTTATGGGATTATTCTGATATCATTTTCAGGATATATACGTCATGGTTTCATTTTTACTGAAATATCACGATTTTGACTGAAAAGGACAACTTAGCACAGAATTTATGTTTGTATTGGAGTGTTAACCCTTGATGTTCTTCAATATCGCTCTCTGCCATTTTTACCATAGAAGGGGTACTTAGGTGTGTATTCCATATTTAAGTTTGAACAATAGTTTGTGTTTTCTTGAGATTGTTGAGATTCCTCCAGGTCCTTGTACTTGTTTTAAGATATTTTTTTGTCCGTTGTAACCTGCAGCAGAGTGTGACATTAACGCCTTGGATGACAACCATCGTACCTGTGTCCACTGTGCAGCATGCTCAGGGTAAGAAGTCAGTTGCTTTGCATGTAGTTGTCCGCTCATATTCAAACATTTTGTCAAACAGAGTAAGCTGCATTTTCGCTCTTTTCACACTTCCGCCATGGGCATGCAGAGCCTCGATCTGGCAACTTTACACAATGAATATAGCTGGTTCAGTGATTCCCGTGTCGGGGTTCAGATCACTGAACCGGCTATTTTTATTGTGTATAGTTTATTTTTTATTGTGCATGCCCAATGGCGGAGTGTGAAAAGAGCGAATTGAAGTATCTTTGGAGTTATGCAGGAACAGAATTGTGGCATTTTCCCAAAATGGGTTGTTGCATAGTTTGCACTTCCTTTTCAACAAATCATTGTAGTCTTGAAAGTTTAATCTTGAGCAAGTTCAGGTGAGGATCATTATTCCACTAGAGGTTGATTCATGACGTTACTTACACCTGCACACCAACTGACCTATCGCCGTTTGCGAGTTAGTTTGATGTTCCATGACTGACCATAAATATTTGAATGTTGTTTTGTTTGGTTTGATTATTCGAGTACCTTCTTCCTTCCACAGCAATGTAGATTGTTTAGACCTGCTGATTCGAAGTGGTGCCGATTTCAGCCTAGCGGATAAGGACGGTCGGACGCCGTTACACTACGCGTCGGGCAACGCCAATCATCAGTGCACGCTGTCCTTGGTGGCCATGAAAGCCAACGTGAATGGGTTAGACACCAGAGACTGCTCACCGTTGCATTATGCCGCAGCTGCAGATATGGAGGCAGAGTGAGTAATGCTTGTCAAATGTTACGATTGCATTGGAGTCTTATCTGAGTCTATTTTGCGTTGAATTGCCAGTTTCATCATTTGATGTTTCTTGATTTTTGTTTTTAGTTGTGTGGAGCATCTTCTGCATAACAACGCTAATCCTCGTCTGCGGGACGTCAACGGATACAACACGCTGCACTATGCTGCAGCCAATGGACATAGCCTAGCTGCTGAGAAGGTAATGCTCAGACTTCTGCTTTGCCATTTTGCACAAAAATGTCGTCAGAATGAACAAGTTAAGCTCAGCAACAACAGATTACCAGCCAAAATGTCATTTGGTATATAGCATATCACTGGTTCCCAGCTAAATTTTGCTACGCATGATTTTGAGTATTGTTGTCTGTTCTATAGGTCCATGAAATTTTGCCGGGTCACATACAAACAAAGCTAACAAGTACCAAGTGGTACAGCCCACAGCGGCCTGGTGCGCCCGGGCCGTACCAGTACCTTGAGAGTACATAAAATGAAAACAGATGGGGCGTGATCTAATATCAGGCATGCAACTTTTCCTCTTCTGTAGTTGCAGGCAGTAGCAGCTAGTGATCTACTCAACACCGGTGGCTCTGCTCCGCTCACCACACCTCTTCATCTAGCGGTACGTGGCAACTTTGCACTGTATCATCAATTTGTTGTGATCAAATTGTCGGTCGCACCATGAAGTGACGTATCGTGTGCACAAAGTCCATAGACGATACATCATCTGACAAAATGAGAACAGCCCAAAATTTTCCAAGATCAAAATGAGAATATCCATTCCTTGGAAAAGGCGTATCCTTTCTTGAGCTTTAGTCGATTTTGAGAAGTCGTTAAAATAAATATTATCACAGGTGTCATCTGAATCTTATCGAATGAACAGAAATTTTGCTGGTTTAAAAAAAAAAGTTTTAAAAATTGCATGGTGACGTGAAAGTACAATGTACATCGTGTTGTGCATTCTTGCAGGCCTACAATGGTCATGTGGACGTTCTCCACGTCCTGATGCGATCCATCGTCAACCTGGACATTCAAGACGCCAACGGCCGGACAGCGCTGGACCTGGCAGCGTTCAAGGGCCATCTAGACTGCGTGGAGGCACTGGTGATGCAAGGAGCTACAATACTGGTCAATGACTCGGTGTCCAAGCGAACGCCATTGCATGCCGCAGGTAAACAGAACAGTTAAAATACACAAGTGTTCTGTAAAAATTAAAATCTGTTGTGAGCCAATATGGCCCATAAGGCCTGCGTTTATCTCTGGTTTCCTTGGCATTAAATGACTGAGAATATTTCTACTCCCCCTGGATGGGATGCCAGTCCATCGCAGGTTACTCCCCAGCTAATGCTGGTACCCATTTATACTCCTGGATGGAGAGAGGCAAGTGGGGGTGAAGTTGCTTGCAAAACCTTTGCATGTATACATGTCATCCGCCGTGGACTGTGTAAACCTTGTGCAAATAATAACAGAACTCTTTCTGTTTGCATTCCACAGCATACAATGGCCATGCTGAGTGCCTGAGAATCCTGCTAGAAAACGCAGACCAAGAGGGGGCAGTAGACTGCCTGGACAACCAATCACGGACTCCACTGATGGTTGCCGTGAGCAACGGTCATACCGACGCTACACTGTTGCTTTTACAGCATGGGGCTAGTCTGAGTGCCAGAGATATTCATCATAGGACTGCACTGCATCGTGGAGTGAGTATGAAACCTTAGGGTTTTCTCTCTTACAAGACTAATTTCTCATTAACCAGTTCGCGTCGGAGGACGTGATAATATGCACTGGCTGTTTTTGTACACAGGCACGGCTGACGGGCTAAGACGTCTAGATTGCCTCGATACGCCTCCAGGTGACGTTAAAACTCGCTAATCCCTCGTGCCTTTTGTACACACACATAAAGTCTGTGAAGTCTGTGGAGGCGGACCGTGTGTTGATCTTGAATTAGCCGTTGTTCACGAACTATTGTTGTACAATTTACGCTCGAGTACACACCCCGGAATATTACAACATATGAGGTTTCGGCAAGAAATATCGTAGAAATACTGTTTAAATATGCCTTTAAGCTGAAGAATTTGGGCCATGTTACCATCATATGCAAGTTACTGTAAATTTTGTTTCTTTGTATATGGTTGTTGAAGTTGTTAGAAGATTACCGTATGGTTTATTTTATTTCAAATCTTAAGTAAAATGTCTTGCCCAAGAACACAAGCACCTTGTCCTCATCAGGGTTCCAACTCCCGTATCTTCGCTGAAGAGTCAGACACCATAGCCATAGGACCATGTCACTCCACAGCCAACAAATGTCTGAACACCATTGCTTTATGTTTTCTGAACCCATAGGCAGCTAACGGACACGAGGAATGTGTCGATGCGCTGCTGCAGAGCCAAGCCAACACGTCCTGTGCCGATATCAAAGGTCGTACACCGCTGCACATGGCAGCTGCGTGCGGTCACGTTGGTATTCTGGGGGCGCTGTTGCAGGCGGGATGCACCAATCACTTGGACGGCAATGGCTACACGCCCATACACTGGGCTTGCTACAATGGTCAGTTGTGATTAATCTTTAATTTGTTGCGAAGGAAAATTGTCCGTACGAGATGAGAATTGTATCCTCTCCGAGTGATACCCATTCGCTATTTACCAGGTCTGATTTTGGGCCCGATCCCTGGCTGCATGACATATACAGATTTATGGCTTCTGACTAGCACCCCTTGAACAAAGATATTGACAAAATGGGGAACTGCCAACATAGGGCTGGATAGCTCAGTTGGTAGAGCACCGGAACGGTAATCCGGAGGTCGCAGGTTCGAACCCCGCTAAATAGATATATTTCTGCTTGATGTTGATTTTGCAGGGCATGAGAATTGTGTAGAGTTACTCCTGGAGCAAGATCCTAAAATGTTCTTCAAGGGGAACTCCTTCACTCCATTGCATTGTGCGGTGTAAGTACATGATATTTCAGATGTATGTTGTTTTGAAACAGTTTTAGTTTGGTTAACAAGGAATTTATTAAAAAAAGATCAAGATCAACAAAAAAACAATTGTAAATCACTTGTGAAGCAACTGTGTTTATTTTATGTCATACTTTTTTGCATGGAGATGAGTGCCTGCTGATTCCACAAAAACAAAAACTCTTATAACGTTTATTTTGCAACACTGAGTTATCTGGATAACTTGTAGGGATTTTTTTGCTTATCTTTTATTGGTGTTTTGCACTTTGATATGGATATTCATGAATTTGTTTCCCTATTTTTCAGTTTAAATGATAACGAGTCCTGTGCAGAGCTGCTGATTGAGTCACTAGGAGACGAGATCGTAAATATTCAAGACCGGAAAGGAAGGTTAGATTAATGGTTGTTTTAATAGTCTTTGGAATACAGGGTCAAAAAAACGAAACCCAAATGTCGGGACCATTGTTTTAGTGAAGTTCTGCATGTAGCACTTTCAAAATCTAGGATATGAAAGCCCAATTCATGAGCTATCTTTTAGTACAAGAATCATTCAAATCACTCATGTACTTTAGTGAACTTGGCTGCGTGCTACACCGAGTAAACCATTGACATTCAAACGTTTTGGACTGTTCTGCCTTTTTTCCTTTTAGGACACCTCTCCACGCCAGCGCCCTGAATGACCAGGTAGAATGCCTTCAGCTCATGATGAAACATGGCGGCCAGCCCAACATAGCTGACCAGCTGGGCAAAACCTGCCTCATGGTGGCAGCAGAGAGTGGATCAGCAGGTACCATCGGTAAGTCCCTTTAACTGAACCTTGACAAATCTTACACCTATACTTCCAGGGCATGTTGGTTAGATGCAGTACTTGTTCAAACTGCCTTAGAGTCCTTAGTTGCCAACTGCAACATGATACAACTGTGGCATTGTTCAATGGGACTAGCTCTCATTGCCTCAGAATTGGCTGTTTATGCACTGGTGTTGATTGGCCAGTGCAACTCGATCCCACAGACTTTACACCTGTTCCAGTGTGTTGCACCTGGCAGGATTTTATGAGTGAAACACGCCCTCGTTATTTCAGAAAAATACAGCTTTGCTTTACCATAACTCCTCTTTCGCCATGTAAGAATGGCTGTATACCTACGGTACAAAAAGTTTTTGTGGAACCCTTTTATCCTGTATTTTTAATTATTTTGACACATCGTCACCTTATGTGCAGGTCAACGTGGGAAACTTGCCTTATTCAAGGGAGTTAACTGCAGTTTGTTTTTGTTTTATTTTCTATAAGAATTGGTTTTTGATAATAGAAAAAATACAGGTTGCACAAACTATAATTTCCAATGTTGTCCTTGGAAAATTGAGGAACTCCTGATACGAAAAATGAATGACATGCTGATATATTCAAAAAAGCTCTAACATTGTCTTGCATGTGTGTACTACAATTCAAATTCAATCGGTTCTTTATAGTTGGTTGTAGAAGTGTTTGAGTTAACAAATGAAATGATTTAGTAAAGATTTCCCTGAGTAGCTGTGTGAGATTGACCCCAAGATGACCCCGTGACCTCTAACCCCAACCCCAAACCTCCAGCATGATAGCGCAAATTCAGTGTGCCCCATGTTTCGCGGTTGCAGATCGTCTTAGAATTTATTTCACAATGACAGTGGCCTAGAATTTATGCTGTGGAGTGGCTCATGAATGCTGAGCTTTTTCGGATTGAAGAAAAAATTTCATCAGTCATCGCTGTTTTTATAGCAGAAAATGTCTTTTGTACAGGGTTGTGTGTGAATACATGTGCGTGTATAGGACAATGTAGATCAGATAGAAAATTTGCATTGTAACTTACTATTGGTGTTTTGTACATGCTGTGCATATAAAACCAAGCATTCAGGAAGCAAAAAGTATATATAGTCAAGTGCAAGTATTGAATTTCTCATTATATAAATGAACCCAGAACAAGTGTTTGATTTGTCGCCTGCACATTCCTTGCTTCCTGCATTTTCTCCTGTTGGTTGTTTAACCCTGTTTACATCCAGACCCATTCCACGTGATCCCTAATCTTTGATCCCGCACAATACATTGACTGCTTCTCAGCCAATCCTGCCTACCACATGCCATTGGAATCCTAGAAGCTCTACCAATTCCTTAACTTATCTACCATCAATCCAATAAGCCATATGCGAGTTAAATTTGAATGAAATCGGAACGCTGAATAACATGCAATGGCCGCCATTTTAAAAATTTGGAAAATTGCTTGCTATTCTATGGAATTTTTTTTTTCAAAGGACAAATCTGCGATGGCCCTATGGCCAAATATCTTTCCCATAACAAACTCTGACTTTGTGCCAAATTTCATGCTGTTATCATCAAATGAACAATCTTATCTCCAGTGTGCTGTACTATAGGCCTAATAGTTGAGGAACCCAGCACATGGCACAAAAGTGGGCCTTTCTGAACATCACTACACATACAACTTTGCAAATGCATATTTTTTACCAAAATTTGCCTTCTGGAAAAATCAGCACGTAGATAACTAAGACTGTTCCCCCCTCCTTCAACCCTTCCTTGCTTTCCCTATGACCCACAAGCTACCCCTGTGACTAATCTTGTTTCCATGTCTACCTCCCTCTGTCCTTGTTCCTCTGCTCAGAGCTCTTCTGCTCCCCATCAGACCAAATAGATGGTCCCACCGGTAAGACCACAGACAAACTGTCTCTTGTTTTGGTGCAAATTTGTACATTTTTGTTTGCGGCTGTTTTTTTTTCTCCCCTTTCTAACTGTTCATTCTACTAACTTTGTGACCGGAGTCATGATTTAGATGATTGTTGTGACTGTGTTGGGCAGTGCTTTTGTGTTTCAACACACCCAAGGTTAAGTTTGCCCATAGATTGCTTTTGGAATGAGACTTATTATTGGACTTGCTCATTAATTGAGTTCGTTTCGTTTCAATTGGCAAAAGCCAGTACAGGTGTAGACAGTAGACCATTTCACGCATTTGGCGCCGTCTGCATACTTAGGCTCAAAATTCATGTCAATAAGACATGTGTAGTGCTTAAAAATAGATCAATAGTGCATACACTGTACTTCCATGTATCTACATTCAGAATTCTGTAGTCCAGTGTGCATAATCCATTGCTTTTGTGTAGGTGTTTTTAGTATGAATGTACCGGTATGCATCACATGCTGCGCCTCAATGCAGGCTGGTGTCATACCAGCAAAAAATGCATTGTCCATTGCGAGAATGCGACCCACGACAATTCTGTTCTGTAAAAGCTATCACCATCAGAAAGCTGCATTTTGACTGCAGCCAAAAAAGTTGAGCCTGCCGCACACCTTTCCGATATTACCGGCTCATCGGGCCATCGAACGCACAGATCAGAGAGAGGTGAACTGAAAAATCGGACCGATCTGACTGTACCCTGGGCGACTGGATGAAATCAAACATGTTTGATTTTTCTCGCATCAGATTTCACCGGATCCAATGTCACTGAAAAAGGTGTGCAGGCAACACTCCGACTTCACCGGACACGATATTTATGTTAACCAATCAGATTCATGAAGGAAGTCACATGATTCAAAATGGACGGCTGCCATTTTGTCATCATGTGACCGGTCATCATGTGACTGATCATCATGTGACTGGTCATCATGTGACTGATTATAGAATGGAATTGGGCGTGTATGCAGGTAACATCGCGATCTCCACGACAGTGAAAAAAATGAACCGGTGAACTTGTAAAATCAGAAAGGTGTGCGACAGGCTTTAGTAAATCCCAGCCTTAAGATAGATGATAAACAGTCTGATTTTAACAAATTGCTGACATACTGACTGAGCACCAGGTATGTGTAAGGTAAACTCAAACATAGTGAAGCTATTGTCATATTAGAATAATATTGGTAATTACTATTTAACTCATACATTATTTCATCTTTTTTCACTTAATCTGTTCATTGCAAACTAATACAAATTGTTTTTAGATGGATTTTTGTATTTTTTAAGTTTTGCTTTATTAAACTTTTTGAAAACAAAAATTGTTTTAAGTTTGGTTGGCTATTCATTGTTGCTTTTGTATGATGTACTGTGAGTGTGTGGTAGATGGATACCCATGTTGCTTTGTAGTTTAGTCTTTCAGTGCCGTGTGTAACGTGTTCTCTTATAAAGACTTTCAACAAAATTAGGGCGCAATCATAAAAAATGGTACAATGTTCCAGTAGTTTATAAACATATTTGCAAAATTACTTACATTAGGTAATTAAAAAAGGAGCTCCAATCAACCTTTTAAAAAGACAATAACTTAACAAAAGTATACTGAAGAGTAGTAATTTTGTTTTGGAGATGGAAACGCAGCTTTGGGTTTTGCCGACCATGCAGGACCAGATGACATGTATTTCTCTCAAAGTTTTTGCAAATTGTGCTATTTTTGAATTATATTTCATAGATTTGTTTTTCATTATTTCAGTGTTTTGATTATTGTGATTGTTCTGATTTGAACTACGTGAGGTGTTGTACGAGTTGTGATAAATCTTCAATTTTTTTTTTTTTTTTTTTTTTTTTTTTTTACATTGTGGTTTACACTCCACTGTTGTTTAGTAACAAATTTTATTGGTTTTCTTTTTTTAGTGTTGTTTTGTTTATGTACTGATTAGTGTAGATTCTTATTTTGCAATCTATCTATGATGAGTCAGATATTTTTTAATGTTCAGTGTTAATCTGTAATGTCAAGAGCTGCATTGAAAGTCCCAGAAATGTTCTAAACCTGTCCATTCGTTCACAGGAACAGTAGAATTCACCTATTTGAAATGTTTACTTCATGGAAAAGATCACACTAAGTGATGTCATAGGGTACACCCTTATTGAGAGCGACCAATAGGACATTGTCACATCTCAGGAATATTCAAATGTGATTTCTACTAATGTTGGTAGTTCTCAACCAGTGCCTTCCTCAAAGGTAAGCACCTGTTGAGACAAGAGCAACACTAACTCTAACCGCCCACTTGGGGTAGAAACTCTGCTCAGCACAACAAAATGCAACACTTGTCAAAATAAGAAGCCTGCCCAAAGTAATAAGATCTACCAGGGCAAATATCCTAATGCCGACAGCCTCAGAGTCTGTGGTTGCCAATTGCAGCAGGATACAACTGTAGCATTGTTCACTAAGACTAGCCCCCAATTGTCTCAGACTTGGCTGTTTATGCACTGGTGTTGATGGCTCAATGCAGCAAGATCCCATAGACGTTTACACTTGTTGCACTGTGTTGCACCTGTCAGGGTTAGGGTTTGGGTTAATATTCATGACGTGTAACAATGTCACATTGGTGGTTCTCGATTGTGCTTTCCTTCTGTTAGTGTCTAGGGAAATGACATTGTCACTAAATAAAATTAACTGTTTCTGTGTGTACTCAAGATGGCGCATAATACAACAAAGCAATTTCTGAAGATAATGTACAGTCCATCCTGCATCATGCTAACATGCAGCGTAGTTCTGCTCCAATGGCCAAGTAGGCAGCTTACTTTTGGCCAGCTATAGTGCTACGATAGTCACACCAGATCACGGCGGTAGTCAGTATGTGTACATGTGACTCAAGCATGTGACTCAAGCAGTGAGACTGGGTAGCGGATGCCAGTATTAAATACAGTTATACCAACAATCAAAATCTGCTTGGTTTTGTACTACTGTAGACACTTTTTTTTGTCTCCAAGAGGTGATTTGTGTCTTCAAGATTCCTGTTGCCTAACCCATACTGTTTCTTCTTCATTTCAGAGTTGATAGTGAGTAGCGCTTGTGCCGACCTCAACGCCTGTGACAGTCGCAAGAACAGTGGACTACACCTAGCCTGTCTCCAGGTACTTGTTACTTTATTTTTAATACTCGATAAAATTCGATACCAACCTTACCAAAAAAAATAAGCCTTTTATTGTTTGTGTCACAGGCTAAACAAAACAACTGGAACATTCCTGAATTTTCTCCATGGTCTCTGATTGTAACTGCATTCACTTGCTTGTGGTCTTCTTGGTACAAATGTATATGAATAGCCTACTCATTCAACTCATCAGAGAGTTGCCACCCAGTTGAAAAGAATATGGGGCATTCTAGGACAATTTTTTCTAGGCTAACCTAGTTTTTTGTGGCCTGTCTTCCAGAAACACGAAGGCTGTGCATTGATGATACTGGAGAAACTGGAAGAAAGTACCATCATCAACTTGGCCAATGATGACGGCTTGACGTGAGTCTAATTAACCCTTGCAAATTCATGCAAATGTATGCAAATTTATTCAAATGTATGCAAATTGATGAAAGGTTTATTGGGAATAGTCATGCCCAAGCTCTGTAATATCATAACTACATGTACCTAATTGTTGATTGTTCAGAATGCAGAATTATTGTGCGGTATTTTGTTTAAAAAAAATCGCTCTGGTTTCTAAAGGTGATGGAATGTGGTAATGGTGAGTATCGCAGACTGAAGTGAAACATGAAGAGGAGAAGCTTGGAAGAAGGTTGCTTGTGTTTTTTTCAGTTTCATATCATGAATCGTTATATTGATTGATTGTTTTGTCGCCCTTAGGCCTCTGCACATAGCTGCCAGTAACGGTCTTGTGTCAGTAGTACAAGAATTAATCTCCAAAGGAGCTAGTCTATTAGCATTGGATAACAAAGGTAAGTACACTAGTTGTCACTGATTGTAAGGAAAGACATTTGCTGGACTTGAAATCAAGTCGTTAGACACCGTCGTGTTTTGTCCAACGAGGCCCCCAGTATGTACAAAGCACAACATTAGCTGGCACCCTGTATCGTGTTTACATCCGGCATCTGACAGGTCTAAGACTTGACTAATAGGAATTAGGACGGTTATTCATTTATGCGCCCAGCAAAATGCATATGCATTACGTTTCCATAGAGAGGGCCAATGGTAACAGCCAACAGTACTCGACAGTCTTAGATCAGGGATGCCTGTTTTCTGGCTATTGTCGGAATTCTGGCGTTTTCAATCCAGCATTCCATCCCTTTGCAGGCTGGAAAATAAATCCTTGTGTTGCGTGCAAAGAGCAAAGAAAATAAGAGGAAAAAATACTACATGTCGTCATCAGCCAATACGAAAATTCATAGCGTTTTAGACAAAATGTAGTACTTAACTTATGTTCATTGTCGACATACGTAACAGTATGTGGTATTTATGGTGTCTTGGGCTTGTGACGTGGACCGCAATCGATGTTGAGATGAGCAAAGTAGTTTGCTCAGTGCTAATTTTGTTCCTTCATTTGCTCACCGAAGGTTACACCCCAGCCCTCAGCTGTGCCCCAACCGACAAGATAGCGGACTGCTTAGCCATCATCCTGGCCCACATGTTACCCTTCTCCCCGGCAAGCACCGCCACCAACTCCCGTATTGCCTTGGCCATGAGCGGCGAGCTAGGCCGGCTCCGTAACGCCAGCTTGGAGTTTACTGACGGCAACCGCAGTAGAGGAGAGAGCAACGCCGATACCTCAGACTCGGAAACTTACTGAAAACAAAACAGTCCAAAACCGCATGGGTATACAGTGGCAGGTCCAGGATTCTCCAAAGGGGGTGGCTGGAATGTCGAAGTTATCAGATTTTTCAGGGTTGATGAGACGGTCAGTACATAAAAAGATCAATGGCCTAAAGCAATGAATCAAGATTTACAATATTTATATAATATTGGATGGCTTTGAGAGGGATACAAGAATATATTGCACAAGCTATAGCAATATTGCACGACTCAAAAGACCAGGTTATAGCAAGTGCAATATGTTATTATATCCCTAAAAGCTATCCAATATTATTATTTATATCAGACTGACTTGATCCAAAAGAAAAACAAATCAGGAAACCGTGTTTATTTCTCAAATGTCGTTCGAATATTCTTCGTTTACCGACACAATAGTGTGCCTATAAGTAACCTGCTACGCGCTGCGTCCGCTTTCGATGGTACTGCGCGCTACGCTCTGATGACTGGTTGACACCTGTGAGTTGCTACGCTCTTGATTGTGTGGGAACCAGCAAAATTTGTGAAACTGCCCGGATGAAAACAATATCAAAAATCATATTGCAGTCATCCGGGTACTTCTTCCGATAACCGTACAATATGCTGATTTACTTTTGTACGTGGAAGCCTGCTATAAGTTATAATGAGTGATATCATTATTCAGGGAACTTTAAGGAAATTGTGGACTTTATAATTAGCTTTGGCCAGTCAGAGGGTGAGTGGTTAGCCACCCCAACCACCCCCTTGGATCCGCCCCTTGGTATATCAAGCCACAAGCTTAAAACATCGGATCGAAGAAAACAAAGGGCATTTGTTTAATGGCACCAAACTTGGCGCACATAATTGTTTTTTTTTTTTCCGTAGCACCTAACCTGATGTATATTACATTTACCCAAAATTTGTAGACATTAAAAAGTACCTCAGCGTTTTGATCTAGATGAACTTTTTGATGAAATCTGAGCATTATTTTCTGGTGCTAGCTCTCATTTGTCTGAACGTATTATATTGTGATTGGGAAGACGATTTAGTGAAAAGCGTTCATTTTTTAATACGATCTGTCTGGTTGTTATAGTTACTGTTGGCAGCTTCTGTTGCCATGCAAGTGTCATGGTCAGTGACAGCAAAACATTGCCCATTAATAACATTATAGTTATATTACAACAAAATTCAATTTCAAACATGTGGGAATGGGCACACTATAAGAAACCTATAAGAAAATCCTAAATACTTATATAAGTGTACAGTTAGAAACGATCCACAACTACATGTATAACAACATGCATTACTTACACCATAAATTAAATTTCTGCATGAAATAAAAATATGTGTAAACATTCATCACAATACAGTCAAAACGATATCAATGAACAGCTTTCTTCGTGTTGAAGAACCACTTACATAGTGTACAACTAACTAAATTTCATCAATTTCTGTGGCATGTGCTCATAAGTGACGGGGCCGTTAAATGAATAGCAACACACTGAAACATTTGTTAATAACTATACAAGTCTCAGAATTGTATGCATATTACGGAACACTCTTTTCTTGCACAGTGTGCGTTCAGTTTTAAAGAACGCCTGACTAAATCCCCGTCATCTGATAGGTATCTGATAATTATTCGTCCCAGCCACGGCCCAGCCGCTTCGCAAAAATAGAATTTCTAATCCATGGTAAATGGAAGTTCCATTGCACGGTCACACGTTTGGTGGCTCTAACCAATCGGATGACAAGGATTTTTTCAGGTGTTGTATAAAACATAAAATGAATGTGTCACATGCGTGCAATGGAAAGAATAATTTCATTCAGTGACAGATGGAATGTTCCATTCCACTCGGCTTCACTTCGTAGAATGGAACATTCCATCTGTCACCTCATGAAATTATTCTTACCATTGCACTCATAAAACTTTCATTATTCGTGTATTATTCATTCTATGTTACTTATTGTACAGCCTTGTGAGTCGATTGCATTTCAAGTGACCAGTGACTGAATGTAAACATATAAGCAAGTACAGCACCTATTCACTGGATTTAATTATGTGCACAAGATGGAACTTGCACTGTTAACTGCATTCTTTCAATTTGCTAATGAATACTAGTGTATTATTCCAAAAATATAATATGAAAAAAAAATTGTACAATATCAGTTATTTTCTTATGGCAGGACCAAAGGTTTGAAATGACATGTATATCTGTCTTCTTTTGTTATAGTCAATAATTTGGATTGTAGAATTAATATTTTTAGGGATTAACAAATGTAATGGTTAATAACTGTTAGACTTTAACATGTCTTTCAAGCAACACAGTAAGTTGCAGGTGTCATTGTCAAATCACATTTTATTTACTGACCGTTTTTTTTCAGCAAAAGTTGTCAATATTTCAGCCAAATGTTGTAGTGTTACTTACTGCTTGTGTATTTCGCTTAGCATACATGTTAAAACTGGAAAAATTCTAAAGTGAAGTTAGAAAATTAAATTTCACTTGCAGGGCAATATTTACCTCACCCTTGTTCACGTGTCCTGTGTATCTGATCATGTATGGTATTATTTTGAAAAAAAAATACACAAAAATAGAATGAACTTTAATTTTGTGCCATATACTATCCCAGCAGAGAAATGTTGCCCTTGATATACACTTACCTCCAATTGTTTACGTTTACTTATTAAAAATTAAGATTGTATTCTGCTTTTGTGTAATCCACTGTTCCTGAAATGGGCATCTATTATTTACATTTGCCAATTTGTTTTTTATTTACTAATATGGTACAGGCTACACTGAGTTTACTACTAATTATCTTGCAAAGCGAGAATTGAAACAAATGTTGTGAAGAGAAGTTTGGAGAGACACTGGAAATAGGTTTTTAGCAACCCCTTTATAATGGTGTGTGGTGCAGCATCAGACTTTAGAATAGACCGAATGTGTAGTAGCCATTTTAGAGGGCATTTTGTTTTGTAATTCAGTAACAATGCATGTACAAACGGTTCATGCATGCATAGCCCAGCAAAACAACGACATTGCTTTCTAAGATGGCTGCTACGAATAAGGTCTGTCCTCGTGTATGTGTATTTTGTTGATGGCGGTTGGAGAAATTGTCAAAATACAAGCCATGTGTACAGCAGCTATACGGCAAAACTGATGCAGTATATACATGTAGCTCGGATATACTTGTTTTTAAATTTAGAAATGATATGGGGTGTACAGAACGGTGATCTGAGGGATTCAACCTGCCTGGCAAAGGAAATTAGGTTGTGATTTCAAGCATTGTATATTTTTATCTCACAAAATTTGGCCGTTTTGTTTTGCATTTACACTTCCCTTTTGTTATTAAGTAACAAAATAACTACAATTTGTAAGTCGGAAAAAAAATTTCCTGATGAGAAAAAAACGGCTTTCTCTTTATTTGTAACAATCTCCCCCCCCCCCCCCCTTAAAAAAGACTAAAAACCTGGGACGGGGTTATGGTGAACTGCCCTTGTTGTGTTTTGTGTTTCAGAAAATGGTGCTTTTCTTGGTCCGCCATGGTCAGATTTAACTTGAATAAAATGTAAACATTGCTGATTTGATTAAGTTCATGAATTTGACTCACAAAGCTAATAAACCATTACGTTAACAGGAATTGCCATCGGTTTATTGAAAGAGCATTTTGTTTGGTTGGTTGATTTGGTTTTGGGGGATTTTCCCCCACATGTACATTCCCCAGCATTATAATCCTTTGCCGACCCCACATGCATGGCGCAGCGCATCATCATTTTGACATTTCCGATCATTCTGATCCGATCATTCTTTCTCTCCGAGCCTTGTAACAAAACTGGGAAAAAACCCTGGATATTACACCCATAAGTATATACGCCAACGTGGAATCATATTTCTCGGTAATTGCGGTGTACAGTGTCCAAGTGCAAATAAATGGCAAGGGGGTTGTTCAGGCCTTGGGCCGGCCTAGTAGGGATCATAACTTTCACTGAATCATCCCTGTGCCGGATTATTATGCGCACTGAACCTGTGTTCGCAAGTTCACTGGGACGCCACATCATTCAATATGACAACAAATGCATCAGCTGAAAAAATGTTGATTTCCCGGAATTTTGAATGATGCCCGTTGGACTAGGACGCTAGTTTTCGGCTCACAGTTTGCACTGACTCTTTGAACCTGAAGTCTTAAGACTGTCTGCCAGTTACTGTGATAACACCGATGCCCCAAATAAAAGCACACCACTGAGGCGTTCAAATGATAGTGAACATAGCTCTCTCATGCCGCCTGTTCATATCCTTCGTACGGGGTTAAGCCTTAAGGGTACTTTTGCAAGGGTCATTGAACTCTTTCTATAAATTTGGGGCCTAAATTTCACTTTCCTGGCATATTACCTAGGTAGGCTTACTCTGTAAATGTGCCATGCATGTATTATTAAGAATGACTTCAATTTTCTTTTTTACATTTGTTGGATAGGCCTATAGGGCCTGTAGTTTTCTATGATAATCACTCTCGGGACAATTGCACTGATTATAAGGTAGGGCCTAACAGAATTTTAAGATCATAGCCTAGTTAAAGATGTAAAAGGAAAAGGGAATAAATTGGACCTCAATTTATGACCCATAATGCTAACATCAAAGTAAGCATGAAATTTAAGTAAAACAACAATTAGAGTCGTGTAATGATAAGTCTTAAGCAATGATGTTCTTCAGCATGTTTTGAGCAATACAAGTCGGGTATAGCTGACGGAGTAAGCTGGACGGTGTCAAAATTGATTTCAAAATACCGCCGACAGTTTCTGGTGACCCTGCAAGTTGTGTTGGTTTCCCATCCCAATTTTTCATCAAAAAGTTTCAATTCAAAAGGTGGTACCACTGGACCAAGAAATTCATCTCGATGAAGAGCATAATGCATTGGGGACCTAAATTGTATTTTAAAATTATTGCCCACAGTCAACGCCGGGAACCAACATTTTTTTGTTCCAAAATTATATAGAGACCAGTAATCAATTGTCATTAGATTTTTATTCTATGTAACCGTATCTCAAGTAAAACAGGGCGAGAAGTAGCTGTAGTTTTGTGCTAAAAGCTCAAGTTCAGTATTTTATTTTAAAAAAAAGTAAACAAATTTGGGGAAACTATATAATTACGGTTCGACCAGGTTGGGAGGTAGCCAACAGCTGCCGCGTCGACAGGCCGGCCAACGCCGCGGCTGTCACCGGTAGGTTTACCCGCTATACAAGCAAAGGCGCTGTCGACCTACCGAAGTAATTGGATAAGTGAGACCATTGATTTTTGCCTGTATGTTAAAGAATATAATTTCTCCTTTTTCTGTGAAATTTTGTCATAATAAAATGTTGGGGAAGGCAAGTTTTCAAACGATTATCGGTGGAAAAGTGGCGCCGTGGCATAGTGTTCCGGTTGCGAAGATGGCTGGGTCCGCCCGGTTTCATGTGTTTGTCGGGTCCACTTCGACCGGATTTTTTTGTAATTACCTCACATGTTCGAGTAAAATTATCCAACACAGTGAAAGACTAAGACTTGGAGAGTTGTCTAAGACTATTTTGGGGAGTTTCCGCCAAAAGTGAGATTTACAGCACGTTTTCGAAATCGAACTATCGCTTTTGTAAACATTCCTACTGCGACATCAACCGGCTGTAATAGCATGGATGAAACCGACCAGCACAAAGATAGAGCTGTATATGCAAGGAAAATCATCGCTCTTTCCGAATTCAGGCTCAATTCCTCGAAATATGGTCGCAAAGAATGACAAAAATGGCATTTTCGTGACCCAACAAGTACATTGCACCTAGTGCGCCATTTTATTTTGACATGGCGAGCATCGAGCGCACTGTGGGAGGAGTGATTTCTGCAACGTCCGCAATGACAGTATAGATTGTCCGCGTCCTGCAAAACGGGCATTTTCCAAACAACAAACGGAGTCAGCATTGTCATTCCAACAACATCGATATTATTTCCTCCGTGAAAAGTTAATCAGTACAAAGATGGATGCTCCAAAAGCCAAGAAGTCTGCTTCCAAGAAGCCCGCTGAACACCCGAAGTATTCGGATATGGTCGTCGCGGCTATCAACGCACTGAAGGAGCGTAACGGTTCTTCCCGTCAGGCGATCGCCAAATACATCAAAGGCAACTACAAAGTCGGAGATAACTGCGATGTTCATCTCAAGATGGCTCTCAAGCGGATGACCACCGCGGGCGCACTCGTACAAGCCAAAGGGAAGGGAGCATCGGGTAGCTTCAAGGTGCCCAAGGCGGTGGCGGCCCCCAAGAAGAAGCCAGCTGCCAAGAAGCCTGCCAAGAAACCTGCCAAGAAACCAGCTGCCAAGAGCAAGAAGGCCAAGAAATCCACTGCCGCTAAGAGCAAGAGCAAAGTGGCGCCGGCCAAAAAGCCGACGGCGGACAAGAAACCTAAACCAGCAGCCAAACCATCAGCCAAGAAATCAGCAGCCAAACCCGCAGCGGCCAAGAAACCAGCATCCAAGAAATCCCCGAAGAAGCCAGCCAAGAAACCAGTGACCAAGAAATCAACGAAGAAAACGACCAAGAAGCCAACCAAGAAACCAGCCAAGAAATAAACTGAACTTTTTTGCAAAACCTGGACATTAACAGAAGTTACTCTTTTTGAGCGCTTCTTTTTGACTTGGAAAACTTCATTGTACATAGGGCCTATGCATCTTCGATCCATTTTGAAGTTGTGTACATGTACTCGTTTAAAAGAAATGGAACATATTTTACTCCTCAGGGTTTAATAAGTGTACTGCTTTGCAACTTCAATTTCGAAACGTAATTATAGTGCACTTTGCCCAACTGAATACACCTGTCGCATTCTGGCCAAGAACATCATGCATTCATTTCAGATATGCTCGCTCACACTCACAGTCTCTTGGTAATATTTAAAAAGTAAGGGTTTAAAGAAATAAATTAATTTATTTTATATAGGTGGAAATGTTATGTGTCATCATGTGTTTTATTGATGTTTGGATGTTCTTTAATATTAGGTTGCCTGGGTATTGTTGGGTAATTCGCGTTGGCCCCTTTTTGAGTAAATCAAGCAAGTGTTCAGTCACTGTACGTGCATTTGTGAACCGCATGCAAATCAGAGGGTCGGCAAGGTTCTGAAAATTAATATGAGTAACATGTAGTCTAAAAAAAAGTCAATACATGTACAATGTAGTTCAATCAGTTCATTCATTAAACATCAAACCATTGATTGGGTATAAGTACATGTACACATATACTGTACATGTACATTATACTAGCTGTTAATGAACAGCGCCCTCATACTTCATAATGAACAAAAATCACGGACGGTAGGCGTACAGACAGTATTAACGCCTACTCTTTTTTAATAGATTTGTACTTTTCATTGTATTAAAATTCCCATAGACACTAGTGCTAAATGCCCATACTTCTAAATTCTTTCAAAAATGGAGATCAATATGTCATCTTTTATTTTATTTTCTATTTTTTGGAGGGTTGACAATTGACTTTTCGAGAAATTCTCACCCAAAGAAGACGACCCCTATTTTTCCCAAAGCGGAAAGTAGCCATCTTAAAAAACGAACTCTCCACAACATGAAACAATAGCGCCACTTTCGAGCTCAATTGCATCCAAAATGCTCAGAATTGGAAGTCTCAAGTCAGGCCCAGAGGTTCATTGCCATATTTTTTTTCAATTCCCCAATTGTATGGGTCTCACAACTCTCATATATATATGATCTTTTGAGGGTATAACTTTTATTCATGATCAATTTTCCAGGGCGTTGAGTCAAATATCATAGGAAACAAAATTGGACTCAATATCATTTCAATGCAATGTGCTTTTATTGAGTTTTCGAGCTCACAATAGTTTGTTTATACATGTACATCTCGAATATGGACCGAAGTCGGCTCGGTAAGCAGTATTTATGTAGCGCGCCCTCTTTTGGAAGAAATTGACAAAGATAAAATCTTTCTAAATATCGATGATTCGTGCCCAAATCTTTAAAATATTGGGTATTTGAATGATGATTGATGCTCCTATTGCCTTTAAAAGAATTTCTGAATAGTTTGAAGAAAATTCATTTTTTGGCTAAATTTCATCAAAAAAGTAAGGCTTAGGCCAAAAAAAAAAAGTCTCCGGTTTCTGGTATGGAGCTTGCCCCAAAAGTGGTGCGGCGACGCGGCTTTTTTTTTTTTTTACCTGTTTTTTTTTTTTTCGCTTCAAATGTCGGCTGATGACTGCAAATGGTGCTCGACTTAACTTAGTGCAAATATATGGGAGTCCAGAGAGGCCACATAAATCTTATTCTCGATCATAACCCCATCTAAAAACACGTTAAAATTGTGCAGCAGCAGGATTCCAGTCAAACCAGTGAGTTTGGCGGTTTTGAGACATCATCTTGTATTGAAAAAAAAACTTTTTCATTTTGCCGACGCGCATGGCCACGGCGACGCGCGCGCATACCAGAAACCGGAGACTTTTTTTTTTTGGCCTGACCCCCTTGTATTTTTTTCAATTTTGGCCAAAAAAATGAAATGGCTTGAAACTTGCTGGAAAGATTCCTAAAGGACCATAGAAGACATTCCGATTCGATTTCTGGACACGTGTGCTTTTCAAAATAAAATTTCCAAAAATTTGGGGTGAAATCAGTCAAAATTAATGATTTATTTCCCTCTAAATATCGATGATATTTGCCCAAATCTTCAATATATTTGGTGTTTGAGTGTTGATTGATGCTCCTCTTGCCTTTTAAAGAATGTCTGCATAGTTTGAAGAAAATTCATTTTTTTGGCCAAATTTCATCAACAAGTAAGGCTTACCCCTTGTATTTTTTTCAATTTTGGCCAAAAAATGAAATGGCTTGAAACTTGCTGGAAAGATGCCTAAAGGACCATAGAACACATTCCAATACGATTTCTGGACACATGTGCTTTGCAAAATAAAATGTCCGAAAATTTGGGGTGAAATCAATAAAAATTAATGATTTATATTTCTCTAAATATCGATGATATTTATCCAAATCTTCAATATATTTGGTGTTTGAATGTTGATTGATGCTCCTCTTGCCTTTTAAAGAATTTCTGCATAGTTTGAAGAAACTTCATTTTTTGGCCAAATTTCATCAAAAAAGTAAGGCTTACCCCTTGTATTTTTTTCAATTTTGGCCAAAAAATGAAATGGCTTGAAACTTGCTGGAAAGATTCCTAAAGGACCATAGAACACATTCCAATTCGATTTCTGGTCACATGTGCTTTGCAAAATAAAATGTCCGAAAATTTGGGGTGAAATCAATCAAAATTAATGATTTATTTTTCTCTAAATATCGATGATATTTATCCAAATCTTCAATATATTTGGTGTTTGAATGTTGATTGATGCTCCTCTTGCCTTTTAAAGAATTTCTGCATAGTTTGAAGAAAATTCATTTTTTTTGGCCAAATTTCATAAAAAAGTAAGGCTTACCCCTTGTATTTGTTTCAATTTGGCAAAAAAATGAAATGGCTTGAAACTTGCTGGAAAGATGCTGAATGGACCACAGAACACATTCCAATTCGATTTCTGGACACATGATTTGCTTTTCAAAATAAAATTTCCGAAAATTTAGGGTGAAATCAGTCAAAATTAATGATTTATTTTCCTCTAAATATCGATTATATTTGCCCAAATCTTCAATATATTGGTGTTTGAATGTTGATTGATGCTCCTCTTGCCTTTTAAAGAATTTCTGCATAATTTGAAGAAAATTCATTCTTTGGCCAAATTTCATCAAAAAAGTAAGGCTTACCCCTTGTATTTTTTTCAATTTTGGCCAAAAAATGAAATGGCTTGAAACTTGCTGGAAAGATGCCTAAAGGACCATAGAACACATTCCAATGCGATTTCTGGACACATGTGCTTTTCAAAATAAAATGTCCGAAAATTTGGAGTGAAATCAGTCAAAATTAATGATTTATTTTCACCTAAATATCGATGATATTTGCCCAAATCTTCAATATATTGGTGTTTGAATGTTGATTGATGCTCCTCTTGCCTTTTAAAGAATTTCTGCATAGTTTGAAGAAAATTCATTTTTTGGCCAAATTTCATCAAAAAAGTAAGGCTTACCCCTTGTATTTTTTTCAATTTTGGCCAAAAAATGAAATGGCTTGAAACTTGCTGGAAAGATGCCTAAAGGACCATAGAACACATTCCAATACGATTTCTGGACACATGTGCTTTTCAAAATAAAATGTCCGAAAATTTGGAGTGAAATCAGTCAAAATTAATGATTTATTTTCACCTAAATATCGATGATATTTGCCCAAATCTTCAATATATTGGTGTTTGAATGTTGATTGATGCTCCTCTTGCCTTTTAAAGAATTTCTGCATAGTTTGAAGAAAATTCATTTTTTGGCCAAATTTCATCAAAAAAGTAAGGCTTACCCCTTGTATTTTTTTCAATTTTGGCCAAAAAATGAAATGGCTTGAAACTTGCTGGAAAGATGCCTAAAGGACCATAGAACACATTCCAATACGATTTCTGGACACATGTGCTTTTCAAAATAAAATGTCCGAAAATTTGGGGTGAAATCAGTCAAAATTAATGATTTATTTTCCTCTAAATATCGATGATATTTGCCCAAATCTTCAATATATTTGGTGTTTGAATGTTGGTTGATGCTCCTCTTGCCTTTAAAAAATTTCTGCATAGTTTGAAGAAAATTCATTTTTTTGGCCAGATTTCATCAAAAAGTAAGGCTTACCCCTTGTATTTTTTTCAATTTTGGCCAAAAAATGAAATGGCTTGAAACTTGCTGGAAAGATGCCTAAAGGACCATAGAACACATTCCAATTCGATTTCTGGACACATGTGCTTTGCAAATTAAAATGTCCGAAAATTTGGGGTGAAATCAGTCAAAATTAATGATTTATTTTCCTCTAAATATCGATGATATTTGCCCAAATCTTCAATATATTTGGTGTTTGAATGTTGATTGACGCTCCTCTTGCCTTTTAAAGAATTTCTGCATAGTTTGAAGAAAATTCATTTTTTGGCCAAATTTCATCAAAAAAGTAAGGTATTTTTTTCAATTTTGGCCAAAAAATGAAATGGCTTGAAACTTGCTGGAAAGATGCCTAAAGGACCATAGAACACATTCCAATGCGATTTCTGGACACATTTGCTTTTTAAAATAAAATGTCCGAAAATTGGGGGTGAAATCATTCAAAATTAATGATTTATTTTCCTCTAAATATCGATGATATTTGCCCAAATCTTCAATATATTTGGTGTTTGAATGTTGATTGATGCTCCTCTTGCCTTTTAAAGAATTTCTGCATAATTTGAAGAAAATTCATTTTTTGGCCAAATTTCATCAAAAAAGTAAGGCTTACCCCTTGTATTTTTTTCAATTTTGGCCAAAAAATGAAATGGCTTGAAACTTGCTGGAAAGATGCCTAAAGGACCATAGAACACATTCCAATTCGATTTCTAGACACATGTGCTTTGCAAAATAAAATGTCCGAAAATTTGGGGTGAAATCAGTCAAAATTAATGATTTATTTTTCTCTAAATATCGATGATATTTATCCAAATCTTCAATATATTTGGTGTTTGAATGTTGATTGATGCTCCTCTTGCCTTTTAAAGAATTTCTGCATAGTTTGAAGAAAATTCATTTTTTGGCCAAATTTCATCAAAAAAGTAAGGCTTACCCCTTGTATTTTTTTCAATTTTGGCCAAAAAATGAAATGGCTTGAAACTTGCTGGAAAGATGCCTAAAGGACCATAGAAAACATTCCAATGCGATTTCTGGACCCATTTGCTTTTCAAAATAAAATGTCCGAAAATTGGGGGTGAAATCATTCAAAATTAATGATTTATTTTTCTCTAAATATCGATGATATTTGCCCAAATCTTCAATATATTTGGTGTTTGAATGTTGATTGATGCTCCTCTTGCCTTTTAAAGAATTTCTGCATAGTTTGAAGAAAATTCATTTTTTGGCCAAATTTCATCAAAAAAGTAAGGCTTACCCCTTGTATTTTTTTCAATTTTGGCCAAAAAATGAAATTGCTTGAAACTTGCTGGAAAGATGCCTAAAGGACCATAGAACACATTCCAATTCGATTTCTGGACACATGTGCTTTGCAAAATAAAATGTCCGAAAATTTGGGGTGAAATCAGTCAAAATTAATGATTTATTTTTCTCTAAATATCGATGATATTTATCCAAATCTTCAATATATTTGGTGTTTGAATGTTGATTGATGCTCCTCTTGCCTTTTAAAGAATTTCTGCATAGTTTGAAGAAAATTCATTTTTTGGCCAAATTTCATCAAAAAAGTAAGGCTTACCCCTTGTATTTTTTTCAATTTTGGCCAAAAAATGAAATGGCTTGAAACTTGCTGGAAAGATGCCTAAAGGACCATAGAACACATTCCAATGCGATTTCTGGACACATTTGCTTTTCAAAATAAAATGTCCGAAAATTGGGGGTGAAATCATTCAAAATTAATGATTTATTTTTCTCTAAATATCGATGATATTTGCCCAAATCTTCAATATATTTGGTGTTTGAATGTTGATTGATGCTCCTCTTGCCTTTTAAAGAATTTCTGCATAGTTTGAAGAAAATTCATTTTTTGGCCAAATTTCATCAAAAAAGTAAGGCTTACCCCTTGTATTTTTTTCAATTTTGGCCAAAAAATGAAATGGCTTGAAACTTGCTGGAAAGATGCCTAAAGGACCATAGAACACATTCCAATTCGATTTCTGGACACATGTGCTTTGCAAAATAAAATGTCCGAAAATTTGGGGTGAAATCAGTCAAAATTAATGATTTATTTTTCTCTAAATATCGATGATATTTGCCCAAATCTTCAATATATTTGGTGTTTGAATGTTGATTGATGCTCCTCTTGCCTTTTAAAGAATTTCTGCATAGTTTGAAGAAAATTCATTTTTTGGCCAAATTTCATCAAAAAAGTAAGGCTTACCCCTTGTATTTTTTTCAATTTTGGCCAAAAAATGAAATGGCTTGAAACTTGCTGGAAAGATGCCTAAAGGACCATAGAACACATTCCAATGCGATTTCTGGACACATTTGCTTTTCAAAATAAAATGTCCGAAAATTTGGGGTGAAATCATTCAAAATTAATGATTTATTTTTCTCTAAATATCGATGATATTTGCCCAAATCTTCAATATATTTGGTGTTTGAATGTTGATTGATGCTCCTCTTGCCTTTTAAAGAATTTCTGCATAGTTTGAAGAAAATTCATTTTTTGGCCAAATTTCATCAAAAAAGTAAGGCTTACCCCTTGTATTTTTTTCAATTTTGGCCAAAAAATGAAATGGCTTGAAACTTGCTGGAAAGATGCCTAAAGGACCATAGAACACATTCCAATTCGATTTCTGGACACATGTGCTTTGCAAAATAAAATGTCCGAAAATTTGGGGTGAAATCAGTCAAAATTAATGATTTATTTTTCTCTAAATATCGATGATATTTATCCAAATCTTCAATATATTTGGTGTTTGAATGTTGATTGATGCTCCTCTTGCCTTTTAAAGAATTTCTGCATAGTTTGAAGAAAATTCATTTTTTGGCCAAATTTCATCAAAAAAGTAAGGCTTACCCCTTGTATTTTTTTCAATTTTGGCCAAAAAAATGAAATGGCTTGAAAATTGCTGAAAAGATGCCTAAAGGACCATAGAACACATTCCAATTCGATTTCTGGACACATTTCCTTTTTAAAATAAAATTTCCGAAAATTTGGGGTGAAATCAGTCAAAATTAATGATTTATTTTTCTCTAAATATCGATGAAATTTGCCCAAATCTTCAATATATTTGGTGTTTGAATGTTGATTGATGCTCCTCTTGCCTTTTAAAGAATTTCTGCATAGTTTGAAGAAAATTCATTTTTTTGCCAGATTTCATCGAAAAAGTAAGGCTTACCCCTTGTATTTTTTTCAATTTTGGCCAAAAAATGAAATGGCTTGAAACTTGCTGGAAAGATGCCTAAAAGACCATAGAACATATTCCAATGCGATTTCTGGACACATTTGCTTTTCAAAATAAAATTTCCGAAAATTTGGGGTGAAATCAGTCAAAATTAATGATTTATTTTCCTCTAAATATCGATGATATTTGCCCAAATCTTCAATATATTTGGTGTTTGAATGTTGATTGATGCTCCTCTTGCCTTTTAAAGAATTTCTGCATAGTTTGAAGAAAATTCATTTTTTGGCCAAATTTCATCAAAAAAGTAAGGCAGAAATTCTTTAAAAGGCAAGAGGAGCGTCAATCAACATTCAAACACCAAATATATTGAAGATTTGGGCAAATATCATCGAAATGAATTTTCTTCAAAATCTTCAAAATAATGGGTGTATTTTTTTTCAATTTTGGCCAAAAAATGAAATGGCTTGAAACTTGCTGGAAAGATGCCTAAAGGACCATAGAACACATTCCAATGCGATTTCTGGACACATTTGCTTTTCAAAATAAAATGTCCGAAAATTTGGGGTGAAATCAGTCAAAATTAATGATTTATTTTCCTCTAAATATCGATGATATTTGCCCAAATCTTCAATATATTTGGTGTTTGAATGTTGATTGACGCTCCTCTTGCCTTTTAAAGAATTTCTGCATAGTTTGAAGAAAATTCATTTTTTGGCCAAATTTCATCAAAAAAGTAAGGCTTACCCCTTGTATTTTTTTTCAATTTTGGCCAAAAAATGAAATGGCTTGAAACTTGCTGGAAAGATGCCTAAAGGACCATAGAACACATTCCAATGCGATTTCTGGACACATTTGCTTTTCAAAATAAAATGTCCGAAAATTTGGGGTGAAATCAGTCAAAATTAATGATTTATTTTCCTCTAAATATCGATGATATTTGCCCAAATCTTCAATATATTTGGTGTTTGAATGTTGATTGATGCTCCTCTTGCCTTTTAAAGAATTTCTGCATAGTTTGAAGAAAATTCATTTTTTGGCCAAATTTCATCAAAAAAGTAAGGCTTACCCCTTGTATTTTTTTTCAATTTTGGCCAAAAAATGAAATGGCTTGAAACTTGCTGGAAAGATGCCTAAAGGACCATAGAACACATTCCAATGCGATTTCTGGACACATTTGCTTTTCAAAATAAAATGTCCGAAAATTTGGGGTGAAATCAGTCAAAATTAATGATTTATTTTCCTCTAAATATCGATGATATTTGCCCAAATCTTCAATATATTTGGTGTTTGAATGTTGATTGACGCTCCTCTTGCCTTTTAAAGAATTTCTGCATAGTTTGAAGAAAATTCATTTTTTGGCCAAATTTCATCAAAAAAGTAAGGCTTACCCCTTGTATTTTTTTTCAATTTTGGCCAAAAAATGAAATGGCTTGAAACTTGCTGGAAAGATGCCTAAAGGACCATAGAACACATTCCAATGCGATTTCTGGACACATTTGCTTTTCAAAATAAAATGTCCGAAAATTTGGGGTGAAATCAGTCAAAATTAATGATTTATTTTCCTCTAAATATCGATGATATTTGCCCAAATCTTCAATATATTTGGTGTTTGAATGTTGATTGACGCTCCTCTTGCCTTTTAAAGAATTTCTGCATAGTTTGAAGAAAATTCATTTTTTGGCCAAATTTCATCAAAAAAGTAAGGCTTACCCCTTGTATTTTTTTCAATTTTGGCCAAAAAATGAAATGGCTTGAAACTTGCTGGAAAGATGCCTAAAGGACCATAGAACACATTCGAATGCGATTTCTGGACACATTTGCTTTTCAAAATAAAATGTCCGAAAATTTGGGGTGAAATCAGTCAAAATTAATGATTTATTTTCCTCTAAATATCGATGATATTTGCCCAAATCTTCAATATATTTGGTGTTTGAATGTTGATTGATGCTCCTCTTGCCTTTTAAAGAATTTCTGCATAATTTGAAGAAAATTCATTTTTTGGCCAAATTTCATCAAAAAAGTAAGGCTTACACCTTGTATTTTTTTCAATTTTGTCCAAAAAATGAAATGGCTTGAAACTTGCTGGAAAGATGCCTAAAGGACCATAGAACACATTCCAATTCGATTTCTGGACACATGTGCTTTGCAAAATAAAATGTCCGAAAATTTGGGGTGAAATCAGTCAAAATTAATGATTTATTTTCCTCTAAATATCGATGATATTTGCCCAAATCTTCAATATATTTGGTGTTTGAATGTTGATTGATGCTCCTCTTGCCTTTTAAAGAATTTCTGCATAGTTTGAAGAAAATTCATTTTTTGGCCAAATTTCATCAAAAAAGTAAGGCTTACCCCTTGTATTTTTTTCAATTTTGGCCAAAAAATGAAATGGCTTGAAAATTGCTGGAAAGATGCCTAAAGGACCATAGAACACATTCCAATGCGATTTCTGGACACATTTGCTTTTCAAAATAAAATGTCCGAAAATTTGGGGTGAAATCAGTCAAAATTAATGATTTATTTTCCTCTAAATATCGATGATATTTGCCCAAATCTTCAATATATTTGGTGTTTGAATGTTGATTGATGCTCCTCTTGCCTTTTAAAGAATTTCTGCATAGTTTGAAGAAAATTCATTTTTTGGCCAAATTTCATCAAAAAAGTAAGGCTTACCCCTTGTATTTTTTTTCAATTTTGGCCAAAAAATGAAATGGCTTGAAAATTGCTGGAAAGATGCCTAAAGGACCATAGAACACATTCCAATTCGATTTCTGGACACATGTGCTTTGCAAAATAAAATGTCCGAAAATTTGGGGTGAAATCAGTCAAAATTAATGATTTATTTTTCTCTAAATATCGATGATATTTGCCCAAATCTTCAATATATTTGGTGTTTGAATGTTGATTGATGCTCCTCTTGCCTTTTGAAGAATTTCTGCATAATTTGAAGAAAATTCATTTTTTGGCCAAATTTCATCAAAAAAGTAAGGCTTACACCTTGTATTTTTTTCAATTTTGTCCAAAAAATGAAATGGCTTGAAACTTGCTGGAAAGATGCCTAAAGGACCATAGAACACATTCCAATTCGATTTCTGGACACATGTGCTTTGCAAAATAAAATGTCCGAAAATTTGGGGTGAAATCAGTCAAAATTAATGATTTATTTTTCTCTAAATATCGATGATATTTGCCCAAATCTTCAATATATTTGGTGTTTGAATGTTGATTGATGCTCCTCTTGCCTTTTAAAGAATTTCTGCATAGTTTGAAGAAAATTCATTTTTTGGCCAAATTTCATCAAAAAAGTAAGGCTTACCCCTTGTATTTTTTTCAATTTTGGCCAAAAAATGAAATGGCTTGAAAATTGCTGGAAAGATGCCTAAAGGACCATAGAACACATTCCAATGCGATTTCTGGACACATTTGCTTTTCAAAATAAAATGTCCGAAAATTTGGGGTGAAATCAGTCAAAATTAATGATTTATTTTCCTCTAAATATCGATGATATTTGCCCAAATCTTCAATATATTTGGTGTTTGAATGTTGATTGATGCTCCTCTTGCCTTTTAAAGAATTTCTGCATAGTTTGAAGAAAATTCATTTTTTGGCCAAATTTCATCAAAAAAGTAAGGCTTACCCCTTGTATTTTTTTCAATTTTGGCCAAAAATGAAATGGCTTGAAAATTGCTGAAAAGATGCCTGAGGACCATAGAACACATTCCAATTCGATTTCTGGACACATTTGCTTTTCAAAATAAAATTTCCGAAAATTTGGGGTGAAATCAGTCAAAATTAATGATTTATTTTCCTCTAAATATCGAAGATTTTTGCCCAAATCTTCAATATATTTGGTGTTTGAATGTTGATTGATGCTCCTTTTGCCTTTTATAGAATTTAAAGAATTTGGCGCAACACACGATCGAGGAGGTGTGCAATGACATCAGGGATGATCCTGCACTCTTTCAGAAGCTTTCCGCCACAGTCCCCAGCACTGTATCGACATGACGCCAAGTCGAAGGTTGCAGATTCTGAAAGTGAGTATTGTTTTTTTTTCGTATGGCCTTTTAAATCTCACCCCCTTGCACGAAGTTGATGAAACTCGCTCCATCTTATTTGTCATGCCTTGTTTACAAGTTCTAAAATTTGGGTTTAATTCCATTTTTGTTTTCTTCTATACCGTAGCCCTTTCAATTCTGCAACAAAAAAAGATAAGTCAGGTTTGTACCAGTTTCGTATCCGCGTGTCTCATATTGCATTCTATGGACGCGGTAAACCGTGCACGGGAAAACACCCAATGAGTAATATATAATAATACCACAGAGTACAAGTAATACTAGTACTCTGTGCACGTACAACCGGAAAACGTGTGCTAGTTGTGATGCTATAAAAACCTACGTTGAGATCGAAACTTTACTCAGACAGTTTGCGTGTCAAGGTTTTGACTGCTCGAAGTTTTGATCGTATCTGGAAACCTAAGTTTCGTTTAATGTCACAGACGCATCTAGGGTCGAATTAAAGAAGTGGACTCTTACAGTCTACTGTAGTCCTATTATGTTCATGTGAGAAAAAAAGTACCGTCTGCTATTAATATTTGGCGTTGCCAGTGGCGGTTTGTTTTTCAAGACTATTAATCTTCGAGAAATCCTTGTTTTAGAGGGTACGTTTAACAATCTCTTGAAACGTTAACATGGATGATGAAATGGCAAACGGCTCTATCGGCAATTCGACGGAGAGCCCGCGATTCGAATTCAATGACTACACCCAGAGAGTCATAGTGGCCGTCATGTATCTGATCGTGATCCTGTTGGGAACCGTGGGCAACATTATGGTCATTCTGGCCGTGATGTTGTCCAAGAAGCTCCGTACGGCCACCAACGCCTTCGTGGTGAACTTGGCTGTAGCGGACTTGTCAACTTGTCTGGTCCTCCCGTGGACCGTCGTCGCCACGCTCAGCACGAACGGCTTGCCTGTCGGTGAGTGGGTGTGCAGCGTGACTGCCGTGGTACAGGCAACGGCTATAGGTTGCAGTATGTACACCCTGGCCTCCATCGGACTGCAACGCCTGCTGCTGATCAAGCGGCCTATGACTACTTATCGAGTCATCTACACGCCGAGGAAGCTTGCCGTGTGGCTGGCAGTGGCTTGGTGTATCCCGCTGCTCGTCACTCTCATCCCACCACTCGCAGACGTGGGTGCGGTCGGCTACAACAAGAAGTACCGTCACTGTGGGTTCCCATCCACCCATCCCCGCTCCAACGACTACGATCTCATCATAGCTGCTGGGTTATACCCCATCCCTCTCATCACCATCATCGTCTGTTATGTTCTCATCTGGAAGCATCTCCGCAATCACGCCAAGAAGGTGACTGCTCCTGAATCCTCAGCCGAGTCGATGGCCACCCAGATGACAGTGGCGTCAGAATCAGAAGCTACCGTGAATAGCAACCATGCCAAGACATTGACGGCTACGAAGGGAACCCTCCGCAAATCCGACGTGAGTCGCCGTCAGACCGAGATCACCAAGAACATGTTCTACATCGTCTGTGCCTTCTTGCTCTGCCTGACTCCGTTTGCCATCTGCCTGTTCTACGACGACAGCGACCCGTTCCTACCCTACGCCTCTGCGATCCTGGTCTTCAACAGTTGCGTCAATCCGCTCATCTACGCCACCAAACATCGTGTTTTCAAGGCCGTCTTCCGTTGCATCCTTCACCGCAAGTGGGAGGACATCCCAGAACCCTCGGATTTTCTGAAGACGCTGATATCGGGTAAAATGCCATGCTGTGGAGGGGGAGGTATGTTCGCCTAAAACTGTGCGGACTTTCGCATTTCGTGTAAAAATCATTCGGACTATCCGGTGTTTTTTTATATTAATCGCGCTTTTCTGAATATCGGTACGCCACTAGTAGAAAATCTTACGAGTACTTATTTCGAACTTTAACAGCCGCAACAATAGCTGAGCCGTTTTATAGCCTCATATTCAGGCATCAGTTTTAACATACTGAACGACATCCACAATGTGCCTGATGTGACCTTGACTCGGATTAAAAACTATCAAGTTATTTAACAATTAAAATATGGTATTTAGAAAACTAGATATTTATGCAAGTGCTTTTTAAGGAAACTGATCGCAATGGGGATGGTGGATATGTAATAAGGTATATTGTAGGTTAATTTTTGCACTCACTTTAGATACTTTGTAAATATGTACAGTGTGAGTCAAAAAGAAAAGGATTAATTCCTTTTTTCCTTTAAAAAAGCAATTAAATTCGATATACCAATGAAGCCTGTATTGAACTCGTAAAAAAAAACACTCTTATAAAAACAAAACCAAAAACAAAACCCCGGATTATCCATGCTTTCAGAAGTTAGGCATGTTTAAACGAATCCATTTTACAACTCCATGGAATTCTAAATGCTTTGAAGCTATTCAAGCTGAGTGAGAACCAGAGATTTACCAATCACAGGTATTCAAATAATGACATTTTGATAATTTGAATCAAGACTGAAACATTAATGTTACTGTCAGATGTTGTGTTTCGTATAGTTACGAGGAACAGATCAAGCCATTTCTGACCCGATGATGGTGATTTTTGTCTGTTTTCCTTTGTAAGTTTTCGTTCATTCATGAAGGTGGGAAAAAGACATGGTTCATTGTATTTAAAGGGGTATTTCTCAATGTGTGTCGGGACAGACTTTACTTTATACTATCAGTTGTGTATATCGGTAAATGATCAGTGGTGGCATGCAGCTGAATTTTGTAGTATTTGTATTGAAATAGAAATAACTTGTGAATCGAGTATGAGCATTACGTGAAATGTTCACACTTACTAGTCGATAACAGGTACCTTATTCCCCATGAGTTTTTATTAAATACAGCTAGTCCCATAATTTCTAAGATATTTGTTTACTGGCGGCACAGTCACTTTCTTTTTGACTCGTAATATACAGGGTGTCCCCATAAAAGTTATGCAAGCAGATATCCTGTAATTTCTCAAACTACTTAAAGTGAGTATTTTATGAGCAAACCAGAGATCTAACGGATTATTAAAGGCTATGGGTCTTTACCCATTCCAATGGGATGGGATTTGCACCCGTAACTTAATTTACATCAGAGCAAAAGGCCCATGACGATCTGATGCACTGATAACACTAACTGTGTAAATCCCATCGGAGTGGGTGAAAAACCAATGGCCTTTTATAATCTGTTGGATCTCTTTGCATGAACGGATTTCCATGGATTTTTTTTGCTGAAACACAAGAGTATAATCAATATGCTCCATCAAGGTGAAATACTAGTTTTTGAGATACATGTATAAAAGGATATCTGCTTGCACAACTTTTTGGGGACACCTGGTACAAGCGTTTTGTATTGAGAGAAAATATTATTTAGTATTGCTCTTCGATTTCCGCTGGTTCCGCTCCGTGGTTTGTTATTTCTTTCTCGTTGTCAATTACAGTTTCGATTTCATGTGGCAGGCTCGTTCAAGCTACACGGAAGCCATGGAAGGGGATATTTGTAAAATCCACAAAAACTCGGCCTCGTGGAAACCTTAAAAGCACTGACAAAGCAATGTAAACATGACAGGATTTCGAATTTCCAAATCAATCAAAAAAGGTAGCGTGCTTTCATTATTATAGGCGGCCGATCGGAATTCATGCGTGTAATTACACGGGACGCACCTATACCTCAGGTGTACAGTACACGTTTGCGCGGTTAAATACAACATTCAGCTTGTTGGGTTGCTTTGGGACATTTTTGAAAATAGGTTTTAAAGTTGCTCTAGCCAGGCACATTTGATTTTTATCTAATATCGCATTTTCAATTTTCATGTTTTATTTCAAGAGCTTATTTTGTTTTCCATTTTGACGTTTTCAACCCTCTGAGGATGATGCCTTCATTTTGACTTTTGATGTGCGTTTGCACGCATAACCCATGACAAAATATACTATGTCGGGCCGCAAATCATTCAAATAATTTTTGTTTTGCCGAAGAAAATAGCAATTAAAAAACAAAATCTGTTTCCAGGGTGAAAGACGTTTTCTTTACGATTTTGTAGCCGCATGCCTGCTTACACACAGATGAAGATTGCGGCACCACCTTGGTAATGCTTAAAATATTCAACTAAAACGGCATGCGTGATGACGGGTCATGTTCATCAACATTAATATGATGGAATTTTTGCGTCGGGGTGATGTAAATCAAATTAGGTTTGGCCCTTCACCGACGTATAACACACACCGAGTATACAGTGTTTATGCGTCGGTGAAGGGCAAAACCTAATTTTGGTTTTCATCAACATTAGCTTGTTAAAAAAAACTATATCACCATTTACTTATCAATGTAGAAAATAGGCCTATCCAGCACCTCCGCCCTACACTCTAGTTGTGTTACCCCTCCAGTGTCCAGGTACCAAAGCAGGCCCAACATGGTATACGATAAGCTACTTTCGATTGGCACAATGAAATACTTAAGAGTGGATTGGTCATCATCCGGCACCATGACTCCTTGACAAATACATGTCTTTCCGTCACGCAATGTTTTCCTTTCCAAACTCCAGGTTCAGGTCTGCCTGAATAAACATGTTATATGCACACTGACAAATGAGTGACATGCACGTACAAAAAGGGCAAGTTTCGTTTTCCTTGATGACTATAACCAAATTAAAAGGTTTAGGGAAAACCTGGTGACAGCCCACGCTTGATATTAAATGTGCCGGAACATTTGCATTTGGATATCAAAGGGATTGAGCTATTTTTAAGGGCTTTTTGGTGCCTTTTTGGTCTATATGCTAATGCGAAATTTGCATAGGCCTACTCATGATCAAAAGTGTGATGTCATTTCAGACAGAAACCTCAATGTAACATTTATTTCATCACCAAAATTCGCCAGAATGTTCATATTTCGTGTCGTAAATGTTCTTCTTGGATGGTTCATTGTTGTTTCAGTACATGACAGTAGGACAATGAGCAAAGTTTTTCCACAAAAGTTTTCAATGAGTAAATTTTGGGTTCACACTTTGAACAGAAAATCCCTAAACTGAACAGTGGCTTCCTGAAATGACATCACAGCAACAGCGCCCTCAGTTGTCAGGAAAAGCATGGACAATAATTTGTCAATGTTTTAAGAAAGTGCGCTTTTCATTATTAACCAAAAAGGGATGTAAAATAGTTTTCATACATTTAAGAGGAATAGAGAGTTTCACACAATGTGTTCCCAAGTACAATTCCATGTCGAGCCCTTTAAAGTACTGTCCACCTCTTCAAAGATTTCGAGTCTCCCTTCTTTTGGCTTTCGAGTGTTTTATTTTAACGAGAAATCGTTTCCCCCCTTATTTTGCACGTACGCCACCCTTTATGAAAAGGTCCTTTGTGGTATGTTTCCTGCTTTCGTAAAATAAATTCGGAGTCAGAATCGATGACAGATAGAGACTCCAGTTTCCTTTTCTAAAGTTTCTTTATACATTGTATAATATGTAGCACATCCGGCCAGATCCGCCCTGCGCGTAGACTGGTTCCCGGTCCCTACATTAGCGCTTCCAGTTAAAAAAAAAAAAGGGGGGGGGGGGACACCAGTCTGCCCCGGGATAACTTGATTATTGTCATGTCGCATTATAGAATAATCCACATTGAAACGTGCGACGACTTTTTTTCTGTCGCTGTCTCATTAAAAGTGAATAACTTTTGTATCAGCGTAAAAATGCAACTTTTTTGGGGGGTGAAACTCGAAAATAGCACGAGCAGCACGTCTTTGATAGGGAAAACCCGATGCGTGTTGCCCAATTTGTCGACATTAAAAGGCAAAAACTTAAAGTCATAAACAATTCAGAAGCTGTATCTTCAGCATTATACACGTATGACGGAAACATATGTGTGGTAAAGTTCATTATTCTGCAGTGGAGATGCCCGAATACTTCCGATGACCAAATTCATGAGTTACGATGACTGCTGTAAGTGTTAATGAATGTTTCTGTGATAGCACAGGAGAAAGTATGTGCATGTGCACGTACTCAATTGACCTTTATCATGCTGCCACATTCCAGTCATGTTCCCTGTATCCAATAACAGTATTGGTTGATAATTGTGTTTTGTGCACAAAGGATCAGACTATTTTTCCTTCTAGTCTCGCTTTAGTTTAGAGTTACGTTGGTTTGAATGAGAAAAATCATGATGGCCGCACTTGAATATGATAATGGTCTATTGACTTTCAATTGGTTAATATGAGGTTGTGCGCATGAGTGAATTTCGTTTCCTAAATTGTGTTTTCAACTCCTGATGATCGATAAAATGAAATTCAGCCTTTGTTTCTCATTCAACTGACGCATGCGCATTATGGTCATTAACAATACCTGCTGGTTGCAGAAAAAAATTATTGCCTCCAGCTGCCAACTTGAAACGCCCTCTACGTTTGCATCGAAAGAGATGATAAGAGGAACTACCGGTTCTGTATAACACTACTTGATGAGTATAGAGATAAAGATCTTACCATGCAGCTTGTCCCGAACAAAGTATCACATTTGTTTTCCAACATTTAAAAAAAAATATAGTCTTTTATTTAAATCACACCCCTTTCAACTTTAAAAGCTCAGTCATTAGAGAAATGTTTCGATGATCGCAGTAAAACGATGCACTTCCTGTTAATGTTTCTCTCGGTTTCGTTTCAATCTTACAAACCGAAAACAAAACAAAAAACCGAAAGAATAACTCCATGTACCTGCCCATGTATGGTTCTTTGACAAATGTAACAGGTTACGTGCACTATGAAAGGCCCAGTCCCATTGAATGAAGTACTGAAACAAGAATCCAATAATATTATTTGCAACCAATACAATAGGAACAATTAATTGACAGGTGTTTCCTGGGTCCGGAATTCGTGGAAGGGAATTGAATAAACTATGCTCAAGGTAAGCAGGAAATAATAGATGACGTAGTAATGAATTTGTCTATGTAGTTCCTTGTGGAAACACAATTGTTGATTTTGCAGTAAAATTGCCTGTGATAATTTTTTTTTCAGATGTAGGCCTACACGTAACTATGTGCGGGTGGTAAGGTGGAATGGTGCTGGTTGATTTGGCATGCCCGTATGGGCGTCGCTGGGATTGTTTCTAGAGGGGGGCAAAGCACTCACCAGAAGCGAAGGGAGAAAGCACCGGTTGTGAACAAATCAATGTCCATGTTACTTTTTCCTTTTTGTTTCTCTCTCTCTTTCTTTGCTTTTCAAAGGGGGGGGGGGGCAATTAAGTGCCCCCCCCCTCCCCCGGCCCCTGCTACGCCCAAGCCGAACACGTTGAACAATATTTCTGCCCCGGTATCAGAGACATTTAAGTATAATTAAAGGACAATTAAGAAGAAGAGAATATTGGATAAAAAGAAAATAATGATTCCGCACTCTCTATCAACCTTTCTTGAGGTCCACGTCAAAACTTTCAATTGTAGTTTTGTAAAAAGCCTGGGATCGTACTTGGAAGTCGGAAAAAAAAACATCCGACCGACATCTCCCTTTAACTGCATTGAATATAATCACGACTTAAAATAAATAAACTAAGTCTAAAAATCACGTCAGTTGAATCATGCCACTCGACATAATCAATCATTTTGGCGCACCGAAAACGTGAAACCCGGAGGTATAAACCGGAAAAAAATAACCACGATTATGCACTTTTTAATCCAAGGTCAAACCGTCATGCCTACGCGCCGAATTGTAAACCACAGTACGAAATTTAACCCAGTGTCACTCACCGGCGGTTTTACAAGTTTCAAGGTAATTAAGGCCTGTACAGGATTTTGCAGTTTCCCGGTAGTACACATTTCAATGAAGTCAGACTGAATCATCATTTCACAAAGCAGCAGGGTGAGCCATGGACGACGAATCGTACTACTCCGATGGATTTCTCCGGGAAAGTGTTGTCGTGCACAACACCACGGAGATCCCGCCGGAGTTCGAATTCAGCGACTACAACCAGCGAGTGGTGGTGGCCGTCCTGTACCTGATCGCTTCCGTTCTGGGAATCATTGGCAACTCGCTGGTCATTTTCGCCGTGATTTTGTCTAGGAAGCTCCGTACTACCACCAACGCGTTCGTAGTGAATCTGAGCGTAGCGGACTTGTTGACGTCACTGGTGATCCCATGGGATGCCGTAGAATTGCTGGGTAAGGACGGCCAACCGATCAATGCGTGGATTTGCAGCGTAGTCGCCGTCTTGCAGTACACGACGGTGGGCTGCAGCATGTACACCCTAGCATCCGTAGGACTGAACCGCTTGCTGCTGATCACGCGTCCGGCCACCGTCTATCGAATCATTGACACGCCGCGGAAGATTACCGTGTGGCTGGTAGTCACGTGGCTGGTCCCTCTCCTTATCGTACTCGTACCGCCACTTATGGACATTGGTGGTGTCGGGTACAACCGAAAATACCACAACTGTGGGTCTAAGTCTTATCATCCGCGCTCAGACACCTATGATGTCATCATAGCAGGAGTCTTGTACCCCATCCCTCTCATCACAATCATCGTCTGCTACGCTCTCATCTGGAGACATCTCAATCGCCACGCTAAGAAGATGCTCAGCGCCCCTGAGGACCCTGGCCAAACATTAAACAACTGTTCCTCATCAGCCCCTGCCACATTGTCAGTCTCCGTGATCCGTTCACCGTCTGCTCCCCGACAGCTGAACCGGGCGCCTACCCGCAGCCAGGGTACCGTCATCAGCCGCTCCCGGATGAACCGCCGTCAGTACGAGATCACCAGGAACATGCTGTACGTGGTCTGTGCCTTCTTGCTCTGCCTTACTCCGTTTGCCATCTGCCTGTTCTACGACAACAGCGACCCGTTCCTACCCTACGCCTCTGCGATCCTGGTCTTCAACATTTGCGTGAATCCGCTCATCTACGCCACCAAACACCGCGACTTCAAGACTGTCTTCCGTTGCATCCTGCGCCGCAAGTGGGAGGACATCCCAGAACCCTCGGATGTGCTTAAGACTCTGAGACAAATGAAATGTCGAAGCTGCTGGACCAATATGCGAAAATAATGACTTCACTTCCAACAGACGAGCTTTGATACAACACCAAGACGAGCTGTGATGCAACACCAATGACATTTCAATTATTATTTTTTTCGAAACTAAGGCCTACCTGAACACGAAATTACATTGCATTCACATTACGTTGGTGAGGGGCAAGACATTATGCCACATCATTATTGAGTTAGTGATTATGCTGTCGGTTTACATAACAAGTTAAGCACAAAGGGACGGAGTGTACTTAAAAAAACCCAGAATTGCAGAATCCGTTTTTTTGTCTTACGACTTTTATACCTCTTAGTCTTCTTCGTATTTGTTTCAGTTAGTGGATCTGAAACTTGTAAACGCGATCAACGAATATACTTGTATTGTTTAGATTGTGCAAACCTAGGCTGTTCGGAAGTAATTAGCAATTTCAGAACAATAAAACATATCAATTGTTATTAAATTAGTGTCATAAACGAAGTGGCGGACACCAAGGTTTAATTTCAGAAGTCTCTAGGACTAAAGATAGAAATAATATAGGAATTAGACCCGAAAGGCCTTGCACAAAACCACGCGTCCCGCGCTCACGTAATTTCATGTTGGCCAACAATATTGGAATATGCCGTTTTAAGAATAAGTTGGCTCAAGTTGCAAGATGTGAGTTTTGAGATTTTAAGATTATAAAGAAATTTAGCAACGGAGCTGACTTTTGTACGCATACCGTTTATACATTTAACGACAGAACTCATAGTGGGCAGATAGGGGAAATATTTGGGGGAATTGTGCCTTTGATGATACAAGCATGGCATTTGGCGCACAGTGAGAGAATGCCGTAAGAAAGATATTTGGCTAAAGGGCCATCGCAGGTTTGTCCTTTGAAAAAATATACAGGTAGAATAACAAGACATTTTCAATTTTTTTCAAAATGGATTGCTTGTTATTCTGCGATGGCTCTATAGCCAGATATCTTTCTCATGACATATTCTGACTGTGTGCCAAATTCCATGCTTGTATCGTCATTCGTCAAAGCACAATCCCATCACCTATCTGCCGTACTATCATCTGTGCTTCTTGAAAATAGAGTTATTAAAACAAAACTTTACATTGAATGTTGAACAGTGTTTCATTGAGAGTTCGATAAAGTTAACTTATAGCTATAGTTGCCTCTACATTCAGTGTCTGGAGTGTTCATGGTAATATATAATTTCCACAATTAACATGCGGTGTGAATGACAAATCTTCTTGCTCGTGTACTGGCCTATTTTAGTATTAACCCTTCACGACTGTACGTAAAGTCTGGCAAATCCCGAGTAACACCGGACACAAAAGTGCAGACAAAAGCTGTATCGATGAAGCCTTCGGGTGGTACGTGTCATAAAACACGGAACAGTTTCCTCGCTCGATCGAGTACCGTTTACTTTTCTCAAACCTTTTTTGTTAGCGTTTTGATACCCATCGAAAAAAATCTGCCAAATATGGAGATTACCTTTGAAATACGGGTGTCGAAGGTGAGTCACGACCTGGAAAATACAGCGAAGTGAAGTGAATTATGCAACTATTTAGTATATAAGAATTCCTCCTGATTCATGCCACAAAGCTTCAGGAATTACCATAACAAAAGTTGACCAACAACCGTGATAGTGTAAGCATTATATTCAGCAAGGATAATGCCGCTTAAGCCTATGCACCGTGCGGCGAATGCCAAACACCTTACATGACTGCGTATGACTTATCGCAGATCGATAACTATACAGCAAACATATTGGCCTACTTATCAAATGCTATGAACTAAAGTTTGCTGCAGACGTCACTGCGATATTGTATTGAGTTCGGTAAATGTCAGGCCGAAATGCTAAAGATCATTTTTGGTACGGTGCTGCTCGTGCGCCCATTGGCCTACACATTTGGCATTGCTGGCGTTAACCGTACGACAAAGTGAGAACTGTATAGGCTTAAAAAGCTTGTTTCAGACGGACTCAAGGACTTTGTTAAACCATGGAGCTAAGCCCTAGTTATATCTGTGGCAACAGAGTTTCCAGTTTACGTAACTGATGTTTGATGTTGGACACCAGACTACGTTGGCATAAACATGTGGAGATTGTGACTTTTGGAATAGTATTACTGTTTTATGCACACCATAGTCCATAGGCTTACCACGTGAGCAAGGTACTTCAGCCATGGATGGAACAAAATCCTTGTACCATGATGAATACAGCGATGATTTTCTGGAAGGCGGAAACTCCACCGATGGCTCCCTCCCGTTCGAATTCAGCGACTACAACCAGCGAGTGTTGGTGGCCGTCCTGTACCTGATCGCTTCCGTTCTGGGAATCAGCGGCAACTCGCTGGTCATCATGGCCGTGATTTTGTCCAGGAAGCTCCGCACGACCACCAACGCGTTCGTGGTGAACCTGAGCGTAGCTGACCTTTTGACATCGGTGGTAATTATCTGGGATGCCGTTGAGTTGCTGGGTAAGGACGGCCAACCGATTAGCGACTGGATTTGTAGGGTGGTATCTGGCACCCAGACAATCACGACCGGCTGTAGCATCTACACATTGGCCTTAATCGGCCTACAACGCCTGCTACTGATCACACGACCAATGACTACCTATCGTGCCATCTACACACCGAATTTTAAGATCGTTTTGTGGTTGGTAGCGGCTTGGTCTGTCTCGCTGCTTGTAACCGTCCTTCCACTGCTCTTTGGCGTGGGTGGCGTAGGCTACAACCCAAAGTACCACCATTGCGGGTTCATGTCATCTCACCCCCTTTCAACTTATTACAACATCATCATAGCTGGGGCTCTGTACCCCATCCCTCTGATTATCATTGTAGTTTGCTACGTGCTCATCTGGTTGCACCTCAACCGTCATGCCAAGAGGATGGTCAGTCCCCCGGACAAATCCTGCGATTCCATCCACATGGAGCCCAGATCGGTGACTTCCACAACGAGAAGCCTAAGCGAACTTCACCGTGCAGCCAGCCAACCCCGTTTGGATCGCCGACAAAACGAGATCACGAAGAACATGTTCTACGTCGTCTGTGCTTTTATTCTCTGCCTGACCCCTTTCGCGATTTGTCTTTTCTATGAGTACAGCGATCCGGTCCTGCCGTATGCTACGGTTACGTTGGTCTTCAACGGCTGTGTGAACCCTCTGATCTACGCCACCAAACACCGTGACTTCAAGACAGTCTTCGGCTGCATCTTGCGTCGTCGGTGGAACAGCATCCCAGAACCCTCGGACTTTCTGAAAGCCATGAGACGGACTAATTGTTGCGGGGACAGTGATGAAAACTCATGGGTGTAAACCGACAACACTGCAGCCATCTTGCGGTGAAAAGTACAGGCGGCAGGATCCGCTCTCAAAACGAACAGCTAGTCCATGGGAAGATCAGATGTCGGTATCTGAGGCCGGCAAAACTTTAATGGTGGCACATTACTTGTTTTATTACCATAAGTTAAAAAAACAAATATGATAGCATTTCCTAGTGGGTATACCTTAATACATGTATATATTTTTAGGCATATACCCTTTTATTCGTTGAAGGGACCATTTAATGTATTTTATTAATGAAGTCCTTGTAAATGCTCCATTGTGTCCAATTTAAACTTATTTTCAATTTTCATTTTGCCTTTTTTTAAGAGCAATTTTGGTGTTTTTTTTGTTTTTATGCTGATGCAAATGTGCACATTCATGGGCAACCGTGTGATGTCATTTCAGGCAGGAAAGTCAATGTTACAACTATTTCAGTACAAACCAGAATTCTTGATATTTTGCTGTCGTAAATGTTTTTTTTCTTTGTTGATTCGTTGTTTTGTCTCAGTACACGACAGTAGGCCAATGAACAAAGTTTTCTCACAAAAGTCTTAGATGAGCAAATGTTTGGGTTCACAATTTGAGCAGAAAGCAGTGTCTTCCTGAAATGACATCACAGCAACAGTACCCTCATTATTTTGTCTGGAAAAGCAAAGAAATTTTTATATGTCAAAAGAAGTGCACTTTTCAATAAGATTAACCAACCTCGGGCAAACTCTTGTGTTGTCCATTATGTTTGTATGGCGCACTCAAAAGAAAACAAGGGTCACGAGAAGACATCAATTAATTGGCCTGATTCTGTCCATTATGCAATAAAGACGACACCAATACAATTACGTCATAAAAAATGAACCTAAAATATGACGTCACATGGCTTGACTGGATAAAATAATTATCACGCTATTTCAATCTTCATCTATGACACATGCCAACTTCATTTCCGTTTTCATTCACAACACATCCCTGTCTGTAAACAACCAAGTTGCAACCAAGTTGGACACAAGACCTTTGATGTGACGTGATCACTATGTCCATCTTCGCGGCACATCTTTGCAATAACGGTTTTTATTATTAAAACTTGGTGTAGACTTTGATCAAGATCTGAGCATTCAAAATTCCGAAGTGGCTGTTAGAAATATCGTGTGCAAAGTCCATGGGATATGGGTTCGAACAAAAGGAAGGAGAGGGAAAAAGATCAGAAAAAAGGCTTTAATTCCGCAGATGGCGGAAAAGCCTATGTAAACCAAAAGGATGAATAACCTCGACGTCCGTTTATACGATCCAAGAATGAAACAAGACACAATACACAGTACAAGGCAACTGCTTTGTTCCCCGTCTTCAGGGGCGGCGGACCGGAGGGGGGGGGGGGGACTTGCCCCCCAGATTTACCTAAGTGCCCCTCTTGCGGATATAAATGTGCCCCCTCGAGCATATACATGTATGTGGGACCCTCGAGATGAAAACAAAACTTGCCCTAGAATTTCGGATAATTTGTTTTCTGCAGTATTTCCCAAAATGGTATGGAGTTAGCCCCAAAACCCTTACAGTGGTACATGTAGTTTGCATGAAGGCCGGTTTGAAGAGCGCCCCTATTTTGGAAGGTGGTACCATCCCCCACCCCCACCCCAACTATTTGATTTGACGAAGGCCAAGTGTCCGGTGAACAAAAACGTGTCGACTTTTCAGCACGTATGTGCCAAAAAAACTCCCTTTTACCGTGCAAGTGCCCCTTTTTTTGGCGATGCCCCCCCCCCAGTTTGAAAACTGTGCCGCCGCCGCTGCTTGTCTTAATCCAATATTATTCATAGACAAACAAGTGAATTTGTTTTGCCGAAATAGCAACTATAATTGATCAAAACGCTGTCTTCGGTCCAAACTGGACACAAGTGCAAACAGTGCCCAACAAAACCCTCAAGAATGATAACAATATTAAACTGTTCGGTATACAGATGGCATCATGGCAGACAGGCTATTTTTAAACTGGAAACTAAAATCCAGACAAAGTTTCAAGGTTACAATGTCTACCTTGACTATGGCGAGGAATGTGTGATACAAGCCTCCGGCACAGTAGGCCTACATCATGCAGGCGGCAAGGGTCATGACGTCAGCCCGTAGCCTCACAAAAGGTTTACATAAATACAGTAGGCCTACACTTTCATTGTGGCAGCTACCGGCGCATTGTAGAAACACAAACACAGCAGCCAGCAAAAATAACCTGTATTTTTCCGGTTGTGTCAATTTCTAAACTTGCCAGAGGGGTAACTGAAGAAAACTTGATTACCTTCAGTGCTATTTGACGACTCACCGTATGAAACTTTCACAATAGACAATCGAAACCAGGAAATAAATGGAAATGTGTAAGTCTGCTGCTAGAAGTGCTTCTGTAATCAGAAGAAGCCAACGCAATGAATACTGTCCAGAATAGCTAGGAGATCACAGTTTCTGATTCAAGCTTGCATTCGGTTGCAAGAAAAGGTTTGCAGAGACTGCACATCCACAGAAGACGCACATTAAACTTAAAGGCGTATATAGGCCGAATTGTTTTGCCGCTCTTGTTGCACTCGGGCAACCGTATCCATGGATGACGAGTACGATGAAATCGAGTATAACTCGACAGATGACAGTGAAGAGGCGTTTGAATTCAGTGACTACACCCAGCGAGTCATAGTGGCTGTCTTGTACCTAATCATAGCCTTGCTAGGAATTGTTGGCAACACCCTGGTTATCCAGGCCGTCCTCTTGTCAAGGAAGCTCCGTACAGCCACCAATGCCTTCGTGGTGAGTCTTAGCGTCGCAGACCTGCTGACATGTCTGGTCGTCCCGTGGGATGCGGCAGCTATGCTCGGCATGGACGGACCACCTTTCGGCGAGTGGGTGTGTAGCGTGGTGGCCGTGGTCCAATCCACAACTATCGGCTGCAGCACCTACACGCTAGCTGCCATCGGTCTACAGCGCCTGTTGCTGATCACTCGTCCGGTTACAACCTACCAGGCCATCTACTCCCAGAGGAAGATAGCTGCTTGTATGGTAGTTACCTGGCTCATCCCGTTCCTACTTACCCTCCTGCCTCCCCTGTTCGGTGTGGGTGAGGTAGGCTACAACAGAAAGTATCACCACTGTGGCTTCAGCTCTTCGCATGAACGCTCAAACGACTACGATCTCATCATAGCTGGGGGTCTTTATCCACTCCCGCTCATCACCATTATCGTCTGCTACGCACTCATCTGGAGGCATCTCCGGCGCCATGCGGAGCGAGTCACCTCCAAAGCAGAGGAGCCAGCCGACTCCGCTACCATGAATCTATCCACGGTCTCTGAATCGGTAGCCACCCTGCGCCGGTCACCGACACGCCAGGGCTCCCTGGACCCAGCCCGGGTCAAACGAAGTCAGAACGAGATCACCAAGAACATGTTCTACATCGTCTGTGCCTTCTTGCTCTGCCTGACTCCGTTTGCCATCTGCCTGTTCTACGACGACAGCGACCCGTTCCTACCCTACGCCGCTGCGTTCCTGGTCTTCAACAGTTGCGTCAATCCGATCATCTATGCCACCAAACACCGCGACTTCAAGACTGTCTTCCGTTGCATCCTGCGCCGCAAGTGGGACAGCATCCCGGAGCCCTCGGATTTCCTCAAGGCCATGAGACGAAAAAAATGCTGTAACAGAGGCGGTTTGTACGCTTAATTAAAAAAAAATGCCAAAAGATACAAAGGAACTTTCTCTGTGGCGAGCCTGAACGTGCCCTTGATTTAAAGCAAATGTTACAGGGTTAGTTTGCTTGGGAAAAACCGTTTCACCATAGGCTCCATAACACGAACAGGCATTTTCAATGATCTTCGGTTTGTTTTAATACATCACTTAGTCACGAAAAACGGAGTTTTTTTTATAGCTTGGACTGACGTCCTTTTATACCTTAAAATAAAAAAAATACGGTCTCTCAATTTCGTTTGTGGCTGTCATTTTCAACAGACCAAATTTCGGTTTATTTCATTTGAAACCTTTGTCAGTCCTTCATCCACACAAAAGTGCTTGATTTAAAAACAAGAAGTGTACAATCACGTCACCGGCTTGACAAGCGATAACTTCGTAAGGGAATGTATAAATTGATTGCTTTTTTTTTTAAAGACTATACTTTTCATGATAACATTTAAAATACGAATGTACTCGCAGTTGGTGAAGGAAACATTTTAAACAGTATAGCATTTCTTTACATTATAATTTAACACCACTGATAACTACAGTCCATGTACATATCTTTCTAATGTAAACGGAATACATGTACAGTGGAATCCTAGCAAATATTTCAACCAAGTATGCAAAAGTATGCAAAAGCACTTTGATGTTACCTGACGAGATTTGCCAAATGTTCGAAACTAAAATGTAAATATATTTTAGGGTGGTGTATACTCTATATAGTAGGATAAGGACAGTACACATGTGATGGAAATTTTACCGAGTTGGGATCTTAACCGAACGGACGAGGTTTTCAAATTGCAGAAACTGCATTTAACAATTACAATTATCTTGACATTTCAACTCTAATCCAAGTATGTTGCCCAGTTTATATATACTGCATCAGTTATATGTTATCAGTGACGGTTGCGTACATCTGTGTCGACGTACGTATGAGACCAAATCCTGAATCGTCACATGACTTAAAATCCGTGTGTGCGTGATCTTGTCATCCTTTACAACTGAGGACTTGGGACAATGGGGGATTTGCGATAACAATAAACCGGGGACCTGAGAAAAGTCCTCGGGAGGTTTTCTTGTACAAACCTTATGTGGAGATGTTGAGAAAAAGTTGGAGTACAAACAATAGGAACAAAAGAAGGGAACAGTAGGGGGTCCTCATAAGTATAGGATAACATGATATGGGCCTTATTCACGAGTCGGCCATATTGAATTGAAAGTGAGGTAAAAATGTAATTTTTGTAACTTGCGAAGAGAAATGAAAGCAAGTTAATTCCTAATTCCAGTCTGCTTCAATGAATAGTTTTAAATTTGTAATTAAATATTCCGTAATGTTTAAAGCCAGATTAAAAAAAAAACCCAGTAAATTAAGGCTGCATTGTGCCAGCATAAATAGTCTGGCGCCATCCCCTTGAACAGTCAGCACTTAATGAAATACGTTCAGGGAACGCGACAAAAATGGCCAACTCGTGAATAAGGCCCATGACTGGGTGGGGGGGGGGGGGGGGTCAAAACACCGTTTGAAACTAGGTGGTGCTGTCCAGGAAATAATCTTGTATGGACACTTACTGTACATACTTGTACTAGTGCAGACATCTTACCACTCGACCACTGAGCTTGCCGGGGTCGACTGGCTGGTTCAAATCGGATATAGCAGCGGGCACTGCAAGGGTAAAAACCCAACATTTGCATCACTCGGACACAAATTCCATCTTATGAGTAGACTTTGGAGTGGCTTCGATGATCTCTTTTTATTACTCACATTTATTATTAAGCATAAAAATATGGGCTTCCCATCCACCATTCCCTCGGGATTTACGCCCGTGGGTATAATGCATGTACATGTAGCGGTTATAACTACCTTTAAAAATAATGGGTTCATTGTCACAATAAACACATTTTTATTTGCTGTATAGAACATGTATGTCTGGGGATAAGTAACTTCACATAATTTACTTAATTTGATTGAAGACAGCCATTTTGATGGGTCAACTGGTCTTATTTCTACAAATATATATATTTTTTTTACCCAAACAACACATACATGTAATAAAACTGGTGTAAGTAAAGAAATGGTTTTTGTTGTATTATACAAAAAAAGGGAATAAAAAACATTTAAATATCCACCACATCATGTGAAGAAACTCTTTAAGCCTGGCGCACAGAGAGCAATCTGCTTCGCCAAAAGCCATTCGTGGCCGGTGGCGTAAGCAGATAGCTCCCGTGTGCGGTCAGTTTTACCAAAGCTTTCGGTCATTCGTGACGTTGCGCCAAATATCTAACGTGTTTGATAATTCTAGGCACTTGTGCCCAAAGTTTTACCGTGTGCGGTGAACGAAAGCTATCTGCTCTCTATCTGTAGTACCTTTAAATTAAAGGGGCCCTCTGATCATAACAGTCATATCATTAAGGTGTGTACCAAATGAGAAGCAGATTCCGCCTCCTAAGGATTGCCGGAGACTGGTGCCTGTTATTAGCTTGCAGGATTGGTCAAGTTGAGGTAGCTCCTTTAAATTAAAGGGGCACTCCGGTCATAACAGGGCTGTCATTAAGGTGTGTACCAAATGAGAAGCAGTTGCCTCCTTCGCCAAGGATTGCCAGAGACTGGTGTCTGTTATTGACTATCAGGATTGGTCACGAAGAGAAAGGTCCTTTAAATTAAAGGGGGGCTCCGGTCATAACAGGGCTGTCATTAAGGTGTGTACCAAATGAGAAGCAGTTACCTCCTCCGCCAAGGATTGCCAGAGACTGGTGTCTGTTATTGACTATCAGGATTGGTCACGAAGAGAAAGCTTCTTTAAATTAAAGGGCACTCCGATCACTCTGATCATAACCTTTAAACTAAAGGGGACCTCCGATCATAAAAGGGCTGTCATTAAGGTGTGTACCAAATGAGAAGCAGTTGCCTCCTCCCCGAGAATTGCCAGGCTGGTTTCCGTTAGCAACTCGCTGGTGTGACCATGAACCATTAAGGGGCGATCAACAACACATGCCTACAAAAAAAGGTTCAGAGTTGAAACTCGATGTTATAGGGCCCTGGTGTAGAGCAAAGTTGATCAGTTGTGGAAAGCAACAAGCTCAGGCTAATCGTAAGCTGTTAAAAGCGCGAAAACACAATAAGCTTTGGCCCGGTTCCGGAATGTCTCACTTCATATGCAAAATAGATGCGCATCGATTGAGACAAAGAGGCGTGTTCCGAAAACTTTCAGCAAAGGTGCATTTACTGACGACAGCATTAAAAATGCCAGAGCTTGAAAGTTGTGTCTTGTTATTAAAGACATCAGGGAGATAATCTTGAATCTCTTTTCAGTTGAGATAAAAATTGCTCCTATACGGTGGTCTTGTAAGGATGTGGTCTCAATCAGGAAAAAAGGACTGCAAAATGATAGCTTTAGACGGAAGTAAACGTTGAGGAACTTTTTTATAAGGCGGGGGAGTTATAAAGGTGAATCTATATTTACTACATCCTGTGCAGTTCGCATTGCTTCATTTTTAGTGTGGCACATATTATTCAAGCAACATGCCTACTTTCATTTCAGCTCGGGGAAATTCTCAAATTTTCCACGCTGAGGAATATCTCTTGGAAAGAGAAAATGCCTAATTCTAAGGCAGGATGCGAATGTAGAAACCTCACAATTTTAACAATTACAATGTACTCACTGGTATGGAATGCAGACGGCATGTTAAAGCTTCCAGATCCACCACAGCTACGGTATAACCCCCTCCACCGAGGGGGTTGACTCCGCCCACAAGAAGGAGCCTGCTGTCAACTACATGGGCTGTATGTGAGTACCTGCAACAAACAAAACTCAACATTAACAAAAGTCAACATTAACAAAAGTCAACATTAACAAAAGTCAACATTAACAAAAGTCAACATTAACAAAAGTCAACATTAACAAAAGTCAACATTAACAAAAGTCAACATTAACAAAAGTCAACATTAACAAAAGTCAACATTAACAAAAGTCAACATTAACAAAAGTCAACATTAACAAAAGTCAACATTAGGGAATCAGGTTGGTGCAGTAGTACTTTCCTTATTTTTAATCCCAGCAACTCGGATTCAAATAATGAGGTATTTCTAGTCCCTACTTGATTCTGTAGCTTTCCCTGGAATATAATCCTGGGGTTTTCCTGTAACGTCTAAAAACGAACAATTTTAAAGGGTCCATAACATGAATTTTTCTTAGTCACATATTCTTTGCAACTTTCTACTCCTTGTAAATGTATGAAACTATCTGACATCCCTTTCTGGTTATATGATTTAAAAGTGCAATTCTTTACAAATTAAAAAATTTCCATGTTTTTCCGGACAACTGACGTCGATGTGATGTCATGTGAGGACACTGTTCAGTTTTGGGGTTTTCTGTTCAAATTGTGAACCAAAACTTTGCTCATTTAAAACATCTGTAAGAATTATTTGCTCACTGCATTACTGCCATGTACTGACACAACGACAAATCACCAAAGAACATTTACGACGGCAAAATATCCAAAATTCTGGCAACTTTTGGTGCTGAAATAAAGTAACATTGAGGTTTCTGCCTGAAATGACATCACACCAAAATACCCTTGAAAATGGCAGAAAAAAAAATGAAAGTCAGGTTCAATGGGATACAAAGGTGCATTTTGAATGACTGCATGAACAACCCTAAGGCCCTAGCATGATGTACTAGGAACCATACCCATCCTGGCAAATTCCAACACCATATGGGTAACTGCACACACGTATTTCTGACTTTGTTTCTGGAGGTGTGCCAACCCAATGTAAAAGACTGTCAGTTTAGGGGTACTGTACCCATCCTGACAGATTCCAACAAAACATGCTGTTGGGGTTTGATGGGTTGAGTTCTGTAAGGGTTAAAAAAATATTACACTACATGGGCCCTCTAAAAGTCTTTTGTCTAGGATTCTTCACAATTGTACTTTCAGGTGACAGTATACAAATTATTGTTCAAGAAACTGGAAGAAAAGAAGGAAAAAAGGTCAGTATGCCAGGTGTTCCATAGCAAGGACCAATGTACTTTTTTAGGTATGTACAAAGTTCACAGAAGTTACCCTTTTATAGAAACTTCTGACATTTAAATGCTTCACTAGTTAGCAATGTTCCCACCAATTGAAAGTGAAGCGAAATTGCAGACTTCCGGCATGGTTTGTTGACTTGTAATGAGACCCAGATATCCTGACTGATGCAGGGGCAGAGTCAAATAGCACATTATCAGTTTCATTTTCTGGCTTCCATTTCTCACGGCTCATTTTACAGCCAAGAAAATTATTCAAGTTCAAGCATCGAGGATTGAATGCATCATACACATGACATACTTCACAAGATTTACATGTAACAGGGAAACAGGTCATCATGATGGAACTTTCAGTATCAACCTTAAAAAGGAGTCTTACAATATCACGTCCCACAAAAAAAAATCCATACCTTGATCCTTAAGGATATAATGTCAATACTTTTGGGGAATAATACCCTAAAACTAATTTATCAACTTGAAATGCTCGTTTTCTAACATTGGTTAACAATTTTATAGCGAGCCATACCATTAAACCTCTTATGCAAACGTACATTCTGTGCCAAGTTGTCCTTGCAATTAAAATCAATCAAGTGACTATTTTCAACATTTAAGAGTTCACAGCCTATAAGAGCAGGATTGACTGTCTGTGACTGTTTTAAGTAACTTGATACACCAGTGCTTTGACTGGAGGTGATTGATAAGACCGCTGTGCCAAACAGACTCTGAGGCAGTTTGGCCTTGAGACTTTTGACCTGATGGATCTTGCTACACTGGGCAGGCTTGTCATTTTGTCAAGTACATGTACATGTACTTCCTTTTAGCTGCGTTCAGCTGGGTTTCTAGCCGAAATAACTTTCAAATTTGAAATCAGAGCACTCCAAAAGTATTTGCAATACAACTCCCCCCATAAGACATAATGAAATCAACAATTTTGAAAGACCAAACAGAAAGAAGTACATGTACATGTACTTCATTTTATTCAAAACTACATGTATGTTGTTTGTACTTAATATGTGAATGTATGTGGTAATCTCATTTATACACTAACATCAAATGCCACTACTTTATCATATCAGAATTACTAAACACCTACTCAACCAGAGTTGAGAGTAGACTATTTATTTGTTTAGAAATAAAATAAGGATACGAAACTAACACTTGCTGTTTGTTTTGACAGCTAGCAAGTAGACGATAGAGTTGAACCAATCCTGGCAATAGTTTATGACAGGTAGTTCATGCTGAAAATGCCTCTTACTTTGTGTATGTCTTTAACTATACATTCCTTGACATCAGCTACACATGTTGTAGCCTAGAAAAGCTTGATGTACTTGCGAGGTGGCAGTTTTGATGATGAAACAAAAGAACGCAAACTGAAATATCTTTTATTTCCAGTGATTCCCCCATTATTTTTACTTTCATATTATTTACTTCTAAACTGCAAGTTGAGATTGTGTTGATAATTGAAAATCATTTGTGATCAAATAAGTTGGCCAGACAAAAGGCAAAATTATTGAAACCCAACATAACCAGACCCAGGCCAACCCGACCCACCCTAACTAAAACAAATCCAACCCAACCCGAGCACCCAGTCCCAACCCATTACAACCCAGTCCAAACCCCAACACTCACCCCACCCAGCATCCAGCCCCAACACAACCCCACCAAACCCAACTCAACCCCACCCAATCAAACTAAACCAGCCCCAACCCAGCACCCAGTCCCAACCCAATACAACCCAACCCATCCCATCCAAACACAACCCCAACCAACCCCAACACCCAGCCCAACCCAACCCATCCCATCCCAACACAACCCCAACCAACCCCAACACCCAGCCCAACCCAACCCAATCAACACCAACTCAACCACACCACACCCAACACAACCCCACCCAGCCAAACTGACCCAGCCCCAACCCAAACAAACCCAACACAACCCATTCCGACCCCAACCAACCAAACCAAACCCAACACCCAGCCCACCGAACCCAACCAAACCCAACCTAATGCAAAATTTCCCATGAGTGCATACCTTGGTGGTAATGAAGGTGTAAGCTTGATTTCTTGACACCTCAGGGTTTCCAGATCAATGACATGAACAGAGGTCAAAGGTCGCATGTCAGTGCCCAGACCACCAGCAATGACCATCCTGGTATCCTGCCACACACATGTAGAGTGAGAGTGGGAAGCAGGTGGCTGGTCACCAGTTATCTCTAGCTGAAACAAAAGAATAAGCCAAAGCACTTATCGGGAAATGCAAAAACCTAAAATCAAAAGAAAAGAAGTTCACGAGCCAGGCATATCCAAGAGATATGAAGTTGAGCAACATACATGTATTCCCTTCTATTCTTGTTGACCAGTGGTTTAATGACGTACAGCGCACCTGCAATTATATTAACCCAAACGATCCCCAACCAGCCAAACTCCAACATCAGGGTTTGTTGGAATCTGTTAGGATGAGTATTGCACTAGTAAACTGACTGTGTTTTACATGGGATTAGGCATACCAGAAATAAACAGAGTCCAACTGTTTATGTGCACCGTTTACCATACGGTGGTGGGATTTGCAAGAGTGAGGAAGGTTCCTAGTGAATCACCCTAGGGAGTTCGGATTAAAGACACATCAGATCATTTGCTTTCTGTGGTTTTTTTTTTTTTTTTCGTTTGAAGCAACAAAATTACTCACAATCTGAATGAAATTTCCAAAAAAAAAAAAAAAATTCCAAAAAAAAAAGAAAAAAAACCTTTCCCAAAAAACCCCCAAACTTTCCACACAAAATAAAATTAAAAAAAACCCCCAAAACCCCCCCAAAAAACAACAAACTTTCCCCCCCAAAAAACCCTTTTTCAAAAAACTAAAATGTTGGCACTAACGGGCTTTCGTAGGCTCTAAATCTGATATGAGTGTGCTGTTTTACATGCCCATGTTAGTAAGGCCCAACCATGGACATCCTCATACTGACTCCACACTTCCTACTGAGCCAACTCACCCTTTGCCAGTCCAGTCCACCGACATCAAACGCCCAGCAGTCACTAAACACAGCGTCCTCTGCTCCCCTGCCTCCATATATCACAACACACTCCTTGCCCCTGACATTAGCACGTATCGCCGAGTGACGCCATCTTGGAACTGGACCATCAGAGTTTGGTGTTTCACTACACTGATAGCTAAATCCAGTTATATCACACACTCTATTTTCCCTCGACGAAGGATTTTTCTCTGAATATCTCAATTTTTCTGGATTGGAGGAGGGGTTGTCGTTCTCAGCCTGTGCAGTCCTTCCACGGCGCGCAACAAAATGCTGACAATTTTTCGCTGTCCTGTTTTGCAGCCTGACTAGACCCAAGCCACTCCCATCAGTTTCATTTGCATTAGTCTGTGCCCTCGAGTTGTTCCCACTAGGTAAGCAATTTGGTGACACACCTGTGGAGTCAGGGAGCAAAACTTGATTTCCATCCTCAGAAGTTGCTGACATTTGATCATCAGTTTTTCTTACAGCCGTGTCATGCTGTTTTGTGTCAAAGGTCAAGATCAGAGTGGAATTGTAGGGTCTTGTAGGAGAGCTCCGCCCACCAAAAAGAAGCCACCTGTTGCCCCCGGAGATGGCTGTCAAAGAGTGATGCATTCTGGGTCCTTTGAAATTCAAAAACGAATAATCATTAGAATATCAAGAAAAAATGAAAAGCAAAGAAACAAGTAGGTGGATGTACAGTTGTTGACTCGAACTTCCTTGGCATTTTGCCAAGAACCATTCTGATTCCTCAACAATCCACGACATTTGTAGTTCAAGCTAATGGTACATTCTTTGTCCTTGAAAGACATATGCAGGAAGTGAGCTGTCCAGTTGAAAAGTGGTCTCTTTGAGACAAACACAATGTTGTGACCGTTCTTGTCCAAATTATAAAATGTTTTGCAAGAAATCAGCCACTGATCTCATGAACCCAGACAAAGTTGCAAAATGTGGACCTCCTTTTGTACACTCAGGTACACTGATGTGATGAGACTTAACGTCAAAAATTCCACTGGCTTTTTGAGGTCAGTGAGTTTTTGTAACTCATCGCTTCACCGGTTATTGTCATATTGGCCAGCTGTTAGCTGGGTCACTGTAATTCGGCCTTTTAGATCATCATCCCTCAAGCCAGAAAGAGCCGAGCAGGAAAAATGGCATCCCTGGCTACTTCAAAGGCAAAGGGGATTGTATACTTAAGTAAAATGAAAAAAATATAATTAATATTAACAGTTTTAACTTGCCAAGTTCTTGGGTGCCATGACTTGCTGGAACCATGCCCCAACTTCCAGTTTTGAGATCTACGACGACCACGTCCCCCAGCCTGGTGTGCTTGCCCCCGTCTTCACCAAACCCTCCCACCACGATGGCCGTGTCTGCAGACAGTAGGCTGCTTGCATGACCGAAGCGTCTCAATGGTTTCTGCTGGGCCTCCGAGAGGGGAAAGGTTACAATCGACGAAAGCTCTGGGATGCACTGGGCGGTCAAAGGTTGATGACCTGTAAACCAAAATTACCAGCTATATGTGAAATGTTCTGTCAAAACCAGAGCCTTTTTCGCAGAGCTTGCTAAACCCAAAAATGATGTTGGGTGATTTTTTATTCTTCAATTTTCAGGGATTGTTTCACAACTCTGTGATTCTAAACAAGTCTAAACTCTATACTGTGAAAGTTGCCGACCATAATTTTGCCTTTAAATGTGATTTTTTTTTTATGACTTGGGAAGGTATATCGGTTCAAGAAATGCATAACCTAAAATTTTACCAGGCATTTTCTCTTTTTGTTTTGTTTTGCACCTACTAGAACTGGTATGAGGAAAAATATTTTAAACTTGCAAAATTCATGATTTTTTTGCATATTTTTCAAATGGAACAGTTTTGAAAATGCACCAGGACATTATAAGAGCTGGCACTCAGGAATGGTATAGCACTTATCATATTGTTATTTTCTCGACAGGCTGAATTTCTCACCTTCAGAGAGGAATTCTGCCATGTTACTGCATGTCCCGTTGCACCCAGCTATGACAGCATAGTGACTGCACTTCAAATGCCATTCCTGTAAAGCCAGGGCAAAACAGTACAAACTTATGATCACATGTGACCTGCAAACAATTGTCATGAAAGCTCTACACAATGGCATGGGTGGCTAGTGCATAAAGTGCTCTCCTCTCACCACTGTGGCCTGGGTTCGATTCCCAGCTCGGGCCATATGTGAGTACAGTTTTTCGTTGATTCTCTCTTCTGCCACGAGGGTTTTTCTCCAGGCTCTCCGGTTTTCCTCCATAGGCAAAAATCAACACTTTTGATCTCTGGCTGTGCTCCGTGGTCAGACATTGGCTTCTGAGGTCAGTGAGTTTTGTAACTCATCGCTTCACCGGTTATTGTCATCGTGGCCAGCTGTCAGCTGGGTCACTGTAATTCGGCCTTTTAGATCATCATCCCACAAGCCACTAGAACAAACACAAAACAACTGTAGTCACTATTGTCATTTTAACGACAGCTGATTTGGGGTAAAAATGTAGCACGAATACCTCAAACTCGTCAAAAGGTTCCAGCGACTCCACTCGCAGTTTCTCCTTCACTGGTAACCTGGTGTTGTAGTATGTATTCATGTCTATTGCACTGGCTCCCTGCCATCCCTGTGTTAATAATTATCAAAATGCAGTCAACGTTTGATGGTAGGTGACCTTGGTTAAGACTAGAAGCACATCTCTGTCAAGGTAAACATCTTATGAAGTGAATGAAAATATAACCACAATAATTGGTGACCGATGGGAATTTGACCGATTTTGACCGATGGGAATTTTGTCAGGAATATGGACAAGGCGGAAGAATGAACTGAACCTATGTTATGTGCCACGTTAAGGCAGTCAGTGTGTACATGTACATACCAGTGAGAGGAATCTTTGCTGTTGTGCTTCCGTGGTTGGGTACGTCTTAATGGCCTTCAAGGGAGAATTCAGCTTCTCAAAATGTTTCCTCCTGAAAAGAAGGAGAAAAGTCAAGATAAAGATATGCAAAGCTGAAATAAGAGCAAATGAAATAGTTTGTACAAAGTAACAAGTAACTATAAACCAACATCAGCTGACATTTGATGGAAAAAAAGTAAGGAAAAAAAGACAGAAAAAAAACCGCGTCACCGTGGGGCAAGCTCCGTACCAGAAACCGGAGACTTTTTTGGGGGGGGGGGGGGGGGGGGCATTAAACAAGTACGCTTGAAACAGGCTAGGGGCCGGGATGCAGATAGCTCTCGCCTTCAAAAGGCCATGAATGTGGGTCAGCAGCCAGACCACTAGCCGGTTTTAATCATACTTGTTTAAAACCGGACAAGCCCACATTTAGTTCCTTAATACAAACTGGTTAACAAGCAAGGGCAGATGTTTTGTATGTGAATGTTATTTTTTTGCCAGTTTTCAGTCCACATGCAAATTTCGTCATTATTAAGAAAATTAATGAGAAATGTTTGTTTCGAGAAGGGGCTTCACGCTGAGTAAGTATTTTGAAACAGTTATTGGACTTACATAACCAAACCAAAGGCATCACTAGGATGTATCTGTTCGTACGTCAGAAAGACGGCGTTGGGGAATGACGACGAGGCCCACTGGATCAGAGCATCAGAGCTGGAAATACAAAACAAGACTCGTTACCTAACCTTTGTCAGTAGGTATTGCGGTTCACCTACACGTTAAATTAAAAAAGACTATCCTTCACACTTTGATCTTATCCCACTGCACTGCACAAAATGACGATATTCTGATCTTTCAGCTCATTTTGTGGTGAGAGATAAACATTTGCGACATTTACTACGTCTTGGAAATGGTGCTTACCTACGAACTTCCATGTAGGTCAGCACACATTCAGACAGCAGTAAGGTCGGTAGGTGACAGTTGATGCCGGTTTGTTGCAAACACCTCTGTAGACCAGGAAGATTAGTAAGATCCAGGCCCAGTAAACGGTAGTCATGGGATATCAGGAAGATTCCTTGGAGAACAAAAACAAAAACAAAATGAGAAATTAAATTCATCAATCACAAGATTCAGAATTAAACATTCATCACCGAGTCAATAAAAAGTGTTCTTAGAAACTTTACGTTTTACTAGACATTATTGTATTTTATAATTCTGAAAATCTGCATCTACTTGCAAGCAAACCAGTATTGTTTGACACCTGGACTATTGTACAGTTAAAGACACAGACCTCCCTTAACATAAGTAAATCAATAGAATTTCGGAAATGTTCAAAAATCACCAAAACAGAGAACTTTTATCAACTTTTATCATTTAATCGACTTCACTATTGTATGTGCCTTTTCCACTCACCCTTTGCATATTCTTGAGCATCGTTGATGTCTTCACCGAGTTGTTGTCTCAACTGCGCTGTGGTCTTGATAATAGTCGCCTTCCGTCGGACGACATCAGGAAAGTCAACTTCATAAAATGTTGTATTTACAAGATGTCCACTGGCACGCAGCCTGAAGAACGCAGAGTCAAACCCTGCACCAAGGGATATGATCTACAAAGTGCACAAAATGAAAAGGATAAATAAAATAACTCATTATAAACCCTAACCACACCCAATCCTTCGAAATCCAACTGCATGTTTTGTTGGAATCTGTTGGAGTGAGTACTGCAAGAGTAAACTGATTCTGCTTTACATGGGGTAAGGCATACCCCTGCAATCAGAGTCCAACAGTTTGGGTGTTGCGTTACCATGGTGTTGGATTTTGCAAGAGTGAGGAAGGTTCTTAGTAAATCACTCAAGGGGTTAGGGTTAACACCCTGAAACATTTTTTTTCTTTCCATAAATCGGTTTTTCTTTCTGAAGAAAACATTCAAGGATAACAATAATCTTAAAACGAAAATATATTCTCAAGTCAATTTATCATGCGTCATGTTCAGATGGTGCATTTCAGCTATTTCAGACTAGTTTTCAGACCGCAAACGTTTCTCCCATGATTTTGAGACTTCTACATATAGGCTAGGGCCTTACCTGCTTCTTTCCCTGATGAACGGACAAGAACTGTTTCAAGACGTCATCAATCACCTGTGCCCTGATGTAGTAGCCTCTGTTGATGAGTGGAGCGCGGCGAGACGTCTTGGAGACAAACAATCTCAGGAAGTCATCGTTGAAGTAACCCTGCGATGCTGTGGAGCATTTACTGACGATACTGCTGTCATTGGTGCCTTGTACCTAGTAGGACAATGTAGCATCATTTTACTATCACTTCCACAGAATTTATCATGGGTTAACCCTAAATTCTTAGGCCCTTTTGGCTAGGAACAAGCCTCAATCCTCCAAAATCAAAGCGAAGCTGCATACCCCTTGAAGCCTGGTGTATATTTTATGAAAAGGTGGCATCAAGAGACTGCATTGCCAAATTTGCAATTAAAAAACGGGAGTCATCAAACTTTTAATTACAGACTTTTGTTCTGCAGTACTTGGGTCATCAGTAAACTATTAAAATAAAATAAACACAAATAGGTACTCACAGCAACGTCATTTCCTTGTTTGGATGATCTTGGCATGGTCAGGCACAAAAGTACCAATTGTCTCCCAGTTTATTACACCTGTGTTTATCCAAAAGTTAATCCCCAAATGGGGAATATTTGCAATGCTTCCTTCTCAATTCTTTCAAAGTTAAAATGTTTGAATTAAATAAATGCTGACTAGGACACCTGGCAGGCCCTGATCATGAGAACCTGAAACAGGACAAAGAGCGGCGACATGATGATCGAGCACGGGATGTCGGCTTCACCCTCCAGCCGCTTGCACAGAAGCATCTTGAAGACGAAGATCAGGGCCAGAAGCAGACCGCTCCAGAACAGCCGCAGGGCAGCCACCCGGAATCCCTGGTACAGGTACAGCCGGATGACCACGATGGAGACGAAGTAGCCGTTTAGGCTGTCACAGGTGAAGAGCGGGGCAAAGATCGTCCACCAGGTGACGGGCCAAACGTCTTGAAGCTTGAGGGTCAGGAAGACGGTGAAGAGCAGGAGGGAGACGGTGTGGACCCAGAGTTCAAAGACGGTCATCCCCAGCCATTGCACCGTCTCACTTAGTGTGAACAACATCCTGGGAAGAAAACAGCAGGCCAAGATGTTTGTCATGAAGCAAAGGTACATGTAGGGGAAAACGTAGTATTTTGATGACGTTACGTTTTACACCATATATGATACATGAATGATGGTCAGTGTTTTATGATGCACTCTTAGCAATCCACTCAAAATGTGTGTAGACCACTTCGAGTGAGTCATTAGTCAGCCCACATAGTGCGAGTGCGTTAAGCCGCTGGTAACTGCACAATTGACAAAACAGTCTCGATTTCAATTTCCTCATAGCTCAGAAGGAGCAAGTACGGTATTTGAGGAACATTTTATATGGGAGCTAATTTTGCGCATGGGGCGCATTTTAGTAGGACTGAATATACGCAGTGGCTATTGTTACGGCAGCCGTAACGCATTTCCCATTTTCTATCGTTACAGTACTAGTAGGCCTACTGCAACTTTTATAAAAACATGAGAAGAAAATATAAATTAGAAGGAAAAAAAGTGAATTTGAACGTTATGAAATTCGGACTTCATTTCCCTTTTAAAAAAAATCCTCCAAAGCCTCAGGTTAGAAAAGGAAAAAACTTCGAGTGCAAAACTGAGAAGTGAGATGCGAACCCGCAACCTCGCGGTGCAAAATCCTACCCACTATCGACTGAGCTGTCGCACTGCTCACCAAAACGTGGGGAAACAAATAATTCTATACCTGCGCGCGTATCAAAAAAGTATCGTAGAGGGCGCTAAACAACGAATGCCGTAACGGTAGCCACTTCGCTGAATATATGATTTGATTTTAAACAATTACGGAAAAAACAGTGAACGTGGCTATATAATGATATGCTTACGGGTCTGACAACAACTACACAACTGCTCAATATTTTTTTGTAAGCTAAGCCTACAAATAGTACAATATTAACTTGAAGTCAAGTAGTGAAGTACAAATTAACAAAATTTAATTCCCATTTCACCAGTTTCGTGAAAAGATTTTACTGCACCTGAAAACATGATTCAAGCCACAAACATGCGATGTGGAGTCCGCACCTGACAAAAGACATTAACTGCTACACAACGAAGCTCTTAACGACCAACTATTAATTATAAAAAACTAAAAAAACTCGCCGCGGAATGCCGACCCAGAAACTTGTTAGTGAATGTTACAACATTTCTGCCTGACCATTCCCGAGTTAAAATGCGCCCTCTATCATATCAGGCGATCTTTTTGTTGGAATCTTAAAATTAGACAAGAACTAGTCCCACACGCTCTAACCATTGATCTCCATATATGGAGATCAATGGCTCTAACTCACACAGGCGTACCTAGTAAAACATACGAACTTGTGGACATTCCTGTTTTCGTGAAGTTAAGAAAAACCGGAGAAAAAAATCGTATTATTCGCACTGTGAACACTCTTTCAACCCGACTGTTTTATCATTTCCTTTAGTGTTCCTTTTTATTTTGCAACAAATAACCCTTACCCCAAAATGCCTCTAAAACCCGTTTTTCAGAGAGGGGCAAACTTTGTGTGGACCTGCTGGCTTTAGTTTAGTTCACCTATGGTCCGCAGAAGGTTCACCAACCTGCATTGTGTGGACCTGTTTTATTGAAGTTCGGAATCACCGATAACTACGATGTGTATTTCCATGTTCAACAAACAAAGACAACCAAAGTCTTAGGTCTATATTATAAGCAGGCATGCAACTGGGAATTTAGGGGTTAAAAATCGAGGAAATTCCTAACCACACAAGGCTTTGTACAGTGTTTTTCAATTTGTAATGGCATTCATGAGAAGTAAAAAATGAGGAAATCAGCGGACCCGAGGAAAAGTTGCTACTGCAAGGGTACAATGACGCCAATTCATTGGGAATAAAGTGCCGCAATTAGCAGGATTGTCAGGGAGCATCATGGTATACATCAAAAAGTAAACACAGTAAATTTCTGTTTCCTTTATTGTCACATCATGAACAATCCAAACACATATCAGTGCAGCACAACAGGCATAATAACTACATCAATATTCGGTAAATACAGGTCAGCTAGTAGATTAATTTTTAAAAAACCAGCATTTTTTTTCTTCACATTTAACGACCATGCTCGAATACAATACTCTTATAGCGTGATCATCTGTAATAATAGCATTGAGGTATACATGTTCTTCAAACTCAATCAATTGGATGAAATATCAACTACAAAACTGTGATGTACATACAAATACTACCATACAGATACAATTCTACTTGCTAAAGTCATGCATATTACTGAACACAAAAGCAGAGAGGAACTATTTCTAAACAATGTAACAAGTTTGAACAAGCAATTATTTCTTATCTAACCAACTTGTACATTCTAATATTTCTCAAAGAGCATTTTTTTTCTGTGTACATATCGTTAGTATGGTGCATTTCAATCAATTAAAAACCACTTTAATTTAGAAAAACCTTCAGGTTACTTTCTCCAAAGAAATTAATAATACCTGTATATAAAATAGATGACGAAATAGAGTAAAATATTGTTTTAAACTAATCCAAACTAAGAAAAAAAAAATGGATATAAGAAGCAAACTAGAACACATTTTTTTTACGGCAACATTTTAACATACCCAGAAAGATTTGCAAAGGTTTACGTAGTGGAAGTACATGTTATAGGTTTTGATTTTTTTTACGGTTGACAAAAGAAAGATAAACCACATGTAGGCCAAAAAGAGATACTTTCCCAACAGTGCTAAAGCAAACCTTCCTACATGTATACTTCTTTGTTGTCTGAAAAGATGATTGAATAGTTTTAGTAAATGGTTCAAATGTATGTGGCTCATTCTATGGGCTTCTACATGCAAAACAATGAAAATAATGAACAGCCATCAAACAAAAGTAGGTGTGTTCTGATGTGCCTTTTAAATCACCAGTAAGAGGCTTCAAAAGTTCTTCAAACAAACACACAATTCAGACTAGTTTTGCTTCACAAAGGCAGGTATGAGCCAAAACATGTTTAACACGTAACTCAATGAACATTTTTCGCTATGCAACTTCATGGCTTAAAAAGAGTTTGTCTATATATGGGAAATTTTTTTAAATGTTTGAACAAAAAACATCATTTCAGTCATATTGACGCTGAACATTATTAAGAGGCTTTAATACATTAAAAAAAATTTAACTCTCTACAACTAAACTTTCAAAGTAGCCCTGTGCAAAACCCTTGCCAAAAAAAACTTGCCACACGCAAAATAAAAAAAGAGGTGCAGAATACAGACAAGAAAGTTGACGGAGAATATGTGACAAAGAGCATTTTCTGTCAATAAGCAGCAGTAAGTGAGCTTTACATGAATGCCAAATAACTACTTTATTTTCTGTTCAGATATCACTCACCAAATTTTCACTAAAAGTGATCACGAACAGGGCACTTGCTCAAAGTCATTTTTGTGGGATAACTACATGTATAGCCAGGCATGCAACTTATATTTAAGAAAAAAAGAGAACAATTTCAATTTTTACAAGACTTTATACAGTGTTTTTCCATTTTTAATGGCATAAGTGTGAAGTGAAAAACGAGGAAATCAGCAGATCCGAGGAAAAGTTGCTTGCCTGTATAGCACGGTTCTACGTTTTTTTTCTTTTGCGAGTGAATGTTTCTCTAAAAAAACACAGTTACAAATGAATGAATCTTCCTTTGAATTTTCTAAACTTTGATTTTTTTTTTTTTTTAAATCAGGTCCTCAACAACTGGTTATTACATTCCAAAATGTCTATTCCCCCAAACTGCGTTCCTCTGTGATTAGTTTAATGTATGATTCTTCAACTAAATCGCTATATACAAGGGTGTTACACGTGCACAAACAATAAAGTTAGTTTTACTGGTTGTATGCAGGGGAAAAAAAGACTGCTCTGAAGAACGAAGTGGCTAAGCAGTCATCCCGGCCACGCTGCAAACTCCTTATGACATGGAACTCCACCTGTAGTAGGAAATGGTAAAAGTTGAATGGTGAACCACATGATCTGAGTGCAAAGCTCCGCGAATAAAAACCCAGCTATGCTTGTGATTCTGGATGGTACCCTTCTGCATTTAGTTTGGTATCATTGGCCCAATTTTGACAAGAACAAGTTGCAAGGGAAATGTCCGTGCGCAACAAGAGGGGGCTTTTTTTCAATCTCTTCTGAGTGCCCTGTAGACAAGACACACCTCATGTGCGCAGTTGTATTTTACAATTATGTCCGAGGACAAGCTATTGTCTTTTCCTTTGTTCCTATAGTATAACACTCTTCGATAGATAGTATAGCACTCTTCAAAAACAAACATTACCTTCCTCTACACTCTGGTCCTTGATGACCTTATGACCTGGATCGTGACCTGGATCTGGTCCATGACTTCTTGCGTGACCTGTGCGCTGACCGTGAGCGGGAGCGTGAGAAGGACCGTCCCCTGGAGCGGTAGGGCGATAAATCACGGAAGTCCCTGCGCTTTTCCGGGCTGTCAAAATAAAGGAAAAAGTATCACATGTACCAGGTCCACCAATGACAACATGATTCATATTAGAGTCTGTACCGGCAAGCATTGACGCTTCTACTGGGAAATGTAACAGTCAGTGCAATATTAAATAATCTACAAAAACCACTGAGATTTTCTAATTTGAAGATCTATGAAGTGTTTATTTACCGTGCAATACAGAGTTTCACTGCACCATACCGGAGCATGTGCGGCTTTGAGTTGAGTGTGACAGAATGCAACTGCTTGCCCGGAGCTTACCACACAAAGGACTTGTAAAGGGTTTGAAGTTTATTCATACTCCACGGAAGATTACTTCAAATGGTTTTAAAATACTTGTGCCAACTGATATGGGCAAAAGTGGGAAAGAATGTTGCAACCTGAAGCTGCTAGAATTGATAGGATTGTCATCCGCATCTATCAGAGTCATGCAAAAACCAGGAATATTGCCCGATGCGAAAAACGATCTTTTGACCTCAATTATGTATTCTACACAGGAAATGAAACAACCTAATTCTGATTGTGACTATACTCATCCAAGTTCAAGACCAAGTGAACACTGAATTTAGTCATGAAAACCCTCATCTCCCTACTTGGCAGGAATCTTCCTGAACCCTCTGAAATCCACCACTTGACTTGACTGTAAGGGAACCAAAGGCATATACTTGAAACTTTCAAGAGACATCGAACAGTATGTTCAGTTACTATACCTAATCCTGCAATACCCTCACAAACCCCCTTGTGGATTGTGGAGGACATTGAAGAGCTACATGTAGGATTATTACAAGTATACTAAATGTGTGACTAAACAGAAATTCCAAGAAGAAGTAGGACAGATTCACAGAGAAAAGTAATTCCAAATTTCACGTTCTCGGAGGGGTAAAAAGAAAGTTGGAGAGGGATAAGGGCTTCTGCTCTGTCTTATAATACTTCAAGAAGTTTACAGAGCTATCAAAACACCAAGGAAAAGCCTGCATAAAGAAACTAAAAACAGTGCTGAACCTACACTGAAAACTGAATGAAGACAAGTTCATTGAATCCAGAGGAAGATGTTAAGAAATAAGAAATTTCAGGACAAACAACTTAAAAGTCTTACAAGAGAGTACAGGTGAGGTAAATGTAGATTCCGGATTTTATTGGGAAAAAAAAAATCGTGCCTAATTTAAAACTGCCAAAACCTAAGGGCGCAATCCACACTCTACTTTGGCTTACCAAACACAGTGCAAGCCACTTACCTGCCATGAATATTCATAATGTTCACATTAGTCACACAATCACAAAATATGAATATTCATCAACAGTGACTCTCAGAACTAGATCACCTGATACAGGTCTATTTATGGATGTATATTTGTATCGGTATTTGACAAATTTTGCTAGCTGCAGGGGCTCTGACACTTGATCAATGAGGAACTCTTGAGTGTTCATTACTCACGAGTAGTCAGTGAGTTTTTTTTTATTCTGGAATGATTGCATTCCAACTACCTGCATGGGTGGGCTTGGCCTCCTGATACAACCACCACAAACTTACTGTACACATTCTTCTCTTCTTTTCTTCAACTCTTCTGCGTCTTCTTCACAGAAATCAAATTTTCTTCATTCTATCAAAAGAAGTTTCCAAGTTCTGTTAGATTGTCTTCGGTTGTTCGCCTAGCTACAAGATGTGCTCCCTGTGGTTTCCCGTGAATTTATTGGAATTTTCCAGAAAAATAAAAAGCAACTACTACAAATGTAGTTTAGCTAAGCCTCGCTTTGCGTTTGTAACTTTTGAAATACATTTTGCCTACTAAATGCATTTTGCCTAAACACGCGCTCATTGCAAACTTTTCAAAAGGTCTTTTGAACTGGAACAGATCCAGCAAACCGCAATTATTTATTGCGCCTGATGGATTATATACAACACTCAGCCACATTTGAACTCAAGAATGTCATCACTGTACACTCAAGGGACAAGGCCGTTTTTGCCATAGCACTGCGGAAACTACAGTTCAATAACTGCAACATTGTTCCAGGATATGCTTGGATTTGACTTCCCACTTCTCATGTACTGAGTGAAACCCCAATTTCAACAATTCAGATTGGCAATACAAAGTAGAGGAAAACCAACTAACCACGGCCACAATATTTTTTTGTGATGGTTTTCTCTTCAAAATTCTGAACAGTCTCGTGCCGGGGGAGACTCATGGTTGCCTAGGCAATAAACTCACAGAGAGCACATCTTGTCCACGTTATCCAGATTACGATGCAGTTTCGACATGCTGGAGCATACACTTCTTGTGAATAAGTAAGAAACTTACAATGTTGGCTGGCCCATGTAGATGCCTGGTGTTGGGGTGTGAGCTCGCTTGGTGATGGAGAAATCCACACGGATACGCCGGCCGTCGATCTCCATCCCGTCCGTACGAACCTTAGCCTGAGGTCACACATTCACAAACGATTTATCGTTAAAGATTTGAAAAGAGCGGACATAATTTTATATTTTATAATTTTTAATTAATAAACTTACGTCTCTGGCATCCTCGACATTATGGAAGGTAACAAATGCAAAACCTCGGGATCTGCCAGTCTGCAAGAAAAACAAAAAGTACTCAATTATAAAAAAACAATTAAAAACAGCTTGAAATCTTGCGCTACAGAGTTCGGTTCAAACGTTTTCGTGAAGGAGTAGTTTGGAAAAGAGAAATACATCTTTCACCAATTTTGTATTGAAATAAAAGTTCAAATATATCAAATGACAAGGATCTATATGTCAGTTACATAAAACAAATATTGAGTGGCTTTAAATTGTGAAATGGGAGGAATATTAATGCTCGGTAAAATCTGGACTTTTCCAGTTCACGAGGCGAAGGAAAAGTCCAGATTTGACCTTGCGATAATATTCCTCCTAATTCACTCTGAGCCACTCAATATTCGTATATTATGCTACTAGTGGTGCTACCTTGTGGTCGTACACAACCTCACATCGGTCCAGCGGCCCATACACTGTGTACACCTCTCTCAAGTCAGTTTCTGTGGTATACAAACTCAGGCCAAACACTCCAATGCAATCGTTCTCAGTCGGGTTCTCCTAGAGAGAGAATGAAAATAAATTATTGAAGAAATCAAGTTGATGCACGTAATTCTCAACATTTGAGCCAAGCCAAGGAATTCCATTCCATCAACACGGCATAAAAAATTCAAATGGGACAATAAGTGGTGCTTTTAATGGCGGCACAATTGCCGACTTTTGCGCTTTGTAAAAAAAGGGTGCTGGTGAAAAAAGGGCACTCGTTACAAAATATTGGGTGGGAGGGGGTAGGTTAATATTCCCCCCCCCCCCCAGCTGGCTACGCCTCTGATCAAAGGGTTAGAAATTAAGGTTTTGGAAGACAAAAGGGAGGGACGTTCAAACTCATTCTGACTGTCACATGACATATGTTCCCTTACCCTGCTCCCAACATGGCGTCGCCTGTCAGACAACGGAGAAGTGCTGCGTTCACGTCTGTAAAAATACCACATAAAAGCACTCGTGAATGTGAATTGAAATATTGGGTTTTGTACTTCAACGATGTACCTTCATAAGCACTATTATGAGCTTGTGAGGAAAAGTTTTACTTGTGTGGAGCACAGACCCAAGAACACATCTGCGCTGCTCAAGTCTGCAGAAGGATGGAGGTCACGGGTTTGAGTCCCATCTACATCAAATCATCCATTGAAAGTACGGGACAGAGATTCGAGGTTTCATACAGAAACAAGGAGCTCCTTGGATCGCACGTGCCGCCTTACTCTGAGCAACTGTTAACATGCCTTTATGATGACCCACTCAAATTTTGTGCACTTTTAAACGATCTCAAATCACCCCTCGATGGCCTTTGACCTCCAACTTTTGAAGAGGCATCATGACCCCACACATAAGGATCAATCCATCCAAGTGATATCAAAATCCATATTATGCAGACCAAGAAACAATTGAAGCATATTAATAACCCAACATGACCTTTGCCCTCAACGTTCCAAAGACTAATTGTGTATTCCCACCCAAGGATCTAAGTTTCATCCAAATCCATCAAATCATGCACAACTAGTACGACTGAATATTCCAGTATAACTTTTACACCTATTGTGATTTGTTGTGCCTGGCAGGGTTATTGCTAATGAGGCTTTTGCATACATTTGTAAGCATGTTGATGAGGAATATCAAATGATGCCTCAAACCTACCGGTAGGATCGTCGTGGACTCCTATCCCGATATGACCTGCCCCTATAGCGATCCCTGGAGCGCGAGCGGTAGCCTCGAATGGGTGACCTGGAGTAGGATCGCCTGTTGTACCGGTCTCGGGAGCGCGATCGCGAGCGGTTACTGCGACGCGGTGACCTGGAGTATGAACTGCTGCGAGAGCGTGACCGGTAGTGGCCACGGGAGCGCGACCGGGACCGGGTGTGGTCAGACAAGGCAGGGGACCGCGACCGGGAACGTGACCTGGAACGTGTATGCCGGGACCGTTTGTGTTTGCTTCTCTGTGGGGAGGGAGGAAATGAACAGGAAAAAAACAAAAACAAAAACAACCTTAGATGTCACATACGAGGTTTGTTTTAGTGGGTTACATGTAGATGGTTATTCCTGCAAAATGATATAGAAACTAAAACACTTTTAATAATTTTAAGATTTTTTTTTTTGTCGAAGATTGCGCAAGGATCCAGTTGCGCAATCTTCGACAAAAAAATCTTCCAGATTGAGCGTACATTCTTAAGAATGCGCAACAAGAGAAGCGATCTTTTCGATGCCAAGAACCGGCTACACTTAGCGAGTCTAGCTGCATCTTCGTTCACTGATGAACTCTTGGGCCGTACTTAAATAATTATACTGTGGCAATGCAAATTCACTAGGGAAAAGATATAACAATGTAAGTGGAGATAATAAGAGACATACATGTAGTAATAGTTTGGTGGAAAGAATTCTGATAACAAAAACGTATAACGTGTTCCTGTGAGGGACTTGTAGCTTGTCTAGACTAAACAAAACACTTCCCAGACTAGTTCCCAGTCCTCCATTATTACAAAACTTCCCATGGGGGGACAGAAAAAAGCAATAATAACAGCTTTAATTGAATTTGAATATGATTATTTCCTCTTTACCAGTAATATGTTTAATTTAACAATGCCGTGCAGTGTTTGTTAAGATTGCGCAAATTCATAAATTGCGCAGGTAATATTCCCACGCAATCTTAAGAATGAGGGCATATTCCTCAGATTGCGTGCTCATTCTGAAGAATGCGCGCTCATTCTTGAGATTGCGCAAATTGCAAGAAAGCGCACATCCAGACTTGATCATGGAGGTCATGGAGGTAGGAATAGGAATGTTAAATTACCCGTTTCTTCTCCTCGACTTTGTCACTCATTTTTCTTTGCTGCCGCTGAATTTTGTTCCCGAAGTACGTGCAGTTACAAAAAAGTAGTTGATTTCTTGTGGTAAACTCCTGTAGGCTGTCAAAACACTCTTCAGAAACACAGAAAACAAGCGATCAAGAAAGCGTCCGCAGTTGCTTCGGCATAGCCTACATATATGGATGACGAAAGCGCAAAACCGATTGCAACCTCGTACACAGGGTCAGGAGAAAACAAAATGGTAACAACCAACGCTCAAGCGCCAAATCTATTTTTATAAAATCTACGTGACGTGCGCATTTGCTACGAGGTTGAAATCATGTTTCTGTTTTATTCCCAGACGTCAAACCTATACATAGACCCCATTTACGGCGGTTAAGTTTGGAGCCTGACTATTACTAATGATACACGTGCTGAAGCTAAAAATGCCGTCGACCGCGCGCGATTTAACATGCATGCATCATAACAGTTACGATCGATACTGCTCTCTCTATATGCTCTAGATCCGGCACCCGTACCTAGTATCGTGTATACCCGTACCTAGTTCACACTCACCTTGCACGTATACAAAAGTGCAACTTTTTTTTGGTAGCATTTGTCATAACGAAGTGGCTATCGTTACGGCAGCCGTTGTTTAGCGCCCTCTACGATACTTTTTTGATATACGCACGCAGGTATATAATTATTTGTTTCCCCACATTTTAGCGAGCAGTGCGACAGCTCAGTCGATAGAGGGTAGGATTTTGCACCACGAGGTTGAGGGTTCGCATCTCAGTTTTGCACTCGAATTTTTTTTCTTTTCTAACCTGAGGCTTTGGAGGATTTTTTTTAAAAGGGAAATAAAGTCCGAATTTCATAAAGTTCAAATTCACTTTTTTCCTTCTAATTTTATATTTTCTTATCATGTTATTATAAAAGTTGCTTATACTACCGTAACGATAGAAAATGGGAAAACGGCTGCCGTACCGATAGCCACTGCGTTGTCATAAATTGCATAAAGTTGTACACATTATCACTGTTTTTGTACTGTACTGATTAGTCGTAATTTGAGCAAGATGTGCGCAGTAAAAAAAGTATTAGAGGGGGACTTCCCTTTTTTGGTTGGGTGTATTATCCAGGCACAGTTATGTCGCTATCTCTCCCAAGGGAACCAGGCCCTACTTGAAATTGAATTGAGATGTTGAATTTTCAAAATTGGATGGTGTAGCTTACTAGCTTTCCAATAAAGGAAGGTATGATCAAGTGATCATGTAGATAAGTGCTCAATTTACATGTTCTTAAATGTCAAAATTTTGCAGAAATTTTAACTGGTTTAACTTCATTATCAGTGGTGAATTTACTTTCCAAGACAAACCCTCAGTTTTTGGATTTGATTCAATTTTAAATCCTAAGGTCCTGCCTGTGTGGACTTATCTGTTCAATTACTGAAAGTATTGAGCAAAGATTTAAAATTGTTTTGCAGATATGAGTGATGGCTGGCGATGCAAGTGAAGGATCTGTCTTGGAGGCAGATGAAGCCTTCTTCACCGAGGAGGCTTATGAGAATTTTACAATCCAACCCAAGTTTGATGCCAACCTGTTCATAGCCTACAATCCATCCATCAAAGGGTGCACCATCTCCCCGGTTAAGAAAAGGTCATTATAGAAAATCAACACTTTTTATCTCCGTGTGCAGCCTGATTAGCGAATTCCTTAACCTGTTAATTCCTCAGCGTCCATTGCAGGCCGTCAAATTTTATTTTGTGTATGTATTATCTACTGTAGAAAGTTATCGCAGGTCCCAAACACATCACAGGTCCCCAACAATGAGAACAATCAAGAGATTGAGGTTTTATCAGTGCAGCCTGCCAAGGAAGTGTCATCATGCAATGCTCCAAAGCAGGATGTCAATCAGAAGACGCCAAAAATTGTCTGGAATTTGAAGAGTCCCAAGGCAGGGTTTCCTTATCCAAGGTGAATGTACATGTATGACCATAGATGTGCATGAATGCCCAACATATACACCTGGCACAAAAAAGAAACTACAAGCAGTTTTTATAATCATCCTTGTTTGGACATTTCTTGGTGGAAAAACAATCTGAAATGTTTGGTCTCGGAAACTTTCAATTGATACCCAGAGATGCCACTTTTCGGGTTTTAACCGGAATTCCGTTTTTTTTGGGTTAAATCTCACATAATTCCGGTTTTTCCAGCTGTCATGTGCTTGGCTGGTTTTACTATTTATGAATTAGAAATAAACATGAGGGTGATAAAATTCATCATTTAGAAACCATTTCCCCACTATAGGCATTCCTGCATGACCCATGGCCAGCAACAGCGATACATTGAGCTCTCACAGAAGCATGGACACTGGCGTCCCAACCAGACCAGATACTCCATGACCCCTGAGGATATCACCGACAAACAACAGCTTAGGGTAAGGAACTCATCCCCAAACTCTACAAACTCAAAAAACAAATTTCAAGGACTATGCATTGCTCCAGATACTGGGATGGTAATATGCCAGTTCAGTATTTCAACTCTGCATGTGCACAAGGATATGGGTCGTGGTTCAAGTTTTGTTTTTATATTAATACCTCATTTTTTTTGTAATTTCAGAAATTGCAGATGTTGGTGCAGCAAGAGCAGCAGGATTTCATGAAGTTTGCGGAACACGTTGCCAGGTGCAGTCCCAAAGATTATGAACATCTGCCCCCAGCAGCACTGCAGTATGCCATGGTAAGTAGAGCAGAGCAAATTGTGGTACAATTGTTGAACTACTCAGTTTAATGCCAAACATCATACCTGTTTTAATGGCAAAATGAAATTCAGTGTGCAAAATGGAATTCAGAGGGTTGCAGACACCCCAAAATCTTTCATCAAACAAAATATAGGCCTACCAATTGAAAAGTTGCTAGAACTTAGGAGAAAAAAAAATGTTTTAAGAGCGCGGGGCATGTGTCTTTAAGACCATTCGTATGTACGTTGTGTTTTTTTTTTTATATATTTTTCAGAATCAGTGGCATTTACAGGAACAATATGTCAAGCAACTGCCTCAGTATTTCAGTGTATGCCAGACTATTGGCATCGTGCCAGCTGCCGTCTTTCCCACAGACCCTGTGCTGACATTCTCGACTCGTCTGCTGCAATTGGTAAGATACATTTGAGAATGGATATGCCATGCTGGTTAATTTTTATAATGAAGACAATGTTTTCTTTGGGTAGAGCATTTTACAAGGACTTCTTTCACCAACATTTTGTGAAAAAAGGTCATTGCCAGATTGTTTTTTATTTTTGGAAAAACCTCCATTCTTTGAAGTAGCCACCGTTCAACTAAACTGCTGAGTGTACATGTACTTTGTATTCAATTATCTGTCCATTGTTGTTTCCTGACTTTCCCCACACACCAATGAGTTCAGATGCCTCATTCTCAATCCTTTTTCACAAAAAAAATCTATTATAAGGGTTGCTTGGGAAAAATGCCAAAACTGAATGATTTTCAAGAACTTGAGACATTCCTTGCTTTTTCCAAGTTACGCAGTCCCTGCAATCAACAATGTTGCCTTGTATTTGTGCTCTGGTATCAGGGACAGCCACAGGTCGTGGAGCCGTCAACCCTTGATGGCAAGCTCAATCACAATCTGGTACCAGCGTTCAACAGATGCAGTCAGCACAAGCAAGCAACAGGCAGGGGAAGCAGCATCGGAATGGACACAGGCAAGGTAGAATTGTTTAACTTTCCATTTAGTAGTGATGTGGACAAGGTACCGTAGAACTACTGTGGAGCTTTCATATCATGCTGAAAATCCCTCTTTTAAGACTAAATCCAAAAAAGAGCTCATATTCTGAATGTTGTCCGAGCCCATGCCAGGATTTTATCTCTCTCTTAAACTTAGATTTAATCCCCTTGTCAAACTTTAATCCCCTGAGTTTATTACCGAATGAACACCAACCACCAGCAGAAAACAGTCACTGGCAAACATTTGTACTGGACTTTCATTTCAATGCTTTCTACTCGCAAGTTCTTCCAAAATGAGGAGTTTACCTCGCTTTCAGTTTCATTCAGCCAATTCGTGAATAAAGTCTATTGTGTTACAGTGCGCATTAAAGCCACCTAGGCAAAAGTATTGGTACAAAGTGTTGAAGAAATACTCGTGTATATTTTATTTTTCCAGGACCTTAGCACTGATGAGAATGCTGTGAGGTTAGCTGCCAGGTACCAGGCAAACATTGTCATAGCAATGGCTGCCTTGCCAACACTCGCCGATAACCATGCCCCTGACTATGACAAAAGCTGGCGCATTCCTGTGCAGATTCGTTCATCCAACATGTCAGGTAATGCTTCACAAACGCAATAATAATAATAATAATAATTTCATGATTAAGTGGCTTAATACCAAAGTCCAAAAGTGCTTCAGAATAATCACCTCTGTTCATCATGCCATAAGACCAGTTCACCCTTACAAAGCCTTGTGGTTGCGAAGGCTTTGCATCTAGCGTTGTTAAGCTGGGAGACACCGGTACCTTTTAAAATTTGTGTCCATCACAATTGGCCAACTTTGTTTGTATTTCAGACACTGACTCAACATTGAAGACTGTTTTCATCAGTGATCCACTGACAAATCCATGCTTTCCTCACGATGTCAGCCGGGCGTTCCACCAAGTGGCACTGCATGACCTGGTTACGGAAGGTTCACAGGTTCAGAAGTCACCAGACAATGCGGTCTTGACTGACCAGGATTTTGGGACATCCTCGCAAGATGATAACCAATATGATGACTATTTGGAGCATGATTTGACAAGTCTGGAGACTTTTGGGTCGCCTCCTATGAAGTCGCATCACAGGAAGTTGAAGGACGCTCAAATGAAGAACAAAACTGAAACAAAGGGTAGCCGTCCAAATCATTCTCAACAGTGGGACATAAATACTGCAAGTACTGGCTCAGCAAAGCCAACTGAAGGAAACTTGGTTTGCCTACCAAAACATGATCCTGATCAAAGCTTGCCAGAAGTAACAAATGAGTCTATTACCTTATCAGAGCTGACTCCAGAAATGAAACACAGCTTGGCACCACTAACTGAACAACTGTTTACTGAGGGGATGGAAGAATGTTTCAGAAGAGAAAGTGACGAAGAGGAAGTGAATGCTGCAAAAGAGCAGTTAACTGATCAAGCAAAGCAAAGTGGCTCACATGTTGTAACTCAGGGTAACCAGAGAGAAACATGCCAGAGATCTCGGTGTGAAAGTCGGGAGCTGGGATTGGCGAGTGACAGCAGTGAAGCAGAAGGGGAATTAGTCATTGCACTGTCCTCAGGCCCAGATTCCCCACTGAAAACTTCTAGCAACCAATCAGCTGTGACAAAAGGGATCACTGAAATGCAAGATGTTGGTAAACACAATACGGATAGTGAAGAAGAAGATCCAAGCATGACTGGTTTAGAAGATGATCAGCTTGACACTTCCGTCAAAAACACACCCAGAGCCAAAAGGCAAGAAGTACCTCAGGGTGTAGAACCCAAGGAAGCTCCCACCCCAAGGAGGAGCCGTAGACTCCAGAGGAATCAGCCCTCAGACATCAGCTGCAATGCTGCTCTGCCCCACTCATCGGAAAAGACACTTGAACTACCTCTACCTGACATGCAAGTACTTGAATCAGTCGCTGAAGACACAGTGGGTGGGGGAAAAAGCAAACCTGCCATCGCTCTTCAAGAGGTCATGGGAGAGGCTATACTAGACTCGCCCCTCTCCCCTCCCCCTCATGAGAAAGGCCTTGCTCCACCCAACCCTTCAACAGAAAAGAGAACACCGACACAAGAGCCTGAATCACTGCAGCTTAAAAAGCAGAAAATGACCAGCAGAAGTGTAGTAGATTCCTCATCTCCTGAGAGTAAGCAGGCACCTTGCTTGAGATACAATCTCAGATCAAAGTCTGCTGGATCTGGAAATCAAGACCACCATATGGCTGTTGGAGCAGAAACTCTTAGCAAAGAGCAAAAAGCTAGCGGGAGGTTGTGCTTTGATCACTATCTTCCTTCAACCAGGAAAATGTCACTAACTAATGAGGTTTGCTCCTCAGAATTCTCAACTGGTCAAGCAGTGCTTGATCTTCCTGTCTCGGAAGGGAATCAAACTGTACTCAGAAAACCAGCAAAAGACACAACCAAATCCAGCGAACAGGACAGCAGAAACCCCAAGAGAAGTCCTGCACTCAGAAGACCTACCCAGCCTGTGAAGCAAAGCCTGGCTACGTCTGGAGTGGAGTCTACAATTGATTCCATTCTCAAACTCCAGGAGCGGTTACACAGTGGCAAGGTGGTCAACCAGTCTCCTGCCCAGCCGCCAATCAGTGCTGCCGTTGGAACCATGAATGTGCAAGGGGATGGATATATGGAGAAGGCATCAGATTACAGCACACCATCGGAAGGAAATGCTGACTACAGCTTGTGGAGGTTTGGCCGACATTCACTGGTTGTCAGGAGTAATGTTGATGCAATCACTTTGAACCATGCAGATGGTTATCCAAACAAGGTCAGTAAAGGCTTTGTTTACTGCAAATTATGAATATTATAAGTCAGTAATCCAATCTCATGGTCAAAATTGGATTGTGTCATAGAGACATCGCAATAGAGGTGTCAAACTCCATGTCACACATTTCAAAGTACATGTAGTTACTTCTCATCCAGACATATTTTGCAGCACAAAAACTCTCTTGCTTGTTTTGTTCCAAGACAACCATTAACCTTGATTATGCAACAGTTTAATGGATAGATCACAAGTGATGATACATGGTTTTGAGGCATATGTCATTGCTACTTTGGTTGTTTTCAGCTGGGCCACTCCACTAGTTTGTCTGATGTTCACATTCCTCAGACTCAAGTTGTGACCATTGTACCCAAGATGGAGCACCAAGCCCACTTTGGCCATGAGCAGATCAGTGTTAGTGAACTCACTAAGTTGTGGATGAGTCTGTTGCTACAGCCAGGGTCAAAGGTCATACAAGGTAAATATTCAGAATAGGCATCAGTCATAGTTTTCTGACCAGATCAAAACCACTATCACTGGATGTAGTGATAATTAAAACCCAAACTTTCCTTGCTACAGGGAGAGTCAAAAAAGGGAACCCAAACCCCCAAAAATATATTTCATAATTAAAATGATGTGTAGCACCAAAAACAATGACTGGAAAGCCAATTTCATAAGCTACTTTTAGATGAAAACATTACTGAAACTGCTCAATTTGTTCAAAGAATGTCACCATCTAAAAGTAGCTTATGAAATTGGCTTTCCAGTCATTTTTATTTTTGGTGCTACATATTTTTTAAAGATGAAATATAATTTTGGGGGTTTGGGTTCCGCTTTTTTTGACTCACCCTGTAGGTTGTTTTTTCTGAATTTCATAAACAATAGGTTTTTTTCAGTGTTACTAATTGTTAGTGTTAGTGTTTTTCTAAATTTCATAAACAATAGTTTTTCCAGTGTTATTAATGTTTTTACAAATTATGCAGTTTGGATCTGAATTTTTCTTGTGACAATTTCCAGGTCGTGTCAATGCCATGACCTCTGACCTTATGAAGCTTGAACAGTTTGACATGAACAGCGCACTGTGGGAACAGCCATCCTTTCAGTAAGTGGACATGGCCAATGAATCGATAGCTACTAAGAACTCTCTTACTGGGAAATAAAAAGACTTTCTCTTTCTCTAATTTTTATTTGAAAATGTTTGGATATTTCTATATGTGCTTTGCTGTGAGAAGTAAAAAGAGCATCAAAATTTGATTTTTACATAAAACCCCCATTTTGGTTTCGCAAAACGTAAATATAGTTTCAGAAGTGTCTGGATTTTATTTCCCCACAGACCGTCTTGCTGTATGAAGATGATGTTTCAAATTCTTGACAAACTTACCACGTAAGAAAGCTTTTTACATTAAGAGGTTTCATTTAATACATTGTCTATATTTTGTGAATGGGATGATTAAGACATTGTTTTAACATGCAACCCAGTGTTGTAGTACTCGTACTTGGTACTCGCTGCTCGAGTACCATTTTAGAGTACTCATACTTGTACTCGAATGTCAAAGTTGTACTCGAACTGACAGCCAGTACTCGTACTAGGGCAGCAAAATACTTGAACTCGACATGTCGAACTTGTACTCGATCTCATACTGGAAGGGCGGGGGGTACAAGCAAAACAGCTTGCCAAGAGTGGGCCTGACAGGGCCTAGGCCAGTCTTGTAGTACTTGTACTCGTACTTGGAAGTACAAGTACTCGGACTTGTACTCGTACTCGGAAATACAAGTACTCGTACTCGGAAGTACAAGTACTTGGACTCGTACTCGTACTCGTACTCGTACTCGTACTCGGAAGTGCAAGTACTTGTACTCTGAAACGTGTACTTGCAGTACTCGGTTGGCAAAGTACTCGGACTTGAATTGTACTCGGCAGTCTAAGTACTCGGCAGTACTTAATACTCGGCAGTATTTGGTACTCGGCAGTATTTGGTACTCGGCAAAAGTACTCTACTACAACACTGCTGCAACCTCCATATTACAGGAGCAGCAGCAGCTTTAACAGAACTTGACCAATGTATGTTACTTCACTTACATGTATTCCTCATTGTATTGTCATGTAGTCTCCCTGAAGGACACTACTTGCTATGCCACTCTGCTGGTGACATGCACGCCTGTATCTTGCAGACAGCGACCTCTGGTAAAAAAAGGTAAAAGGAGCATTCCTGCTATAATTCTATGGCACCAGCTAAACAGTTAAAGACAAATAAATGTGAAATATTCAGACCACCCTGTTCATTATTAATATGTGTACAAAAACTCAGAGCCAAATTTAATTTTCAATTTAGTATGGACTTTGTGCATTGAGTAGTAGATGATGCTGGGATGCCCTCAGGTCTTGCACCTGTTGTCAGATTGTATGCCTTAACATGCTTTAGTTTTAGGAATAAAAACATCTTTTGCTGATGACAGCTCCCCAGGATGTGCTGGTACGTGTTTGCTTTACAGAATTGTAATTTGGAACCCTGCAATGTGTGTTTGTGATTAACTCGTTTTCATTTCTGTAGGTCACTCTTTGATTTGCATCAGAGCTACTCCCAAGGACCCATGATACAGTCTTGCCCACCTCAGCTGTTACCATGGTTACCCTTAGACACCAATATGATGCTGCCTGAGCAAATTGCTACCGGTCGTATTCCTGCCACTTTCCCGCCCAAAAACACCGGCACAAATGCTAGAGGTACCAAACACCTTTGTTTGAAATTGTTCAATAACTTGATTAGACTGGAGACTTGAACTCTTACATGAGAACAGGTAACAAAGTGGAGCAGATAATCGAGATCCTAGATTATTGTTTTCTCAGAATATACAGCATTCACTGAGCAGAAATTTTATCAGGTTAGTTGTTCAGCACCCTTCTTTAGATTTTGAGCACTTTTGTGCTTCAAACGAACATAATGCACTAATTACAAATGATGGACGCTACCTTTAAAGCCATGTTATAGCTTGATAACTTAAGTGATATTTTTTAACAGGTGGTGTTACCAAAGGAGCATCAAAGAAGAACAAGAAGAAAAAGAAGAAAGCTGGCAAGAAGTAAACTGGGCGTGTCTTTCCCTTCCAAAAGAGAGAGCCTGCTTCTGAAAGTTTGAGAAGTCCCTGTCTCCGAAAAGTCTACATATTTTGCTGTCACAATGCACAATGGGGACTTGTGTTGCATCCCGCCGGTGTTCCAATGAACGTTCCATACGGAACAAGAACGTTCCGACTTTTGAGACGTTGCCTTAGTTTTTGTTCAAATGGTGCCAGCAATTCAGTTTCCAATTTCAATTTGGATGCACTTTTATTAACACACATTTGTAACCGGCAGATTATGCTATATTGTTCTAACATTTTATGCCTAAAAGTTTGAGGGCAGTTGCTGTATGCTTTTAATGCTCAACACAGTCAAATGTGTGTAAGGTGAAAACTAAATAATTAAGAAAATAGTCCGTCTGTGAGCTTATATCCATTTCTCAATATTTTCATCATATATTTGATCTAAACTACTGTGCATCATATCACGTTACATCACAGTTTTGGAAATAAAAATGCATTGAATAAATTATTTCATCTTTACTAAAAAATCGCACAATTTTAGACTTATACATGTACATGTAAATGATTTGAATACTTTGCAAAAGAATGTTTTCATTTGTATGTTTGACTTTCAGACATTTAGCAATAAAATTTGTACACGCTAATATCCACACCACAACATGTCCATCGAAGTATTTCAACTTTTAAGGGTCAATGAAGTGAATGTTTCTGACGAGCATGTTGTTCAACTTTCTACTCCCCTTAACTGTATGAAAAATATTTTGCAACCCTTTTTGGTTAATTTTATTGAAGAGTGAACTTCCTTAAACATGCAAAATTGTCTATGCTTTTCCCAAGAATTGAGGGCTCTGCAGTGTGATGTCATTTCAAGAAGACAATGTTCAGTTAAGGGATTTTCTGTTCAAATTGTGAACCAAAATTTTGCTTATTGAATTTTGTTGTGAGAAAAGTTTGCTCACTGGCCCAATGCCATTTACTGACACAACAACGAGTCACTAAAGAACAGAAGATTTACGACAGCAAAATATCAAACATTCTGGCAATTAGGTGCTGAAATAGCTGTAACACTGAGATTTCTGCCTGAAATGACATTACATCTTTTGTTAATGAATGTGGAAATTTACGTCAGCATAAAAATAAAAAAGTCACCAAAATACCCTTGATAATGGCTAATGGATAAATGGGACATAAAGGTTCATTTTTGAATGATTTCATTAAATAAATATACACTGCATGGGCCCTTTAACAGTGTTTCAGCAAACACTTAAGTCTCGTAATATTCTAGTACATGTACATGTATGAGTATTAATAAAAGTATAAGCTACCGCAGTATCGCTAATACAATTCATACATCAATCAATTCAGTAACTGAAAATAACCAAGACAAGATACAAGCTACGTGCGGCATCCAAGCACACCACATAACCTACCACAATATTTTCATCAATATTCAATTTCACATCACACACAAAATAAATTAAAAAAAAAAATTTCTGGCCAAGATCAACAAAAGTTTATTCATTTTTAACGCTGAATTAAGAATTCAGTTTCATTGGACATTAGATACACCAGGAATAAAATTGAACGACTTCCTATCAAAATTGGTCAGGAAAACCTATTAAAAAAAAAGAAAAGTGTATCCTAAAAATAATCTTTATTTTTCAATCTTTTTTACTTAACATCAATCTTTTTTACTTATAAAATATAAGTATAGGCTACTGCAATGTTTGAAAAATACTAAATAAAAAAAAACATTCTTGTGCCCGTCTGTTCTTTTTTTGTTGATTTCCTGGGTATATTTTCCTCCAATGAGACTCTTCGTACTTGGAAATAATTTAAGTTGTATACATGTATAACACTGCAGCTAAATATTCCAGTCAGGATCCTGGGTAATGTGTCAATTTAATCAAGCTCAAATCATACCTGTTTAACCTGTCGATGGGGTTTCACATGTGTACTATGATGTTTATCAGAAAATCAGTTGGATCAAGGACTCAAGTTTGTTCAGTTGATCACATATATAATTGTGACTGCATATAAATGCTGTCTACATCAAATTACTAAGAAACATAATTATATAAATATATGTACGTTATACTGTAATCTAATAAAACCAACATCATGAAAATTCATAACTACATACACACACACATTGTGACTGTATGTCGCACAGATATGTATAGGCCTATTTGCCAATATATATGCAAGCATTTCGTCACCGTTTTCACGAAGAGCCACATGTCAAAAATTACCATTTTTTCGATTTTGATTTTTTTCAATATTTTGCTTTAAAACAATGTACTTAATAACCATTTTGACATGTTTTTGTAAGCAAAACATCATTAATTTCCAAGTTACATTAATGTTGCAAGGGGCCAAAATCTCTATAAATGAATTCTGCGTTTTCACGAAGAGCCACATACATTTTGGCCCTTTGAACGCGTACAAAACCCATTGCACAGAAATACGTAAAAGTAGGTCAAATGAGATTTGCGTTTTCACGAAGAGCCACATAATTATCTTTGTTACTTTTTCAGCTGCGCGCGCGTACTCACGCGCGCCTATGGAAATACACATTGAACAGAAAGGGCCAATATGTCGGAAACCTGAATTTGCGTTTTCACGAAGAGCCACATATCTTTACTAATTAATTTTCACTAATTAACTGCTGAATTAAGTCTTATTACTGGGTTCATGTAAAAATTCAGCTCACACAGAATAGTGTGATGGTTTCCTTACTTCACAAAGTTGTTGCAAAGTGGTATTTTTTGCTGTTTTAAAATATAAGAAACTTCCTTTGCGATTATCTCGAAAACACTTTTTCTTCAAAATCGACATATGTGGCTCGTGAAAACGGTGACGATTTGTATCTTTTGAACGTGTTAACTTACCATATATTTTAAAACATGCACCTAAAAATACCAACACTGTCTTACTTGTATACCGCCTTTCTAAGCAACGTCTGTATTCGATCTAAAACGCAACATCTCAAAAACAAAAGTTCGTTAAAATACCTACACATTTATCTTTGATATTACCACATTTTGAATTAGTTACTGGGTACTTGTACATCTACAATCCTGGCCAAATCTCGCTGGGCCCCCGACCCCCCAGCCCGCCCCCGTTCAATGTTGTCTCTCATTGCGCGGTGTGTGCTCCATCAGCTGGAGAGAACAACATGGAGCGGGGGAGTGGGTGACCGTGGCAGGCTCAGGAAGTGTGTCCCAACCATTTTTGGCCGGGATTGTAAGATATACTTTGTATAAACATTTGTTATCCTAAAACAATTGTATATGGACTCATGCAGAAACAGTATAGATAACACTTCGTCACCATTCACGAGAGCTCTTTAAACGGGAGTGACACACACGACTTAATTCTGAATTTGCATGAACCTGGGTGTCTCAAGGGCGGATCCGGGGGGGGGGGGGGGGGGGCAAAGGGGGCCATGCCCCCCCCCCCCCGCCCAAAAAACGAAACCAATTGGGTTTTTTTATGTGACGTCGAAATAAAGGCAGGCAATGAGTACACCACCATCTTTTCCTCAAAAAACATTGGCTAGAGTGGTCAGAAATTGCCTCAGATCGCACCACAGAGCATGGAGAATCCAAAAAAAAAATTTTTTGGCCCCCCAAAAAATTGTGTTCTGGATCCGCCCTTGGGTTGTCTTCACATGTGTTTCAGGTGCCATCGGAAATGCATTCATGAGGGCCTCTCAGAGGTCCTCCCCAACTCACACGTTTTAGCCGTTGAGGGGGTACTACGGTACTTGTGCAAAGAGTCAGTAGTCTTTATATTTCCACATCTTAGAGCAATAAATCAACATGTAACTTTACATACCAAACATCAAAATTACTAAGCAACTTGTAAACATCACTTGGTGTATTGCACATCTACATTTAAATCACATTTTACATCTTAAGTTAGTTTGTCTAATCCTAGCATTGCACTTTGTAGATCGCCAGTGTTGATTCAGTTTGGCCCAAATTTTGATAATGAGTATACATGACATGTGACTAAAGAAATTTTGTTGCCAATTTTATGTCAATTGTATGAAATTGTCTATGATGCACAACCTCTCATTCGAAAACTTTACCTGTATCATATTATCCCCACTACGTATCGTACAGTATGTAAAAAATATCTTTCTACTTGTTTTGTCTGAGCTCCATTTTATTTCCCTTCTCCGTGTAAATTTAACCAGCGTGATTTTCGCGTAAAACGGAGGCCCAGGCTTAAATGCACAATCATTCCATGCAAGACTTTCATGCAAGACGACCATTGCTGCACTCGCGATTAGTTTTCATATTGGCTCTGATTTTCTACGAGCGGCAAGTTTCTCAGGATTGGCACAAAGTACAAGTATCTGTTGAAGAAGAGTTTTCCATGTCACCAACTTGGTAATACTCCGGCGGCATTTTAAAGTTTCACTATTTCATACAAAATACGTAACACTGCAGACTAGACCATCGACAAGACGAATTTATAGGTTAACAAAGACGTCTAGGCTGTTGCAGGTTATTACAGAAATGTTTTCGTATGCGCGGACCTTTTCATTTGGCATTGAGGGCTGAGCTTTGATAACTGGCAGGGTATGTCACTCAAGATCAAAGTAGACACAGTTCTTGGACTTGATCAGAAATCGATCACCAACCTGGGAGATAGTGGCATTGTTGAGTTGGCACATCTTCCCTGACAGGTTGAAGGAGTGGCAGTCATCAGGATCCTTGTAGCAGGCAATGCAACACTGCATCGGGTGCAGGATGGGGATTTCCATGTAGGCGTGGTCAAGCAGACAGTAGGGTAGGGCCTTGTCATCATCTGGGTCAGTGGCAGCGAAGCAATGGACAGCTTTCGGACTATCCTGTTTGCGCTCACATGTGCCTAATTTAACGTCAGAACAGTCCTTTTCAATTAACTCCAAGGAATTAGCACTCATCGTAAGGCATTTGTGATTGTCAGCTGTTGCCAAGGATTTGAAGTTGCTGGTCATCACTAACGGTGCAAACGCCCTTATCAGTATCTGTGCAACCAAGCCAAATTTTCCCTCCATTTTCCTTAGTGTCGTGGAAATACTCTTGAGCCTGCACCTGTTTCCCGATAAACTGTTTTTCGTCCAGAGAGTTTGGTACAAACAGCTGAGCACAGAGACTGTGACAAGTCTCAAAGGCTTGGATCCAGGAAACTTTGATTGGACTGTCCACCTTGTAGCATGAGTGACCATAATGCACCCAGCCTGGTGGACAGGACCTTGGTATGGCTGCGGTGCCTAGTATGCCCATCATAACAAACAAGAAATCGAAAACCACACCCATTCCAATCCGAGGACATGCCTGAAGATATCGTTGATAGTACATTTTAAATCAGATGCATCCAATGAAGAGTATCCCTCTTGTGAAGAAGTTAAGGAACCGTGATATTACCAGACTACGGAGCCATGTACCAAGCTTTTGCACAGTGCAGTAGATCACTGGTATGATGGATGGACACTGGTTGCAGCCATATAAAGCTCAGCACGGAATTGCTGATGGTACTAGTAGCATTTAATAGTCACGTCAATGCCACAACTATATATAGAGAGCTGTTGCTTTAGTTTTATTCAGCTGGCCAGTGAATAATTTTGTTTCTATAACAACGCCAATTTAGACACCAATGCAGAAATACGGCTTGCCTTGAGATCAACAACCAACGATAACGTCTGTTCATTTAAAAAGGCAGTCATGCACGGCACAATTTGAATTTTGTCACGGTATGCAATTAGGACTAATGTTAACGGCCTTTGCTTGGTGCTGTTGAAGTCTTGGGTAAAATGCTGTCGTTTGTTTCGACAGTGATGCAGATAGCACTTGTGTTTTTAGAGCCCAAATCGGTGCGTTGGTGCCCTGAACATATAATATGAAATCCTAAACGGATATTGCGCCGTGTAATTTCAACTACAACTGCTGGGGACCTTTTTTTTTTTTAGCAAATGCTGTGTTGAGCTTGAAGGTCTTGATGGAAAGATGTAAACAAATTAGAAAAGATATTTATTTTAAAAGATAACAGATAGATTATTATTTTATTCTAAACTATCGCTATACTTTACTTAGCAATAGTATTATGCAATATCAATATAACAAATTAGACATCCAGGTTATTCAGTATTATCTCAAATATCCGAATGATTAACAAGTTGAAAAACACAATAAGTACAAATTAAAAATAGACTTACAGTGTGATTGACAGTTCTTGAACGGTCGCAAATTGCAGTCGGGGATAGGACTGATGCTTCTCATGAATTCAAAGACTGAGTTTTCCGCGGCCAAGATGCTGAAGGAAACATCAACAATCCATCTTTGTCCAAATTTGCAGATTTGTTCATATGGCGTTCGATTTTCATACTCAAATCGAGAAAGCCGCCTCGGTGTGTACCAAAGTATATATATTGAAAAGGGCAGCTAGTTCAACGCATACAGTTATCCTATTGTACAGTTGTTTTTCACTTGTCCTAAAAGTTTCACAAGCTGCAAATAAATTTAAAAAAAATCCAAGACTATTCACAAAACCATCATCAAGAAGAATTTATTACACCGACCGATGGTAACAAACGTAGATTCCAGTTATATTATTGCTTAGACCGCATCCATGCCTCTTGTATAATTTGGTAGCGAGTGTTGAACTGAGATAACGCAGCAGAAAATCTCACTCAAGTTCGTAGTAGGCACAGTCCTGGTTCTTGGTGAGAAATCGATCATCAACCTGGGAGATAGTGGCATGGTTGAGTTGGCACATCTTCCCTGACAGGTTGAAGGAGTGGCAGTCGGGATCCTTGTAGCAGGCAATGCAACACTGCATCGGGTGCAGGATTGGGATTTCCATGTAGGCGTGGTCAAGCAGACAGTAGGGTGGGGCCTTGGCATCATCTGGGTCAGTGGCAGCAAAGCAGTGGATAGCATTTTGACTCTGTTGCTGACGCTCACACATGGCCCGTCTATTCTGGGTACAGCTAAGTCGAATAAATTCGAGGGTCCTAATCTTCGTAGCCAGACATGTGTAATTTCCTGGTGCATCAAGAATCTCACTCAATCCATCATCAGTACCGTCGCAGAGTTCCTCATCCATCTGTTTTTCTTGGCAACCGAGCCATACAATTTTGATTACTCTATCCTGAGGCCCGGTAGATAACTGCTTTTTAGCCAGTTCTGCAATGAATCGTTTCTCATCCAGAGAGTTTGGCACTATCAAGTGAGCACCGAGACTTTGACATGTCTTGAAGGCCTCAACCCAAGAGAATTGTTCTTTACTGGGTGCTTTATAGCATGAGTCGCCATAACGCACCCAGCCTGGCGTACAGGACCTTGGGATGGCTGCAGTGCCTAGTATGCCCATCAAAACCAACAATTGCTCGAACAGCACACCTATTCCAATTGTAAGATGCATGCTTGAAGATAAATTGTTAACAGTAAATTTCAAACCAGATTAACTTGACTTTCACAAGTGAGGGTAAAACTTCTGAAATTGCCAGACTCGGGAACCAGCAACGAGTACTTCTGTTGTTGACACTGTACAGAAGATGACTGGAGTGCTGGATACTAGCTCATAACTTGATGCGTGCACAGCTCAGCATTGAAATCCTTGCAGCCGTGGTCAGAGTCATTGCTTCAAGTATAAAGTTCCTTTGGTTTTCTACACGTACAGTTAAACTACGAGTTAATTATCTGTGCTGTGTTCCCTCTGTTCGATATGTTTGTATAATATAAGTAACTAGGCCTATGCCAATTAACAGACACATGAGATACAGCCGGCCTTCACAATCAACAAAGCTTGTGGGTTAATTTGAAATTGAAGTAGTGGAGAGCAAATTGGAGGCTTGTTTTGATTTCATAAAGGAAAAAATGTTGAAGTTTGGGTTCATAGAAAAGGTTGTTTGTTGATGCTGAACTGGTAATTTGAAACGTTCGGTAGATGCAGTCGTTCAATTATCAAAATTGTGGGGCATCTGCTGTGTGGATAGTCTTGATGCAGATATGTGCAATGTGGGGAAAGATATTGCCAAAACTAGTTAATGCTTCCACTTGTAGCTGATGATCACCTGCCTTAACAATATTAACCCATTTCATGACACATTTAAACAATACAAACTTATGGAAATGGCCCCAAATGAATTGTCCATCTGTGTTCATGACTCATGAGGGACAATAGTTTACACAATACAAAACAATACAATACAGTTAGCCATTTATAAAGCGCAAGGAACACAACATTGTACAAGGCAATTTATGTAATAAATTACACAATGAACAATATAATGAGACTCAATATATATAGATCATCGGTAACAAAACGAACTACGTACTATAAAGCAATACAATAAATTAGACGCACTGGAGTGTTTTTAGAAGACCTTTGAAATTGCCCAAGGTTTTGGCTAATGACAGTTCTTGAGTGTGATTGTAATTGTCATCGCTAGTTGTCGTCAGAGATGGGACTGATTTTTTTTCCTAGTGGAAAGACTGATGCTGCTAGAAATATCAACATCAGTCTTCGTCCAAATTGGCAGATTTCAAAACTGTTCATCTGACGTGTGGTTTTCCTACTCAGAAAAGGTAACAGAGGCACAGACTTACAGCCGGTCTTTTAATAAACAACCAACAAAGATTGTTGGTTAATTTAAAATTGAAGTGCAGAACAAATTCGATGCTTGTTTTGATTTCATTAAAGAACAAAATGTAAAAGTCCTTGCTCGAGTTGCATTGTGATGACTTCTTGATCAGAAATTGTGCTGTATGTGATCAACAGTGAAGACCATACTAGTTGTTTGGATTCGTATCAAAGGCTGATGCATATATGGCCCTGGACGGGTAAATCTTCGGCAGTCTTTCAAATGAACTTCAAAACTTAGGGACATCTTTATTTCAATAAACAAATGGTGTGTTGATAGTCTTGATGCAGATGGTGTATGAAATTTTGGAAAAGATATTGCCTCATTCGCTATCCAAAGTGAAGACGGGCAAAAGCCAAAACGTGTTAGTCAATGAATGCACTTGTAATACTAACTACCTCTATCATTTTAAATGGCATTATGTGATAATTTACAATGATTTAACAGCAAGATTATTAGAAATTGTCTTACATGCTGAATAATACATAAACTTAAAATTGACTTACAGTGATTGACGGTTCTTGAATGATGTTGTCATCGCAAATTGTCGTCAGAGTTAACTAGTCGGTTTCAAACGCAAAGACTGCAGATGCTGCTGGAATATCAACAATCAGTCTACGTCTAAAATAATTTGGGGGTTTTCAAAATCATTCATACGACTTCTGTCCGCTCCGTTCACAAGTACCTCTTCACCGGCAAAGAAAGTACAGTTGGGGGCATGGGTGACCGACCGACGCCATCTTGCCTGACTGCAATTTTGCCGCGCCGACGCGCGCGGCCGTACCACTCATGCGTGCACGTAACAAATCCCCTGGTGTGCGTGCGTCACACACAAGGAACGGTGCGCGTCAACCAGCTACCAACCCATGGGACGTCGTTGCTAGGTAAAAGGGCGCCCTCCTTGTTGGCGCACGGAGCCCATATAGTTTTTCTCCTCAGCATGGCAAGCTGCTCTGGGGTTAAGGTTGCACAAATTGGATCTACTGAAGAAAAGTAGGCAGTCAATTCTGCACAAAGTTCTCCAATTTGTCTGGGTTTGTTTTTTTACTCGATCCTCAAAGTTTCACTATTTTCAAATAGAAATATAAGACTGTGCACAAAACCATCGACAAAAAAATGTGTAGGATTATTCCAACCACTGACTACAAAATGTCATTCAAGATTATTCCAACATATGTGATTGCATGCGCCCTTTTCCATTTCGGTACTGAACATTTTGCTGGGGTATGTGGCAGGGTATGTCACTCAAGCTCATAGTAGGCACAGTCCTGGTTCACGGTCAGAAATTGATCACCAACCTGGGAGATTGTGACATTGTTGAGTTGGCACATCTTCCCTGACAGGTTGAAGGAGTGGCAGTCAGGATCCTTGTAGCAGGCAATGCAGCACTGCATCGGGTGCAGGATTGGGATTTCCATGTAGGCGTGATCAAGCAGACAGTAGGGTGGGGCCTTGTCATCATCTGGGTCAGTGGTAGCAAAGCAGTGGACAGCTTTTTGGCTCTTCTCTTGTTGACGCTCACACATGGCCCATTTTGTGTCGGAACAGTCAAACTCAAAAAACTTCAAGGAATGAGCACTCATAGTAAGGCATTTGTGATTGCCTGCTGGGTCCAGTATTTTACGTTGCTGGTCATCACCAATGTAGCAAGCATCCTCATCTTCGTTTATGTCTGTACAACCAAGCCAAATTTTCCCTCCATGTTTGATATCAGAAGGCAATTTTGCTTTCGCCTGCTGTCCAATGAACTGTTTTTCATCCAGAGAGTCTGGCACAAACAGCTGAGCGCCGAGTTTCTGACAAATCGTGAAGGCTTGAATCCAAGAGAGTTTGTTCTGGTTGAATACTTTGTAGCATGAGCGACTGTAATGCATCCAGCCTGATGGACAGGACCTTGGGATGGCTGCAGTGCCTAGCATGCCCATCAGAACAAACAAGTGTCCCAGAAGAAGGCTCATTCCACTTGTAAGATGCATGCTTGAAGATAGTCTTGTAGTCAAATCTTGAGCCTTGATGTTGATGATTAGTCTCTAGGTAAGATGGATTGAGCAACTTCTCGACCCAGGGATTTGTTGACTCAGTACCATGTAGATCATAAGATCATGAATATTGTATAGTTTTACTCACAACTGTACAGATGATGATCAAATTGACAATATCAACTAGGAGCTGTAGCAGTATATCACGCCAAAGAATCATATATAGAAATGAAGCATTAAGGTTATATCAACCAGACTCACCGTTCCAAATGCTTGGACGAGTGTGAGACAGATGCAGGCAGCCTCTCGATGAATACTCATCATAATTTGACAAGAATAATTGACAAATTGATGGACATTTTGTTTTCTTTGGGGAGCGATGTGTTTTGCTGTCCCTGGTGCTTTATATTAAATCTTAGACAGCTATTGATTTCATTGAGGTCTCAGCTGCTAGCTGTCAAGAATTTTAATTTCAGTGCAATAAGGAATTCAGTTGGTGTGTTAAAGATTTGACACTTGTTTATAAAAGGAGCGGTGCTCTTTCATGCACAGCTGCCTAAGACTCGCGGATAATTGTGCTTGAGGGTTTAAAACAGGCAAAACTAACAGGAACGCCTTTTAATCTCATTCAAAAAGTGGGTTAGCTGACACTGAGAAGCAATACAAGCCAGCGGAATGTTTTGACAGCATGGGCTTTGACTGTTGAATTCTGTTACTCTTGGTAATTTTGAAGGGAGTAATAAAGTTCTTAATGTGAGAAGACTGTTCGTTACAGTGACATCTATAGAGGACTATGTGCTTGACGATCGAAGAAAAATGTAAAGGTTAAGAGTGATACATTATGTTTTGAGTTGTCTAACGAATTTCGTGTCGGGAGGACATTTCACACTTCCTCAATTTGTCCTTCTACTAACAGGAGGTGCAGGCTTTGAGTTTCATAATTCACCCAAACAGATTTTTTTAAAGCTCTTGGACGGCACTAAAAATAATATACTTGACGATAGTCTTGTATCTATGATTGGTAATTATACATTTAGCAACTTTTCGATTATAAGACCATGGAACCAGACATTTCAGAACTCAGAACTGCAGATTAATAAGTGGTGGTTCCAAGATTGCATGTTTCCTGCTGCCCCAAAATCCATCAAAGTCGATAGCGACTCAAGATAATACAGAAAAGATCGTTTCAGTTCGTTTAATGGCCTGAATGCTATGTTGAAACATGTACACCTTCAATTGTGCACACCTGATACAAACAGTACCTGGGGAAAAAGCGAAATGAACTATTGAACTTTCTTTTGGTGTACTATACACATTTTACTATTATTTACACAATGCGGTTTCACTTTTTAACAAAACTAGAAAACCCATTATTAAATGTGCTTAGGCCTAAATACCATTTAACTATTCAATTTCGCATTCGAAAGCAATTATAGTTGGTGCACACAGGTAAAACAAGACGCCTATATAGGCCACTTGTCTGTCAGATGAGGAGACAGTGGAATATTCTTGGTAAACATCATTCCCCTTAACCGAAATGAATGCGTCATCGGTGATGACACACACACACACCCCCACACACAGGATGGATCTGTGCTTGTAAGCAACAGTAACCCAATAAACATGTAGAAGCTAGGGTTTTTTCTAGGTTGCAGACCCCCCCCCCCCCCAATATATTTAACAAAAATCAACAAATAAAATAAAAAAAATTATTTTGTGACATTTACATGTACATATTATAATCTTTAACCAGTCTATTTTAATAATACATGTATCTGGAATGTTAAAAGTTATCAAATATTGTCAACATAATTTAAAACTGTTTTCTGAATATATGTTTCATAGATGTTCAACAAATTAGATGTGCTTTAAAATCACACCCCTCTGAATAATAATAATAAAAAGAACTGTATTGAAATTCATCACAGCTGCAATTAATTGCACCATGTCTGGTTACTTTTTGTTTACACTTAAGTATTTGTATATCCAGCTGAATGTTGAAAGAAATTGTATTAATCAAGAGAGAATACTAACAGGTGCCAAACGAAAATGGAAAGAAACTGAAATACCTTCAACCCATAACTGCCAAAAGTAATTTTTGTTGCATACTTGCAAGAGAGTAAAGACATAACATACATACTGAGTCATGATGAAGTGCTGTTACTTAATACTTCAACAAAACATTTTTTTTATAAAATTACTCTTAAAATGCTGTTCCAAATGAAGCATTGCCTTGCTTTAAAGGTGGGTGGGAATAATATTTAAAACAAATGAGGCTTACAATATTTTGCCATCATACTTTTCAGTAATGACAAAAACTAGAGTTTAATCTTTTGTTAAACTTGAGAATACTTTTTTTGTGCGCAAATCCTACGTGTAGAAATCATAAACATATTTAACCAAAACCTGTACATGTCATGCACTTCATTTGTTTTCGTTGTGGCAAGTTGCGAATACCATATAATTTATCTGTCCTTTTCAAGCAAATGTATATGTACAACAAAATCATTTGAAGTAATGCTGTCGAAGACTGCAAAAAATCACATTTACTTACACAATTGTAAATACATGTATATTTTGAATGAAAAATATACTGTTTATAGGTAACTGGTGTAAAACTTTACAAAAAAAAAAATCCTGGTATAACTAGCGCACACCTGTCAAGTCAACCAAAAAAAAAAAATCTACAGGGTGAATAAAAAACCCGAAACCCAAATGGCAGGACCAATTTTTGAGTGAAGTTTTGCTGGCAGCACTTTCGAAATCTAGGATATGAAAGACCTATTAATGAGCTTTCTTTTAGTACAAGAATAACTCAAATCAATGATGTACTTTTCAAGTTACGGAATTTTGAACGCAAACACTGGTTGTGTGTATGCAGAGAAGGTGGAGCAGGTTGCTTTCATGTATAGCTGCCCCAAAGAAACTAAGACAAACAAAACAGGTTTCAATAAAGTTGTAGCTTCTTGCATCTAAAAATACAAAAATGTTAAATTTGAATATTATGGTAATAATGATAGTATTATTTGTAATATATTCAATACAAACTTTCTGTCATGATTTTCAATAACCAGTTAAATAATAATTACAGTTAAATAATAATCATTACGTAATACCTACATGTTACAATACACAAATAGTGCTTTCCAAAGTATTTTATCACTAATCCAGGCAAGGGAATCCAGAATTAAATTTTATTGTATACAGCTGCAACATTAACTATTTACTTAAATAATAGATGGCTTATATAATAAAAGAAATACGATTCAAAGCATAACTTAAAATTGCAAATCTATATCCGTGCTAGTACAGCTACCAACAGAATTACATGTACTAGCAGATTACATTTATTAAATGTCAGGCAGTTTGTGACATTAAATAATACTGTACAATAAACATGACAAATTTGGTCACAATGTTAAGTCATCTGGTCAGTTGATGAAATAATGACATTTACGTGTTTTTGTAAAACACAAAAAAAAATTGCACCAACAGTCCTAAATGTACAAATTGTCAACAGACAATGGAGTTTAGTCTTTAGGGTTACCGACCAGTAAATATATTGCCATAGACCTCAGTGATCAAATAAATTATGCGCACTTCCCAAAAATATTAAATATCACAACTCTCCAAGGTGTTTGAGACACCCATCAACCTAAAGCTTATTTGATCATCTTTCATTTTCCATTCCATTTTTGGGAGCTTATCTAATGACTTTTGGGAAAAAATTCCATCCATAGATGGTCACCCCTAAAAGCAGGCCTGAAGCCCATCGCCAATTTGAAAACTCGTATTGAGTTAGGGGTGATCATCGACAATTTGAAAACGACCGCCTATGCTCCATTGCGAAATAGCGCCATTTTAGGGCCTAACTTCATCCACATTTCACACTAATACAAGCTTGCAGTCCTCTGCATGGCTTCCATCTTTTTTCTTTTTTTTTTTTACAAATCCTCAAATTCACGGCCTTCAAAATAGTCTAATACCGAATAATTTGAGGGCATGCAAATCGTGATTTGGCCAACGTAGGCAATTTACTGGTCAATTTACTGGTCTGCACCCTTGGAGACAACTGGAAATTCTACTAAAAAATCCAAAAAGAATTCCTAATAGTCAATAGGATTATATTATTATTTTTTAAATATTTCTTTTACACAAATGCTGTAGACCTTTTCAAAATCACTTTCATCGTAACTTTCAGAAAGTTGGTACTTTGAAAATCAGCCAGTACGGCCGTGATTTGGTAACAAACTTCACACCGACCTGGAGTGGGAGACAGAGTCCCAGACCAAGATGGCTGTCTATGTCACAACTTGGAGGTCATCACTCTCTGACTCGTCCTTGTAGTCAAATTTATACAGCACCTGGCGGTCCTGAAAGCCGCCGTGCGTCCTGTCTGCATGCCGGATGATCTGACCAATCAGAAGCCTGTTGCCATAGACAACGGCAGCCTCCCTATCTATGGCCAGGCCAACTTCAACTAGCCAATCAACGAAGTCCGTGCCACGGAACACCCCATCACTCTGTTGAAGCCCAACGCTGTGAGCACAAAAACATACAAACTTGTCTGTAAATAAACATTAGAACAGCTGAACTTTTATTATAGCTCAAGATTTTGAAATTAATCTGGTAAGTGTCCCCCAAACTTTGTTTAGGCGACACAAAAAACTATCATGCCTGTCTAATTTAGTTTTATCCTCTCTGTACGTTGCACATTTGTCTCACCTGTCTTTCAGGATATCCTTCTTGCATGTATGGATATGATGCTGTGTAAACTGCTGTACAGTGTGCTTTGTGTCTTCATCCAGCTCATCAACCTCATCAGTGGAAGACCGCCGGTACTTCTTACGGCAAAGTAACCGTCGCATTCTGTAAATCAGAAAAACAATGTGTAACGCTCAGTGGAAGTATTCAAGCATTTCAACAAGTATGCTCTGTTTGTCATGGGGCAATTACATGTTACTCATAAGATGGAATTTGCGTCGGGCTGATCTAAATTCAACATTGGGTTTTGCCCTTTACCGACGTATTTTTATAAACACTGTATACTCAGTGTTGTCCTGACTGATTGTGAGAAAAATTCACAAACTACTCAGGTGGGACTCGAACCCACGACCTCCTGCTTACTAGCACAGACGTCGTGCCAACTGACCGCTGAGCTTGCCGGGTCGGCTGGCTGGTTCGAATCTGACCGCTAAGCTTGCCAACCCAGGCACGATTGGTGGTCGTGTGGTAAGACGTCTGTGCTAGTAAGCAGGAGGTCGTGAGTTTGAGTCCAATCCAAGTAGTGTGAATTTTTCTCACAATAACTCAGGACAACAGTGAATATACAGTGTTTATAAAATACGTCAGTGAAGGGCAAAACCCATTTTGGAGATTACATATCTGTGCAACAGTCAACAGCAAATTAACAGTTTCTTCAAAAAAAAGTTTCTGCAAAAAGACGTGGATTGCTACACACACGCACCTTGTGAAATGATCATATTCTGTCATGCTTTATGAAGGAAACTCGATTTGTTTGTCAATTCAAATGATTATATAGTGTCGTGCCAGTACTTTGATCTGATTCCACGTACCTTTCACCGGCACCTATTGCCCTGTCTTTGTTGCAACGCTTCATGCAAGAGCTTTCTATCTTTTCTTCATACAGTATTTTCATTTCTAATTTTCAGATGATGAATAATTCAGTCTATTTATCCCCGCCTATTCTACTATGGAGAGTTTTAAAATGAGAAAAGCACACTCAAATCATGCAGACATATTGTTAGATGGTTTTGGAAGACAACAGACGGACATTTATACAGTCACTTCAATGTCTGAAAATGGATGATTTCACACAGAAATATCTTCAAGAGCGACCAATGAACATGTATTCACTATTTGAAAACGGCTATATTGTAAACCAAACTGTAAAATATACAACAAATCAACAAAGCCAATTCAACTAAAGTCTGCAAAGTAAAGGCAACAGCAGCCAATTCCAAAAAAAGTGCGTAACTTGCATCGTGCGTATGACTCACTAACAAATTTACTGCACAGCTGCGCAATAAACTTACAAAGCTGCGAGTGTTCTGTGTCAACCTTGATAAGTGGGGCAGTAACAGGTTTCACACCGATCATGATTTGAAGGTAAAATAGGTCATTTTCAGTCGCTATGCTACAACTTACATCACCTAAACTTATTGCACAAGTTAGGACATAATGCCATAATTTGCTGCGAATGTTGCGGACTTTGAGCACTATGAAACTTTTGTGAAATTGTCATTAACTGAAATGTTGCGCAGCTTACGTAATAAATTGTGGCGCAAGTGGACTGACGTAATTACGTAAAGTTTTGTGAAATGGACTGCAGGAAACAAAACTAGTAATACTCTGCACAGTGTGAATGCACATTACCAGGACAAGGCACTTTTATGGGGGAAAACGGACAAAACAGGGAGAACGAAGCAGGGGTATTCTATACAAGAATTGGGAGCATTTGCAGAATATTTGGCAGAAAAAAGAAAAAGGGAAAAGATGCAATTACGTGCTGTGCTTTTTTTTCCGATGCAATCACGAATGGCTACATACCACATTCAACATCGAGAATCGCCATGGAAACACATGCTTCTGGCAAACATGGAGACATGAATGTACCTCATATTGGTTGATATGTATGTGAGTACACATCGGCATACAATGCTAGATGCATCAGTCAGATTGGTTTGAGCAAAAAATCAAAAAGGAGGAAAGATTTTAGAATTCGTAAAGAGTCTGAAAAAGACAGAGATATCCTTACAAGTCATTCCTTCTCAAGAGATTCAAGTACGACAAGCTATAAACGATTGTACTGGATCTCGGACCTTGATCCTAACTCCCTAGGGGGTGATTCTGAGAGTGGGGCAACCAGTCTAACCTTCAAACTAAATTATGGTTTAATGTCTCATTAAAAAGGAAATAAATTTTGTATTGCTGCACATATAGCAACTACAAAAAATGTATTAACAAGTATGTATATTTTGAAGTCAGATCATTACAATAGCCTAGTTATCACTTACTAGGACACCCCTCAGAATGGGAGCCAGGAGGGGCCGAGAGCCACCAAGCTCCCATAGGAAAGCACACGTATGTAAATAAAGCGTGACGTCATTATGATTCAGGTCTATTCATTTGTCATGGTGGCACAATTCAACCAATAACTTCGTTTTGGTTAATAGGAATCATTCCCCACGTTGCAATACACATTAGTATGTGGATGACTCAGACGGAATGTTAATTGTTTCTTTTTATAAATATAACGGAAAGAAATAAACTTACGCATTGTAGAATGGGATGATGACGTTTTGTGTGTCGAAGCCGAAGACAGCCAGAGTGAAGAACCCTTGGCAATATGCCAAGACCGTGTCCAGAAACTCCAGCATCAGGTACAGGGAATTCTGGGATTCACCGGACAACTTCCAGACACACACTGAAAAACCCTGCGCAATATACAACCACAAGAATGGTTAGGGCAGTGCTGATTGTGAGGGACGACCCAAGGCGAGGCCTGTCCGGATTCTCTTCGTACCACATGTTTACTGGACATTCGCGGTATATTCCGACATATCGAAGCAGTACATGTAGACAAATTCAAACTGGGTGTAGCTAAGCATTGTCGAACTAAGTGCAAAATGTTGAAGCCGTAGTGAAACTACACGTGTGCTAAACCGTTCCACAAGAAACAAAGACATCCTTCAGTGGTTTCATAGGGGTTTTATACCCTGCGTGCTAGGGCTAATTTGCATTTTTATGAATGAAGGAATGATCCATTTTCTTCAAAAAGGTGATGCAAACCGTATTAACTAGGGACAATAATACAAGGTGAGCTTTCACGACGAGGAAAAAATACAGTGGATGACTATAAATGCCACACAGCCAAAATACTTACAAGAACCTTAACTAGTGATGGGTTTGCTGTCATAAAACATGCATTATCCCAATATACAAACTGAAGTCTTACAGACTATTTATGCACCGACCCAGCAATCAAGGCTGTCCTGAGTAATCTGGCCAGACATATAAAATGATTCATTTGGTGTGGGTATTTCTACACTATCACATAATCATTTAAGGGAAAAAAAGCTTACAATTGTCATTGATAGCAAGAGGAAGAGTAGGAGCAGTATGTGTCTGCCCAGCTGATGGGAAGCCACAACATCATCAGGATCTAGGTCCGTTCCGTCCATGGCTTTGACTGTCAGGCGTTGGTGTTGCTGGGTACGGCGTCGACACGTCTCACGTTGCGCGTCGTTACAGTTGGTGGACAGTGAGCATGTCTGGTAAGTGGTACGCATGTCCTCAATGTCCGAGGGAAGGTTGTGATTGGACTCCCCTAAAAAGACAGACACAAAGATAGAAGAGTCTGAGGACAAATGTGAGGTGTTCTTACAAAATGAGACGGAACTGGCCACAGGCCGTAGTGGAGAAAAATGCAAAAGGTGATTTTTTTTTTATTTTCAGATTTATTGATATTTGTAATCTTGTGCACATATCATGGTGGATGTGTAACGGCGTTCTACAGGAGTGAGGATTGTGTAATGAAGTGTACACATATGTTTGTGCAGGGTTGAAATTGGGGATGAAATTACAGAAGTATCGAAAACGAAGACCCATAAAACGAAGACCGAAGACCCACTCGACAACAAAGATCCACTCGAAAACAGGTCTTCATTTATTAGTGGGTGTTTGTTGTCGAGTGGGTCTCCAGTCTTCAGTCTTTGTTATAGGGGTCTTCGTTTTTGATACTACCATGAAATTACCAGGGGGAACACAACAGGGCAGAAACCATGGTTTGGCATGTTTGGTAAACTCCAAGTTTCAGTGGTTTAGTGTGAAAAGGCTGTTGGTTGACATTCTATATCTAGTGGCTTATTATTCTAACCATTTCAGGATCTAAGTGAATTGTATGGAGGGTATTGCAACACCTCACCCACAGATTCTATCTCTTGATTGGCTGAGAGTGTGTCACATGGTATTCGAAATATTTACAATCTTGCCGTCCGTTGCCAAAATGGGTGTGCGTATTGCGCGTATTGTTCCCATGTACAGAGTTGCGTCCAAACATTTTCATGAAAAGTGCAAGTAAATTTTTCAATTAATTGCATATTATGGTACAAATACAGTCGTTATGGATTTTGGGTTGATTAATCAGAAATGTCAGAAAATTTAACAGAATCTGGGGTGAGACGTTATAAAACAACTAAATGACTGCTTAAATAACATTTTAGTAAACCAGCCTCCCTCTTAGTCTGAGTTTCATCCACTGCTCAACGGAGCCCACTCCGTAACATCTGATATATGTGAACATGCACATTTTATGAGAGGCCGCACGCCAGCCAATCGGATGCGACTTTGAAAACTGTGATGTCATTTTAATCCAAAATGTGGACTCAGCTGTTGATTGGTCAATTTGTCTGCCATGTTTTTGAAATACAACAATGGGTTTACTGAAGACCCGATAGACGGCGCCCGCTGAATGGTTAGAATCTGGATGTCAAGACGCAGTCTTATTTTGGCATAATTAACCGCCAAATCCGCTCGCATATCATAGACCCTTGCTGTGCAAGGGGATATTTCACAGACTAACTCTCTCGGTGATCCATGGAGAGTTCTATTTTTCCGCAGCTTTGCTTTGAAAAAATAGAACACTCCATGGGTCACCTCAGGAGGCTTGTTAAACCACACCATGAAAGCACTCAATATCTTTATACATTTTAGCCGCCATGATTTGTAAACTTACTTCTCCGTGACAGTTGGTCGCTTTCTTGTATAGACAATTTTTCACGATCTGTAAGAGTGCAACATTAGTCAATAGCTACCTTGTTGGTTCAAAAATCTCTACAGTTTAACTCAGCTGGCCGTAACAAAATATGGTATCAGCCCAGTGGCAACAGAAAACCAGTGTGCAAGATTAATTCTCAACCAGTTGCCCCAGGCCAAATGCAAGCACGGATTCCGTACCTTGTCCAGAGGCTTTCAACATCCTCTCTGTTTCGCCTTCTCCCTCTGAACAGTCCGCACTGCTGGCTTGAGCTTTGACCTCGTAGAGGTGTCGGTAGCGATCCTTTCTGTGCAGGATAATCAGAGCGATGACAGCCAGGATGAAGTTGAAGCCCAGTATGATAATGGATGCGATGAGCTGCATGGAAACAAAACAATAATAATACTAATTTGGGGGGGCTAATCATTGTCAATACTCGCAGCTGAGAAGCTGAATTGTGAAGGACGCAGCTACAACGTAGTTGAGCTAAGGCACGTAAAGGCGCCTTTGGCAGTCGCCATACGACCCATGTCTGATCACAGAGCACAGCCAGAGATCAAAAGCATCTGATTTTTGAGGGGGGAAGAAAACAAGAGAGCCCGGAGAAAAACCCTCATGGCACAGGAGAGATTCAATGCACAACTCTACTGACATATGGTCCGAATGGGGAATCAAATTTCATCCAAATTCAACAGAAATACGAGCTTGAAGTCCTGTACACGACTTCAACCGTTCTTTTTTTACAAACTCTCAAGTTCATGGCCCACAAAATGCTCTAATATCAGAGAATTTGAGGGCATGCAAATCGCGCTTTGGCCGTGTAGGCAATTTCAGGCCTCTTAACTGGCCTGCAAGTCTAGAGTGTAGCAAGCAACCTATGCACACGTACCTGCCAGTCCCCATACTGGAAGACACCACTCTGCTGATTGACGCTGTATACTGGAGGCGCTATGGCGATAATCAAGGCTACCAGCAGAGTCGGTACCCTGCATCAAGACAAGAAATATAAAGAGAGAAGTTTCAAAAAAGGTGTTTAAGACCGGTTGGAGTTGGGATGCTGAAAATTCAGCTATCAGCATCCAGACTCCAACCGGTCTTAAACATGGTGTATAAAACAAGCCAAGCACACATTTATTCCCTTTTCATAGTTTGGGCTGTTGTTTTACAATGATGATATTGGCCTTAAAAGAAATTGAAGACTCACGCCCATCCGTAGATGTAAAATGCCAGTCGCAATCTGAGCACCGCACATAGACTCCTACATCTCATGATACACAGTGCAATGGCCAGTAAGGCAGCCCAGCAACGTGTGCTGAACACTCCGATGAGAAGAACCACAGACTTGAGAATCATGACCCAGCTAGTGTCAACTACTGTCCTGGTCAGGACGATACCAATGGATGCCAACAACTGATGACAAAAAGAAAGAAAGAAAAAACAACAACATTGCACTTGGCTTATTCCGGTAAATAAGTTACCAAAATGTGAAAAATTAAGCATGTTAGAAAAACGCTTTGAAAACGCACTTTTGAAAAGTAAAAAATTAAGTGTTCAAGTTTCTTAAGCAATGTCCGAATTATACTTGGCTATAATCTTGAATCTTGTAATCTTGAAATCAGCGTAGCATGAGGAAGTGAACGTCTACGATATTGCTAAAAACCAACAATGTGCTTGCCAGCTCCATGTTGTCATAACTATCAGTGCATTTCACTCAACGTAGCATCCGTTTGACTTAATTTTGGCTGGGAGCATTCTTCTCCACACTGTCTGCCAATGACTTACCTGTGCTACAACTAGATGTGTAGTGAAGTGGTGGGGAATCAGGTTGTACCTCTTGCTTAAGACGAATACAACTAGGATCCAGAACTGAAAACAGGAAGATAAAAAACTCATGTTCTTTATCACGATTCCATCGCAGTATTGAAAGCTGAACTCGTTAAACTCATGGATATATCCGAGAGCCCCATTGAATCATTAGAAATTTCCCAAATATAAATATATTGGCCTCACAGTACTGATATAAGCATTCAAGTATATGGCCAAAATTGAAGACTAATACACAAAAAACCTCTTCAAGTTGAACCCCTGTGCTCTTAAACGAAGTACCTTTTTTCCCCCTAACAAATCGTCAATTACCATATTTTATTTTGACGAAAAAAAATAGCTTTTTTTCCTTTCTATTTGGGCTTTTATTTTGAGTTCCGCCTCTAAAATACATAGTCTGAGTATCACCCGTTATCCACGGAGCCCAGACTCCTGTCTAATGTCAGATGAACTATTCCTTCAACACAAAACTCTTATTTGGTGAAATCATGAAGAACATACTGTCACGCACATGATGGTAGATGCTTGCACATTCATCTGGACAATACTCACGCAGCATGCTATGCCAATGCAGCCCACATCCACCATGACAGTAGAGAGTAGATACTGAGTCTCTGCGCTGGTCTGCACTGGTAGGTTGACCATAGTGGCAGTGATAAACATCATGGGCGCCGACGCAAAGGTGCAGAGTACCATGGAAGTTGCAATCTGAAATGAGGAAGAAATGTATTAACCCTAACGTACCTAAATCCATCAAAATCCACCCCCCTGTTTCGGGGGATTTCGGCGGATTCAGGATACCTCCATATTGAACAAACTGGGGGATTTTGATGGACTCAGGATTCGAAGCCTAGCGGAACTGGCGGATTTTGATGGATTCAGGATACCTCCATTTTGAGCTATTGGGGGACTTTGATGGATTCAGGATCTCAACAGTTGAACTCTTTTGCAATGTTTGTGGTCAAGTAAATATTGCTGGCACTAGCCCTGCCAAGTCTGTCACATACTGTACAAACATGTACACACATGTACTGGGTGGACTTGCATGGAGGGTCACGTGCTGGAGGAAAGATACAAATAATGTGCGAAAACGTGACGAACGCAATGCCGTTTACGCGCAAAGAACACCATGTGCATCGCTAATAATTATGTGTGCGCATCGCGTAAATACTCGGTGCGCATTTCTTGCTTCGCGCGTGTTGAGCTAGGTCACGTGCTGGAGGAAAGATACATTTAGCTCCATTACTTTACGTTAATTTGTTGCGCGTCTTTGAGAGACAACCAAAATGGCGGAGATTTATCGCACAGTGACTGGGCGCGTGTGGACCCGCTGCCGATCTAGTCTTTTCATTCTATATCTATGGTTTACGGGCTGAAACACGCGCTAATGTCTTTCACACAAATTTTGTGTGCGAGACGTATTCACTTCGGTACTGATCCATGCTGGGGTCGCGATGCATTGGTGTATTATGATGGATCCTATGCAACAACACACATCACAATTTTCATGCGAGCATGGTATCCTGAATCCGTCAAAATCCACCAGAAATTTAGGTGATGGATTTTGAAGACTCTATGGAAAAACATGCTATATTTTTTTTTATGCCACCATGGTATCCTGAATCCGCCAGAATCCATCAAGACTTTTGCTGGTGGATTCTGGCGGATTCAGGATACCTCCAGAATCTACACTGGGGGATTCTGATGGATTCAGGATACCAGCAATTTTTGCATGACAAAATTGGTGGATTTTGGCGGATTCAGGATACTTTCTAGTAAAAGAGCCCCAGGAGTTAGGGTTAATGTGCTTAGAAAAATGCCCCTACATTGTATACTTGATTGTTTGTCTCTATTGTGTGGTTCCTTCACATCATTTTGGTACGTTTTGTGGTCAGTAATCTAGTTTTGGCCGATTCGAAGAAGGAAAATGGGAGCTATGTATTTACTGCAGAGAAAAAAAGACTTCGCAAAAATCAAGATCGATTTCAGTTGTTGCTCAATAGTATTTCAACTAGTATGCAAGGACCTTGCAGTTTTAACTTTTTTCTTTGGGGGATACATACAAGTAAAGTTTTAATAAGGGAATAAATGTGTGCTCCGGAGGTTTTTATCACTCTGTTTAATACCACTTAGAGTCTGGGTGCTGATAATTACCCGAGCCGGAGGCGAGGGTAATTATCAGCACCCAGACTCTAAGTGGTATTAAACAGAGTGATAAATACCGACGGAGTACATATTTATTCCCATTCATAAATACCTTTTCGGTAAAAAAAAATCATATAATTCGTTCAAAACATCCCGATTTTGTTCAACAAATTCACTTTATGCTTTTTGAAACATCCCTCCTGCAAAATAATGGAGTGTTCAGCTGGCGAGTAAGATGAAAACAACCCTTTTATGGAGATTGACGCGCGCGTATCATGTTCTACGCGATGTCGCGCAGAACGCACCTGGCGCGTTGCGTTTTGAATTTTGAACTATAAAATTCTAACTCCCTGGTAGTGTTGCGCATGCCTACGTGAGGATTGTGAACGTTCAACCAATGAAACGATAAGAGGCACTGGATTTTTAGGAGTCCACATTTTATTGTGACACTGGAAAAGTGTTTAAGACCAGCTAGCCATGTCTTTATCATCCGTTTAATACCGGCCACGTGACGGGCTGTCGACCAATAGGAATGGCTAAACTGTCTGAGGTATTTATGAATATTCATTAAACAATGGTTTGAATTTATAAATGAGGCATCTGAATGCTTTTGTGTTTGTAAGATGTCAAAACTTGACAATATGAGATGTCCTGTGCTGAATTGCGTACTTGAGCACTTTATTGAGATTCCCTTCCGTCTGGTTGATTTGATTGGTAATTCTTAGGATATGATATAAACCTACTGACAATATCTACATATTTTGCAAGTGATTGATCCAGAAAGCAACCAAAACTCGCACGGTAATGAAACCAAACTGCTGTAAAATATTCAACTTACTGGCAATTTACATATTGTTACTTTGGATGATAACTCTTACATGTAACCAATATGTATCGTTGTTATTTTTCTCCTGTTTATGCGCATACAGTCAACTACTTGCATGTACTTGCGCAGTATTTCTTCACACGCACGACAAGTTGAAAAATTCAGTACTTGCCAAGGGTTACTACATGTACCTACCACGTCTTCAGATTGCCCATAGAGTATTGCATACATGTAAACAGGCGGCGCAGTAGGAATGGTACCATACAGGAAGCCAAAGGAGGAGAAAGCCTCCGTCAAGTTCGTGTCAGCACCGCCGGGTTTCAGAATCAGGATTACTTGACGCATTACTAGGGGCATCATTATTCTGAGAGAAAGAAAAACAAATTAATTACTTTCTAAAATATCACCACAGAAAGGTTTTTACACAACAGTACAGTACAAAGAAAAGGAACTGAAGGATCCCAACAAACCCTGGAGTTGGGGTTCGGCTGGATGAGGATCATCAGGGTTAATTAATGGAACCATTTCTGCTCTGACGCTCTTGCATAATTTTCACAGCATTTATCCTAACTTTTGTCATAGCTTGTTGAGCAAATTAATCAACAAAATGTGGCATAAGTGGGGCAACATCCTTGCAAAGTTTCATCAAATTGGCTACTTCTTTTCAGCCAAAGCATTATGCAATGCTGAAAGTACGTTTGTTGTACATGCATATAGCTTGCTGGCCAACTCTCTACATTGGGCAACGCCCTTGCAAACTGTTTCATAACATTGGCTGCAGGTACACCGGGGGGTTGGAGTTAAAAAGCTCTGACAGTACTCACAGTTTGCAGCCAATCAGAAGCATAGGAGTCAGGAAGAACAGGCTGTTGGTCTTCTTCATTTTGCCAACCATACCGATGCCCAGGAAGAACAGCGCGGTGGCCGAGAAAGAATCAGCCAGGACTGACAGGAAGTCACTGATTACCACAGGCAGCTTGTGAGAAAAGGCAAAGTTACCCACGATGCCCAGGACTACCATGACGATGATGGGGTTGGTTACCAGACCTTTGATGGCGTGACCAATCTGAAAAGAAAAAGTACTACATTACTGGCTATTGAAGTGTTCACATACGATATTGCTAAAAACCAACAATGACAAACGTTTTCATGAAGATGGTTTAACTTGACGATAAAATCTTTAGGGTCGGGGGCTTGATGAGAAAAGATGGAAATTAGGACCTAATGCTCACCATGACGAGACGTGAGTGTCGATGCGTAGCTTGCCGGTTACGTTGGATCTCCATAGACAGGAAGCCAATCGGGTTGAGTATAGCAAGACTGATAGGTCCCATCAGGTAGAGATAATTGACAAAGTCAGGATGGTGGAGTTTGTACATGGAATTGACTGCCAGGGGAGGGGAAAAAAGTACACAAACTCATAACGATGTCATCTACCAGTCTTGCAACGGGGAAGTCTCAAATGAGACTCTCTGCAGTGTTTTCCATTTTTTTATGCCTAACAAAAAAATTTGGTAGTTGATTCAGTTTTGCTCCAGTACATACACGTAGCAGTAAGCAAATGAGCAAACTTTTCTCACAGATGTTTTCAATGAGCAAAATTTTGGGTTTACAATTTGAACAGAAAACCCCCTAAACTGAACAGAGTCTTTCTGAAATGACATCACAGCAACAGCACCCTCAGTTGTCCGAAAAAGCATGGACAATTTTAAATATTTAAAGAAGTGCACTTTTCAATAAACATGATAAAATAACCGAAAAAGGGATGTCAAGTAGTTTTTAGACATTTAAGAGGAGTAGAAAGTTGCACAAAATATGTTCCTGAGAAAAATTAATTTCAAGAACCCTGATGAATGTGTCTGGAGTTTTTGTAATCTTGCACTTACTGATAGGGTAGCCCAATGCAAAGTCGTTACTCTGCGTTGCAAAGATGGCAAAGATGCCAGCCCTTCCCACGTCAATCTTACGGCTGATGAAGAGAGCAGCAAAGTACACCACTGCAAAGACTAGAGTCTTGGAGATGAGAATGCTACTCCAAAACAGCCAATTGACCTGTACAATGACATTAAGAAAATACGAGTTTAAAGATACTCAAAGCACAACTGACATATTCTGTGTTAGGCCAAAAAAAAAGTCTTTGGTTTCTGGTATGGAGCTTGCACCAAAAGTAGTGCGGCGACGCGGCTTTTTTTTTTTTTGGTCTTCTTTTTTTCTTCTTCAAATGTCAGCTGATGACTGCAAATGGTGCCAGACTAAATGTAGTGCAAAATGTATGGGAGCCCAGAAAGGCCACATAAAGCTAGTTTGATCATAGCCCAATCTAAAAACACATTAAAATTGTGCAGCAGCAGGATTCCAGTCAAACCAGTGAGTTTGGCGGTTTTCAGACATCATCTTAGATTGAACTTTTTTTTTTTTTATTTTGCGGATGCGCATGGCTACGGCGACGCACATGCAGACCAAAAACTGGAGCCCTTTTTTTGGCCTCTGCTAACGTTTTTCCTATATTTTTAAAAAATAAGTTTGAGCAATATTGTTGTTTTGTATTGTATGTTTTGTTGGCTACATGTACATGTAAATATGAAATACTCGTAATAAATGTCTCCCTAATGACTGTTTGAAGAAATTACGATAACATGTCTCCTTAATGGTACATTTAGTGGAATAATAGAGAGTGCATAACTGTTATTGGTATTTGCTATTCAATTCAATGACAATAATACGGTGGACTCTCTTCACAGACACACCCTCACCAGTGGCAAATGTACATGTATCTATCAAAAGCATCACTTAATTGATGGTATTTCTTTACTCTCTATCGGGACATCATGGGAAAATGAGGGAAAATCAAGCCACCAAGAAACATTTCCAATGAATTTTGAGCAATGCTCTAGATATTTTATGTTAATTTTGTACACAGTACAAATGTATACATTCTTTTACTTTGTAAGACACAAGAAAAGTCTAAAAAGAAAATAAACGGACTGAATTTCTTTGTTTTAAAAATACAGTAACTTGTTAACAGCAGATTTTTATCAGTTGGAGCACAAAACTTTGCACGTGAAGGCGCAGGTGACCATTCCTTACATAATCAAGACTGATTTTGCTTGATTCTCCCACGCTATTAAACAACCTTGCAAGGTCAACACAACTCACGGAAGAGGTACACGTGACAGCTGGTATTCAATCTATTATCAGCTTATCACAATGGTCAAACAAATGAAGACTGCTGGTACAGAACTAACAATAGGACACCCAGGGGGTACAATACTTTAATGTACATGTACTGGTACATGTACATGTATACATCAGCTTAAAGGGAAGATACAACATTTGCAAACAGCACAAAACAAAATCATCAAATTATCACGAAATACTTGATTGTTAGGAAATGACAGTCTAAAGCATCCTGTAAAATCGTGGCTCCTGGTGTGCTGACATTTTCAAGAAAAATGGTATTTTTCCAACGCTGGTCAGCGCTAGTCAGCTGACCAGCGTTGGAGAAAACTGGCTTTTTTCAAAAACTGCTCCTAATTTTTCCTAATTAGTTATTCTGCCTTTTCTTTGCAGTTGATTACACACATGTGAAGGGGTACAAGCCTTCTAGACTGATTCTCTGACATTACAATTCCCCAAAGTCTATAAATTGCTTCGATTCATCTTAAGTGGGGTCAGGGAACCAGACTACAAGAACATGATTGGTTTTCTTGGTTTTTCCAGCATCTACAAAAGTACAACCCCAAAACATGAAGCAAGTCATTTTAACAATATTTGCTGGAACATACTGATCCTCCAAATTCATTTATTTCTGAAAATTGCAGCAAAAGCAAATGCTGTACATGTACATTCCCTTTAACAGAAACTAATGCCAGACTTATCAAAGAAGGCAAACAAATATTAAAAACCTTTATTGCCCAATTCATTGTGCATCACATGTTTCCGCATGTGCATACTTAGCAGCTACATTACATGTAGTATGTATGTGTATTACATACAGTGCATACTGGTACATTATGACATACTCAAGATGTATGTATGTGCCTACAAATAACAATAAAAGAGTTGGGTTATGCAAGGAAAGGTCATGAGAAGACTGCACAAAGTCTGCTGGGAGTGGGATCACTGCACAATAGATCCTACAGCTAAATGCACAAACACATGCCTACATGTAGGCACGTGCATTAACAACCTTGAAAACTGGTACTTGCAGAGACCATGCAGTATAATGTGAAATGCATCTGGGTTCAGCAACACACACATGTATGTACCTGTAAAAAAAGTTCTGTTTAGCATTTAGCTGCCAAATGTTTTACAAGTACAAAATACCTCTCTAAAGTCACATTGTGCAATTATGAAATTAGAGAATGATTTTCAGGGTTTTCAAGATCAAATATTGTTTGTATAACAGTAAAAGAATGAATATAATAATAAATTCAACACGTTGAACTTGAAGAAACCAAACCCCAAAATTCAAATCTCCAAAGTTGCTGTTCACATTGTTGATGAAAGTCTACACGATAATAGTACTACCACATCGGAGCATCAATACAGCAAGATACAAACTTACACTGTACAGTGAGCTTTATAAGTCTACCGTGCAAACGGCAATCTTCGTGAGCGTCATAAATGTGAAATATGTTTGTTTTCCCATGTAGCCTGGTTTTCACTTCACACAAATGACATTCAATACATTTCTGTTTCATAGTCTGAGAAGTTACTAAGTAATTTGTAAAGTTGGTTGCGGGTACAAGATCCCATAATCGGGAACCGGTTCCTGACATCAATGTTCGGGTACCCGTGTACCCGTCCCCTGGTTCCAATGCACAGCCCTATAGCAAACTCACCGTTGAGAAATCCATCTCCACCATAGCTTTGAAGACTAGCGCTGGCAGGGCGAAGTACGTGACATAGTTGCCTAGGCCCTTGGAGTTGCTTGGGGAGACAATCTTAGTCCTGCCAGCCACATAGCCGAGGAGGATGATCCCAAAACATTCCAAGATCGCTGGGTACAGGTCATTGAAGGCGTTGCTTGAGGGTTGGGTCGTAGAGTTATGCATGGTGGCAGGTGTGACTGTGCTTGAATTATCTGCAAAGAGGACAATTTGTCCAAACGAAGTGGCTATCGTTACGGCATTCGTTGTTTAGCGCCCTCTACGATACTTTTTTGATACGCACGCAGGTATATAATTATTTGTTTCCCCACGTGCAGGTGAGCAGTGCGACAGCTCAGTCGATAGACAGTAGGATTTTGCACCGCGAGGTTGCGGGTTCGGATCTCAGTTTTGCACTCGAATTTTTTTCCTTTTCTAACCTGAGGCTTTGGAGGATTTTTTTTAAAAGGGAAATAAAGTCCGAATTTTATAACGTTCAAATTCACTTTTGTCCTTCTTATTTTATATTTTCTTGTCATGTTTTTATAAAAGTTGCAGTCTACCGTAACGATAGAAAATGGGAGGTGCATTACGGCTGCCGTAACAATAGCCACTGCGTTGTCCAAAAATCTTTTGAAGGTTCAGCTGCATCTCTTTTTCTGTACTTTTTTTTCCATTTCAAATGAACAAATACAAAAGCAATGGGAAAACACAGTGGAGAAACAAAAACAATAACAAATTTCTGTTGATTAACAGAAATCAAATCTTTGTTCAAAAAATTAAATTTTCAAATTCCCTTCCCTGATGAAATTGAAGAGGCGAATCTCACAAAAGGAGAAATCAGGCAATTGCTTTTGTTTCAGTGCTAAAAGGTGTCACTTGGTTGGTAATTAAACCCATACAGCCTCATGTGTCAATCCCTAGAACATGGGTGCTTTACATCATACAACAAGGATCCTTGCTCTAGATGCTGGCTAGCCCCATAAATGTGGCCAAGCTACTGGACTACCTACGTAAATAAAGGCCACGCTTCCACCATGTACAAAAACATGTAGAACTTTGTCAAATTTTGATTTTCACATTTAGTTTGTAGTTTATTTTTGCTTTAGAAGCATACTCACCCTCTTTATTGGCTAATCAGAAAGTGCTGCCTTTTTCAGATGTCTAATTTTCGTGAAATAGGCCTATCATGTTGAAATTTTGATATGCAAACGTGTGCAAACGAATCTAGAATTTTCACGAAAAATAGACATTCTGAAAAAGGCAGCACTTTCTGATTAGCCAATAAAAAGAGGGTGAGTACGTATGTTTCTAAAGCAAAAATAAACTACAAGCTAAGCCTAAATGTGACAATCAAAATTTGACAAAGCTACATGTGTTTGTACATGGTGGAAGTGTGGCCTTTATTTACGGAGGTAGTCCAGTAAATTGGCCACATATGGGGCCGGCTAGAGTTACTCAAGCTATAGCCTAGGCGCATAAAACACCGAACATTCGCCCCAATCATGGTCCAATCATCTCATATCGAGTCCGAGTAGTAAGCAGTACATGTACCTCTCTCCGTCCACAGCTTCCCTCGAATAAGCAGACGGCTGGCGCGGCCCACATGCACACCAACGTGACGCGTGACAAAGAAGGCTAATAAATCTGTCTCCGATATTTACATGACCGAAGATCAAAGGTCCAAACAAACAAACACGACAACATGCCATTCCGTAATCAGATGTCGTCTGGCAACTTCGTGTATTCTTCTGAAAAAACTCCTTATCCAAGTCAGGACTCAAGACTCAAGAAAGTTTTTTTTTTTTAGGAAAGAGGGCGCGCTTCATTTTTGCCGGTGCGATATGCGACTGCGAAATCGTTTACATCGTGGGTATTTTTGTTAATACCCGGCCAGCCAGCGGCGGCGTAACTATGGTTAAACTTCTAGGGGGCAGGGCTAGGGGGCACCAATTTTCAAGGTAAGCAACTTTTTCATTGTTTTAGTGAAATTCAAGATTTTTAATTGGGGGGGGGGGGGGGGGACCTCTGGGGCGGGGGGGGGGAGGGGGCGTGTCGCCGTTCGACGAAGACGAGCACTTTTTTAAGGCCTCTTTATCAGCAATTACCACATCAAATGCTACTACATATAGTTGATAAAGATTTTTTTTATTTGATCTGTCCAGTGCAATTATATAAATCAACAACATAGAGCATTTGGACCTGGATAGTACTATTACGGAAGTTTATTTCGACTGATGTCATTTCCCGCCAATCTTAGTTTCACCATGAACTTGGTTTTCACAGAGCGGGCCCGCGGGGCAGGCGGGATCGAGGCTCAACCAACTAATCCGTTTCGGCAATTTCATTTATAAGTGTTCGGTTCTGATTTCTTATTGTATCAATAAACATTACCAGCGTACTCTTGTAAAAAGTGGTCCGTCCACCATTCTATACCAAACCTCATTGGCCGGGGGCTTTGTACATAAACCTTATCAGTCAGCCGATCCTTGACTTCGGCAAAACCGCAAGTCCCATCATAAAAGAATACGTTAACCGATCCATTATTTACGAGAGTGTGTGTCCTGTCAATTTCCTAGAGTTTCGTGTCAAATTCCATGGCAAAATATTACAGGAAATTCCATTGCAATACAATGTCTTTATCTTGAGTTCCCGTTTTCACAATAACTGTGTTTACATCTCGAAAGGCCAGACGTCGGAGCGTGGTGAGCAGTGTTTGTGTAGCGCGCTCGCTTTTTGAAAAAAATAAAATTGTTCCATGACGAGAAAATACGCCGGTGTCCTAAGTGTATTAAAATCCCCATAGATACTAGTGCTAAATGCCCATACTTCTAAATTCTTTTAAAAATACTCAGAACTCTCACGTGCATGCATTTAAGCTGCACAGAGAAATGGCGATCAATATGTCATCTTTTCTTTTCTTTTCTATTTTTGGTGGGTTGACGATTGACTTTTCGAGAAAGTTTCACCCAAAGAAGACGACCCCTATTTTTCCCAAAGCGGAAAGGTAGCCATCTTGAAAAACGATCCCTCCACAACATGAAAAAAAGTGCCACTTTCGAGCTCGATTGCATCCAAAAATGCTCAGAATTGCCAGTTCCAGGTCTGGGCCATACCACACAAACCGCCCACAGATACAGCTGCTGTTATTCCTTCACCGCCGATGAACTGCCCGACGCGGGCACGAGCAAAAAATGTATAGTGCTAAAAAAAAAAAAACCACCCAAGATTGGTCAAGGCTACAAAAATTGCTTTAAACATTTTCATCAAATCACTAACCTTCGAGTTCCATGATTTGTCTCCGATCCTCAAGTGTCACGTAATTCAACAGTGATTATGAAACTGTTATACAGCAAAATGAGTGTAAAGCGCAATGGGTATAACAGGCCCTATAATGATCATGCAACCAACAAGCTGGTGTAACTTCCCGGTACGTGACGGCCGATTTTCGTTTCGTAGGAATTTCGGTATAGACATTTATGCAAGTTATTGTCTGCGGTTTGTCTGTTGCATCATGACTCCACTGATCATTTTATCCACGGCTTCCAGGCTGCCATTTCCGTTAAGCACATGCGGTGACATTTGCCCTCCCCACCCAGGCTAGTATGTTTGGGAACTCGGTGCATGACTGATGCTTCGACAAACATACACTGACAGTTTATATTATGAACCTTTCAATAATTTAAAATGTTTTATGTATCAAAAAGGACTATAGGCCATTTACGCTTGAGGATAGCAAATGAATCAGCCCACATTGACAACGTCTATTTGATGCACACTTTCGTCCGGTTTCGTTCGTGCAGTGTTGCCAATTCAACCCCTTTATTTAGAAGGCTTTGCAAGAATACCGATGTAAAATTTATAATTTGCTCCGAAGGAGAAAAAATAAGTGCGCAATGAACTGGGACCGCGCCACGTTAGGGGTATATCAACATTATTATGGGCCAGTTAGAAATGGTGCACGCACACGGATGCTATGCAAATGCGACTCGGAATAAAAATGTGAATTTTCGCACACTCATTTGTCATGATGTTTGACATCAAAAGATTTAATTTCATAAAAAGACGTCAAATAATCAAGATATTATGACCGTAACAATACAGGGTTTTATTTGCGACAAGTACAATCCTAATGGAAGTCAACATGGATTTTTAACGTTTCAAACACTAGATTGTTACGATCATAAAATATTTATAGCTACACGGTTTCTCACGCCATTCAAACTACTTATGCTACACATCGTGAAAACTAATTGCACCAAATTTCAATTTAATCCATTTTGTATTTCTTGAGTAGTTCATCGGAAACGAGGTTGTTCTTTTTGTTCAGTTGTGCAGCATGTGTGTTGATGCGTTGTTGAGACCACTATTTATATGGCGCGCCCTCTATTATAGTGGTCTCGATCTCCACCAAACTCGAGTTGGGGCCAACAATTCAAGAAATACACGTTACATTAAACTGAATTTTCGCACACTCATTTGTCATGATGTTTGACATCAAAAGATTTAATTTCATTAAAAAAACGTCAAATAATCAGATATCATGATTGTAACACAGGGTTTTATTTGCAACAAGTACAATCCTAATGGAAGTCAACATGGATTTTTAACGTTTAAAACACTAGATTGTTACGATCATATCATATTTATAGCTCCACGGTTTCTCACGCCATTCAAACTACTTATGCTACACATCGTGAAAACTAATTGCACCAAATTTCAATTTAATCCATTTTGTATTTCTTGAAATAAAATGTGTGGCTCTTTGTGAAAACGGTGATGAAATAAGACTTCGATTCAGGTATATTGAGTTTCAAAAGTGGACATTTGCTTTTCTGCTAACAGAAAAGGATAAAATCAGATTTAACGTTTTTTGTAAAATTCATTTCTCTATACTTTTCTGCTATACGGAAAAGCAGATTTTACTTTTTACCCATACACTACAATGGTTTAAAAATGGACATCGCCTTTTCTCTTACAACAAATAGAAAAGCCGATTGAACTATACTTCTATTTTTTCCCCTGCCTTCCGAGAGAGCAGCCACGGTGGTTCAAAAATGACTATCTGCTTTTCTGCCACCAGAAAAGCAGGTTGAACGTTCATGGTCACGGTGGTTCAAAAGTGGTAATTTTTCATTTGCTGCTTTTATGCTATTTATATGTTGGCAGAAAATATTTATGCAGCTGTCCACTTTTGAACGGCATATGCAGAACCTCTGCATCTTCCCATTAGTATTGAATGGTTAACGGCGATTTTTGTAATGTAAGCCCCAAGGATTGAAATTTGAACTTTGCCGGGTGATAAACGTTGCAAAGAAATTGCGACGCTTAAAGCGCACAGTATTGTGTTTGACTTGTTTGCGCTCTATTGATGGAATTACTTATCAAGTCTGGTTGGCAGATCCCTCGTCTCCTATATATTGTCATAGCAGTCATATGCGGCAGTAACCAGATTATCGTCATGGGAACTATAACAGTCTTTTAATTAAGCAGCAGTAAAACCATTCTTTGATACATTTTCTTGTTATAATGAGAACCTATGCAGAACGTTTTAAATGTTTATAATTGTCGTTTTTCAAGTTTATTCCGTCTGATGTTGGCCTACATCTTAACACACAATTAAGGAACTATTTTGTTGGTGCATAAATATAAGGGGTGATTTGTCGATTCCCAGGTAACCTTTTGCTTCACTGGTACTCAGCCGCAATTTCTGCTCTGTTCTTGCAGAAATGAAGATCTAAACGGTGAACCAGTGGTGTAAAATGTCAAAGACATGAATGGGAAAATATCCCCGTCGCTGTGCATTTGCGTACGATTAATTTTTTGCTTTTGACAACGTTTGATGTGTTAATAACAAGTACGAAATTTGGTAAGTGTATGTGTAGTTTTCGGATTAGGTTGCTTTTTGGATTTCTGTAATAATTCGCTTTTATCACGACAAATACCCGAGGCAGATGAATTTTCACTGAAAAAGTTTTACCATGCTAGTAACCATTGCATCAAATACGTGAAAATTATGGCGATCGTGAAGTATAGGGCCCCTGTTTTGTTTTGATTAAATTAGAGTCAAAAACGTTTTTGATTGCTCAAAAATCAACTTGACAGTCAAAACCAGACTTTTCTAAATTCTAAACTCCTGTGTGATTTGTGCCTTGTGATTCAGCACGCCGTGCGTGCCGACGGTCCATGACAGTACCGCATGTTGAACGGAGTATGAGGCTCCGCGTGAGCGGAGCCTCATAGATCAAGAAGCCCGCAAAATTGCCTGCAGCACAAAACACTAATAAAGTACAAAAACGTCCATCAAAATGCAGCCATTTCACACAGAACCGCTGCACAGTTTGCCCTAGCCCCACTAGTGTGGCCGTCGGTATGCTGCGCTGAACCTTTGGCCACACACCGTGGTACCGCGCGCTACTGAGGACGAAGTTTTTCATAAAATTCAGGGCAGTTTCTTACATTTTCAGTTTCTTACTTTCTTATGGTTGTATTCTATGATGTCTCCTATCACTTGTGGGATGCTTAGCATGTGCTTAGGTCTAATGATGTTCCATTTTCCGAGATATTCTTCAATCTTTCTGGAGTCCATATGCACTCGTGAAACGTCTGGTGATGGCAGCCATTTTGAATGGGACAAGAGATGACCTCAAGCTGTGACGTCGCGTGTATGCAAATTGCTTGTCGAGCGCGCGAGGGCGCGAGTTGCAAATGCGACGGCTGTTTCCTGTACCATGCATTTATCGTCAGGGGGCCACGTGTACCGATCTCTATTCAGGATCTACGGCACAGGAAACAGCCGTCGCATTTGCAACTCGCGCCCTCGCGCGCTCGACAAGCAATTTGCATAAACGCGACGTCACAGCTTGAGGTCATCTCTTGTCACATTCAAAATGGCTGCCACCACCAGACGACGTTTCACGAGTGCATAATTATGGGCTCCAGAAAGATTGAAGAATATCTCGGAAAATGGAACATCATTAGATCTAAGCACATGCTGAGCATCCCAGAAGTGATAGGAGACATCATTGAATACAACCATAAGAAAGTAAGAAACTGAAAATGTAAGAAACTGCCCTGAATTTTATGAAAAACTTCGTCCTCAGTAGCGCGCGGTACCACGGTGTGTGGCCAAAGGTTCAGCGCAGCATACCGACGGCCACACTAGTGGGGCTAAGTTTGCCCCTATACTCCGTACTTTATCTCTTGACATACTCACGTATCTTGTGCGGAACTAACATAGGTGGATTCTGTCGGTTTTTAGGCCAAAATGATGAAAAATATGCCCTTTCCGCACTGAGCCAACCTGACACTTGAAACGTGCACGCATATGATCGAGCGATGATTTTCGGTTCGCTCGGAGCGCGCCGCGGGGGGTACGGTACAAGCGAAATGACGTGCTTGTACCGTACCCCCCGCGGCGCGCTCCGAGCGAACCGAAAATCATCGCTCGATCATATGCGTGCACGTTTCAAGTGTCAGGTTGGCTCAATGCGGAAAGGGCATATTTTTCATCATTTTGGCCTAAAAACCGACAGAATCCACCTATGTTAGTTCCGCACAAGATACGTGAGTATGTCAAGAGATAAAGTACGGAGTATAGGGGCAAACTGTGCAGCGGTTCTGTGTGAAATGGCTGCATTTTGATGGACGTTTTTGTACTTTATTAGTGTTTTGTGCTGCAGGCAATTTTGCGGGCTTCTTGATCTATGAGGCTCCGCTCACGCGGAGCCTCATAGTTCTAGGAGTAGAACGCACTGTCATCGTCATTTTACCCCCAAATTTCCCTCAAAAAAATCAAAACCCTGCCCTATGTCATACAGTTTATTGCAGGCATGTAACTTTTCCTCGGATCCGCTGATTTCCTCGTTTTTTACTTATAATTTACTAAAAATAAATCTAATGAATGCCATTACAAATTAAAAAATACTGTACAAAGTCTTGTGTGATTTGGAGTTTCCTCGTTTTTTTCTAAATTCCCAGTTGCATGCCTGTTATTGAGAACGTCGCCAACTAGTTTAGTAGGTGACATAATGGTCATATCCTGCAATTAGTCATGTTCAGCCATGCATAAATCAGCCCTGTGTTTTTCTGGTATTTCATCCGGACTGCAAGTTCTAAAGGCCATTTGCACTGCCTTAAACCATAGCAGTAATTGGCAGAGGATTTTGGAGGATTGAGGCAGTGGTTATCCTTCACAGACTAAATTCAAGAAATAACGGATGATTTTGAGGATTGAGGCTGAATCCAATTTTTTCTTGGTGGCAGTTGGAGGATTTTGCAGGATTGAGGTTGCATCCTAGCCAGAGGGCCAAGGGGGTTAGGGTTAATTCCCTTCATGAAGATGTGTCAACTCTCAAGTTTTACAATTGAAATTTGTACTTTTTTCAACAGAACCATTTGGGGTGCCAACGATCCCATCTTCCAAGTAGTAGCCAGATATATTATCTCCAGCTTCCAGCAAGGATTTGAAGATGCAACCATGGCATTGGCGACACCCTTGAGCCAAGCTAACCCTTCAACCATGGCTGGCAATAATCACCTGCCAGGGATGCGCACTAACGGCATCGTCATGCCGGAGATGGACTCCCTGGTAGCACCCCAGAAGGCCAGACCGGTGCCCAACCATCTGCTGGACACGCGTACGTTCAATTGGAGATAAGCTTTTCTTAATATGCTTGTATTTTATTACTGTGGTCTATATGGCAGTTTATTTGCTAGTCTGCAACCGTAGACTTCCAATATGTTGGGTTGGCAGTAGTCCGAAAATTTGGGACTCTCAATACTGTGTATGAGAGTCCCAAAACTTAAGGTATCCATATCGTGCAAAAGTTTGTGCTGCATGATAAAACCAGTGTGAATCAAATTTGCAAACTTCTTACTCACTACAGTTTCTTCAATAATCCCCGAAACTTCTGCCTAGCAAAGTTGCTGTTGTGAGCATTGCATCACCAAAAATTCAGCTTTTAATTCTAATTTTGCAGAGAGTTATCGAAATCCATACGTGAGACATCACGTTGATGTGTAGTGCAATGCATTGTGCAAAAAGACTCCTCAGCTATAACATTTTCATCGTGTAGATAAAACAGCGCCCTCTTGTTGATCTGAGTGAATGCAAAAATGTTTCATTTTTTAGCAGAGGGCGCTATGTTCATTTGGCCATTGATTAAAAAACAAGTAAGCTGCAAGGCTCTTCCTACACCTACCCAGAATACCTTGGGAATCAAGCACATATTTCCAGAGCATGGAGAATGACGTGGATGGTTTTTGAACTGCCAAAACCTTGCTTTAAAATTGGATTTAAGGTCTCAAATTTCGCAGATGACATGCTTGCAACTTTATCATTTTGATGTATGTGTCGTGTGGGCATTAATTAGCCTAATGGTGAGTAAAAAAACGTCAGTAGTAATTTTGCACGTTTTTATGCACTCACGGTCCCAGTCTGGGTTGGCAGGCATGTGGATGACCACTGGCCTGTGACGTCATGTGAAATACCGCATTTGGTTTGCCAAAAAAAACCCAACAGCAAACTGATTTTTGAAGTAGAAAGAATGATCAATGAATGATTCTATAACTTAATTTTAAATTTTTTTTAACCTGAATTATACAAATGTCAAAATAGCCCTAATAACCCTAGCCACGAATAATCATCCAATGTTTACAAATGGTACTTTAACCACGTATCAAATTTGACTGGAATGTTTATTCAAATAATAGAGGTAGGCCTTTTCGAGATAACATTATTTTTCCTGTGGGAAACGCATTTAATATGTTATGAAATGTAATTGTCTCAAAGAAACGGTTCAGTGACACTGGAGCATTAAAGAGAAAACAGTTTAGAAAGTTGAATGTTATAAATCCCGTTCCTGTAATTTGTTTGCTTTGTAGAAATGTTCCACAAGGTGTCCCACAACTCTGTTGTTCAGGCAGAGCCGTCGGCAGTCCACTTCACAGGATTTGAGCCTGGCAAAGTGCATAAGCAGATACTGGTGAGTTAATACTCGACTGAAGCTGATCTTCGCGTCAAAATATTTTATACAAATAGTGAATATTTGTTAGTGCAGTGGTAAGAATAATTTCATGAGGTGACGGAGGGAGTGTTCCATTCCACGAGGCAAAGCCGAGTGGAATGGAACATGCTGTCTTTCACCGAATGAAATTATTCTTTCCATTGCATGAATGTGAGACACTCATTATTTGTTTTATACACCTGAATAAATCCTCATCATCTGATTAGTCAGAGCCGCCAATAGTGTGACCACGCAATGGAACTTCCATTTACCGCAGAATGGAACTTCTATTTTTGCCGCCTGGCCGCGCCCTGTGTTGATATGAATAATTCAATGACAAGTGATCAATGACCAACCAATCAGATGACGGGGATCTATTTAGGCATTGTATAAATGACCCTAACCCTGCCAGATAGCAACATTTGTAAAAGTCAGCTTTGAAGTTAATTCTTGTTAAATTAAATGGGTTTTAAAGGCATCCTTGATTCTTTATCAAATGTGCAACATTGAGTAAACCAAATGTCACTTTTTTAAAAAGCGTGATTGGTGCAAACGTTTCGCAAAACTGGTAAACAAAGTTATTTTTTTTTGTTTAAATGTTCAAACGTGTAATCATTACATCCTTATTGTCCAAAACAGTTGGATGCAGTGATTTGAACTGATAGCTGGTCAAACGTGTCATTTCTTTGTTTTTGTATTACAACCACAGCGTTTAATCAACATCTCATCTGAGTGTCAGAACATGCACATCATTCCTCCGTCGACGCGCTACTTCAAGGCCTGGTACGCCAAGCGGGATCGGCTGGTACCCGGCATGGCAGTGGAGGTAGAGGTGGAGTTCAGACCAGATGAGTGGCGTTACTACTACGACTGCATCAGGATCCATTGCCAGGTAGGTCATAGTTGGGTATTGTCAGTGCTAGAAACTAGGCTTTGCGGTAACACCATGTGGAAGAATCTCTCTTTTGGAAAATGTGTAGTTCTGAAAAGCATCGGTTGGTTGTTTTTAGAACCACACGTCTTCTCAAAAGAAAGTCTTCCACATGGTGTTTTCGCATGGAGTACTCAAGTGAAAAGTGAAACCACCAATTCTCTGTCATCAATCCTCTCGACAGCCCGGTAGTGTTCAGTAAGTAAGTTGCGAGCCAATAAAGTTTATCAGGCCAGAGTTTATCTCCGGTTTCCTTGGCATAAAACAAACCGAGGATATGTCTATTCCCCCTGGATTGGATGCCGGTCCATCGCTGGTTACTGCCCAGCTAATGTCGGTACCCATTTATACTCCTGGGTGGAGAGAGGCAAGTGGATGTTCAATGTGGCCTCCATTCAGGAACCGGAGATTGTGCTGTTCATGAAAGGATAATTTTGAATGTTTGCAAATGTGAATGGAATTTGGACAATCTAACTTCTCGACTCCATCAGGATCATTTCTTACCCAGAGTCACTTGTGGTTTTGTCTTATTTTGTGATCACAAGCACAGAAGGAAGTCGTACTGGCATTCATTATGAACAGTTTGTAGTTGTCTCTAGAATTGTTGTCAATAGCTTGCACATTTATTATTGGTGCTATTTCTTAACAGGATGAGGAGAACTTGCTGGTACCTGTGCATGCATATCCTGCTATGAGCACCGCTGAGTTCCCTGAAGTCATCAAGTTCCCTCCAGTCTCCATCTCAGAGAGGTAAACACAAACTATTTGGAGTTAAATATGAAATAGCAATATATGAATAGCACACCCTGATATTTCCAGCCTAGCTTGCTGTAAGCAGGTCGCAAACAGATATTTCTGGCCTCACTCGTTTCGTGTTTATCCTTCATCCATTTCGAATACCGCGGAAACTTTGTGTGTATATAAGTCATCCGACGTGAAGTAGTTAAAACAACAAATTCCTATTCAGTGGAGTAACACATTTTTTATAATTTCACCAGCCGTACAAGAGTGATACCTCTGCGCTGCGACGCTCCCGTGGACTTTGAGTTCCAGCTGACTTTCCTCCAACCCCACCCAGCCTTCACCGTTGAGCCGATGAGCGGCATCGTCCCCGGCAACAGTGAGGTCAACATCACCGTGACCTTTGCCCCGACAGAGTTCAGTACGGCGCTGATGAAACTCCAGCTGGTGACGTCACAGTTCAATTCCAAACCTTTAGTGTGCTTGGTGTCGGGGTCCTCAGCTCCAGGACTAGCTGAGTAAGTCAAAAACATTTCCCTCCACTAGTAACTAAGCTAAACTAATGTTTTAATGACTTGTTAAACAATCGAGTGCATGAACTATATTGGTTGCTTCAAAAAGAAAAGTTTGTTTTGACTTTGCGATTCCACTGTTTTCCTCCAGAAGATTTATTCAAGTAATCCTCAATTTGAAAAGAAAAGTAAGAATACCATTCTGCCATTGGTTACCAACTATGAATAATCTACATGTATTATTTGTAAAATCCAATTCAAGGTGAGTTCTTCTCAAATGTTATTTATCACATTCTAATTTTGTAGAGCTGAGATGGCCGCTCGTTGCAACGGCCACGCCTCCAGGCCCAGTGACTCCCTCCTAGACCCCCATTCCATCTCCCCCGTGGCCATGGCGCGCAGGAAGAAACGCACCAAGAGCAGGAACCGGACCAGCTCCCGTGATGCTCTGGCTACCTCCAAGGAGATTGAGAGGGATGGGGTACGCTTCCCAAGCAACCTAGACACTCAGCATTCAGTGAACACGGTCCTGATGCAGCAGGCTGGCAAGCTGAGGGCTAAGGAGCTCAGGGAAGGTAAGATGGGTTAGGCTTAATAATTGTTGCTGGACCAGAAGGGCTAGATTCTTTTCCTCTAACTGACTGAATCACTAACTGTCACTGAGCAAGTATAAATACTGTCCACTGAATATAGATAACGAGCCTTCGCCTCGACCGCTAGGCAGAGAGAGAGAGGCGTCTTTGCCGCCTGTTGCCTGCTTCGGGGTCGAGCAACTCGTGAACACACATACATACACATTTTTTTCGTACACCATTTCTTCTTCATAGTATATGGTTGATCTTGGCAAAGTTCTCGTACATAGAATGTTCACATTGTTGTTGATGACTGGAATGATCATTAGGCTGGTTCATACTCGGCGCGAAAGCAAAAGCAAACGCGAATTTGTGATGTTATGAGTAGTATTTGCGCTGCAAATTCGTAAAAGTTGAACATATTTCAACTTGGGCGAATTTCGCAGCAAATGTTTTATAACTTCAAATTCGTTTCGCTTTCGCATTCGTACGAAGTATGAACTGGGCTTAACACATACCACACAGCCATGAGTAATGTCTGTGACCTAAATTGATGTAATCAATGTAATCTAATACTATATTACACTGCAATCACAACTGTACTTCACATGAATCTCCTACAACCCTTGGGTGCAGTGGGGTGCCTAGCTTATGTGGTATGTATAGTATTTGTTGGTATTTGACTTCTACTTTTTCTCTTGCTTTTCCAGCTGTTCTAGCAAAACAAGATGCAGTTCCTAACACCAGACAGTTAAAGGTGAGATGTTTGCATTTTTTTCAAAGCCACAGATTCCTTCCTAAAATAGTGCACAGTGTTGTCGAAAAAGTAAATCGGACCTGCAGTTGCTATAACTGTCTCTTCACAAGCGTGGACAACAGCTAAAGCATTACCGATTGTGATACAAGAATTGCTGTTAAACTGCACAAGATATTTGTCTACAACTTATTAATTCTACTCCTTATGGTATTTTGGCTAAAAGGTAACCACAAAACGCAGAAAACCACACAAAACGCAGCAAGATGCAATACTTGTCAAAATGACAAGCCTGCCCAGTGTAGCAAGATTCATCAGGTCAAAAGTCTCAAGGCCAAACTGCCTCAGAGTCTGTGGTCGCCAATGCAGCACGATACGACGGTGGTATTGTTCAATGGGACTAGCTCTCATTGTCTCAGACTTGGCCGTTTATGCACTGGTGTTGATGGCTCAATGCAGCAAGGTCCCACAGACTTTTACACCCGATGCATTGTGTTGTGTTTGGCAGTGTTAGGGTTAATGTTAGGGTCGTGTTGTTCACAAGTTAAATGTTGAAATACTTGTTGTGTTTATGTACAGGAAGCACTATTTGATCATGAAGTGAAGCAAGATGTCCTTTCAGAGAGGAGAAATCAGCTCAGATGGTAAGTTATTTCAATCTGTAATCAGTTCATATCCCACTGTCACTCTGAAACCAATCCTCTCTCCCTCACCTGCAGCCTCTAGGCGAATCTGGGGTGGTGGGGGATCAAGGGGCCAATTTTGCTCAGGCCCGCCTTCTGGTTGACCTTGGCATATGTCCAAGGTTGAGAGATTAGCGCTTGTAGTATATTACATTTTATCTTCACCTGTAAATCTTAACTGATGAAACTTATTTCCTCTTATTCCTCGTTTACAGGCAAGTTCACCTGGGCAGAGATCAAATCACTGCCACAGCCAGAGAGGAGATCCTACAGAGCAGAAAAGAAGCAGTCAAGGAGTACCATGTAAGTCTTCTCTTAGCTTCTTATCAATACATTTGTCAGGCAGATTATGCAAACAGTTCCAATGTGGTCCAGAGCCCACATAATGTCACAAACGTTTGAAGTATTCATCCTTTTTCTCGCTGTGCAGGCTTCTCTTTTTTTTAAAACCTATTTAAAGTATAACAGTAAAGGCTTGAGGGATGATGATCTAAAAGGCCGAATTACAGTGACCCAGCTAACAGCTGGCCACGATGACAATAACCGGTGAAGCGATGAGTTACAAAAACTCACTGACCTCAAAAGCCAATCCATATACCATAAATCATTGGTTCCGTTCAGTTCAAAATAGCATGCACTTCAATTTTTTATTATTTTTTGTTTAAATCACTGGCATAACTTTATTTTTTGTGTGTTGTTGTGCATGTGTTTAAATTTATTCCGTCTGTCCCTCAAATCCATGCTCACCCCTGTAGAATTGATAATCAATGTTCCAGCCCCTGAGCCTGCATGGACAAAGGAACAGGCCATTTCGGATGTGGGGGTGTCTTCAGAAGAGACCATTGAGTTAACATTGAGAGAGACCAGGCCAGTGGAGCTAACGCCTCCATGTTGAGCACTGCATTTCGTTTTGAGCCAAAAATAATCTGAAGTCCTAGTATTGATTAAGAAAACCTTTTTTGACGCAACATTTTGAAGTAGTCACATTCTTATTGATGGTATTAACCTTTCCAGTTCCAAAGAGGAGACCCATTACCAGACATTGAGTTCAACCGGTCCTGCACCACCTGCACCCAGCGACGCACCCACCGGACGGTAGAGTCTATCCCCCCTCCGGTAGCCATGTTTGACCCCTACACCAATGACCCCTGGGCCATGAAGCACCGAGCCTTGGGCCACTTCCAGCAGGCTGCCATGAGGGTCATTATCCAGCTGAGGGTGGAAGGCAAGAGGAAGATGATCCGCAAACTGATTGAGGATTACAGGACGGGCAGGGCTGGCAGGGAACAATCAGGTACGGAGACGAACATTATTGGCAAATGTGCAGAGATGTCAGTAAGTTGGTCACAAGGCACCACCGGTTGTCATAAGTCAATCACAAGTCAGCACAGGTCGTAAGTCAGTCACAGGTCAGCACAGGTCATTATTAGTCACTTACAGATCACCCCAGGTCATCGTAAGTCAGTCACAGGTCAGCACAGGTCATTATTAGTCACTTACAGATCACCCCAGGTCATCGTAAGTCAGTTACAGGTCACCACAGGTCATTATTAGTCACTTACAGATCACCCCAGGTCATCGTAAGTCAGTTACAGGTCACCACAGGTCATTATTAGTCACTAACAGATCACCCCAGGTCATCGTAAGTCAGTTACAGGTCACCACAGGTCATTATTAGTCACTTACAGATCACCCCAGGTCATCGTAAGTCAGTTACAGGTCACCGCAGGTCATTATTAGTCACTTGCAGATCACCCCAGGTCATCGTAAGTCAGTTACAGGTCATCGCAGGTCATTATTAGTCACTTGCAGATCACCCCAGGTCATTGTAAGTCCATCCCGAGTCCAATACAAATCACAGTTCATAAGATATCAGTTACAAGTTACTACAGATGGCGTCACAAGTCACTAAAGGTCATTATTAGTCAGTCACAAGTCACTGCAGGTTATTACTAGTCGGTCACAAGTCACCGCAGGTCATCACAAGTCAATTACAAATCACCACAGGTCATCACAAGTCAGTTATACAGCACCACAGGTCACAATAAGTCATGCACAATGAGATTAGGAACATCTTTCTGAAGTGAAATTTTCGGTCTTTAAGTCTGTAAATTTCCTCTGTTTTACACTGTGTCAAAAGTTTTAAGTTTAATGTATTTAAGAAACTTGAGGTTCTTAAATGAGTGAAACTGTTGTCTTCTCATCCACCAGCCACATATGGTGAAGATCAGGACAGCCAGATCAAGGATATCCCTTTAGTCATTGATGCTGAGAAGGTGCAACCATACGCCTTCCCTACCTACACAGCGCCGGACTTCAAGGATGACATGGTATAGTCTCGGTCTTGCTTGCTATTAGGGCATCCCTTCTCATTTCTTACTTACCCTATTCTGGGCTCCTGACCCAAGAAAAAAAAAAGTCAAGTCAAGTCAGAAGACAAGTTGTTTTTAAATATTGTTTTCCCACTAAATTTAGATTAGCAATAAAAGAAAATCCACGGTTTTACAATTCTCACTAGCATTTTAATGATGCCCACTGTTGAAGTTTTTTGTGTCAACTTTTTTGTCTAACAGGCCCCTGATGCTCTGGGCATTGTACCTGCAAAGTCCTCTGAAGTGTTTGTCAAGAGAAAAGTGCCTTTCTTCAATCTGAAGGTAAAGCGTTGAAATCACTCTGAACGTCCCTTACGACTGACAGCTGACAGCTGAAGGGATGATGAATAAATCCAAGTTACAGTGATCTGTATGAATTGAGATCACAATGAGAAATGTTACACACTCGCTGACCTTCATGCTGTCAGACGCATTTAGAGTAGTTTGACGGTGAACATATGAACAGGGAAACTTTCAATCCCAAGCACATGACCAACTGCAGTGGTTTTTATGTTACCTACTGTTGTAACGTGAGGCATGTATTTCTACATTATTTCTAGGTTATTTCGACTTCTTTTTGTAATGTAAATCTCATGCAGTGTTGTCAATTCCCAGTTGCACATGTGCAGATTATTTATTCAAAGTTGTTCAGCAGTTAGGTAGTTTCTAATTTTGGTTAAAACTACATAATTAATACATGTACATGAAGAATCACGCAGTAAATACTTGCAAGTTGATTCAGGATTTTAAATTTTCTCTCTTAGCTATTAAATTGTAAATTAGAAAAAAGACAAAAAGACCTTTGAAGAAAGTTTTCGACTAATTTGACATGAAGTTGTCGGCTACCCTATTTCAAACACCATGTAACTGTTTAAGGCACTGGTTGTTCTAGTGAAACACTTCTGAACTTTATTATGATTTTACCCATTCTGATTGGGAAGAGAGACCTTTTAGTTACTTCGTTTCACTTTTAAGGAGTCAAGTCAGCATTGATGTGTGTTTTTGTTACTCCCGCAGGTACCACAGCAATACAGACTCATGAGCTACGTCCCACATAACATCCAGGATGCATCCAGTGGCTATGTACCACCAAGGCTCATCAGACCACTGAGAACCGGTGCAGAGGTAAAAAATAAGCAATCACCCTTAACGATTTTTTAAGTGAAAGTTTTTTCCCTTTTATATAGAAAATGACTGCTTTAAATGATGTAAATTTGGTTTTGAATTCAGACTGTCTCACTGCCAAACAAGTGACAAAAAAGTTTTCAGAAAGGTGTGAATAATTTTTTTCATTGAGAACTTTTAACAATTTGACTTCTGTCCAATCTGGCGAATTTTGAGGACTTACGTTGAGGAAGTACTCTCTGTTGAGATGACATTACCAAGCTATTTAGTCTACCGACACACAATCTTTAGCATCTGCGCCAGTTGCTTTATGTAGCTGCATTCACCAACCTATGCAAGGAAGAACAGTAATGGCTTGAGGGATGATGATCTAAAAGGCCGAATTACAGTGACCCAGCTAACAGCTGGCCACGATGACAATAACCGGTGAAGCGATGAGTTACAAAACTCACTGACCTCAAAAAGCCAATCCATAAACCATAAATCATTGGTTCCTTTCAGTTCAAAACTCAAATTCTGGGCAGTCTGAATGTGTTCTGTAAAATAGCATTCACTTTTAAAGTTGAGTTGTATTTATATTGTGCATTTGTGTAAATTGATCGCATCTATCCCTCAAATCCACCCTCACCCCTCTAGGATGAGATAATCAATGTTCCAGCCCCTGAGCCTGCATGGACAAAGGAACAGGCCATTTCCGATGTAGGGGTGTCTCCAGAAGAGACCATAGAGCTGGCATTGAGAGAGACTGGACCAGTGGAGCTAACGCCTCCATCGGCGCTGTTCAGGCCTATTGACTACCCCCCTCTGCACATATTTGTAAGTTCCAAATTTTAAAATGAAAGAATATTAACAGGAACGTCAGATCTGCTGCAAGGCAACTGTTTGTTTTCATTGCAGCATTGGCAACTGAATTTCACAGCATAGACCTTTCATGTGAAAACAAATCCTCATTTATAGAACTTTATCCTTGAATCTTTCATTTAGAACCCAGCCCCTGGCCTGCAGGTCTTCATGCCCCCTCTTCCCTACGCTGAAGTAGATGCTGACTTCCATCTCTGCCCTCTGCCAAGATATACCCACAAGGATCCCAGCAATAAACACGGCACTACGCTCAAGAAGTTCCTGGACAGAGAGGTAGGCACCTTAGTCTTTGCTCCAAGACTCAGGGATGCTAGTTTTCAGGCTGTAGCTGGAATTCCGGCTTTATCATGTTTTGAAAAAACGTCAGCATTCCATCCCTTTGAAGACCAGAAAAAATACATCCTCATGCGGAGACAAAAACTCTGGCTACATGTTGTCGGTCAGCAAATAAGAAGATTCCTTGTGCACTATGTGTTGTCAGTGTACTAGACTCCTACTGAGTATATTTTCTGGATAGACTTAACACATTCACATTGTACAGCAAATGATAGTTTAAAACATCAGAGTACTGGTGTGCGAGTCTTGGACATGATGATTCAACCTAATAGTTGCACTAATTGAATTAAGTTGATTGGGTCCTGATTGATTGCATGAGTTTTCTTTTCGACTGAATTTGCTCAGGTTATTTCCCGGCCCCCAAATTGTTTCATGTACTCCTTAATATTCCAATGTTTCATTAATTATTTCATTTGTCTTCTTTCAAATCTTCGGGTGCGCCATGAAGTGACGGATCGTCTATGGACTTTGTGATGCATTACGTCACTTCTGGACCAAATTTTTCCCCCACATTATTTCACAAATTTCTTGCCGTTTTTGTGCCTTACAGGATGTGATACGCAGCACAATGCAGTGGAAGAAGTTCCCATCCCAAGGTCTGGTGTCCCTGTCCAATACACCCACACTGACCAACGTATGGGTGCCCAGATGGTAAGCTCAACAATTTGCCTATTCAGTTTTTTAACAGAAATCTCAACCAAGAAATTGTATGGCATTGTTTTCTGCAGTGAAGCTCGTAATTATAATACATAAACACTATTCTGCAGTCGTGACTTCACGCCTTCTGTCAGGATTAGGGTTGTCCCGAGTATCCGAATATTCAAATATTCGTTCATCAACCAAATATTCAAATATTCGTTCATCAACCGAATATTCAAATATTCGATCATCAACCGAATATTCAAATATTCGATCATCAACCGAATAGTCAAATATTCGATCATCAACCGAATATTCAAATATTCGTTCAACAGAATATTCAATATTCGTTCATCAACCGAATATTCAAATATTCGATCATCAACCGAATATTCAAATATTCGATCATCCACCGAATATTCAAATATTCGATCATCAACCGAATATTCGAATAATTTTTTTGCCGTAAAGTTGTAACGCTTTATTGTCACGTGCCACTTTTTTGTCGACTGTAACTGTTTTGTCGACGGCCGTTCATTGTTCTTATCCTTTGACGGTTATAAAATACTAACTGCAAAACACTCCAGGTCCATATGCTTCGCCGCGCTCCAATTTTAACTGCCGCCCTCTGTGTGAAACTTGTGACCAGCGCGGCACACAGTTGCAACTGGCGGTTTCAAATATCCGAATATTTGGTCAAACACAGATTCGAGTAAACGAATACTTAAGTATTCAAAAATGGATAGCCCTAGTCAGGAGTGCCACTGATGTCTTCAGAAATTCCAGTTGTCGTGAATTTTAACTTCAGTACTGTCAGTGGACTCCGCTGCATCTGTAGCTAACATGAATGATGCCAGCTTGATCTCTGAACTCAATCATGAGAAATTATTTGTATAATACGGACCTGTTGCAGTATTATTTAAAAGATTCATGGATAATGTTTTTGATGTGATTTTCTGGCAGGACGGATCCTTTTAGCACAGACCTTCTTCCAGGCGACGTCCCTTCCTTATTAGATGGACTTCCAGTTGAGGACAAACCCAATGTTATAGATCAATCGTAAGTGCTTTACTTCATGCATTCCCAATGCGATTGTTCAAGGAAAACATGAACAGGGCTTTACAGTTTAAAACACAATTGTGCTAGGTATCTTTCATTGTGATTCAATGTTCTAGGAACAATTGTTTTTGGTATGTGCTTTCTGAATGAATGCAGATACTATGCATACTATTGTGTGCGCGTCTCCAGAGGGCACGGTGTATCAGATCATCCATATTGATTGATTGTTGACATGGTTTTCTTTCAGTGATGATGAGGCTGATGCTGAGGAGAAACCTGAGGCAGTTAGTCTGGCTCCGGGCATGGTCAATGCAGAATTCCCATTGGTGCAACACACACAAGCACCGGACCGGAAAGACAGGTAAGGGGCCAATTTCACGGCGCTGCTAAGCACAAAAAATTTGCTTAGCACAAAAACAGACTGGCTCATAAAAGCAGGTTACCAGCCAAAACTGGTAAAGAACCGTACAAAATTGTGAGTTTTCCATAGGTTTGTACACTAACATGGATGCGCCCAGCAGGTATCACTTTGTACATGAGTCAGCGTTCTAGTAATTGAATACAGCTCTATGATTGAAACATAAGTCTTACAGATCATAGGCCCACTTTTCTATGTTTGCTCAAGTCCATGAGATAAGTAAAATAATGTCGAGAAATGTTGAATTTGTCTTATGGCTTGATGTTACAGTGATGAGTTTCCATATGGTAGCAAGCTTCCAGCTCACAATAACCCAGTCAGCAGTACGGGGCCTGTGCCACGGTATGTACCATTGCATTGCGTTTCTATTACTGGGTGTCGAGAGTTCCATGCACTTTAATCCCCATTTTGATCACCAAATGTTATGTTGTAACTTCCTTTGGTCGCTTTTCATGACATTTGGTTGACTTCTTGGTTTTAAGTAGTATTTTGAACATCTGTGGGTTTATACTTTGGATCAAAGTGTAAATGTACTCTTTTACACAAAAAAAATTGAATTTAAAAAACAATTGTAAGTCCACATGTAGGAAAAATATATAGAGTGGTCCAAAATAGTTTACAGTTCTTCAGACGCAGATTTCTCAAAATTGGGAAGACATGTTAAGATATGTTTTAAGATATTCCTGAACTACAAGATCTTGGTGGTATATGGTGAAAAAGACGTTGAAAATAAAGTCTTAATTAAATGGCAAACTTACATGTAGGGGGCCTGTTTTGGTCAGTTTTCCGGGGAGAAACCTACCGACTGACCATGAAATGACGTGTAGAAGCTCCTGCCAGAGCTGAAAAATCAACGTGACTGTTTTGCTTTTCCATTTGATGTACAGAGAGAAGCGTGAGGCGGAGTTGGAAGTATTCCTGCAGAAACGCTACAATCGTCTGGGTGACAAGGTAGAGTCCAGAGTAACTCACATGAATAACTTGGCTACTCAGCCTGATCTGGTTCTCAAGTGATCCATCCAGAAATCAAGGCTCTTCATTCATTTCAGTAGCAATTGAAAGCCATTTTGTTTTTTAAAATAACTTTTCACTTCTTTTATATTGAAATTGATATTTATATCGATATTGGCATTAAAACAAAATCTAGTATGTGATTCAGATGCATCCATAGTTACAGCTTTTTATAAAAGTTTGCGCGATACGCTGTGAGTTTTTTTGTAAAATATGGCCATGACATATTTTAATGTGGATGGCCCTCTTCAAATCGTGACCCCTCTGAATGTTGCGAAATCCACAACTGGGCATTTTTCCTTCAATTTTGGCACTAAACATACTGAAAGTTCCAATTTTATGGAACTTGACAGCAGAAAATGTGCTTGCCTGGAAGAGAAAGTCAGTATGGTCTCTTGTTTAACCCTTTGGTGAGCAGGGCGGTCACTAAGATCATCTAAGAAACGTTTTGGGGGTGCACCTAATGCAAATAATCTGTGCACCAATTAGGTTAACACTGGTAGAGGTCTAAAGTTATTCGTGATTGTGAGAAATGAGTTCAACCCGCTCTGGCAATTTGAGGAATAATTCTGGAACCTAAGTTTGAGACTAACTTAGCTGCTTGCTGGTGGTAGACTAATTGGTTTCAAGTACTTCTCATCAAGTACTTCTCATCGGACCAAATTAGGGCGTCCACCAAACCTGGCATCACGACGATGTGAGTTCAACTCCAACCTGTCATTTTTGGAAATCTTTCATTGGTAATTTTTGTATACTAGCTAGTTATCGTTAAAGGTTTTGTCTAGAAGTCATGTGAAGAACTCCAAAATTTAACGCAATTTTAGCTGCTAGGATGCCATAAGCACAGTTACTGAAAATTTGCTGAATTGTTTCTCTGTTTGTAAAGAGAAAAAATCTGTTCATATTTCTCTACAATCATTTTTTATGCCAAATGTAGTGTTTTGAGCCAGAAAATGAAATAAGTGTGGGAAATATGGAATAATCAGTATTGACTCTTTCAAGTCCTGAGAGACCGTACAGCTACGAGAATTTGAATTTTTGTCTACCCTTTTCAATCAAAAAGACACAATATGCAAGATTGTTTTAGTGCTTTTCTGCTAAAATGGAAGGAATTGATCACAACTTTTCGGAACAAACAATGAAAACGAAAGTGAACGCTTGCAATTTATTGTCTTCAATTTTTGCATTTTAATAAACCGCCCCCAAACTTGCTTCCTTTGAATGCATGTAAATTTTTTGTGAAGTTGAAACAAAAAGAGATCGTTTTCTTATAAAAAAAAATTATAAATTTATAATGTACAAAATATTGAGACTATTTAACGAGCTTTGTGTAAAGTGTATAAAGGTATGTGTAAATACTTGAAGTGTATTTGTACAGCGTTCCTACTTAGCAGAGTTCGTGCATTCAATCACTTATCAGTATACCTGTGGATTTGTTTTAAATCCCTGTCAACTTTAGTATTAAAAGGATTGTAAGCTAATGTTTGAAGCAACTGATCTGCCATCTCGCTTCCCCAAAAAAGTCATGTTCTACATTTGAGGTTTTAGTTAAACAATAATTTCCCTAATAATTAATTATTTTTTGCGTGTTGACCAGTCCATGGAAATGGATTGTCTAAATCTCAAAAAGCTGGTAAAAAAAATACTTCTTACTTTTGCCGGCTTATCTCTGAAGAAGAAATGCAATACAAGCTACTCTTTAAAAAGCATTCTTACTGCCCGTCTGTCATTGGTGACTCGATATGTGGCAGACATTGCTTCCATTCATGGGCATTGTCAGCCAATACAGTTAGTAGAAAGTCAGTGATTGCTACCAAACCAAATGCCTGACTTGAGGTCGTAGAAATTGTCAATTGAATTGTGATGTCTTGTCAGTTTAAACATTAACCCTTACTCTCTGAGGGTAGTTTACTGCATGTCAGTTGGTTATGCCAATGCCCTCCAGCTGCAGTTTATTGGAGGATACTTTGATGTAGCAGTGAAGGCTCCAATTGGCAGGAGTTGGAGGCCCTGGAGGGTGCCTGATACTGACCAGCTGGGGGCACTCACTTTGTTATCAGAGGACTCTCATTGTTCTCTGTGGCATGTATTGGAGTGCCTGTCCAGTTACCCTTGAAATGACATGGCAGATATTGGAGGGCCATGCAAAAAACATAGGAGATTTTCTTGAGGCACATATTGGCATGCGTTGGAGAGTCTAGTAGGGTAAGGGTTAATTGACACTGAAATCATAAAACCATATAGATAAATACAGACATGCAACAGAGCATGTAGAGCAATTGCCCAGTCAGACTCTTTAATAAAATGGAGGTTTGTGTGCTGGTACTTCACACCGTTTCAAATAATATAAATGTCATGACATGGTTCTACATCAGTGCTTGCTTTGTGAACATTTTCACCAGTCTAACATTTCTACATTTTCTTCTCATGCAATTTTATTTTACTCCGAGAGGATACTTCTCTTTTGCTTTTAATATTCTCTGAAATGTATACATTTGTTCTCTGCAATAATACAACTACAAGGCAAAAGTGATTTTGTTGAGGGACTACCTTGTATGTCTGCAGATGATAAAGTTTGTATTTGCTCTTATGAAATTCAAAATTGTTTGAAGGTGTGAGTTCTTTCCTTTTTTGTTGTGTGGAAACGTGTTCTAGGGACCCTGAGCCATCTTCCCAGCAAGTTTTAAGAAACTTCATTTTTCAGCCAAATTGGAAAACAAAATGGAAGGGGTTTAACATTACAATGAAATTGCTTGAAACTTGCTAGGAAGATGCCTGAGGGTCCCTAGAGCACAATTGAACTGGAATTTGGGACAGATTTGGCATTTTAAGGAAAGATTGTGTCGATAATTTGGGTCAAAATGAGTGAAAATTATTAATTTTGGTGTCAATAAATCGGTAATTTTTCCCAAATCATCAATATTTTAAGTGTTTGAAGGTGGATTGATGTTCCTCTTGCATCCAAAGACATTTCTGAGTTGTTTGGAGAAAAGTCAATTTTTGGCCAAATTTGATCAAAAAGTAAGGCTAACCCCTTACAATTTTTTTCAATTTTGGCCGAAAAATGAATTTGCTTGAAACTTGCTGGGAAGATGCCTGGGGGTCCCTAGAGCACAATTAAACTGGAATTTGGGACAGATTCGGCATTTTAAGGAAAGATTGCGTCGATAATTTGGGTCAAAATGAGTGAAAATTATTAATTTTGGTGTCAATAAATCGGTAATTTTTGCCCAAATCATCAATATTTTAAGTGTTTGAAGGTGGATTGATCTTCCTCTTGCATCCAAAGACATTTCTGAGTTGTTTGGAGAAAAGTCAATTTTTGGCCAAATTTGATCAAAAAGTAAGGCTAACCCCTTACAATTTTTTCAAATTTGGCCGAAAAATGAAATTGCTTGAAACTTGCTGGGAAGATGCCTGAGGGTCCCTAGAGCACAATTAAACTGGAATTTGGGACAGATTTGGCATTTTAAGGAAAGATTGTGTCGATAATTTGGGTCAAAATGAGTGAAAATTATTAATTTTGGTGTCAATAAATCGGTAATTTTTGCCCAAATCATCAATATTTTAAGTGTTTGAAGGTGGGTTGATTTTCGTCTTGCATCCAAAGACATTCCTGAGTTGTTTGGAGAAAAGTCATTTTTTGGCCAAATTTGATCAAAAAGTAAGGCTAACCCCTTACAATTTTTTCAATTTTGGCTGAAAAATGAAATTGCTTGAAACTTGCTGGGAAGATGCCTGAGGGTCCCTAGAGCACAATTAAGCTGGAATTTGGGACAGATTCGGATTAAAAAAAAAGATTGCGTCGATAATTTGGGTCAAAATGAGTGAAAATTATTAATTTTGGTGTCAATAAATCGGTAATTTTTGTCCAAATCATCAATATTTTAAGTGTTTGAAGGTGGATTGATGTTCCTCTTGCATCCAAAGACATTTCTGAGTTGTTTGGAGAAAAGTCATTTTTTGGCCAAATTTGATCAAAAAGTAAGGCTAACCCCTTACAATTTTTTTCAATTTTGGCCGAAAAATGAAATTGCTTAAAACTTGCTGGGAAGATACCTGAGGGTCCCTAGAGCACAATTGAACTGGAATTTGGGACAGATTTGGCATTTTAAAGAAAGATTGAGTCGATAATTTGGGTCAAAATGAGTGAAAATTATTAATTTTGGTGTCAATAAATCGGTAATTTTTGCCCAAATCATCAATATTTTAAGTGTTTGAAGGTGGATTGATCTTCCTCTTGCAGCCAAAGACAATTCTGAGTTGTTTGGAGAAAAGTCAATTTTTGGCCAAATTTGATCAAAAAGTAAGGCTTACCCCTTACAATTTTTTTCAATTTTGGCCGAAAAATGAAATTGATTGAAACTTGCTGGGAAGATGCCTGAGGGTCCCTAGAGCACAATTGAACTGGAATTTGGAACAGATTTGTATTAAAAAAAAAAGATTGCGTCGATAATTTGGGTCAAAATGAGTGAAAATTATTAATTTTGGTGTCAATATATCGGTAATTTTTGCCCAAATCATCAATATTTTAAGTATTTGAAGGCGGATTGATGTTCCTCTTGCATCCAAAGACATTTCTGAGTTGTTTGGAGAAAAGTCAATTTTTGGCCAAATTTGATCAAAAAGTAAGGCTAACCCCTTACATTTTTTTTCAATTTTGGCCGAAAAATGAAATTGCTTGAAACTTGCTGGGAAGATGCCTGAGGGTCCCTAGAGCACAATTGAACTGGAATTTGGGACAGATTTGGCATTTTAAAGAAAGATTGCGTCGATATTTTGGGTCAAAATGAGTGAAAATTATTAATTTTGGTGTCAATAAATCAGTAATTTTTGCTCAAATCATCAATATTTTAAGTGTTTGAAGGTGGATTGATGTTCCTCTTGCATCCAAAGACATTTCTGAGTTGTTTGGAGAAAAGTCATTTTTTGGCCAAATTTGATCAAAAAGTAAGGCTAACCCCTTACATTTTTTTTCAATTTTGGCCGAAAAATGAAATTGCTTGAAACTTGCTGGGAAGATGCCTGAGGGTCCCTAGAGCACAATTAAACTGGAATTTGGGACAGATTTGGCATTTTAAAGAAAGATTGCGTCGATATTTTGGGTCAAAATGAGTGAAAATTATTAATTTTGGTGTCAATAAATCAGTAATTTTTGCTCAAATCATCAATATTTTAAGTGTTTGAAGGTGGATTGATGTTCCTCTTGCATCCAAAGACATTTCTGAGTTGTTTGGAGAAAAGTCATTTTTTGGCCAAATTTGATCAAAAAGTAAGGCTAACCCCTTACAATTTTTTTCAATTTTGGCCGAAAAATGAAATTGCTTGAAACTTGCTGGGAAGATGCCTGAGGGTCCCTAGAGCACAATTTAACTGGAATTTGGGACAGATTCGGATTTTAAAAAAAGATTGCGTCGATAATTTGGGTCAAAATGAGTGAAAATTATTAATTTTGGTGTCAATAAATCGGTAATTTTTGCCCAAATCATCAATATTTTAAGTGTTTGAAGGTGGGTTGATTTTCGTCTTGCATCCAAAGACATTCCTGAGTTGTTTGGAGAAAAGTCATTTTTTGGCCAAATTTGATCAAAAAGTAAGGCTAACCCCTTACAATTTTTTTCAATTTTGGCCGAAAAATGAATTTGCTTGAAACTTGCAGGGAAGATGCCTGAGGGTCCCTAGAGCACAATTAAACTGGAATTGGGACAGATTCGGATTAAAAAAAAAGATTGCGTCGATAAGTTGGGTCAAAATGAGTGAAAATTATTAATTTTGGTGTCAATAAATCGGTAATTTTTGTCCAAATCATCAATATTTTAAGTGTTTGAAGGTGGATTGATGTTCCTCTTGCATCCAAAGACATTTCTGAGTTGTTTGGAGAAAAGTCAATTTTTGGCCAAATTTGATCAAAAAGTAAGGCTAACCCCTTACAATTTTTTTCAATTTTGGCCGAAAAATGAAATTGCTTAAAACTTGCTGGGAAGATACCTGAGGGTCCCTAGAGCAAAATTGAACTGGAATTTGGGACAGATTTGGCATTTTAAAGAAAGATTGCGTCGATAATTTGGGTCAAAATGAGTGAAAATTATTAATTTTGGTGTCAATAAATCGGTAATTTTTGCCCAAATCATCAATATTTTAAGTGTTTGAAGGTGGATTGATCTTCCTCTTGCAGCCAAAGACAATTCTGAGTTGTTTGGAGAAAAGTCAATTTTTGGCCAAATTTGATCAAAAAGTAAGGCTTACCCCTTACAATTTTTTTCAATTTTTGCCGAAAAATGAAATTGATTGAAACTTGCTGGGAAGATGCCTGAGGGTCCCTAGAGCACAATTGAACTGGAATTTGGAACAGATTTGTATTAAAAAAAAAAGATTGCGTCGATAATTTGGGTCAAAATGAGTGAAAATTATTAATTTTGGTGTCAATATATCGGTAATTTTTGCCCAAATCATCAATATTTTAGGTGTTTGAAGGTGGATTGATGTTCCTCTTGCATCCAAAGACATTTCTGAGTTGTTTGGAGAAAAGTCAATTTTTGGCCAAATTTGATCAAAAAGTAAGGCTAACCCCTTACATTTTTTTTCAATTTTGGCCGAAAAATGAAATTGCTTGAAACTTGCTGGGAAGATGCCTGAGGGTCCCTAGTGCACAATTGAACTGGAATTTGGGACAGATTTGGCATTTTAAAGAAAGATTGCGTCGATATTTTGGGTCAAAATGAGTGAAAATTATTAATTTTGGTGTCAATAAATCGGTAATTTTTGCCCAAATCATCAATATTTTAAGTGTTTGAAGGTGGGTTGATTTTCGTCTTGCATCCAAAGACATTCCTGAGTTGTTTGGAGAAAAGTCATTTTTTGGCCAAATTTGATCAAAAAGTAAGGCTAACCCCTTACAATTTTTTTCAATTTTGGCCGAAAAATGAAATTGCTTAAAACTTGCTGGGAAGATACCTGAGGGTCCCTAGAGCACAATTAAACTGGAATTGGGACAGATTCGGATTAAAAAAAAAGATTGCGTCGATAAGTTGGGTCAAAATGAGTGAAAATTATTAATTTTGGTGTCAATAAATCGGTAATTTTTGTCCAAATCATCAATATTTTAAGTGTTTGAAGGTGGATTGATGTTCCTCTTGCATCCAAAGACATTTCTGAGTTGTTTGGAGAAAAGTCAATTTTTGGCCAAATTTGATCAAAAAGTAAGGCTAACCCCTTACAATTTTTTTCAATTTTGGCCGAAAAATGAAATTGCTTAAAACTTGCTGGGAAGATACCTGAGGGTCCCTAGAGCAAAATTGAACTGGAATTTGGGACAGATTTGGCATTTTAAAGAAAGATTGCGTCGATAATTTGGGTCAAAATGAGTGAAAATTATTAATTTTGGTGTCAATAAATCGGTAATTTTTGCCCAAATCATCAATATTTTAAGTGTTTGAAGGTGGATTGATCTTCCTCTTGCAGCCAAAGACAATTCTGAGTTGTTTGGAGAAAAGTCAATTTTTGGCCAAATTTGATCAAAAAGTAAGGCTTACCCCTTACAATTTTTTTCAATTTTTGCCGAAAAATGAAATTGATTGAAACTTGCTGGGAAGATGCCTGAGGGTCCCTAGAGCACAATTGAACTGGAATTTGGAACAGATTTGTATTAAAAAAAAAAGATTGCGTCGATAATTTGGGTCAAAATGAGTGAAAATTATTAATTTTGGTGTCAATATATCGGTAATTTTTGCCCAAATCATCAATATTTTAGGTGTTTGAAGGTGGATTGATGTTCCTCTTGCATCCAAAGACATTTCTGAGTTGTTTGGAGAAAAGTCAATTTTTGGCCAAATTTGATCAAAAAGTAAGGCTAACCCCTTACATTTTTTTTCAATTTTGGCCGAAAAATGAAATTGCTTGAAACTTGCTGGGAAGATGCCTGAGGGTCCCTAGTGCACAATTGAACTGGAATTTGGGACAGATTTGGCATTTTAAAGAAAGATTGCGTCGATATTTTGGGTCAAAATGAGTGAAAATTATTAATTTTGGTGTCAATAAATCGGTAATTTTTGCCCAAATCATCAATATTTTAAGTGTTTGAAGGTGGGTTGATTTTCGTCTTGCATCCAAAGACATTCCTGAGTTGTTTGGAGAAAAGTCATTTTTTGGCCAAATTTGATCAAAAAGTAAGGCTAACCCCTTACAATTTTTTTCAATTTTGGCCGAAAAATGAATTTGCTTGAAACTTGCAGGGAAGATGCCTGAGGGTCCCTAGAGCACAATTAAACTGGAATTGGGACAGATTCGGATTAAAAAAAAAAATTGCGTCGATAAGTTGGGTCAAAATGAGTGAAAATTATTAATTTTGGTGTCAATAAATCGGTAATTTTTGTCCAAATCATCAATATTTTAAGTGTTTGAAGGTGGATTGATGTTCCTCTTGCATCCAAAGACATTTCTGAGTTGTTTGGAGAAAAGTCAATTTTTGGCCAAATTTGATCAAAAAGTAAGGCTAACCCCTTACAATTTTTTTCAATTTTGGCCGAAAAATGAAATTGCTTAAAACTTGCTGGGAAGATGCCTGAGGGTCCCTAGAGCACAATTGAACTGGAATTTGGGACAGATTTGTATTAAAAAAAAAAGATTGGGTCGATAATTTGGGTCAAAATGAGTGAAAATTATTAATTTTGGTGTCAATAAATCAGTAATTTTTGCTCAAATCATCAATATTTTAGGTGTTTGAAGGTGGATTGATCTTCCTCTTGCATCCAAAGACAATTCTGAGTTGTTTGGAGAAAAGTCAATTTTTGGCCAAATTTGATCAAAAAGTAAGGCTTACCCCTTACAATTTTTTTCAATTTTGGCCGAAAAATGACATTGCTTGAAACTTGCTGGGAAGATGCCTGAGGGTCCCTAAAGCACAATTGAACTGGAATTTGGGACAGATTTGGCATTTTAAAGAAAGATTGCGTCGATATTTTGGGTCAAAATGAGTGAAAATTATTAATTTTGGTGTCAATAAATCAGAAATTTTTGCCCAAATCATCAATATTTTAAGTGTTTGAAGGTGGATTGATGTTCCTCTTGCATCCAAAGACATTTCTGAGTTGTTTGGAGAAAAGTCATTTTTTGGCCAAATTTGATCAAAAAGTAAGGCTAACCCCTTACAATTTTTTCAAATTTGGCCGAAAAATGAAATTGCTTGAAACTTGCTGGGAAGATGCCTGAGGGTCCCTAGAGCACAATTAAACTGGAATTTGGGACAGATTTGGCATTTTAAAGAAAGATTGCGTCGATATTTTGGGTCAAAATGAGTGAAAATTATTAATTTTGGTGTCAATAAATCGGTAATTTTTGCCCAAATCATCAATATTTTAAGTGTTTGAAGGTGGATTGATCTTCCTCTTGCAGCCAAAAACAATTCTGAGTTGTTTGGAGAAGTCAATTTTTGGCCAAATTTGATCAAAAAGTAAGGCTTACCCCTTACAATTTTTTTCAATTTTGGCCGAAAAATGAAATTGCTTGAAACTTGCTGGGAAGATGCCTGAGGGTCCCTAGAGCACAATTAAACTGGAATTTGGGACAGATTCGGATTAAAAAAAAGATTGCGTCGATAATTTGGGTCAAAATGAGTGAAAATTATTAATTTTGGTGTCAATAAATCGGTAATTTTTGCCCAAATCATCAATATTTTAAGTGTTTGAAGGTGGATTGATGTTCCTCTTGCATCCAAAGACATTTCTGAGTTGTTTGGAGAAAAGTCAATTTTTGGCCAAATTTGATCAAAAAGTAAGGCTAACCCCTTACATTTTTTTTCAATTTTGGCCGAAAAATGAAATTGCTTGAAACTTGCTGGGAAGATGCCTGAGGGTCCCTAGAGCACAATCAAACTGGAATTTGGGACAGATTCGGATTAAAAAAAAAGATTGCGTCGATAATTTGGGTCAAAATATGTGAAAATTATTAATTTTGGTGTCAATAAATCGGTAATTTTTGCCCAAATCATCAATATTTTAAGTGTTTGAAGGTGGATTGATGTTCCTCTTGCATCCAAAGACATTTCTGAGTTGTTTGGAGAAAAGTCAATTTTTGGCCAAATTTGATCAAAAAGTAAGGCTAACCCCTTACAATTTTTTTTCAATTTTGGCCGAAAAATGAAATTGCTTGAAACTTGCTGGGAAGATGCCTGAGGGTCCCTAGAGCACAATTTAACTGGAATTTGGGACAGATTCGGATTTTAAAAAAAGATTGCGTCGATAATTTGGGTCAAAATGAGTGAAAATTATTAATTTTGGTGTCAATAAATCGGTAATTTTGCTCCAATCATCAATATTTTAGGTGTTTGAAGGTGGATTGATCTTCCTCTTGCAGCCAAAAACAATTCTGAGTTGTTTGGAGAAAAGTCAATTTTTGACCAAATTTGATCAAAAAGTAAGGCTTACCCCTTACAATTTTTTTCAATTTTGGCCGAAAAATGAAATTGCTTGAAACTTGCTGGGAAGATGCCTGAGGGTCCCTAAAGCACAATTGAACTGGAATTTGGGACAGATTTGGCATTTTAAAGAAAGATTGCGTCGATATTTTGGGTCAAAATGAGTGAAAATTATTAATTTTGGTGTCAATAAATCAGAAATTTTTGCCCAAATCATCAATATTTTAAGTGTTTGAAGGTGGATTGATGTTCCTCTTGCATCCAAAGACATTGCTGAGTTGTTTGGAGAAAAGTCAATTTTTGGCCAAATTTGATCAAAAAGTAAGGCTAACCCCTTACAATTTTTTCAAATTTGGCCGAAAAATGAAATTGCTTGAAACTTGCTGGGAAGATGCCTGAGGGTCCCTAGAGCACAATTAAACTGGAATTTGGGACAGATTTGGCATTTTAAAGAAAGATTGCGTCTATATTTTGGGTCAAAATGAGTGAAAATTATTAATTTTGGTGTCAATAAATCGGTAATTTTTGCCCAAATCATCAATATTTTAAGTGTTTGAAGGTGGATTGATCTTCCTCTTGCAGCCAAAAACAATTCTGAGTTGTTTGGAGAAAAGTCAATTTTTGGCCAAATTTGATCAAAAAGTAAGGCTTACCCCTTACAATTTTTTTCAATTTTGGCCGAAAAATGAAATTGCTTGAAACTTGCTGGGAAGATGCCTGAGGGTCCCTAAAGCACAATTGAACTGGAATTTGGGACAGATTTGGCATTTTAAAGAAAGATTGCGTCGATATTTTGGGTCAAAATGAGTGAAAATTATTAATTTTGGTGTCAATAAATCAGAAATTTTTGCCCAAATCATCAATATTTTAAGTGTTTGAAGGTGGATTGATGTTCCTCTTGCATCCAAAGACATTTCTGAGTTGTTTGGAGAAAAGTCATTTTTTGGCCAAATTTGATCAAAAAGTAAGGCTAACCCCTTACATTTTTTTTCAATTTTGGCCGAAAAATTAAATTGCTTGAAACTTGCTGGGAAGATGCCTGAGGGTCCCTAGAGCACAATTAAACTGGAATTTGGGACAGATTCGGATTTAAAAAAAAGATTGCGTCGATAATTTGGGTCAAAATGAGTGAAAATTATTAATTTTGGTGTCAATAAATCGGTAATTTTGCTCAAATCATCAATATTTTAAGTGTTTGAAGGTGGATTGATGTTCCTCTTGCAGCCAAAGACAATTCTGAGTTGTTTGGATAAAAGTCAATTTTTGGCCAAATTTGATCAAAAAGTAAGGCTAACCCCTTACAATTTTTTTCAATATTGGCCGAAAAATGAAATTGCTTGAAACTTGCTGGGAAGATGCCTGAGGGTCCCTAGAGCACAATTAAACTGGAATTTGGGACAGATTTGGCATTTTAAAGAAAGATTGCGCCGATAATTTGGGTCAAAATGAGTGAAAATTATTAATTTTGGTGTCAATAAATCAGTAATTTTTGCCCAAATCATCAATACTTATTTAAGTGTTTGAAGGTGGATTGATGTTCCTCTTTAAAGACATTTCTGAGTTGTTTGGAGAAAAGTCAATTTTTGGCCAAATTTGATCAGTCTGTATTTTGTCCCTTTTAACGCTTCCGCAGGTTCACTTTGCAATTGAAAATAAAATCGCCATGTTGGGTGCCGCACCACGTTAGGGTACATCAACAATCTATCACAAGGATGTGCGTTAATTATTTTTCAATTGCATACAGGAGAAAAGAGACTAAAAGTGGAAATGTGTAGGTATCAAAAACTACATTTTATTTCAACACATCCAACACCATTTATTTGAAAAAAATGCAATGGTGACGAAACATATTTACAAGTTCAGTCTCTGCAAAGCGTACATAATTTACAATTTGTTTCTACATTTTGTACATGGCTCTTGCAAATCATCTTTAAAGTGTGACATGGTTTGCCTTCTAAGGAATTCACATTATTCCATTTTTTTTCGGATTTTTTTCCCAATAAGCCATCAAACCAAACCATCTTTTGAAATTTTCCAAAAAAATCAACATAATTTTCCCAACCTCATCAAATTACATATGCTGCATAGCACATAAATTCGAAGAAGGTAGTACAGGCCTTTAAAACGTGGAACACTTTTTATGAAATTGAACGGAACTATAAAGCAAAACTATGGGACAAAGTGAAAAAAAATTGTCTACAGTTTTACAGATGACTTATGCATGCACATCAGCAATTTGGACCTCGTTATTTTTTCTAATACGAAGCTTTCCTTCCACTAGTCTATGGAATATCCCATTGCACAGCAAGGGTCTATGATATGTGCGTAGATTCGGCAATAAATTATGCAAAACAAGACTGTGTCTTGACCTCGAGATTCTGACCATTCAGCAGGCGCCTTCTGTCAGGTCTTCCGTTACCGGTCGATGTATTTCAAACTAAAACATGGCATCCAAATCGACCAACCCACAGCTTAGTCCATATTTCTGATGGAAATGACATCAGAGTTTCTAAAGATCACTCTGATTGGCTGGCAAGCGAGGTCATATCAAATTTGCATGCTAGCCAGGGGTGTGAGTGACCACTGATAAAAATAGCTGAAAACAGCTGAAAAAAGTGTAAAAAAGCTGAATGTTGGAGATCTCTTATACTTTTGTACCCAGCAAGTGAGGGAAAAAGCTGAAAAAAAGGGTGAAATCCAACACACTTAAAAGCTGAAATCAGCTTTAAAGCTGAGATTTCCTACCCCTGCTTATATCAGACGCTCAGCCGTGGCTCTGCCCACGTGAATCACTGATCCTCAGATTATCCTTCCACCAGGATTATTATACATTTTGTTCATGTAATTTTTTTCAAGCCACAAAAATACAAAAAGCAGGTCTCTCCTCATTGAAGGGACCGGGTTAAAACATGTTTAGGTTTGAACCTGTCCCAGTAACCTCTGATGCAAATTCTGTTTCCACAGCGTAGTATGTACAGATCTTTATTGAGCTTGGCGCAGCCATTCCACTTTATGACTTGCCTCCCTCTGCAGCCTGCAAAGAAGAGAAAAATAATATGAGCATTTGATAGAAACAGTGTCACTGTACTGATTTGTCACCACTTGTCACCAGCAGGCAAAGAAGTTTATTTAACAAAAGCAAACCAGAGCACTCCCATTCAAAATATCTTATGACCTGAGAAAGAAAAGCACCAAGGCAAACACAAAATAGGGTTCTCAAAAAATCTTAAAATGAAATTCCATGACTTTTCAATGACTTTTCCAAGATATAATTAGGGCTTTCCACGACCAATCCCTACACTGTTTTGGCATCTTAGGAGCCTATTTACAATGCAAAGGGCAGTCATCACACTGAGGCAAAGGATGCCATTCCCTTTCACATTCAAGGTTTGACACAACTCCACTGAGCACCACAAATGCATCACAATGATGCACTGACCATGCTACATGATACATGCGTCTAAGAGCAAGTACATGTGTATACTGGAAAGCAAGCTGCAAGACTGCCATAACCAAGTTTTACGCATTATATGGGTTGGACAGGATTCCATGATTTTTTTCTTGGAATATCAACTTTCCATGAATTCCATGAAATTAGGCTCATGTCACTGTGTCCCTACCCTGTTCCCCCTCCCCCTACCCTGCTGCCCCTCCCCCTACCCTGTTCCCCCTCCCCTACCCTGTTCCCCCTCCCCTCCTCCCCCACCCTGTTCGCCCTCCCCCTACCCTGTTCCCCCTCCCCTCCTCCCCCACCCTGTTCCCCCTCCACGTACCCTGCTCCCCCTACCCTGTTCCCCCTCCCCTACCCTGTTCCCCCTCCCCCTACCCTGCTCCCCTACCCTGCTCCCCCTCCCCCTACCCTGCTCCTTTCCCCCTATCCTTACCTGTTGTGTACCCCAGGAGATGTAGTCTGGCTTGGTAGCAGCATGATATTCATCTATCAGTTGTTGGACGACCTCTCTGGAGTTATCCAACTCATCCAAATTGTCTTTGAAGATGGCTTGCTTACGGAACTGTTCCAGGAAAGCCTCTCGCTTGCGTAGCTTGTCATACTGCTGGCACGTCCTCTCAAACAGCTGTGGGGAACCAGTGACGGTTCATGAACACCAGTGATTTTTACAATACATTAAGGTTGCGCATACACTAAGGTTTGCAAGTATCCAACTGTCAGGCAACAAGCCTAGACAGGGTTTCTAGCGAACTCACCGTAGTAATGCTGGTATGATTGGCCAGCATTAAGCCACTGACTCTATTAGCTGTCTGGACGTATGGTGACTTGCGTGACAAGGCAACCTGGATACTTGCTGGCCCCCAGGGGATGAACTGAGCTAGCTTACGCTCACGGATTCGCTGAAGACTCTTGTGCACCTAGGAAAAGTTACACGAGACAGAGCAGGTAGTGAAAGTTAAATGTAGAGAAATATAAATCTAAAGCAAAAAAAGTCAGATACAGTACTGCACACACATTGAATAATTGTGTTGGTTTTTAATTAAAAGTATGTGTTATGTCTCACCACAGATCAAATCTAGAAAGGCATATTGGTCAAAATCTAATTTGGATGGCAAAAGCTCTTTTGGTTTCGATTAAGGGCCCGTCTCACTTCATATCTGGGATGAGTTCTGGACCAGTTGCGGGTAGAATCATTCACTTTGTTCGGAACAAGCTCTGCATTTGTCCTGGACACGTTCCGGAGTATATTTTCATTAGCAACTGCTTGACCCACCAATACTGATAACTTCATTGTGGGAAGATTGCAGCGAAGTTGTTCAGAATCCTGCAACTTTTACCCGATACATAACTTTTTTCGCCTCCGATATGAAATAAGACAGGCCGTAACCAAAACTCATTTAGGTTTTCAGGTACCCTTGCTGATTGCTGAATCCAGCAACACCCCAAAATTAAAGACATTTGCAAAATGCAAGTAAATACAGATGCTATGCAATGTTTTACTCTTAGCATCTCCACAAAATATGGCCCTAGACTCCACACAAGACTCCATAAACAGAAGCTGCTGATGCTATTACCTGCGTTGGGTCCACTTCTCCTTGGATGATGTTCAAGATGGAGATGTAGCAATGGTTGCTCTGTCTGTCACGCAGTGTGGTAGACACCATGATGTTCTTGGGTTGTAGCAGACGTCGCATCACGTCTAATACTGTGGTCTTGCGGACACTCTTGGACTGGGAGGGAGAGAGATCGGGCAATTAGAATGTGGTAATAATGCCTCAGGAATGTTATTATTATTATTATTATTTATTTTTGGTAGTGAAACCAAGGAGTCCTGAAAAGTGCCCTAGGTACTATAGCTCACAAGCCTGAAGAAACCTGTAGGGAGAAGAAAATGAGAAGAAATTACAGTTTTAGAGGAAAACCCAAGAAGAATATTTTGGGGGAAACTCACGGAATCAGGTAGGGACTAAAAACCCAATCTACATGTTGGCCCACACGGGATTGAACCTGGGTCACAGCGGCGGAAGGCAAGGAAAGAACCGCTACGCCAACCTGACTCCCCTATTGAGTGTGTTCGATAACTTCCCCCAGCTTACTCGCGCCTGGCTCCTCGCGTGATGACAGACATGCGCAGTAGAGCTAAATAAATGAACGGTTTCGGGTAAAGTTTGGTGTAAGAGCTGGAAAGTTGAACTTTAACAGCTTACCTTGAGATCTGAGCTGACTGTGAGTGGCGTGTATCCAGTCATTAGGAAGTGTAGTCTAGGGGTAGGGATTAGAGATGCTATCAGTCCTATCAGGTCATTATTCATGTAGCCAGGATAACGAAGTGTGGTGGTACTTGTAGACATGATTGTTGATACCTGGAAAAAAGGTGAGAAAGTGACACAGCACCCAAATCATACTATTAATACTACTATTGTTATCGCTACGAAAATATGAAATGATTTGGTTTCAGTGTTCAGCACTGCCTTTTTCATGAGGTGTTAGAGTCCACCCTTTTTGGCTTGTCATGTTCAAGCCTAGTACTGTACAACACCAGCTTGGTAATCACATTGAAAAATGTTAACAAATAATGACCGTTTGTGAGTGCAATGGTAAGAATAATTTCATGAGTTGACATATGCCGAGTGGAATGGAACATTCCATTAAAAATTCCAGAATAAATCTTTATCATCTGATTGGTTGACTTTTAAGAGCCAATTTATTCAGGTTAAAAACTGTAAAAAAAAGAAGAAAGTTTGACAAGTTCATCAAATTTAATTTATGCAAACTGTTCAACAGGTTGAGAGCCATCACATTCAATTTATCTCGATTTAAAACAGCGCCACCACTGGCAGCAGTGACACCATGCAATGGAAGTTCTATTCACCGTGCAATAGAACTTCCATTGCACTGTGTGCTGCGCGCCATGCGTTGGGACGATTAATTGAATGACATGTGATCAACGATCCACCAATCAGATGACTGGGATTTATTCAGGTGTTGTACAATACCAAATACCTGATACACCAATTAATTAATCAAGTAAACAAAATATTGTGGCATTCCTGATTGGAAGACTGACGTGACCTTTCTGCTTCCACACAACTCCACATCTACGTACCATTTGGTTGATCTGTGTGAAGTCTGGGTTAGATAGATGCAAACGCTCGCTGGCTATACGATTCATAGCTGTGTTATCCAGCACAACCTGTAAACAGAACATACTAAGTTTAATATCACAACACAAAATAAAACAGAAAGCAGAGCCAGTGACATCCTGCAGCATTGGGGAGGATTTTAAGTACAATCTAGGGCTAAATGTATTCACGGCTGAGCATAAACAACACAAGGTCTGCCCTAAGACATTGACAAAGTGCATCCTCCAAAATCAGCCACACATTTTCGCCATGTAGCCTCATTCCTGCAAAATCCTCCATTTTGCAAAATCCTCCGTTTTGCAAGGAGTATTTTGGAGGATTTGGGAAGGTTAGGATTAAAGAATGACCCATATGCTAATAACCAAACAAGAACTGTACCAAATTTTGAGCATATCATAGGTTAGTGGATTCACCCAGCAGGCTATGCTGTGTATGATAGCTCTCCAGTAACTTTACAAAGCTCGATGCACTGCTCTAACAAGTTACCCGTGTACAGTATTAAGACTCTGTAACTCACCACACAGTCTGCATTCTGTGTCAGTCTCTTGAGTGTTAGCATGGAGTTATATGGCTGCACCACTACGTCACTGATCTCCTGCTGGTTGGGAAAGACTGAGTAGGTCTGGATTAACTTCTTGGGAAATCTAGGATGGAAAGCAAAGCATAATATAATGATGGTAATGTTAGGCGAAACATTTACCATAGTGCACGCACTACTTTGAGAGACAATTAGTCCAATGGATGCAAGCTCAGAAGTTGAACTGAATCTTTGGATTGGAAATGTATATGGATTGGAAATTATTCCACATGTCACATTAACCCTCTGTCTCTTTGGCTGGCAATTTCAAGAAGGCCAGCCCAGCATTAAAATTAAATCAAGTGACTGTTTTTAACAGTTTAGTGCTCCCTGCCTTCATAAAGCAGGATTGACTGGCTGTGACTGTTTATGTAATTTGATACAGCTTTGCTTTGGCTGTAGGAGATTGACAAGCCAGCTGTACCTTTCAGTTATTTGATTTTGTCTGTTGATGGCATTTGACTAGTCACAATGCCTACAAGAAACATGATCTGACTGTTGGTGACTAGCATGTGTATAGACATGGCAGGGGAACAGGATTGAATTTTTGACTGTCTGTGACTGATCAAACAAAAGGAGGGTCTCAAGACAAGTGCACCATTCAACCAAACAGCTCCACAAAAAAAGTGGCATTATCATCTTCTTTTTTCAACAACTGCCAGTGAAATCTATAATTTAGGCTCTCTTTGCCATCCTCAAGATAACCATCATGATTTTTAAAGCATTGCATTTTGTACAACTAAATCTGAAACCACCGAAAATTGTGCAACATATGGCTTTTACTAGTTTCAGTCATGGTAGTCGAACTCCACGTGCAAAAGCCCTGAAGCTCTTTACAAATTATGTGAGGGGTTAATGCTTAAACTTATTTCCAGCTGTTAAAAAAAAACTACTCCAATCCGGGCTTACTTACCGGTACATGTTTGTGCCTCTACGATACAATCTTTGCATTAACGACTGGAGGAACAGATTAAAATTGCACTCGCAATACAGATGTCACAGTGCCGTATTCATGAATTTCATTTAAATCTAATTTTAAAATTCAGACTTTGCAGGGAAAAGATTGTTAGAAAATCAGAATTTTGGAAATAAATTTGAAAAAGTCAGATTTTTGATAAAAAATTGGGAAAGTTTTATCTCTGATTACAACAGGTGATGGTGTATACTTCTTCATTTTTCCTAGCTGTCTTGTACTGACCTGTCGTTGAGTCTTTCCAGCAGGTACGATCCCATGCCCGACCCTGTACCCCCGGCGATAGAATGACACAGTACAAAACCCTGCAATCAACACAAATGAAGTAAGACGTAACATCACTCTAAAGTAGCCAAGAGTTGTAAGAAGTGTTCTGTGATGGACATTTCTTCCAAGATTCTATCAGGTCACAACTTGGTGCAATGGAACGTAATGTATAGACTAATTCAGCGACTGTCGCTTTCTGCGGTGGCGCAAGGCTCACATGAGTCGTGCTCAGGTAGTACGCACGCACTCCGCGCTCCTTCGACCAGTGAGGGTAGGAAACAGATTGTGCTTATTTCGAGCTGCTGCAGAGAACTGGTTTTACGGCGTGATGAACAGGGGTAATAATTGAGAAGTGCTTTGAAACTTCGGCATAAACTACTACAATAAATGTATATCAGCACCATATTATTGTAATTGTTATTATTATTATTTCAACCGACCTCTAGACTGTCACTACCATCAGCCTCCCTGTCAATGATGTCAAATACTTCCTCATACAAACGATCTCCCTGAACATGAAAACAAATAGTGAATGTCATAACAAGTTAGAACATGATCCCATATAGTTGTATATATCCATTACCACTGGGGCCAAAAAAGTCAGATTCACCCCGTTGTCCATAATGCAATGTAACCTTAACCTTTTAGCGACAGTTCTACATTGCATTACATGGTACATGCAATTCCTGTTGAATCCATCAAACTGTACAGTGCTGCTAGGTGGATTCAAGCAATACATGGAGTAACAGGCAGGACTGTTTGGCGCAGTACATGCACACGTCACATGTGACCTTTTAAAATGTTAAAAATGTAAAATTGGCAAGAAGTTGGGGGTTGATTGTACCTGTTCATATCCTGATGCCCAGTTATTACCGGCTCCCCCACCGTGTTTGGACAGGTAGATGTTCTCTGGGTTGAACAGATTGGCATAGGAAGAATTCAGAATGCTGTGGATGACACGGGGCTCCAAGTCTAGCAGCACAGCGCGGGGAATGTAATGCTCATCATCTGCCTGTATGCATGACAAAGGAAGGGATTGTTGTAAAGTGTCCTGCTTAGGGACATCAGCAGGATTCATAGCTACATTCTTAGGCATCTTTGAACTGCTACATGTATCATAAGTCAACCCTGATTATATGAAATGGATGTGGGTTGCCTTTCTGTCTTTATAGATCAAACTGTATTGGTGTTCTCATACTGAAATGTTGAAACTAGTCACAGACTGTACAATATAATCTTTCCGACTTCCATCCGAGATCCATCGAGCTTTTAACATTTCATGTACATGTAATCCCTGATCGATCCTTACCAAACCAGAGTAGGTTTTAATCCAGTAAGAATGCCTTTTTGCTAAGTTCATTTTAAGTGTTGCAAGTGCAACCAAGCTAAAAATCTTGGGCTTGACTCAGATCCAACCCTGAGAATGTACATGTTGTGAAAAAAAAAACATGAATAATGATATCGATGAAATAGATATGTTAACCCTGATCTGCACATAATCTTAAAAAATCCAAGCGGTTTTGCAGGATTGTGTATGACTAAAGATGGTAAAACGCAGCAATATTTACTGCATACAGGGTTGATGTCTTCACTTGAGTCTTGTGAGCTGCCAACACAAAAGTTCCCTTAAAATGTCCAACAGTGCCTACCTGGTAAAAGAAGACATCTTTGCGATCAGTGTCATTGGTAGCGAAGTCCTCCAGTATTCCTTCTGGGCTGATGCCATGCTCTGAGCACAGCTGCTTCCAAAACTCAAAGCCAACTGCACAGTGTAAATAGGAAATAGCAGACTTGTTATTGTGTTGAGATAATTAAGGGCAAGATAGTTGGCTGGCAATATGTTATGCAGGTTTTCTTTTTACAAATGTATCTTTTAAGTAGTTCATCACTCCAAAACGACGTCTGCAACCCAAATCAAACTTTTTATATGTATTACATTATAAATACACAAGTTTACACGATCACCGTTCTAGTAGGAGTACTATGGAGGTAGGAATTCCGGCGATCGTGTAATGTAGGGCCCGGTTCCTAGTATAAGGGAACAAAATCCACTTTAAAATTATTGGACCTACCAAACTAGTTGCAAGTTGGCAAGTAGTAGAGGGCAGGGTTTTGATTTTTTGAGGGAAATTTGGGGGTAAAATGACGATGACAGTGCGGTGACAACATGCGACCCGAAAATAAAGATGGCGATCACCACGCGATGTACCGTGCATGAGCACGCACGGCGCTCTGAATCACAAGGCACAAACCGCGCAGGAAAATCGTGATTTCTACCCCACGAATCTGTTCAAAATTGCAAAATGGGCATCATTAGAATTAGATTCAGAAAAGTCTGCTTTTGATTGTAAAGGTGATTTTTGAGCAATAAAAGACATTTTTGACCCTAATTTGATCAAAACAAAACAGGGGCCCTACACTTCACGATCGCCGGAATTCCTTCCTCCATGCTAGCCTAGGACTTAGGAGGAGGCTAACGGAGAAAGCCTTCTAATTCTAGAAGTAGATCATCATGATCACTGGACATGCTGGATATGTCAGCATACGTCTAGAATTAGAAGGCACCCGCCGTGTGCCTGGGTATGTCATTGTCAGCAGAACAAAGGTGTGGTGGCGCATTTGAACTTTAAAGGGAAAATACAACATTTGCAAACATCAAAAATAAAACTACCAAATCATTTTGAAATACCTTGCTGGACTGTTAGTGAATGACAGTGTAAAGCATCCTGTAAAATCATGGCACCTGGTATAGGCCTACTGTCATTTTCAAGAAAAGTGGTATTTTTGTATCAATTTCCAACGCTGATTGGCCGATCAGCGTTGGAAACAACTGGCTTTTTTTCAAATACTGGCCCCAATTGACCATCGCACATCAATTACAAACCAATGAACGGGAACAAGCCAGCTACACTGGTTCCCTGACCTTACAATTCCCCAATGTATGTAAACTGCTCTGTTCTTCTTATATGGAGTCAGGGAACCAGACTACAGGAAAATGATCGTTTTTCTTGGTTTTATAGCATTTTCGAACCCAAAACCTCAAAAAAGTCAGTGTAACTATATTTGCTATATATTTCCAACCCCCCAATTCCATCCATTTCTGAAAATTACAGCAAAAGCAAATGATGTATATTCCCTTTAATTGAGAAAATAGGCAAGTAACATAACACAAAATGAATTACACGTCAACGAGTAAACGACCCTACCCAAAATTTAACGTGAGACTTACTTTGGTTACCACACTGCCCAAGTTGAAGAGTAATTATTTCACGAGGCATGGTTGCTCTTGTGGTAGTTAACGCTGCAGAGAAAATCTTTCAACAACTGAATGTAGACCTGGTGATTGTGTCTGTGACACTGTAGAAAATGTCCAGAACAAAATCGTTTTGTGGCGCCATTAAAGTCCGTATCGGTTGGTCGTGATAGCGCCCTCTCGCGGCGGCGTGTTATCACGGCCGCGGGTTATTATCGCGTATTAAACATTGATATGGAGATCAATGGTATCAAATAACAACGTCTAGCCCCTAGACTAACGTATTGACATACATGTATGACGTCATCGTAGGTTATCACGTGATCTCCAAATTATGAATGAAAACTGGCTTAAGTATTCCCAGTCTGCATTCGGCTCGGCGCGGCGCACCTTTCTTTTTCATTTGTATATTTTTTGGGGTCAATACTGGGTCACAATATAATCGGTAAAACGAAACGATTGAATGGCTTCATGATGAGTGCCTTCTATACACATTGGTTTGTGTACTTTGAGAATATTTATATTGGTGGGTGTTTTTCGAAGGAGGTGGGCGAAGTACGATTGGGAAAGAATTATAATGTTGCAACTGACGCTACTTTAGCGCCGTTGTGTACCGAGTTAATGGAGTCAAGAAAATGTTCGTAGTACAGTATTTCCTAACAAAATTGGAAATGTTTCTCAGTCCCAGATTCGTATATTATCATTTTCGCAACGACTGCACTGACCTTCACTGAGATGATATATGAAGAAAAAAGCAGCGTCAGGTCGCAACATTCTCAGTTTCTACGATTGACCTCTCGCGGTAGCCTGAGAATCGCGTCAACGCAGCTTGTGAAATATTGTCCAATTCAATGATAGTTGATACTTGAATAAAGAGGAGTAAGAGCACATAATCCATGCTGAGAACTAACATGGGGACGGGTTTGTGTTGCCGCGTGCAGTATATAGCCTTTGGTAACTGACCAAAAAAATGGGCAAATTATTGATCTGTCACAGCTAGTACCTCGTCCTGGTTCGCATTGTCAGCGATTTATTTTCCTTTTGTATAGAATTGGGTCGCAGTCATCCAAATGGTAATGTTGGCATAGCAACCGTTATCATCAGATCGATGGTTTTGTGCTGCAATGTAGCGTCGGAGTTGCAAGGTAGCAGCGCGGGAAAATGGCAAGAAATGAAGGCCGATATTATGCCAATATCACTGCACAAGGCTGTGTAATAATTGGCCTACCATCAGCGTTTGAAGACAAGACACGGGCGTGACTATAATCTGCACACGATGAAGCAGCGTCACGGCACGCCGACGTTTTCGGACTGCTTAGGGTTGCCATGGTAACGAACGACTCGCGTCTGTGTTGGCTTGCCACGTGTACGGCGAGACATGATGCCTGAGATGAAGCGAGGACAGCAACAAGTGTCAGAGCTCCAGACCGAACACCGATTCATGAAAAACAAATATGCATGCATGCCGCCGTTTTGCTCGCCTGTATCACAGTTAGATAGGCATGGTTAAATTTTGTCATTTTAATCCTGGGCATGTTCCTATACTCAGACGAAAGCGAAGTCTTCTTTTGTTCCTTTTACAGTATCTGACATTGTTGTTAGGTCGGGACGAGATGTATGGGAGGCTGCAAGATACAAAGCATGTAACTATGAGAGTTATTTTTTTTTGCTCAGAATATCATTTCCCTTTCGATGTTCATCCATTCATTCATCTGCAATCATAAAAAAATATTAAGGTATCTTGATAACACAAACTAAAAACAATATTATTCTTGTACCATACATAATAATAAAGTGCGAACATTTATTGAAACATGAACAAGCGTGCTCTTTCGGCCGTTATACTAAATATGAAACTGGTAGCGAATTTTTGAAATGAATTTCACAGGCTTATAGTTGAGAATTACAGAAGTGGAATAAAATATCTGCCCGTCACTACTTAGAATTTCAAATCGGAACACACGATTTTACTACCTAATGGGGAATGACCTTTACACATCACTAGGCACAAATTTTTGAATAAAATATGATGCAGGTCAAATTGTACAACCAAATTTCATCATTTCTACAGTGTGTTAGCCACCGTTCGGTCACATTGTCACCATCGATAGAGACAAATTAGCGGGAGCCTTTGCACTTCATCAAGTAATTTATATCGGACTTGCGACCATAGCAATGTTGTTAGTGTTTAATTGACAATGCCTGCGACTGCAGTCGACGCCGAGGCTGTAAAATTATACTTGAACGATACACTATGAAATTATGATGGCAGTAGAATGGGCAATTATAATGCCTCCCTGGCTAACATCAATAATTTGTCTAAATTTAATAGTCTCTCATGTAAATTACAATCCAACGGGAGGCAATTTTTTTTTTATTTAGACAAGCACTCCAAGAGATGGCGCTGGCTGGCAGGGGTTAATCATTAATTAATGAACCAAGGTTGAGGTGCTGTAGGACTATATTAAAGGGGCTGTGAAATTTGTTTGAACGAATCCGAAAAACTTGTCTTTTAATGTTTGGTTTAAAATTAAAATTAAGGGTTAAAGTGGATCTGAGTTTAACCAGTGCTTTGTATACCTATGGAAAGAAACATATAAACTCGAGTTCAATACACGTTTCCTTCACAATCAAGCCGAATGGCAATCATTTGTGCGAGTAATCCATTGAATTGAACCGAGTTAACCGTTTTTTAATGGCATGGAGTGTAAAACAGGGTTAAGTGAAAGAATTAAATGAACTGGGGTCAGTTTAAAAAAAAAAGCGAAAACAAGCCGAGCCAAATCCACATGCAATCACAAACAACGGTATTATAATATTATCAATAGGCCAATAGAGTAGCTTCAACTCGAATGTGTATCATGTTCTCCATAGGCTACACGAAGCAGGTTCTTGAAAGTTCGATTCTGTTCACAATTAAAACACTGAATTAAATACAAATACATGTACAATTGTTACTATTCAAGCCCTTATGTGCTATCATTCAATGTGCATCCTCTCGACTGACACAAAACTCGAACATTGTGAAGCAGCCCGCAACAGCCATTCACACACACATACCCATGTGAAAAAAAAATCTTATGACCAATCCCAGCAGGTGTATGTAGCGTAAATATCCGACTCCATGCAATACGGATTCATTGGTAGTATTGCCCATGCGTAAGTACGATAATCATATGCTATTTTTAGGGTCACATATACGAGAAAGACCTGTCACGTGCAAGATATTAACCAATAATAGGGAAAATTTGTCCGATTTTTATAGGAGTCAGATTTTCATATGACACCGGCAATGCAAACCAAGCAGCCGGCCTCGCTCTAAAAGTCTAAGGAACGCGCGTATTGGCCGCCCTCGCGGCCAAACGTTCTTTAATTAAACTGGCCGTTATGTTTAAGGGCGACATTTTTGTGGAATCTTTCCACGATCAAGCACACAAAGGCCATCATTTTCTTCACACATCGAAAGTAAAACTATAAACCAATGATCACAAAAATGTCATAGGTGATATGTCCTTTCCAATGATGGTTGGACCAAATGTATGTTTTTTTTTTTGGAGATGATTGTGAAAGATGGCTATCCAAGTTTTGTTGTTGCAAACGATTCATCGATGTCCAAGTTATCTTTTATGGCAGTGATAATTGAGAAAGTTCAGTTGAGGGATAAGTGAACTGTAGCCAATCAGATTGCTGTGATCATTGGATGCCTTTCAAATTCTAAAAATAGCCAGCCAGAGCAATCACAGCCGGCAAAACCAACGCCCATACGGCCACGCCCTGTGCCACGCCCTTACTGCACACATTGCGGGTATCATTCCCCACGAAGCAAGGTATAGCCACGCCCTCTCTGCATTCAGCCTCCGGACGGCCCTGAATACTCGCGTAGATGCCACGATGTACAGCCTCAAATTGCCCATCACTCGGTTCCTCAATGGCGCCAGATTCTTCATTCACGTCGAACACCACGTACATGCCTCCTTCATATTTCTTCAAGAACAGGATGTACTCTTTGCCCATCTTCAGATCATTTTTGACGCAGTCCGCCGCCTCCTCCCTCACGGTGATGTTTTGCAGTCCCATGTCGTCTTGATTGGTGGAGTTGGTCTCCGCACCATCGCCGGTGATAGCTGACTCGTGGTCGCGTTTGAGCCAGCATAACGGCTCCAACTTCACCTCGTACTCCACGTCGATGGATTTATTGGTTATAGTCTTCATCTTGTCAGAGATAACGGTACCGTAGATGATATAATCCGGTACTTTGGCTCTCTCTTCCAGGGATTGGGAATCGCTAGCTTCGGGTGGTTGGCAGGCAAGAGTCAGGCCTACCATCACTAACATGAACGACAAGAACTGTAACACTGCCATCGCCATGGTGACTTAAGTGGGATGTGTTCTAAAGACAAAAAAGAAAAACCCCACTAAGAATCTATTTCCGGAGGATGGATTAAACATAAATTGCTCTCCATAAAATTCTCAAACTAAAAACAGCGCAAGATCTAGGATGCTTTTCCAATCCCTTTGATTTTCTACGTGAAGCCTTTAGTTCTGTCAGAACAAAATGATCGACATTTCTGGAAAACTGTGATGTAAAAGTCCCGCATGGAGCGAGTGTAAATTTTAGTCCCAGGCCATCACAATTGCATTCACGGAAAAAGTCTTATGTTTAACATCCCCAAAGAAGAAACAATAAAGTACACTGATAATCACTTAGAAAAGCGGTTATGCATGAAAAAGAAAAAAAATGATCACCGAAAAACTCACAAAACCGAAAAATTACTTCGATTTGACTTGAGAAATTTGAATTGATTTAGACCCATTCCCAAAAACCGGTACTCCATCGACTTACCTAGTTATCGAGTGAAGCGCTCTAGTCGTCAACAGGTCCAGTAATTCTCAGTACTCCGGTGTGCTATCTAACAGTCAACAAACGAGCCGTAGTATACGGATGCAGAAGCAGAAATGAACGATGCGAGCTAGACAGTTATAAGCGCCCCTCACTATACTATCACTCACCAACGCCACAGCTTGGTATGGGCGACGCCCAACTTATCATCAGCAACAAAATATGACAATAACCGTGAACGACAGCGCCCATTTGCGGGCGTCATGATGTCACCTTAATTGGAAAGTGAAATGATGCGGAAGATTTCGATTGCACAGGTATCGTAGTTTTCACGTACTCAAAACATTGCCTCATAGTACCTTGGAAAATCCCCTGTAACGTCACGCAAAATGATACGGCTATGACGCCAAGTGGTCAAACCAAAAAGCGCCCTCAGTATATCACTGATCAGGAACGACGACGATGAGAAAAATGGCGCCCTCATTTTGCATTTTTTTATAACACGAGAAATCCCTTATGAATTTCCCTGCAGCAAATCCAGTTTAATCATAAGGCAATATGCCTAGGATGTATTTTACATGTCCCCGTATATATTCCGCTTTCCGAAAATACCATATCACACTCAAATCCACCAAATCCATACTTAATTCACTTCTACATAAATGCGGTCCACTATTATTATACAGATTGCGAACTTTTGGGCCTATATTTATTATGGTTACATTCTCAATCGGTAAGTTTGGTTTACTGCCAAATTACAACCAACTATACGGAGTCATTTTAGCTACATGTATATCTATAAAACTAAACACAGCTGTCCCTTGTTCACCACTGTTGTTTACTTTTCCGTATTATACTCGTTATAAGTTGGATACTTGACAATTATTATAATTAATATATACGTGTCTCGATCAGTTTAAATAATCAGGTCATCCTGAGGTCTTGACTTGTATTCCGTGTATGTAGAAGTCCAACAGCATCATTGACATTCGATCCTTGACGTAATGAATAGTAATGAGACTATCAGAACAGCAGCCAAGCCCCTAAGATAGAGAGAAAACAACACTTAGACGTGGTATGATGTATAAGGATGCACTGGAAAGGCAATGGAAATTGATCTCTTTAATAATTATGACAAGTTAGTGTTATACTTATCATCATGGATATTTAAGCTGTCCAGATTTTAGACAAAACTATGATCACACTGACGTCACATTGGTAATAAATTTGGACCGTATGTCTACCGTCCCGTACACTCACCTTTGCCACTCGGTATTTAGCAAATTTAAAGTACCAATCGGGAAGGTTGTTCTTGAAGAACGTTTCCAGGTCGAATGGCAGGAATCGACTTCTGTTCAGCTCATCCCTAGAATCTCCTGCCAATACACCTGCTTTCATCATACACTGCCCTACAGTTAAATCCTCAGCCAGGGTCATTGGCTTAGGTGCTCCACAGTTGTCTTCCATCCGTAGCTGACCTACAAGTCTCACTAAAGCTTCTTTGCTCATCAAATAGCCAGCTCCACCACTCATGTACCCCTGTTCGATGTACCACTGGAAGTGATGTCCATAATAGACTGGCGCGCAGCTGTCCTTGTCCCGTAGAAAGTGCCTGAGGTTGTCCACGATGACGTAAGTGTCGTCATCAGCCTTCATGAACCAATCAGCGTCGTTGAAATGGTGTTGGTAGATGTACAAGAATGAAGCCTTGGTCTTGCTCCAGAGGGCGTCTCGACCCTCGGCTACATCAAGGCCAACCGCGGGGAAATCCGGATCCGATTGAGAGCTCATGTATAGCGTGACGTCACAACGTGGACCCCAGGTATCTCGCACGCTACTGGCTCTGGTGTGCAGAGTTTTGGGTGACGTCATGACCCAACAGAGAATTCTGACTGGATTGGATGCTTTGACAAGATAAGCCAAATTACGAATACTTGTAAAATCAATATTAATAATGAACATAATGCAATGTCGAACAATCATCAAACTGTATTTTCATGAAACTATAGGTAGAAAGTTGAATGGCTTGCAAAATTATTGGCAAATATTAGGCAGTATATGTAATTAATTCTGACTACAAGCTGTTGCTTCTTAGTGATCAGTTTATAGGTGTAAATATCTGCACGAGATTCAACTGAGTGATTTTAAGTATTCTCACCATTTGTTGAGTGTTTGGTCGCTTCATGTTCCCGCCTTGAAGATGGACCATGCTGTGTCGTTGTTTGGATTTTCTGAGATGCATCTGATGAGATGAGTGCTTGATGTTCCATGTCGAATATTTTTGCTAGCTTTTGGGACCGACTCTCCGGAATTGAGTACAACGTTAGCGTCCACGTGAAGAAACTCCCACTGGCAAAGGCTAGCAACGTGATAAAAACGCCCCTGATGTTACGCGCCATTATTTAACGGGTGATGAAAATCACTGTCAATATCACACCCTCCAGGTATAGATTTGATCAGAAACACGAGCACAATTAGGGTGCAAACAGCACTAGCTGTGCTCGAATGACAACTATATGCCAATGTACACGCCTATAAAATAGTCATCAATTAATATATCACACATGGGATTATTATTTTTAAGACACCAGCATGCACCAGGCAATAGTAAGCGGAATGAGATCAATATCAATGTATCCACCGCCGCAGCAATGGCACATGGTTACACTACCAACAGCAACAGCTGTTACCGTTACATTTTTGTTTCAATTTAATTACTCGAGTGCGTGATAACGAAACGTTTCTTCAAATCAAAAGTAAACAATATGAAATAGAAACCAATTTACAAAAAGCAATCAATTGGAGAGGACATATAATAAATATATAGGCGTAGGCCTATATGTAACTTTTAGACGAAAAACCACCTTAAAGTTACCCCCCAAACCAACATAATTTTGCAAATGTTTAAGCTTTCATTTTGCCCTTCAACGATGTCATCTTATTAATTTTTTTTTCAAAGTCATCTTTGCTCATTTCAAGCCCCGACCTCGCACTTGTGTGATTTCATTAGTTGATTTGCTATTCTGTAGTCTGACAGCCATGCTTAACATCATGAAGGGCAGTCGCGGCACACAACTTAGAGCGCATTACAATGTATTTTAAATCATCGATTAACAAGAAGTTGTAGGGCCCTTAGTGCTAAAAACTGCGCACTTTTTGTATTTTTCATTAGCGTACTTGAAGTGGGGCGAATTGGAATAGTTCGACAAGCATGAACGTTTTACCGTTTTAGCCCTTGCAGTTTTATATTGCTGTGTAGCCAAATCGCCACCATAAGGCAAGGTAATATGACACAAGGTTCGCTTCAGGAAGGTACTTTACAATGTGTGGGTAGTATTACACAAAAAAATTGGAAGAAAAAACCCATGGAGTATGCCATTGCAATGACACCAAATAAATTATGACTATTATACCGGTAATAATGACCGCCTGTGCACAACATTTAGATTAAGCCAGTTGGGGTATATAATACGTGTGTATTTTGTTCACTATTCTGTAATAATAGTATTCATGATCGTCGGACTTGAACAGCGCTCCCATTGAAAGTATGGTTCCAGCCCCCCCCCCCCCGCCCCCACTAACCTATTGATTTTACGGAGGCCAAGTGCCCGGAGGAAAAACAACCTGCCTACATTTTCAGCAATTATTTGCTGATACCCCCCCCCCCAGCGCACATTCCTGGATCCGCCCCTGCATTGAAGGCGGTTGCTGTCACGGTGACCGGGTACTATACCTGTCTGTTATGTACTTTCAAAGTTCAACGGCATATTAAATGAACCATATCGTGCACAATGAGAAGAGCAGATGCGCATCCCACGCAGGTACGGTATGCGAGGCTACACCTCTATGTTCCGACACCCCTATGTTTCGACTGCACATAGGCCTATTCCTATTCCTAACCCTAACCCTAACCCTAACCGGGAGTAACACAATCTATGTTGTCGGAACATAGGGGTGTCGGAACATAGAGCAGTCACCGTATGGGATATGATGATGGTTACAAATTAACAAACTAGTGGTTCGCGTTTGTTAAGTTACAAACGCAGAGTGGTCGGCCAGACAACTATTTCATTAAACGCTGCTCAGTCAAGGTAAGAATACTAATTATTTTGTTAAACAACTTCTTCTAGGGTATGATACATTTCAATATACATGTTATTATGAACACGTTCACGTTTTTTTCTGGCTTGATGAAGTTATCAGTAAAAAGGGGGAGTGACTACTGATTTAGTTCGGAGAAGATACACGTTCATTGTGAAGTTAAAATATCGCATGAAAATATGGAAAATATACGTGTAGTATTAATAACACGTAACTTCCGGTTTGATGACGTCACAGAATAAGGGATCCATCTAAAGGTCGAACATTTTTCGCTACGCAGCAACCCGTGGTCCGATTTTTATGTTTTTGGTAGCAAAAGATGCGCAAAGCTCGGGTCACGAAATTTTTTTTTAGAGGCTATCGCGGAAAATGTTGAGGGGGTGGGGGCGGATTCCGCCCCCCGGCTCCTTTAGGATTAAACCAACAATAATATGCAAATAAGGCCCCTGGTTTTCCCACAATAAGTGTAGATTCGTACAATCTATTCAACTAATCCTTGCCCCCCGTGCTCTGAACTTGATCCTATTGTTAACCATTCAGAAGGGTGCACGCCAGTCAGGTATGTCATGTTCCATTCATCACGTTCGACAGGCCACGCGGCGCGTATATCCCCCACACGTACGTACGTACACCCACACGCAGAACATAGTAGGCCTACATTTACTGCCTTATTACACCATGTGTACAGTCCGTACTCACGTGTTTGTGCTTGCTGGTTGTACGTGTTAGTACCAAACCGGTCGTACGGACAATGGTCGGTGGTACGGTACACGCACGGACAAGGGTCGGTGGTACACGCACGTAGCCGCGTTGATTGTGGGTGCAGGGCCCGATTATCTCCCTTCGACAAAAAGCCGAGAGACCGCATTGAACAAGGCTATTATGTTACAGCTACGGGATTATACTGGATTCTGAAATCTACAGTCCTCTCACGTTCTTTGATTTAAACAGTTTTAGGTCAAGCACGCAACAAGCAGTTGCCAGCACTTTGTTCATTCTCCTGCTTGGATTCCAGTTCATGACATGTCGACGCAGGAGCCTCTTTGGGGTTGGCTGGTTGTGGCCAGCGTGCATATCGCCTTCCTTTTATGGGGCGGAGTCATCAAATCTGTCGGTGTCCTGTTACCAGCGTTAAGTGACATGTACGCCTGCGATGTCTGGATACTAGGCTGGATCATAGCAGCAATGTGTTCTGCAAACAACATAGCAGGTAGGCTGGTGCCTTGTTAGATTTGTATATGGGGTCCATTGCACGACAGTGGGGCGTTTCGGCGTGAGCTACAGAACATCGACCCGAATAATAAACTTAGATTACGTTTATTAAGGCCGTCACTCCTCGGGGAGTAAATCCCGTGGGGTGGGGAGGATTATGACGTCACTCGATGGGGCAGGATTCCCCCGAATATGCCGCGCCTCTCAATACACAAGGCCTATACCCATATTAAAGTTTTATTTAAGCTAAAAAATAACCACTGAGTGAACTAAAGGCAATGCTCTCTACCCAAACGAGCCATCCGCCCGCCCCCGGTTGTTGACTGCATGCATGCTTTACACACTAAGAAATGAGGTTGTCGTCTCGTTTCCTCGTTGCGTTTTATTAATACATCCCACGTTAAAAGAGGAGTAAAAATACAACATTTTGTTAATTTTTTTTGGTCTATACTATAGCTGTGTTGGCCAATGTGCTTAATAATCTGATAGGCGGACGCCTGACTGCCGTTCTTAGCGGTGTGTTAGCAGTGAGTGGTCTGGTTTTGGCCTCCCTCTCTTCTGGTGTATTGCAGTTTGGCCTATCCATGATTTTACTGACAGGTGAGCATAAATTTGGCACTGCCGTTGCAACACCAATTTGTATGGTGTATTGTTATGACATCATTTTGACGCAAAGTGAACGCTAATGAATCTGACGCTAGGCGGTGCCTTTCAAGGTGTCTCTTTAGCCTTCAGTTACACTTTTTTTCTGCTAAGGATATTTTGACGACGACAACGATGACAAAACTTAAAACCTTTTCCTAGCGAGGCCCTTAAACACGATGCAAACACATGCTTTATCACTGTATGTTGGGGCTCACAAGTTGTACTTTCTCTTTATGGGTATCTCTCCCTAGGTCCTGGCTTTGGTGCTTTTGGTTGCATCTGCAAAATCACTCTGGGAATTTACTTCAATGAGAGACTCACTTTGGCAACAAGTATTGCCTTGATGGGTCAGCCAGAAAGTTTGATCGTTTTCTCCATGTTCGCACAGTTCCTACTAGAGACTTTTGGTCCCCGTGGGAACTTACTTATCTTAGGAGCTCTCACAATGCATCTGGTACCCTGCGCAATGTTACTCCGCCCACGGCAAGTTAGCGGCCATCGACAATATCCCCGCCGTTGCTACTCGGCGATTGACAGCACCACCTCTATGAAAGACTCGCCGGTAAGCCAGGAACCGGTGGCGCTCATCGGCCGACTACTGGACGTCAACCTGTTAACCAAACTAGACACGTGGGTGCTCATACTCTCCTTTACGCTGTTCAGCTTTGTCAATGACGCCTGGATGACTTTCATGGTCTCCAACGCCATCTCGAAAGGTTTTGATGGTTACGTTGCAACTTCATTCAGCTTGATCGCCGGATGCAGCGCCATAGTCACTAGTTTCCTTCAAGGCGTGATGCTCTCAAAGGGTGTGGTCAGTAACCGTCTTCTGTCGGCGGTAGCTGCAGGAATGGGTAGCATTGCCCTCCTCATCAACCCAGTACACAAAGCGTTTTGGTCCATGAGTATATCCGTTGTACTTTACGGTATAACACTGGCAGTGCTCATGACCACTATACTCTGTCTGGCCATCGAGATTCTTGGAAGAGACAGAATCGCTGGTGCCCTCGGATGGATGGGACTGGTGTCCGGCAGCTTCAGAATCCTCTTGGGATTTTGCACTGGTATGCATAGATGCAACAGAATTCATCCTTTAAATGTGTTCATTTGCTTAGAATTAAACAATTGCTTTCTTCCCAAAAAATGTTTAGGGTTATAATAACTGCAAACACACACCTTGCGCGGCGTGTTGCCATGGAGCTATTATACACTGTACTGATTAATATAGCTGTATGTGTGCATTGCATCGAGTGGTCAGGTGACGTCATCAGCACGTCCTCTTTAGTTATGGACGTACATAAGTGATCAATCACCAGGCGGTTTTTGGTTGGATTAAAAACAAACAATCAAACAAAACACGTCGTCCAGTAAGTAAACATGGCACCCCATACTTGATACATGTGATCTAACTCATTTACAATGTAATTATATTTCAGGACTTCTATATGACGTCACAGGTGACTACAACGCTACCTTTGTGCTACTAGGATCAATGATTGGCCTTATTATACCGATACTGTACTCTGATACGTTGGTGTCCATGTGTCGGGAGCGGATTCGACCTTACAAAGAAAAAACAGCTCTATATCTGAAGCCCAATTGGGCGCCAGTACCCGCACAGAAACAGGTAGTACGTGTGCAGCCCCGAAACAAGTGAGTGCAACCACATCAACTTAATGTGGTTATAAGGCTTCGGCTTTTGATATCAAAATGCTGCAGTAAATATCCGTTGCCCTAGCCGCAAGAGGACGCTATAACAATGATTTGGAAGCCAGCCACGTGACTGATCACTGAACACTCACGTGACACACTTCAGTTATGCATCGTCGACCACAACCAATGGTTGTCCACAATTTCTGCAACCACATAGGGTCGCAACATTGGGGTCAGTTTGTATATGATATCAGTTAATCCATGCAATTTAGGTAATAACAACTCTGAACTTATTACAAAACTGAGAAGTCACATGATAAAATCGGCCGATGTCACCCCAAGCTTTAGAATGCACTGCCTTTATTCTTAAAGTATTTTATCTTAAAACAATTGTTTGAAATTAATATTTAATATGACTTTGGTTATCTTTTACTAATTTAGACATTCTGTTTCCTCCTTTGGTATAGAAGTTTGTTTACGTAACAAGTCTTGGAAACTTAGCCACAGGAGACATAAGCGGTGCCTCCAGCTGATGTTTTTAGTCTGGATAATTAGTTAAAACAGACAGCAGAACAGGGTTTAGTTGCGACTTAAAATCAATTACTTTTACTAAATTGTTAAAATTAACAATGCATACTATGGATATTTAAATACTTATAACAAAATTGACGTTTTAATCTGTATGCAGTTGTAAATTAATTAAAGTCATTAATAATAATTATATATTTATTTTACTGCGCAAATACACTTTAAAAGCTTTTTGAAGAATTTAAAAGTCTTTTTCAAACTGCAAGCTAAAATACTAAAATATACAACACATACAGTAACCTCTTATTAAACAAATTGTTTCGCTATACAATTGCGAAATAAAAGTTGGAACTGCAAAGTTGTTAAATTAATAAAAGTCTTTGATATAACCATTATGCCTACACTTAACAGCGCCCATTTACATCGGTATTTCGCGTGTTTAAATCAAACACACACTAAAAGCATTATCAACCTTATTTGAAGAATGTAAAAGTCTTTTTCAAACTGCGAGCTAAAATACAAAAATATACATCATGTAGAATTGGAACTGCTAAGTTGATATTAATAAGAACACTTTATTAACATTGCATAGCCCCTTATAATTATGCAGTTCAAAGTACAAGCGGAGAACCATTCAAAAGCATCTGCACTCAAAGCTGTCTATTATTTTTTTTTTTTTTTTAAACGAATGTTTGTATCATGTCTCAGTGCATTTTTTTTGTAAATTTTCGATTACTTGTAATTATATCTCGGGGCAGGGATAATACAGCTTTCATGTTCATTGAAGCGAATGCTGAGAAAGGTTGGTATGCAAGCCATTTAGGTACAAAAGCATATTGATTGTAAAAACGACGCCAAATGTGTTTCACAGAAATTCAGTGTTTATACTATTGCAATCAAGGATAAAGAAATGTGGTGTAGGGCACCTAGGCGTCACTTGTGAGATACCAGTGGTTTATTTCAGATCTTTATGCAGTACATCTTCCTCCCAGTTTTCCTGTGCAGCCAGTGCAGCCTGCTCGTTTGGTGCGATCTTCTTTCTCTGGAAAAACCCGCACTGCGAACAAATATAACAATAACATGGAAACTGAGTATTATTAACATCTTAGGAAAAATCAATGGTCTGTGCGAGTAAACTCTGCTAAGGTCATTTGGAAATGGATTGGGGTTTGCAGACAAAAGAAACTAGAATTACGGGATGAAAAATGAGTAAAATGATCATACCTTCCACAATCCCAGTATGAGCAGGAGTAATATGAGAGCGCCACCTATCGCCGCTACGATGTAAACCCACAGAGGGATGATAGTGACTTGGGTGGGCGGAGGACCAGGCGTCTCTGGGGTCTGGCCAATCACTTGAGTCGTTGCCTTGACAACCAGAACATACCCAAATATGGAAGTAAGCTTTCACCAATTTCACATCTTGACATCGAGTTCGGTACGATAGAAATGTACATCGATTGATAAATGCTCTCGTTCAGATGCGAGCTTTAGGGAATGTGTGTTGAAGTGTGGCAATTTTAACAAATAATAATTTGAATAAAGCTCATAGGCATTGTCCAACTCGTACCAGGTTTACTTCGTTCATTAAAGTCCTAATTATTTTATTTGCTAGTAACATCATGGTGGCTTTACATGTTTTTAACTAGAAACTTGGCATTGTGAAGTTGAGTAGAGTATAGTCAGCATTTGAAGCGATTGTCATTTACCTGTGCAGTAGCTATTGGGAAGGTATCTGGTAGGAGCGACTCTCTGTATGGCATTGTCAACACGGTCGCGTTAGCGGTGGAGGATATGAAGACTGCAGCGTAATCTTCCTGTGAATGAGCCCGAAAAACAATAATAGGCTTGATATACCGCCAATGCAAATTCAGTTTTATTTCAATTTAAGTATATAAGACAGAATTGGCGAAACTGTTCAGCCGTGAGTATGCCGAGTTTTGCCGATCCGTCGAACCGAGCTGAAGACAGGCTGAAGGGGCTGAAACCAGACCGCAATCAAAAAAGCGATGTTAAGACAAAATCTTGAAGGAAAAAACACCAAATAAGTATATTTCTTCCTTTTACCTCTTTCAATGTTTTGTCGTACAGCCTGGATTTGATTCGTACGAGGGCGCTGTCTATATCCTCACCACGAACCCTGGGGGCACTCATGTTACACGTGATGAGCACGCAGTGAGGTGATTGGCTGCTGCATTCTATAGTAACTCCCGTTCCAACTTGAGGAATGGCTGACATGGAGCTGTCGTCAGCTTGACGCCGTTTGCGGAACTTCTTCTCTGAGATCAACAGACTAGAAGAGTTGGAACTTTCCTCATTAACATCCTCGCCCGCAAGCTTAAAATATGCAAAATAAGACCACAGAAATTATACACTTCTTGCATAAAGAAATCAGAATTTAGTATACAATTCCACCGATGATATGAATGTTTGATTGGCAACTCATTTCAATGTGAAGTCATACGTCTCCAGTAGTTGAGCCATATGCCACATACCTCTAGATTATCCGGGTTAACCCCGCCTTGCACGTGACAATCCTCCCCCGTTCCAAGCTTGGCGCTGATTGGATACAGCAAATAGTGTCCATCAGAATCAACCAATGGCCAGGCGATTTCAATCCTCGTCAGGCCAACCTCACTCGGACCCTGATTGCGGAGCTGCAGTAAGAAATAAACAAAGATTTCCTAATCTGCAGACATGTTTTACTTCGTGCCAAAAAAAATAATGAAAGTACGCTTTCGCACTGCATTCCTAAGGGCTTTTAACTTATTCAAGTTCTTAAAGCTTCGTAACATAACCAGTCAAAATCGTGCTCAATTTCCTGATAACTGTTTTTCTTATTGAAAACGTCAGTATTGGTGATTATGCTAAATCTTACTCGAATCCCAAGCAATAAAATGATCCTGTACTACCAGCTTCAACATGAAGGGGCCAATGTTCTTTTGATATTTTCTATTCAAACCTCTATCGCCTTGTATTAAGACTCTGTGGTCTCGACCTTCTATATATGACCTTCCTTTATGACCTTTGAACCTCACCATATATAAATGCGTGACCTCTGCCCCTGCTTCCTCCTCTGTTTTGGGGTCTGGTGGCGTGAAGCTGCGGTTGGAGCGCACATAAATAACCTGCTCTGGTGTGGAAACCCTGCAAAGTACAAGTCAGTCAGTTTATATAATATTCCCCTTTTGCAATATTTACTGAGGGCGCTTTATATTACAAACAAACAACCATGTGTTTTTAAAAGAAATCTTCGCCATATTCATCTTCTAGGAGTTTCAATGTGCATATATAAAATACACATCACGTGTAATGATGCCCATGGCAATCATACTGTATATAGAAAGGATATTCATTCATTCATTTATTCATAAAAAAAACATATAGGCCTATTTCCATATTGCTGAAATTTAGTTACTGTTCATACATAAGAGTTGATTCATGAAGTATATGGATAACATAATATAATTCAAAGTACGTCAAATGTGCAAAATTTGTCCGGGATAATTTATCAGTGTAAACACTTCTTTTCTTGAATATAATTCTGAAGTCGACAAGAGAAAGTTTGGAAATCACACAATTTCTTTTTGGACGTCACCTTAATGTTCATGAAAAATCCTAAATGTAAAGACGGATGGGATGGCTTTGTCTGCAGCACAGTTTCCTCAAGAAGATTAAAGATAAAAGAATCATGGACTTGGAGAAGATGAGCCTACCCGTATAGACCAATCAGTGCTGTAGCATACACATCCACCGTCACATTGGCATAGTTGTCACCCGTTATATTCATTGCTTCGAAGTTTAAACTGAAAACGAAGATTGTTTAGAGCAAAAATTAGTTAATCATGCAAAGTCTTTTGAATTATGGCTGATGCCCATTGCTGTACAGTTAATACCTCTAGGATAATAATCAGTATACATTATGATATTCTCAAAACATTTTTTTTTGGGGGGGGGGGGCAGGGGGAGGGGAGGGGGCATAACGGATTCGTATAAGCTCTGCAAATTAACGTATACCATAGTTCTTGAGTGTTTAAACACAAATCTTGAATCTTGTTCTTTTAAAATGCACTTGGTGCCTTATTAAGACTAGTTACTAGTAACATCCGTCGGTGGACTGATGCCATATAAGCAGTGCTTTCTTCACCTTAAACCTCTCAGCGGGTTTGCATCCCTCCGCAGTGCCTAGGAACTTTGGAATCCTTGGAATCCATCATAAGAATAGAATTTGTAAAAGTAACAAAGACAAAGTAGGGGCTTTGGGGCGTGAGTGTTGAGGGTTTTATATTGTTGTCATTATTATCACACTAGATAAAAAACAACAACAGTTGACCACTTTTTCATACCTGTCAACCTTCATGCTTATAGTCAGTTCATCTTTATCATCGGTCAGACGGTCGTTTGCGAAGGTAATACCAAAACTCACCTACAGCAAAGATGAAACATAAACGTTGCCTTAATTGAGAACTCGATTGGTGTTACAATTCTTGGATGCAGGTGGCGTTCTTTCAATCAAAGAAACATCAGAAATGAGAATTTGACGTTGATATTCTTTTTAGCTTTCCACTAATATCTCAAATGAAGTCAGACCAATGTTTAACTGGAGTAAACCAAAATTGACTGGTCAGTACACGAATAGTAGACCTACTATATTAACAGTACTGATTAAGATACATCGTCTCCCACTTTTTTGTTTAAACCATCCATAAACGACTGACGAATTCTATAATTGTTTGCTACTCACCGTGTGTTCTTCTGGTAGAGGATTTCCAATGTCGCAAGTCAAGATATCAGTGTCTTCGTCTGAGCTACACGTCACCGACAAATCCTATTAAAACATCAAAAATGGGTTTAATGTTCACTGTTTAAGCATGGTTTTCACAAAACAACCTGACAGGAGGATCCTAAAACTGGGCTCTAATACAAGCATGTGGCTAAATCAATGAAGACGGAAAATAATAGACGTAGTAAAACACAAACTTGTCTATAGGCATAGAAAAAAGTAAACATTGTGAGGGTAAACGTTTTCGACTGGGAATCAGCCAATTTGATTAGCTGTTCTTTATTTTCTCAGAAAATAATATGTTGGCCAAAACTTCTACTCTCAAGTAACACGTACTCCTTACAGCAATATTTTCTGCTATCAAGAAGTTCGACCTTACCGTCGAGGTTCTTTCTACCCGCACGAAGGTCATTCCCTCCGGGACGAATGCCTCAAATGTCGCTTCGTATGCATCCTCGCCATTGTTAGTCACTGTCACAAGCAGACCAAGCTCCCAGTCGTCTCCTAACGCAACTCGCTGGGTATCTCTGGGCCAGAAAAGCCAACAGAAGATACGTTTACAATTTAGGATTTGAGGCTTTGCATAGTGGAGTATCAGTATCGTTTCGGTTTGTTTGCGGCAACACCATGTGGTAATACCTACTTTAGTTCAGTATATAGTTTCAGTTCTTATAAGAACTTGTTCTGCTTAGTTCTAAAAGATCTTGTTTCACAATTATGAAGTCAACAACGTTACATGCAAACATCAGTGATGCCGGCAGCACAATCTTGAACCAATCACAAAATGGCGTAAAATTCATCAATAATATTGATGATATTATATTTATACCGCTCGAAATGGACAATTATTTCATAATCCGCTTACTTCTAAACTTCTGCAAAGGTTATCGGTGGACAAAAAAGAATTAGAAAAAGATTATTCAAAGTAAATGTAATACCTCTATATTAGAAATGTTTTTTCGCTAATTGTTAAAGAAATACTGAATCCTCGCGGCTTGACTTACGTCGTAGCGGTCAGCATCAGGTCTGGGGTACACAGATAATTCTTGCAAGTGTTTCTGATTAGAAGCTGTAACATAAGAAGCAAATGAATGCAGTGTAATGTCGTTTTATGCAATTCTCTTGAAGATGTCACATCAACCATTCAACAAGGCAGGAAAGTTGTGTTCCTTTCAAAAGTGATTTGGCTAATCAGTAAAAAAAAGATATTTGTTTTAATAAAAAAGGAATCGAGCAAGAGCCAAAAGGCAGAATTCTGTATCAATAAAGGTGGCCTAAATTTATCTGGTAAAGGTTGTTCATATTTACTGTTTAAAATAAGCTCAGATCATATGCTATGAAGACAAATATCACACTGTTGTATGGTAGCTAAATCTTCGAAGCAATACATCTTACCGATTGACGCAGGAAAGGTTCAGGGGTCGTGTTCAGAATGGGCGGTACAGGTGTGGAAGCCGAAGATGGTCCCTGGGCAGTAGTGGTTTCTTTAGGGGCGAGCTCGTAGCTAAGATGGACTGCGATGGGAAGGTTCTTCTCCAAAATCACGAGCTGAGGTTTTTTTTTTCAATAAAAAAACTGACTAAACGTTCGTAACATTTTACAGAAAATTTTAAGTAATCATTTCATAAATGATTGAAAAGTGGTATGATGTGGATTTTGAAGATGGATATTTCTTTTATGAACCTTAGCTGCCTGTCAATAAAACTTTGCGAATTGACCAATTAGATTACAGCTTTGGTCATGACCTCGATAGCTTGGCCGAACTCGCTAATAAACACCGTGTCACATGTACATGTACATGGCCCAAACAGAAACGATCCAGTTATTTTTTTAATTTCAAATGAAAACAAGGATTTGACTCCAAGCTTTCCACGAATCTAGAGACACACCTTCACATAGACCAGGTCTTTCTGACACATCTCTTCATCTTTAGTCAGCTGGATTCTTCTTGTCAACTCTGACTGATCCTGACTCGAGTCCAGCACAAATGCTGCACGGGACGTGGACGATAACGCTGCATCCAACTGCACACTATACTTCACATCTTGAAACAAAATATTCAAGATTAGAACCAACCAAAGAGAAAGTGGAATATTCTTTTAAATCAGTTATTACATAAATTGGCACTTATTTAGGGAAAAGTATATTTGAACAAAAATATTAGAATCAACCTGTAAGCGACGATGGAATAATATTTTAAAAATAAGTTTTTACCTAAATTTGCAATTATTGAAGGGATTTCGAAAGCAAACGCGATAGGAAAATTCTCACGATCAACCTTTAAACAATTTAACACTGCAAGTAAAATACAAGAATCAGGCTTTCAGAAATGGATTTTCTATTGTACCGATGGTAGTTGGGATGTCGGAGCCTTTTGCCGTGAGACACGTTGTGACGTTGAAGCTGGAATTGAAAAAAAAATTAACTGTATTTTCCCAAACATTTAGATTTTCAATCATTCCTAAAAAGAAAAAGAAAAAAAAAAAGAATGTTAACACAGGTGTAAATTTGAAGTCATGCTCCAATAAGTCATCGGGTTGGCGTAGCGGTACTTTCCTCGCCTATCCAGTTCGTTAGTGTGGGCCAATGTGGATTGGGTTTTCAGTCCCTATACCTAATTCCGTGGGTTTTCCTCCCACATCCAAATGTGATTTCTTCACAATGCCTTCTCTCTGGGCCCACTGGGAGACCAGTGGATTCCACTGAGTTAAAATAATAACTAAATATTAAGGACATTAAGTGTGCGCAATATTTCAACTTTTCACTTTATTGCTATGTAAAATGTAAAGTTATCAATATATAGTAAACAGTTTGCTATGCTCAGACCAATTCGAAAAAAAACCTATTGAGATCAAGTTTGCATGAAATATAACTGTGGCCAGTGACCTTACCTAGACACTTCCTGCCCAGATGGTAGCTGGTAGTCCCTCACATCAAGGTTGACAAACTCAGGTTCAAAGGTCAAGGACTTCTGTATCTTAACAACAGGTCTCGCCCTGCAAATTGATTAATAATGCATTAATGTTTCTCATCATAATTAGGTTAACATGTACCGGTATAAGCACGGGCGTCGCCAGGATTTTTTTCCGGGGGGGGGGGGGGGCAAAGCAAACTTTACCCCAAATTGTCTTAACTTTTTCAACATATTTTGGTTCACATCATGATGGTTCTCCACTCACCTTACAAGAACAGAAGTTGCCGACATGTACGCACCAACAAGCATATCTATGAAAAAAGAGACAAAAACTAAGAAAAACGCAGCAGACTCATTAAAATATTTGATATTTTAAAGAATTAAGTAATAAACAAAACAATTAGTTGTTTTTTTGTATCTTCTTACCGCTGTAATTGTTTCCGTCCATATCTAGTCCACCCGATAGAGCGGTTCCAAATGACACGATGTTCAAACCAAAATCTGCTGGTCGAAGCACCTGCAAACAAATGAAGATCAAATTTGATATAGGCCTAATTGCGGACCCCATAGAGTAGTATGGTGTAACTTTTATGGTGTGTAACTGGAAGAGTTTAATATTCTTATGTGGACCCACTGCCAGAGTATGGGGCTGTGACTATTATTACCCACCACCTGTATATGTTGACCATGGAAGTAGCAAAATTATACTTCTGAAAACTGAACTTTTAATCATATCTTTCCATGTATGGAAGTCACAAAGCTGTCCGATTATTCCAAAGGTATGCTATCGGTTAATGTTTGACATTGGTAATGTGGTCTACCTGAGATGCAGTCTGTTTAACGCCTCGCCTTCGCCCTAGATAAATGTACACAATACCGGAACCATCCTCGCCGGCAAATGGGGCGCCCACAGCAATATCTGGTCACCAAAAAACACACTTTAATATCAAACAAATTTTTCAAAACTATTTGGTAATTTTTGAAAAAAAATATAAGTTTTAGGAAACTCTGATAATGTTGATATTATGGGAACATGAAAAAAAAATTGGTGGAATCATAAGCTACAAAGGTATGCCCATTGTGCAGTTACATCTATCGATTTTGCCCCTCAAATAAACTCAAGGATATTCCAAATCGTACGATTAAAAGTTCAACATTCTTGTTTAAGTTTCTAAGTATTTTGCAAGTAAAGGTCTTTAATGGTAGACTTACCATTAAAGTCGTCTTTATTGACATCTCCAATGGCAGCCACAGCAAAGCCAAACTGTCCACCCGGGTATGTGCCCGTCAGCACGTCACTTTGCGTGAAACCTCCCTGAAAAAGTTTGAGAAGAAAAAACAATGAAGACTCAAATCATCGATCAAAAATAGCAGAAGAATAACCGGATCTGAAAGCCGAAGAGCGCACACGGACATCAAAACACGGGAAAAATTTAAGAAAATAACAACATTTCGATTTCTAAGGCCCAATACCCCATTAGCATCGCAGCTTTTTTTATCGATTTCAAAATAGGTATGAGCAATCCACCTAAAAAGTGCTTGCTTCTAATGACAGACACCAATTCAAACATTGCTTTTGAAAAGGTAAAACATCTCCATAAAAACGTAGTTGTAGTCTTTTACTCCTTATAGGTTTTGGGGCCTTCTGAGCTACAGTGCCTAGTTGTGCTTGTTTTCTTGCAGAAGATTCCAACATAATTGCCTGATACTCACATCAGAGAGCTGAAGATAGACGTACACTCGACCGACTTCCCACCTGTCGATCAAACTGTCTGGATCGACATACATTGGTGCCCCAACAATGATGTCGTCAAGACTGTCGAACCAAAATGAAATAGAATTCAAATGAGCAGAATTCAGTTCATTAAAAAAAATGAAATTTGAAAAAACATCGCATCACGTTACGTTAAGTCACTATACTGTAACGAAAACAAAAATAATTCATTTCATTATTACTTCATCATAAATATTTACTCGCATTGCAATTACGGGTAAAATGTGATTATACAAACAAGGATGCACAATAAAGGTGAACAGAAATAACTAAAAACAGCAAATAATCATGTTGTCGACGTACCCGTCAACATTCACATCTGTAATGGCCAAAGAATAACCAAAGAACGTTGCAGGTTGTTCTCGATCTCCATCAATGTTATATACTGAGTTAAAACTTTCATTCAAAATAGACACCTGCAAAAAGACACAAATTGGTAAAACAGGTTTGAGTCTAATTTTGGAAACTATATCTTCATATATAGTGCCTAAAACTAGGGGCTTCAGGTGAAAACGCTTTAAAATATAGAATTGAACTCCATTCACGAATAAAGGTAAGAGGCAGAGGCCGCTTAGTATTATTTCGAAAACCTTCACGAACTGTATTTAAACTCACATTTCACAATATTTTCCCTTTAATTGGAATTTGTGCAAACGGCCATAATACGTAATTTGTTTTTGTCTTTTTTGGTGTTTTTAATTTTCATATTTGTATATATATATTTTTTATTATTATTCTTATAATTTTTTGTTTGTTTGTTTGGTTTTTTTTTTGGGGGGGGGAGGGGAGTTCTCTGTCCAGCAATACGCATGCACGAGAAAGCAGCCAATTAAAAACCCTTGTCTCACCGTTCCGACAAAGGCGCTGGCGTGAGGTTCACTGACTGCATAGACGCCGCCATTGCCGAAGCGCCCTCTTTTGACCATAAAGCCCCGGTAGAAGTTATCAAAGCTGAGATGTCGTTCTTCGCTGTGCGTGGACGCCAAGGCATTGTTGAGGTCAACTGAGAAGAGTTGACCTTGAAAAAAAAAACGAAAAGAAATATTCAAAAAAAAGAAGAGAAAATATAAGTTTGTTCAGCAGATAAAACAACCGAAAAGAGCTCGGTAGGTCTCTCTTCGCCTTACGTGATGGCCGGGTTCGAATCCCGCCAAACCAACTTACGGTTCAGTCTACCTAATTCTGTGGGCTTCCCCCTCCCCACCTCAAACTCATATTGTTTTTCCTCCTCAAAGTATCTTAATCCAATATCCTAACCACATTGCATGTGTACTTTTAAAGAACTCTGGCACTAAAGAATAAATAAATACAATAAATAGAAAGGAAAAACATTTGAAAAACTATAGTGATGTGAGTAAACAAAATGTTTGAATCATGGTGCCTTCAAACATAATCATGAGAATCCCAAACAGCCATATCGTCTGGACTGTATTCCAAGATTTCAGCCGTTAATTATATGAGGAATGAATGTCCATACCTTGCCAGTAGAAACTTCCTGGTGCACCTAGCAGCAACCTTGCATCCTAGACAAAACGAACGGAAGGAAACAATTGAGACGAAACAAGAAAGTTAGTGTTTTTATGATCGCTTTGGGGGTATAAAGATAAAAGACAAAAAAAAAAACCCAAACCCAGCAGAAGAGGTTTTGTTTTTCCAAAAAAAAGGCTTTTGAAAACATTTCTAAATTTCATTTTCGCTTTATTGTCTTTCCGTTGTGTTTATTTGTCGAAACTGACATTGGGCAGCCAGGAGAGGGCGGGATTTTAAAAGGTAACAAAATGGCGTTTAGTCGTCTTCAAGAACAAACACTTATTTGAAGATAACAATATAAATGCTCACAGCCAAACATTATCAGCATCCAGACTCCATCTTGTCTTAAACAAAGTGTTTGATACCGGCCAAGCACATATTTATTCCCATTGATAAATACCTTTTCAGTAAAATAAAATTTAAAAAAATCCAAATTTTTCGGTCCAAAAGTCAATTTTTTTTAAATTTTCAACGATTTTGTTCAACAATTTTACTTTGTTTTTCGATACACCGCTCTGGCTATGGTCCTCTCGCGAGTAGTCGTAAACAACTCCTTACATGGAGATTGGCGCGCGCGTTGCGCGTACTGTGTGATGTGGCGCAGAACGAAGTCAGTAGGCCTATAGTGTGAATTTAGGACTATGAAATACTGACTCACCGGTATAGTATTGCGCATGCATGCCTACGTGAGGATTGTGAACGTTCAACTAATAAAACGGTACAAACCTGTGTAACGGATGCACTGAATCCAGCCTGGCAGTAAGATTCGAATTTTATGCCGAGCCGGTCTGGTTCTGATGACGTCATCGAAGGGAGAACAAATGGAAGAAATGGACAGATAAGATTATTTACACAAAAATCCACATTAATGTAACTTAGCACTATCTGTATTGCATGAAAGGTCCCCATTTTCTCACAGCTAATTCAGTCCAGTCACCCCAGTGGCGCATTTCACACATAACACACCGATCTATTAATATTACTGAGCCCCGCCTCTTTGATGTTGTTGCACGGTGCGCAGTTGTATAACTATTGTGTTAATTAAGCAGGTTAATTAAGACCGGTCGAAATGTCACGTGATACACGAACAACCACGTCCGGTTCTCTGTTTCTAAACGTCCCTAAAGTAAAGATGTTTCTCGGCCTAGTATCCGTGAAATAGACCCGGATCTGAGACAGTACCTGCGCCTGGTTTTTCGCATGGGGCGACCTCTTTGATGTCAGAGTAGTTACCGCTAGCAATGTAGCAGGTACCTGTGACATAGCGCTTGGTGTTAGTGGCGTTGTATTCCTCAATTGTCCATATTCTGCGTGGCGCACATGCCTGTAATACCAACAAAATAAAGAAAATTAATTATATATCAAAAAAAATATGTAAAAAACATGATACGCGTCCTGACCAGTTCTTAGAATTAACATTTTAATTTTTTTTCGGTATTGAAACCAAGGATTCCTCAAAATTTCCCATGGCGCTGTAGCTCGCAAGCCTGAAGAAACCCGTATAGAGGAAGACAATCAAGAATCGCTCTGTTTTTGATCAAACGGATGGGAGGGAAACCCTATGGATGAATAGGGAGACACTGATCCATGGCCTTAGAGGATTGGAACCCGGGTGGTACAGGTGGAAGGCGAGGGGGAAATATCACTGTGCCAGCTGGATTCCCCGCTACCAATCAAATAAACTCGATACTCCATTTCCTTATTTTTGGAAAAATTAATATCTGAAAAAAAAAAGAACAGAAAAGATGGGTGTTGCCTTACCACGATCGGGCCATCTGGTCCGGCGCTCTGCAATGTAGCACCAAAGAACTGGTTGGATTTACTGCCGATCTGATCACCATCGTCATTGTATCGTTGCCCTGTGGTACATACCAAAATTTTGACAGGAGGTCTAGAGGCAATTAATTGAGCACTTCAGTTGTCTAACGTTAATCTCCCGGACTGATTGGGCAGCACTCAGCACCAGAACCAACAAGAACAATGATTGACATTTAAATAAAATGTTATATTATAGTATTGATTAGGTTATTGGCTAACAATTCCCCATAATGCTGTACCGAATACTCTCGCATACTTTGTAATTTATTCTGCAAAGTTGCGAATCGACAATAAACTGATTGCATAGAGCGTTCCCACTGAGAACGTTTATTAAAATTCATTGGCAAAGGAAATACATACTATACGAAACGTCTGCGCAGAGGAATATAGGCCTATAGTTGTAGTTGAGGGCGCCCTGTACAAAGGGCATTATTACCAACCGGTTGAATCAAAGTCGATTTGTTGGCAGTCCTCTGCAGTGACGGGACAACGAAACACAGCGCCCCCTCTATCCACGCCAGGCTGAGCGGTCTGTGCACGAGGAGCTCCCACTAACAACCTTCAGACAAAGCAAAGGACTGGGTCAAGTTTAAGGTCACCCATGTTTTATCTCAGAATAAGCACAATTATTGTGTCAACCTCAGAATAAAATGCTGTGGCTGTTTTGACGCCACGTAGGCTAGGCTTACAACACTACTAATAATTGTTCCAATTAGTGATGTGTGTTTGGAAATAATACGATTAGGAAGTTATAAGCTTTCAGTAGGCCTACATGGCAAAGATATATTAAAATCTTAAGTATACATAAATCGACAGAATCCAAAAACATATACCATTTCAAGGATTAAAGGCTTTACCGGGGCAGTATTACGTAGAGCCACCCATTTTAAATCTATATGTAGATAATGATGCACTATTTATATTGGCTAAAAATGCAGCTGACAGATTCGGAACTTTTCCTGGTGAAAACATGTCAAGGAAGCTACAACGTAATAAAAGCAATTGCACAGAAAACTATTTTACCCGTGATAGTCGAGCAGGAAATGACTGTTTTTTTAAATTTAGTTTTGCTTTCTTTTTGCCAAATGCATATCAAGCCATAATCATGCACAACTGAAACGGTACATACTGTATGAAAAAAAAATGATAATAATTTGTTTCTCCTTTAAAATTATCTTATTTAATGAACGGGGAACATAGTATACAACCTGAAAATAAACAACAGACAAACAAATTATTATCTAAAGCAATATTCATTTTTTTAAACGGGCAAACAGTAACGGATGTATCCTGATGATAGGCATTTCCCGTTGAAATTATTTATAATAACAGGAAGTATGAAGATCTTATTGCAACCACTGCAGCAGTGGGCCAATCACTCCCACGGTCCAGATATGCCTATCTCATGAATAGTAAAACCAGTCCAACCCTAAATTTACTATAGAAAAGAATACAATATGCCACTTTTTAAAGTGAACATGATTTTATTCCAATGTAAATATTTTCATGTCCATTCTAAATACTGATAACCATTTTCTTTTGCTTAACAAACTTCAGCACTTTATTATAAATATTTATTTTTTAAATTCAAGTTCCCATGAAGAGCAGATCTCAACTCCATTTCCTTATAGAAAAAAAAACACTCTGCATAATACTCAAAGTAACAAAGACTTAACTAACATACTATTTTAAATACATGCAATGTACATAGCATTTGCTCTGTAGTTCAAAATAACACTCCAACAAGAGAAAAAATGAATCAGGTTCATGCCACCATTTGACGTATACATGTACTGTCAAAATTCAGACCATTGAAACAAACAGGCCTATATAATTCCTCACAAAAGCTTACGTCACATTTAGACCTAAAATATCATCATTGAAATTCAGAAAAGTCACTATAGACCTAACTTTTATTAGCATATGCAACAAGTGTAGGCCTTTGGTCAAGACTTAAAATTTAAGGAGAAATTTCTGTGAACTTACACGTTCGAGTCATCCTCTCGATGCAGAGCCACCGCATAACCGAACAGGCTATCCGCCGTGCCGTACCGTATGATAGGGCTTCTGGTATCCAAATTAAAGGCACTGGTCTCACGTCCAATAATAACTACCACCAAAGACAAAACAACCCAGAGGTCTGGGAGTTTTAGACGGCACATTGTGTGATGAATCGTGGAGGTAGAATTAGGCAGCAACTGGTAGAAATAAGCGCCGTGATGCCACTTCTCTGTCCAATTACTAGTTTGTATTGGTGCGTGTTTTTTTCTTCCACTTCGGTATCAATGACAGAGTTATGATGAAAACAACATAAGGCAAACATATTAAATACACACGGGAGAGCGCTTGTAGTGTCGCTTGTCAGTAAGCTTCATCTATCATGACCCGATGAGGAAACAACCTTTTGTCCTTGGCACGTTCTTCTCTGTGCTGCAATTGTATTCAAACGAATACGCATGCGTCTCTAAGCCCACAACCCATTTTTGGAACTCTTGACGATGACCGCGCATGACCACGCATGCGCATATAATGTATAGGTAAACTCAGCACTGGTTAATAACATCAGGAACTCGGGAGGATCTGAGAGGAAATCGAATTGTGGCACATGCCCCGAGCTTGAAATTTGAGTGACAACCATGAAAGGAAATACATGTAACTGCAAAGTACAGTGCAAGCCCCCGCTACGCAGCGGTGTTTATGCGGATGGGCCTTGGTAATCTAGGCCGGAAACGAGGTGGATTTCGGGACAGTTGGGTTTATGTCGTCACTTCCGGAAGGATGGTAACACTCACTAACAGTGCGGTGTTCGAACCGCCTACGGCTTATCCAATAACAGACAAACTAAACCGCCTTTTTGTCTGGATTGTTTTGTATGGAGTTTGTAAATATATTATCGACACCTAGAGAGTATTTCAACCCATAGGCCTATCTAGATGTATACGACTGAATTAGGTTTAATCGAAGTCAAATCAACCACATTCGATACTCAAACTAACAAATTTTTTTTCTTGAAAGCATATAGGTTCAAAACTCCATCCAAAATACAACAGTCGTTCTTTTAATGAAACGATAATCTCTATTTTCTTTATTAGATACAATCAGGTTCAAAACAGCAGTCATTCAATCAAGCTAACATCTTAGAAGACAAAAATCACAGGGGATCTTCATGATGTCAAACAGCACGAGAGCAAACAGATGAGGAAAGTTAAGATTGTGCCCTTTCGCAGTGTTGGACATAACTGTGATTGTGAAAGTCAACTCAACAGGAAAAAACAAAGGCTCACATAACAACATTTTTTTTGAACGCAAAATAAAAACCTTGAAATGCACACAAATAAAATTGCAATGAACAAACTCAGCTGTCAATGGTATGAGCTGACAAAATAAATGAACGCATGTCATAAAAGACACGATTCTGACTTTGAATACCTTGTGTGAACAGAAAGCTTAACAAAAACACCAAAAGTGCGGTAAAATAAATATTCAATCCAAGACAATGTAAAATATACCAATGTGCTTAACAGGTGTATAAAAATATCTCAAACAAATTAAACCATTTGTTAATAAAAAGAAAAATACTGACCCAAAACACAGGTGCATATATTTTTAACAAAAAAAGCAAAACAGGAATACTGATACATTATGTATAGGAAAATAGAAAACATAAATAAATTAATTACTGACAGATATATACGAATGTGGAGGACAGCACGACTAACAATCCAATAGAAAACTAACTTAATTCCACTTTGTTGTGCATCTTTCATTACTTCAACCTTTTTTCAGTGATCGATCTTCCTTTTGTCCAGTGTCAGAACGACACTATTTCAGTTTGGTTAATGTCATTCCAGTCTTTTGACCAAACTATTTCCCCATAGGTTTTCTTTTATTTCTATTTCCTTATATCACCCTGCCTTTTTGGTGAAACCCTTTTTGACCAATTCTTTACAACCGAGAACATATACTACAACTAAAATTTATAACCAAAGTAAGTGACCAATAATGGTCAATACCAAAAAATAAACTGGTACATGTAGTGGTATGCAGTTTTACAATATCTGTAAAACTCACCAATCTTGACCCTTGGTTAGGTCATCAGGACAGAAACGCGCGAACCGTTGTCCTACTCCATTCTTAACTGACCGTGAAGCGTTATATGTTAGCTAATTACGCACGTAGCTAGGTCAAACCATGTAGAATCTTGCGTTACTCGCGTTACATTATTAGTGAGCTTTAATAAATTGCTCAAGATTCCCATGTATGATATTACAAAAATAGATAGCAAACTAAACAAACATAGCAGATACACACATAGAAAAGCAAGCTTGGCAAGAGAAACAAACAATGCATTGTTAGTTAGACCCTGTCTACATAATATAAATGCTCTACAATGGTAAAATGCAACAAAAGTAAAACTATAACCAACAAAAATATATAAAGCACATAGTGTCAAACACCTACATATATATACTCATTTATAGCTAAGCTACTTATCTACTAGATAAATACCGATATACTTGTCAAAATACTTGTCAAAATACTTTCACTGTATTATTCCTGTGCTGAAAACAATTATCGCAGGGAATTTACAATTGGATACGGAAGCTAGGCCTGCTGAATTATCTTCTGTGTAATATCAATGATTTCAACTTTCCAGCTTGAATTTGCGGAAGACAGGCAGAGAAAAGGCATTTTTTATCTTTGAAGATTAATCAACAAATATTATTTCTTTTCCAGATCTCCTCCACATGATAGAAATGCACAGCCCTTCAATTCCCTTCCTGGAAAATTTAACCTCAAAAATACATACAATGTAGTTCCATTTTCCCCCCGTTTTTTTATGTGTACATTTTTCAAATATCAATTTCAATGATTTATTGTATTGTGAGCAGGGGATTCGAACCCAGGTCGTCAAGATAGAAGGCAAGGCAAGTATTAATGTTTGAACATGCATAGGAAGTTTTCAGTGATATTTTTCAGTTTTGTATTTTGTGTCAGGCATGCCCTAATATCAGACCATGCTTTTATCTCACACCATGAGTTACTGTGTCCCATGGATATTTGATATTTTGCTTTTGATGGATACAAATATTTCTGAAATGAAATGAGAAGAAAACATTGCTAAACAATAACAGGTGGTTGTTCGAAAGAGAGACCTACTTTATCAGTTGCCATGATTGAACCTGTTGTCATTGATCCTGGCATCCAGCTCAGATGACTTTCAAGTTTTTACGGACGTCGATGAAGGCTTGGATGCATCTCTCAATCTCCTCTTCAGAATGAGCGGCAGAGATCTGCACTCGGATTCTTGCTTTACCTGGAGTTGCAAAAATTATCAGACTTGATACAGATTCCGACGCTATTTCTGAATGGTCCCATCAGCAGATTCTGATCCAAATGCCCCCACACAATATATTTGGCTTTAAAAAATGTGGTTCTGAGAATAAAATGCAAAACTTGTTTTTGTTTTGGAGGGGTCGTTTGGACCTCATTCCATAATAGGGCCAAACTTTTTTCCAGTGGCTTTTCTTGCTTCTTTATTATTGAAGGTTCCGTGTGAACATGGTTCACAAATACTCATTCAACACAGACAAAGAAAGAGCATATACTGGACACAGTTAAATGGTCGTGTTTCAGAGCAAGCGATCATTTCCAACTCACCAATTGGGACAACAGGGAAGCTGAAACCAATGACGTAGATGCCTCGATTCAACATCTCCTCAGCAAAGCGACCAGCTAGACTAGCCTCACCAAGCATGATGGGACATATTGGATGATCTGTACCCTATAAATGCAATCACACAATCGGTGCTTTACAAATACATGTACACAATCACAAGTAAGGCATGACTTTGTTGGAAACACGGATTTGACTGTGCATGCACAGCAGTTGGCGCCATTTGACAACCAGTGCCCAGCGGACAAAACGCAACGTGAACTGGTTCATACATGTCGCCTTGGTCGCTTGAGGTGTTTGGTGGTGGTGTCTGATGATCATGGCCGCTAACACAGTCTGCAGCTGCATGCTATGAACTCACATGTACTTACTGTACATGTAGGCTAGGCTACAATATGCAAATCCGCTGATGCTGAATGAATGCCTTAGAACAACCAGAGCGATGGCTCTGCTAACTGGTTAATGTATGGCACTTAGTACATACGACAACTTATATTCTGAATATGCACAAATATATAGCGCAAGAATCAGGTGTAATCGGCAATGCATTTGAATGTCCCTCCCAGTGGTCTCCCCTAACTCTCCCTTTGTAACCGTTGAGGGGGTGCTTGTGCAAGGAGTCTGTAGCCAGTCATTTGACTTCAAGGTGGATTACCTATGATTAGATACTGTGTACTCACCCACAGTGAGAATCCAGCCTGTGTCATTTTCTCCCTGAATAATTTGGTGTTACTGGCAAGCTTTAATGTCAAAGATGGATCATCTGAGATCATGTCCAGGACCTGAGATGCAAACAGTTTCAGAATATTTGAATATGAGTATTACAATATTAAAATATTAACATGCTAGAATACTACTGGAAATCTGGATTACAGTATTACTGAAATGATGAGAATATTAGACATCCCTTACTATCATAATGGGTTTCAGAATTTAAAAAAAAAATGTCGGCAGGTACTAGCTCTAACTACTACATGGTCATACAAAAATTGAACAGAACAAATTAAGAAAATGTCCAGCTTGCCGATATCATCGCAAAGCACCAAGAAATGTGTTGCTTCCATCTGATGCAAGAATGTAATCTCTTTACCTTGGATGCGGTGGCAACAACAGGAGGAGGGAGAGTGTTGGAGAAAAGATATGGGCGAGACTTCTGTCTGAGCATGTCAATCAGAGACTTGGGTCCAGCGGTGTAGCCACCTGTCCAAATGGAACGGTTTCTTAGAGTTAGAGTTGTACATAAACAAGCATTCTCTTATGTGGTTGGGTTTACATGGGGATTGTACTTTACACATTCAACAATGTATTTCTTGATTGTGAGAATGGATGCTGCAAATCTAGAGTCTTCACGTCACCACATGTATATCAGCTTGGTATTGGTTGGTTGGGTGCTGGGCATGAAGTCACACATGAGGGAGGGGGGGGGGGAGAGGGGGGGGGGAGAGCTCTTGTCAGTCTTACCTGAGGCACCGCCTAATGCTTTGCCCAGGGTGGAATTAATGATGTCACATGACCCATCAATGCCCAGATGTTCCTCTGTACCCCTGCCGGTCTTTCCCAGAAACCCTGTGGCATGACACTCATCAATAAACAGGAGAGCTTCATACGCGTTGGCTAACTCCACAATCTCCCTGGAAGATGAGATCAAAATACTTGAACGGATCTTCATAATTGTGCAATATGTCGCACAAGTCTTGGATCTTTCAATAGTGCCGCAAGGCCATGTCCTGATTATTTGGGTATGGTCGGCAGTAGCACACATATTTATAGGAAGAGGATTGACTGCATCTATAGCTCATGTGCAATCACCAGGTGTAGCCTAAAAGTTCGGATGTGGCTTAACTGTCATTCACAACAAGAGAGGCAGACTAACAAAGTCTTCTTTATTACCCGAGTGGTGTGATATCTCCATCCATGCTAAAGACGCCATCCGTGACGATCATGCGCATGCGACAGTGCTGCGTTTTCTTTAGAATGGACTCCAGATCTGTGCCAGAAATGTAGACAATCATTTAAGTTGGTGTGCCTACTTGCTTATGGTTTTGGCAAAATGTAAGAAAATGTGATGAGTCAGAAGAATGCTTCTGTTTACATTTGTCACTTCTCTGCACTATTCTCCTGAAAAATAGATCCATTGCGTAGCAGCTATCTTTGGGGTGTGTGTTTTTGCTCCAGAAGGGTACACATTCTCGATTATTGAATGAAAATAGCAACAACAAAAAATCTTAAATATGACTTCTACATGCAAGAGGTCTTTTGGCCTCAATATCACAAACCCTAAACCTACCCTCCATATTCATGTGTTTGTATCGATAGCGTTCAGCTTTGCAGAGTCGGATGCCGTCGATGATAGATGCATGGTTGAGCTCATCTGAGATGACGGCATCGTCTGGCGTCAGGAGGGCCTCAAAGATGCCAGCGTTGGCATCGAAGCAACTGGCATACAGGATGGCATCTTCTCTTTGATGGAAGCTCGCAATCTTCTCCTCCAGATTCTTATGAATGTTCTGTGGATTTTGTAAAGAAATTGTCTCAGTCCAACACAACAACTGTGTTGCTTCAAAAAGTCAGACTACTGTAATAGAGTCTTTGTATTACTTCCTATTAATATATTATCAGGATTTTTTGTTCTATTCCATAGTCAGAATTTGTGGACCTTCAAATTACCACTTCAATTTACTTGCGGTAAATACCGAAAATGAAAAGTGTACGAGGATAATCAGATCCAACAGTTTGGGTGTTGAGCTACCATACTTGGAATTTGCAAGAGTGAGGAAGGTTCCTAGTAAATCACTAAGGAGTTAGGGTTAATGAGATCTTTGCCTCCTTACCTGGGTGCCGCAGATGAATCTTGTTGAGCTGAGACCAGCACCGTAATCATCCAGTGCTGCCTTAGCAGCCTCCACGACCTCAGGGTGACTCTGCAGATGAGAAAAAGATAGAAGACCTTCATTCTAACTGCACGGCAATTTATTGGGCCAAAAACCTCTCTAAATTGCTGCTTATTTTTGTTTGATTTTATTTCAATGGGCAACTCGAAAGAGCGACTGCAGATAGCAAGATGAGTAAGCACATAGGCAAACCCCATTATTTGAATGTCAGTTTGTTTATCTTACCGAGAGGCCAAGATAGTTGTTAGCGCAGAAATTCAGAATGTCTCGTGAGCTGCCCGCTACTCTGATGGATGCAGCTTGTCGCGTTGTGATGACTCGCTCGGGCTTATATGTTCCTTACATAAGCAAAAGGATTAGAACAGAGAACCAATGTTAGGGAATGAAATATGTAGTACTCGTAAAGGTTAAAATAACTTTGGAAATGTTGGCCAAGTGAAGTACTTGCGCTTTGATGCTGTTGCTTTATGCCCTCTATAAGTCAGGTTTGTTATTATTATTACTATTTCTGCCTAGAGTTTTTTAATACTACCATTGCAAGCGGATCATTTTAACATAATTTCCTCTCTGGCTTCAAAGCTACCAAAGAGTTGTCTGATGAGTCTTGACAGTTCCTGGCTAACCTCTTAATTTCTCCTAGTAAAGTGTTATGGTTAGCAAAGATGCTTTGGTTAGCAGAGGTACAACACTGCCCACGCTCAGCAGGGCATGCATTTCATTAAGCAAAGAGAACCGAATTTGCTCAACTGACCTGCTTCATGGATAGAGTTCATGACCTCATTCATGGCGTTGTTCATGACAGCTACAGCTGCTGTGCTGTAGCTAGAGCGCCCCCTGTTGGCCACATGATGACGGCATACTTGAAGCAGAAAAGCTCGAGCCATTCTACCATTAACATTGGATAAATGGAGAACATTCAATTTGTGAAATGAATGAAATAGGGTCTGGACTAACTATTTGATTGTGCATGTCGTTTTGATTGCAATAGTCGGAACAGGTTGGACCACGTGAAGGTTGCAATCTCCTGCCCAACCCTTTATGCAAGAACAGCCCATCAGCTGCATAAGTAAGTGGGGGGGATGACAGAGAGCCCTGCTTGTAACTGTGGATTGATGTTTTTCCCTGGCGGCATGGAAGCCATCCACACCATAACCGATGATGCCGTGGCCTGGATGTCTACCCTTGGCCTACAACACGAAAGAAGAAGGTCTAGACTAACAAGCACCTTGCTCAGACCACAGATCATTACTCTGATTGTTTTTCTCCCAACAAAATATGCAACTATTTAGTCATCTAATCAGAAAGATTCCCATATGTGGCCATCACTTGTCACCCTACTGCTGTACACAAACGCCATCAGACTGTTCTGGAATTTTTAAAGTGTTTTTCATGTTGAAATTTTGATACGCAAACCTGTGCAAATGAATCTGGAAATTTCATGAAAAATAGACATCTGAAAAAGGCAGCACTTTCTGATTAGACTAAAAGTAAAAGAGGGTGCGTTCTAAAGCAAAAAAAAAAAACCTACAAACTAAGACTAAATATGAAAATCGAAATTTGACAAAGTCATGAAAGTTCGACACGTTTTTGTACATGTTGTACATGTGGAAGTGTGGCCTATGTTTACAGAGGTAGTTCAGTAAATGGCCACATATATGGGGCTACAGTGAGGGTTGCCACAGTGAGCACTAGCACTGAGTCCAGTGAATGCCTTTCCCAGGTTCACTGCTTCATGAAGTTCATGCTTTCGCACGTTGCACATTTATTTAAGGCAGTAAGTCTAACTTTTCTATGCATGACAAAGGCCCAAATGAAATATCTAGAAAGCCCTGTTAGTGTTACCACTGTTCTTGAATCATTCATAAAAGTTGTGTTAAACATGGAAAAATACTTTAGAAGTGCAGGGTTTACAATAAAGGAAAATAAAGTGGTTTACCTGAATTCGTCTGCTGCGTTATTATTTAACAGAAAAACTTCGGAATTATATGTCTCGTCTCGTTTCTCCTTAAAAGCAGACTGTTGCCAACTTGCCACTTGAGGGCGCTATCAAAAGTTTTTTCCCTGTCCTGTATTAAAATTCCCATAATTGCTGTATGATGAATAGCCGTACTTCAATTTGTTTTTTAAAAACTCAAAACTCTTACAGGTATTTAGGCTACACAGAAGAATGATGATCCACATGTCATCTTTATGCCCCTGTACTGTGTAGTGTGAATGTAAATGGGCCTATATATTCGTAGGCCTAATACTTGTAGGACTGTGGATAAGTATAGCCATATTGATTACAAGGAATATGCAATACATTTTGAGATACATACAAGTATGCACGACTTGCACATTGGCGTATGTTTTCAACACCGGTACCCCACCCCACCCACATGACCATTTAAATATCTGAATAACGCTGCAGAATAATATCAATTATATGTTCTTAAGTCAACGGTAGACTTTGTGTATACCCGGAACTTTTGAGTCAGTTGGATTATCGGGGACCTTTGTTTCGTTATTTATTTATTTATTTATTTATTTATTTTATTTTGGATGTATTTAGATATTTATTTGGTCGGGGGATTTACTTTGTGTGATTTTGAGCCCTCTTTTTAGTTACCGAGTGAAATGAAGTTTTAATTATACATCTATCTTCAGAGAAGACTGACAATAAATCAGATCTCACTATAACTACTGCAATGTTTATTGAAAAGCATCTACAATTACTGACATTTTTTTTTACTTACTTTAGAAAATAGTACTTCTAGGGTTTCAGTACTGGTTGTGGTGAAAGGCTTTGTACATATGCTCATTCAGTACTGGACTCTGTTCCAAAGATACTTTTATCATAGTGGGAAACTTCAGCTTTTAATTGCTTCACAATTTTTAACTGCTTTCCGCACTCATAAAGTACAGTGTAGTTGGACACTGTCCGAAGGGTTTGCTTCTAATAATTAAATGGTGGTTAAAATATTTTTCATTTCATTATTCGTACACGAATAACAGCAATTATATGGATGGTGGGTATATAAAGTCATTCAGATCTGAATCATTTATAATGCTTAAAGTTAAACAAAAGTTGCTACCATAAAAAAACCAATAATCCGAATATTTCAATATACGATAATCTACACTCTAAACAATGTGTTTCGCAATTAAACACAATCTTGCTAACTATCACTTTGTAAACAAACTTAAAAGCTAAGTAATATGTGTCCGATTTCTTACGTGTTCACTCGCTAAACAATGCGTCAATATTCTAAGCATGTTAAATAATTAAACATGCTTACAAAGTGATAGCAAGAAAGTGTTTAGAAAAGTGTTTGATTGCTAAACACAGTTGTTGCAGTATATCTTTATGGTACAATCTAACTAAAGTTAAGCTATCCTACATATGGATATTACAAAGGTTATGCAGGTGTTAATAATGATTCAAACCTAAATGTACAATTTTGTTTTTAAAGAGAGAAAGAAAAAGGTAATTATACATCTCGGGATTAGTGAACACTCCTTGAATTGTTTTGAAAATCATATAGAATGTCATCAAACTCATGTAGGTTTCACCATGTTTTACGCACCTAGAAACAAATAATGTCCTGATCTCTCTCATCTTTTCATCACAGATACTTAGAGTCAGCAAGCACAAAATGTGAGAAACCGGCCAAGACTCAGAATCGTCATGAAACTCATTGCCTTCAAAATTGCCCCATCATTAACTTGTTTTCATTTTGTAATTGCGTTCAAATAATCCTTGCATTTAAAACGTGAGCAAGTATGGGATTTTAATTAAAATCAGGTAATCTATGATGTTTTAGAGGGAAAACGAATCAAACCTATAAACGTACAAACTGCATAGAGTAACTTTGAAAGGCAATTTTTGTCTTGGCAAATAATTACTTTAAAAAAAATGGAAAGCATGTTTTAATTAACCACACCAATCTCATCTGTTCATTTTTATTGAAAACATTTATCCATAAGGTACTTGTCATTTCCTTCAAATTGATCTGCCATTAAGAATAGGTTCATTTAACTGCCATATGTAATATTTTAATGATTTTGCAGTTGTTCATCATCTCCTTGGTCATGATCCTCAGGCAGAGAATTGGCCTCGTGCATTAGCTTTTCCATTTCCAATGGATCCTCTTGGCTGTGAGCTGCACGCAAGAAGTTTTCTGAAATGGAAAAAAAGTCAATAAATGCCTCCGATGAATTACCAGGGGACTTCAACCACTGTAGGTCAGACATTCCTCAGTCTGTTTCACAGTCTCTTGTTTTTTCTTGTGCATACATTTTACCAACTTGTGTTTTTTCCTAGTTTGCTGACATTTCCCCCTGTATTATGTTTTAAAGGCTAGAAAAAGATGTTTTTATTATTATAGTGTATTGTGTGTTTATACAATAGAAACGAACGTCCTCTTCAAAACTACTTACCTCTCATGTAGGCGTATAATACCCTCTCTGTCTGAGATAGGACACTCCCTTGACCTGAAGACTGTTGCCGAATCATTAGCCTGTAGTCTTCTGGTATCTCTTGGCTGGTTGGTACCTCTGGCTGGGTTTGGGAGCTGGTGTCACTGAGAGCTGAAGCATCCTCACCTCTAAGGGGCTCCGGTTGGGATGAGGATGCATCATCACGAGTGGGGAGATTTGGCTTGTCAGGAGGAACCTCTTTGTAGGTGTTGGGATGCTCTTCAGATTCCCCAAACACGGGCGTGCCAGACAGGTAGCGTGGAGGTGACCGGGACCCGGCCGTAGGGTAAGATTCTTGCGGCCGTTGGTACATTTCAGAATCTTTGTAGTCGCCAAATCTGGTATGGACCGTGGGTGAAGGGCTTCGGTGTCCATCTTGGTTGACAACCCCTAGAAGGGATGCTGTGAAGCGGCAGGCATTTTTGGCCACCGGGGGAGCGTGATTTGGCTGTTTTTTTGGCTTGCGGCCTCGAGGGCCAGAGAAGGATCCACCATCCCTACGACCATGGGACTTGACAGGTGATGCAGTGGTTGCTGGCTGGTCCCCTGCAACATGGTTGTCATCATCACCCCAAAGGTAGTATCCCGTAACACGTTGATCATCTCTCAGGTAATCCTTCACTTTGTTCTTGTTGTGAACATTCACTGGGATATTTAGAGCGCCTTCTTTCTTGGACTCATCTTCATCCTCCTGCTCTTTGTCTGCTGCTCCAGCTGCATCCGGGGGTGGCGACCTGTTCCCGCGTCGGTCGTCATCTGGTGGCTCTTCCCCACCTGAAAATGAAGACGATTGCACAATCAATTAAAGCTCCAAAACGTAAACAAAATACAACTGTATCTTGAACTTAATAGTGCGGCAGATGCATCAACAAGAAAATGTAGAAGCACAAATCATTGACCATGGGCCTGAAATGTTATACCTTGCTTTGAAATTAAAATTACTTAACAGTAACTATCTGCCCTTGCTCTTTCTTCGTTGAGTGGCAAAGTTTATCCGAGCGTTGTCTTTTGCTCTATACTCAAAAGAAAATATTTGTAAGTTGAATATTTTTGATATCTGCTGATTATTGTCCACAAACCTGTTCCACCAGATGCCCCAGTGCCTCCTGCATTCCGACTTCTAGGGCAGGAGCTAGTCACTCGAGCAGAGGTGGATGACTATTGATTGTAAGAAGACACATTGACACGTCACTTGTACATCGTTTTTCCGGTAACACTTTTCACCTTTTTCCTCTCCAAAATCCAAGTAATTATGGTATAGGGTATAAAATGGCAGCCACATTGGCATGTTATAACTGTCCATTTGTTTTGATCAATTTTGCTTCAGTACTTTTTTTAATTGTTGTTTGAGTCCATACGTGTAAGTTAACAAAGATGTCACTGTTATTGAGCAGCCATTAAAAATAATTGTTTACTCCTACACAATAAGCATGTACATGTACCGCTACACTCCAGCAAAAATAGCTGTATCGGTTGTTAAATGCGTTAAGATTAGTGTGATCCATCACGAGGCAAAGCATGGTAGTTTGAGTCATTCTTACTTGATTTTGAGACTACCACTCACCTGTTTTTTGGTGGACTCTTGACTGCTCTGTTGACCCTTGGAAGTCTGGTTAGTAGAAGACCCACCACCAGTTGCCGTGACAACCGCTGGTTTCTTCAGTTTCTCTTCTGGCCCTGCTCCAATCATCTTCCTCTTTTGCAGATTCCTGGTACTCTTCTTGGTGTTTCTCTTTCTTTTATTTGAAAAAAAAATTAAATAAGCAATAGTTTCATTCAAATCCATGTACATGCTTTTGCATCGTGCGGCCACTACTTCAAATATTATCGTATGTAGGTTTTCATACCAAGATCGCCCATCATAATCAAGGCTTATATCTAAGGGCCACACAAGGTGAGGGCTACACAAAGAAGGGATAGAAAATGAAGTCTGCGAAAAAAAGGAAAAAGTAGGCAGATAAGTATTTTAAATGTTTTTATAGGGCATATATACCGCATAAGACATTTTAGGGATACTCATCAGAAATAACACTTTTATTTTGTGTGATTTTTGATGAATTAAATTGCACTTCTTATAAATACGTATGCTTTAAAAATAGTGTTCTCTTCATATGTCACCTCTTTGTGCCTGTTTTTCCCTCAGAGGAAATTGGTGGAGTCAGGCCAGATCTACCAGATGAAGTTGGCTCACTTGAAATGATTTCCTCCTTGTGGAAAGACACACCCATGAACCCAGAGCTGAAATTCTGGAGCTGGGAAGACTGATCTTTTGAGGAATCCTCTTTCTTGACTGCCAGTGCCTGTTTCTGGAACGGTTCTTCAGTTGTGAACCAGGAACTTGAGCCAGGAACATAGATTTGGAAGGACAATGAAACAGCCATCAGCCAGGAAGTAAACGACCAGGACACCTCAACTACTGACAAGAGCGAAATCTCCAAGGAAGCCCCAACTTCCAGCACCTTAGCAACCAAGCGACATCCAACTTTGCTCTGGGATTCAGTCAAAGATAACTTGCAGCCAGGAAGAATGGGATCTGTCTTACTCTTGATGTTTTCTTTGAAGGAATCCACAGTTTCAGAGGTACAAATCTGCCGAGTACCAACAGCCTCTGTGCACGCATACTCTTTGGACTGCACAAGATCCATCCCCTCTAAAGCAGACACAGTGATGGGAGACAAATTTTCCTTCAGCCGTTGAACATGATCCTCCAAGTAGTCTTGAACGTCTTCTTCGTAAGTACTTGTAGCTTGAACTACAGGTTTTAAACTCTGCTTAAACCATGGAGTCTGGAACAGAAGCCAGATCTTCCTGATGCACCTGGAGGCAAAAATGAGAGAATAAAACTTAAAGTCACTTTTGAAACTACTGTTTTGAAACACTGTTTTCAATGGGGCTTAAATTGGTTCAGTGCACCCTCATCGGTAGTATATTATAAGCATGTTAATTTACACTGTCCTGTTCATTGGAGACCGTGGCCCAACATTATATGCAGGAAACTTGGCAAATTACCAAGACTTCTTTCGACCAATCAAAGCAGGCTTCCACATTCTGAAACTGGCTTGTCAACTTTCCCGTCACCCATTCAACAACAAAATGAGAGAATAAAACTCAAAGTCCCTTTTGAAACTACTGTTTTGAAACACTGTTTTCAATGGGGCTTAAATTGGTTCAGTGCACCCTCATCGGTAGTATATTATAAGCATGTTAATTTACACTGTCCTGTACATTGGAGACCGTGGCCCAACATTATATGCAGGAAACTTGGCAAATTACCAAGACTTCTTTCGACCATTCAAAGCAGGCTTCCACATTCCGAAACTGGCTTGTCAACTTTCCCGTCACCCATTCAACAACAAAAAAATAAGACACGCAACACAACTTTATCGTTACTTTTGTTAATGTGCCAAGAAAAAAATTCACATCAGCAAGCACTAACACACCCAGATGCCACAATTGTAACTATTAGTAACATGCCTGGATACAAGTGGCAGAGCTGGAGGAAATGTCCGAGTTAATATGACTCATAATTCAAATCAATTTTTTTTTTATTAATTTATATTCCAGCATGAGACTCTTTTTCTTGGTTTGCATATAATTAAAAATACAATAAATTCAATATTACAACAGATGGTATACAGGTTGTAACATTCAATGAAAATAAAAATAATGTAGTAATAAATGTGTTACTTGAAATACACTTAAACCTTCAAAACACACAAACTGGACTAAATTGAACGCGGGGATGCCAAGAGACGAGGGAAGGTGGGCTAAAGGACAGGGAGGGAAACATATCTGGGACATAATAACAAGGATAAAAGGAAAAGGACTCGCAAACAAAGACGTGGGGAAATAAATCAAAACGTAGGAACGTGGAAGAAAAAAAAGGAAAGTCGGACTCGTCAGGGAGAAACAATGAAGGGCAAGAATACAAAGGGTGCAGGTGAATGAAAAGGGACACAATAAGGGTACAGGGATCAGGGACAGGGGAAATAGGCATGGAAATAAAACACTGTGTATCGCCATACCGACACCTATATACAATACTTAAAACTGATTATCTGGCGAAACTGTTGTTAAAGCAAAAAACTGCATTTGGTACAAAGGACAAGCGATGGCGTTTTGTGTTTGATTTAAGTTGTCGTAATCAGCCGGAATTATTTAAAACTAAAAATGTATGCAGCGGATGGGAATTGTCAAGCAGTATTGCTTTTAGTTTTTCCGGCAGAACTGCCTCGTAGATTAATCTTGGACAGTTTCACCAATGATTTTATTGGCTGAGTTAGTGATCTTATTGATTTTATTATAAGCACTACCCCACCCAGATACCACTATTGTAGTTGCAAACTATATTTAGTAACATCTGCCTGGATACAAGTGGCAGAGTTGGTGAAACTGGTTGACTGCTTACTGAGCGGACGTCCGGGTAAATATGACTCATCCCACCGTGCACATCACAATAAACGTGCGTACAAAAGTGACCTGGATTTGTTTCTTAAAAGAATTAATCAAATATGATACACCAATGAAGTATTCTTAAAGGGCAAGCGTTTTCTGTCATCTTGAAAAAAAACCCCAAGTTACTGAAATTGATTATTGCTATCAGAAGTAATGCATGTTTTACTTTAAGAGGTTAAGACTTTTTTTTATAACTGTCACTTGAATGCCATTGGAAGCTACACCTATCTAATTGAGATTTTAATCATTCGAGTCAAAACGGAAACATTATGTTTAACGTCAGATTTTTTTGTTCTGAACATGAGAAATAAGTTAACTTTTTTTTCTGACATACTGATGGTGATTTTTGTCTTTTTTCCTTTTCAAGTTTTCGTTCATTTATGGAGGTGAGAAAATTTTTATGTTTCATTGCATTTGATGGGTATTCATGAGTTTTTAGAAAGGTACAGGTAGGGAAGGTGGGCTAAAGGACAGGGAGGGAAACATATCTGGGACATAATAACAAGGATAAAAGGAAAAGGACTCGCAAACAAAGACGTGGGGAAATAAATCAAAACGTAGGAACGTGGAAGAAAAAAAAGGAAAGTCGGACTCGTCAGGGAGAAACAATGAAGGGCAAGAATACAAAGGGTGCAGGTGAATGAAAAGGGACACAATAAGGGTACAGGGATCAGGGACAGGGGAAATAGGCATGGAAATAAAACACTGTGTATCGCCATACCGACACCTATATACAATACTTAAAACTGATTATCTGGCGAAACTGTTGTTAAAGCAAAAAACTGCATTTGGTACAAAGGACAAGCGATGGCGTTTTGTGTTTGATTTAAGTTGTCGTAATCTGCCGGAATTATTTAAAACTAAAAATGTATGCAGCGGATGGGAATTGTCAAGCAGTATTGCTTTTAGTTTTTCCGGCAGAACTGCCTCGTAGATTAATCTTGGACAGTTTCACCAATGATTTTATTGGCTGAGTTAGTGATCTTATTGATTTTATTATAAGCACTACCCCACCCAGATACCACTATTGTAGTTGCAAACTATATTTAGTAACATCTGCCTGGATACAAGTGGCAGAGTTGGTGAAACTGGTTGACTGCTTACTGAGCGGACGTCCGGGTAAATATGACTCATCCCACCGTGCACATCACAATGAACGTGCGTACAAAAGTGACCTGGATTTGTTTCTTAAAAGAATTAATCAAATATGATACACCAATGAAGTATTCTTAAAGGGCAAGCGTTTTCTGTCATCTTGAAAAAAAAACCCAAGTTACTGAAATTGATTATTGCTATCAGAAGTAATGCATGTTTTACTTTAAGAGGTTAAGACTTTTTTTTTATAACTGTCACTTGAATGCCATTGGAAGCTACACCTATCTAATTGAGATTTTAATCATTCGAGTCAAAACGGAAACATTATGTTTAACGTCAGATTTTTTTGTTCTGAACATGAGAAATAAGTTAACTTTTTTTTCTGACATACTGATGGTGATTTTTGTCTTTTTTCCTTTGCAAGTTTTCGTTCATTTATGGAGGTGAGAAAATTTTTATGTTTCATTGCATTTGATGGGTATTCATGAGTTTTTAGAAAGGTACAGGTAGGGAAGGTGGGCTAAAGGACAGGGAGGGAAACATATCTGGGACATAATAACAAGGATAAAAGGAAAAGGACTCGCAAACAAAGACGTGGGGAAATAAATCAAAACGTAGGAACGTGGAAGAAAAAAAAGGAAAGTCGGACTCGTCAGGGAGAAACAATGAAGGGCAAGAATACAAAGGGTGCAGGTGAATGAAAAGGGACACAATAAGGGTACAGGGATCAGGGACAGGGGAAATAGGCATGGAAATAAAACACTGTGTATCGCCATACCGACACCTATATACAATACTTAAAACTGATTATCTGGCGAAACTGTTGTTAAAGCAAAAAACTGCATTTGGTACAAAGGACAAGCGATGGCGTTTTGTGTTTGATTTAAGTTGTCGTAATCTGCCGGAATTATTTAAAACTAAAAATGTATGCAGCGGATGGGAATTGTCAAGCAGTATTGCTTTTAGTTTTTCCGGCAGAACTGCCTCGTAGATTAATCTTGGACAGTTTCACCAATGATTTTATTGGCTGAGTTAGTGATCTTATTGATTTTATTATAAGCACTACCCCACCCAGATACCACTATTGTAGTTGCAAACTATATTTAGTAACATCTGCCTGGATACAAGTGGCAGAGTTGGTGAAACTGGTTGACTGCTTACTGAGCGGACGTCCGGGTAAATATGACTCATCCCACCGTGCACATCACAATAAACGTGCGTACAAAAGTGACCTGGATTTGTTTCTTAAAAGAATTAATCAAATATGATACACCAATGAAGTATTCTTAAAGGGCAAGCGTTTTCTGTCATCTTGAAAAAAAAACCCAAGTTACTGAAATTGATTATTGCTATCAGAAGTAATGCATGTTTTACTTTAAGAGGTTAAGACTTTTTTTTATAACTGTCACTTGAATGCCATTGGAAGCTACACCTATCTAATTGAGATTTTAATCATTCGAGTCAAAACGGAAACATTATGTTTAACGTCAGATTTTTTGTTCTGAACATGAGAAATAAGTTAACTTTTTTTTCTGACATACTGATGGTGATTTTTGTCTTTTTTCCTTTGCAAGTTTTCGTTCATTTATGGAGGTGAGAAAATTTTTATGTTTCATTGCATTTGATGGGTATTCATGAGTTTTTAGAAAGGTACAGGTAGGCCTATACGATCAGTGGTGGACAACTGAATTTTGTGATTTTTAAAAATTAAATTAGACATAACTTGGGAATGAAATAACTTGGGAATGAAGTTACAAGTCAATAAATGTACAATTTTCCCCAATTTTCCCCAATTTTCCCCAATTTCCCCATTTAATGGGGCGCGAGCCACGTATATTATTATTAAACAAAATGTTTCTTTCACTTTCTGTTTGACTCACCTTGTATTAAAAAAGAAGAAGAAATTCTACAGTGTTCTCATAAAATCTATAAATCATTTTTTTAATAATTATAATAGCGAAGTCAATACATATTCGAATAAAATAATTATTGGATTGGGCTGATACAGGTTAGAATGCAATCTTTGAACAATCTATTTTGTGACAGTTACAAAATGCCTTTAGTTATACATGTAATTTATTTTTAACAATATATTGATTTTTAAATGCCTTCTAACAAATTTTGACTTACATCGCAGCATTTTTTGTAACCCCGTCATTTTTCTTAACTTGGCTTAATTACCAGTAAAAACAAATATCTAAACTGTAATATCCAAATCTCGCAACTTAATAGTAAAAATACTACCCTCTGCTCAAAAAATCATGAACGAAATAAAAAAGCCCACAATGGATACCAGTCACCACTTATTTACTTATTATTATTATTTAACAGCATTAATTTGTGGATCAAGGAAAAGGGGAGGGGGACACGGGGGTCACGCACCCACAGCTTGTGTTTGTAATCCGAGTGACGACACCTTTTTGATAGTTAAGACGTTGCGTATGTCCCTCGCAAGCCATCAGCTACACCTACCTTTTACTCGTTTTAATATAATACAAACAGAGCCAAAAACAAATCAGCCCTCTGGGCCCCAGACAATGTGCTTCTGGATCCCCCGTGCTTGCTTCGCAGGTTTCGTGGTAAAAATCTATTCACTTTGATCTTCAATTGGTAGTGCACCTATTTTTGTGTGCTAAAAAAAATAATAAAACTCAAAATACACAGGCCTAACACAGCTCTTAATTGAAGGACACAATGATGTTTCAAGTTCATTTTCGTACGAAAAGAATTGAATTCAATCAGAAAAAATGGTGATTTCTTACCCTAAAACAGTTGTCTTCAAGGTGGTTTGCCTCATCTTTGAAAACATCATCCTAAGACAGTTGGAAACTAGAAGGCAACAGGAAAGACATGTACATGTAGTAAAAAAAGCCACTACGCATGATTCTTAGTTGAACCGATAGACTTTTGTGTATTCAATTGTTCCGTTATTGTCCTGGTGGACGTGGGCCTGTATTCTTGCAGATATTGTTTTCTTGGAAACGTGCCAGGTATGTGTAAAACAGGAACACACACACATACTCTGAAAAAATCCCTTCCCGCTAAAATAAATGCCTCAAACAAATCAACAACCATAGACAAATGGTCCTACCAAAACCTCTGTGTTTTTTAATTTTTTTATATTTTTTTTTATAGAATTTTCATTATTTCACCCATTGGCGCAAAGCTGTAAGTTATTACAATTGATAGGCGCATTATGGTATTTGAATCGATAATTTTCAGAGATAATTTTGTCAATAAATTCCACGGTGACATTTCTGAAAGAAAAGCATACATGTATCGCAACTTCAGTCCCTTTATAAATAGAGATAATTCATAACATCCCTCGGGAGTAAAACACAGATCAGGTACAAGCCCAAATATTTTGCTTTTGCTTTTTTAAACATACCTATATACACACAACGTGGTGATAAATATTTTAATTCGTGAATTCAAAGGGCAACCGTACATACATGCACGACCAGCGCGCACACACACAGTCAGCCAATGAAACCCGGCGACTGGTATCTAAAAATAGTTTCTGGAAAACCCCATTCAACCAAACATGACGAACCACGTACACAAGTGCATAACAACTGCTATATAAATACGTGTACATGTAAATTGGTTGATACACATTTTAGATAGTTCACCTCATTATATGAAAATGAAATTTTATAGGAATAATCATAATGGAAATGGTTCCTTAAATACCATGAAACACTCTGCTTGATGGCAGTTCCCCTCACAAAATATGTAACAAAATCATGTTACTTTAACATGGACACTTTGTTCCTGAATTCCTGGCATTCCTATATATCTCTATATAGGTTGTCTAATGTGTTTTTAAAGCAACATACGCGGAAGAGTAACATGGTGCTACCGTAAAATGTATTGTTGCTGCTATCTTCACCATATGCAAACCTTCAAATGTGAAAGCTTAACATGTATGTGTTGATGATCTTGTGTATTAAAGTAATCTGGCAATGACCTTACTTTTTTTTTTTATCTAGGGGGCTCAGGTTATGTTGTGTTATTAATTAGGCTATTATATTGGTGCATGTGAGGACATAATTATACTCCAAGTTAACACAATCTGCATGAGCAGAACCAACTAATTATGTTTGCTCATGCAGTGACATTTGTGAACAGCAGACTGAATTGTCCATCCCGGGGGAGAAAACTCGCCCCTGTTGTTTCCTGAGATGTGTGTTTTAAATTAGCAAATTTTCTTCCACTAATTTCCCAATATTTATTCACAAATTCTTACCCACCCCCAAAAGATACATGAATGGCTGCAAAAGTAAATCCTACATTAAACTTGTTGAAAGGACTGTATGTTGCATCTTGATTATCTTAATAAAGATCAGTTATTGCAAAAAACACTGTGAAACTCATTTTCCATTTCGTTAGAAAATATCTTGAAATGCATGCACTCTACTCTCCATATATACTTTGCACACAACCAAAGAAGTGGTGTCTTGGTAGGCCTAGTTGGCATTCTTTCCAAACTATTAAAAAACACTTTATATATGTCAAATTTTTGTTTCAAAAGGCAGTTTTACATCCCGCTAATATAAGGCAATAATGACTTACAAATTGTAATCTGATTTTTTCCAAATTGTTTTTTGTGTGTGTAGAGTTAGTTAGCAGGCCTATGCTTTTCCCTTTAATAATCATTTTCCTTTTTTTTTTGTTGTTGTTAAGGAGGCCCCGCCCCCATCGTTCCCGCCCTCCCTGGCTCCCTGCCATACAACGGCTTACATACATGTACACTTAATTATTAAAACACAAGGTAACAATGATTATCATTATCAAAAGAAGGATTACATGTATAGCAACATAAGAACAACACATTTCAGACTGTAATCTAATTTTGATAAAGAAAAACGAAAACGAGGTACGTTATTGACCTCGCGGATATGCCAGCCACAATTAACACAAAGGAAAAGGAAATTCTCATGACGCAGTCAAAATGTCTCACGGTGAAAAAAAGAGTAACCTGGCTAAAATCTTCTAAAACTTACCGACACCAAAGTCGTATAACACTAGCAAACACTCCTCCAAAAACAGCAACAGATCAGTACGTATATGTCCGCTTCGGTCACAAGTGTCATTGATTTAACTGGGATTTATGAAATTTATGTTTATGTATCGAAATCTGACCGTGACCGAAAACGTAAAACCGCTAATAGCTTATCATCCACCAGTTAAGCACCGGCCGCTTTGCCAAGTACCAGCTAGTGTTTATAAACATGCATGGATGTATGTACATTGTACACCCCCATGGAGCTATGTATCGCACGCTCCAGCATATTTTGCGTGTCACTTGAACTTCCAAGTCACCTGCATAAAGGGCCGAGTGGTGGGCGGGCTCGAGATTTCGCGCCAATCGATTTTTATAATTGATTGGGTTGGGCCGCCGGCTACTGACTTGCGTTATTATGGCTCAATCCATTCATATGAAGATGTATTGGCTCAAACAGAAATATCGAAACCTATGTAAAAGTTGAGATGAGTTTCCTTATACTTGGAACACTGCATGATAAGGGGTTTAATCTACGAAAGCCCTGTAGTGCCATCAAGTATATATTTCGCCAAGTTCGTTTTTATGAGTTATATATTTGGCCAAGTTCGTTTTTATGAGTTATATATTTCGCCAAGTTCGTTTTTATGAGTTATATATTTGGCCAAGTTCGTTTTTATGAGTTATATATTTCGCCAAGTTCGTTTTTATGAGTTATAAATTTCGCAAGGTTCGTTTTTATGAGTTATATATTTCGCAAGGTTCGTTTTTATGAGTTATATATTTGGCCAAGTTCGTTTTTATGAGTTATATATTTGGCCAAGTTCGTTTTTATGAGTTATATATTTCGCCAAGTTCGTTTTTATGAGATACATTTTGTCGAAGTTCGTTTTTATGAGATACATTTTCTCGAAGTTCGTTTTTATGAGTTACATTTTCTCGAAGTTCGTTTTTATGAGATACATTTTGTCGAAGTTCGTTTTTATGAGATATATTTTACGGAGTTACGGAGTTTTATGAAGTTACGGAGCCCCTAAAGGGACATCCAAAATTATTTTCTTATCTCGTGCGCACGACATAATATCTCGTGCGCACGAGATAGTATGTCGTGCGCACGAGATAAAAACATAATTTTGGATGTTCCTTTAGGGGCTCCGTACCAGACACGCTGCTTTCGTTACAAACAAACTCGTCCGCTGCACGTGCAGCAAGCTCCGTTAATACTTATAATTATCTCGTGCGCACGAGATATATGTCGTGCGCACGAGATATTATGTCGTGCGCACGAGATATTATGTCGTGCGCACGTCATATATGTCGTGCGCCTGTGATAATTATCTCGTGCGCACGAGATATTATGTCGTGCGCACGAGATAAGAAAATAATTTTGGATGTCCCTTTAGGGGCTCCGTAACTTCATAAAACTCTGTAACTCCGTAAAATATATCTCATAAAAACGAACTTCGACAAAATGTATCTCATAAAAACGAACTTCGAGAAAATGTAACTCATAAAAACGAACTTCGAGAAAATGTATCTCATAAAAACGAACTTCGACAAAATGTATCTCATAAAAACGAACTTGGCGAAATATATAACTCGTGCGCACGAGATAATTATAAGCATTAACGGAGCTTGCGCATGTCGTGCGCACGAGATATATGTTGTGCGCACGAGATAGTATGTCGTGCGCACGAGATAAAAACATAATTTTGGATGTTCCTTTAGGGGCTCCGTACCAGACACGCTGCTTTCGTTACAAACAAACTCGTCCGCTGCACGTGCAGCAAGCTCCGTTAATACTTATAATTATCTCGTGCGCACGAGATATATGTCGTGCGCACGAGATATTATGTCGTGCGCACGAGATATTATGTCGTGCGCACGTCATATATGTCGTGCGCCTGTGATAATTATCTCGTGCGCACGAGATAATTATCACAGGCGCACGACATATATGACGTGCGCACGACATAATATCTCGTGCGCACGACATAATATCTCGTGCGCACGACATATATCTCGTGCGCACGAGATAATTATAAGTATTAACGGAGCTTGCTGCACGTGCAGCGGACGAGTTTGTTTGTAACGAAAGCAGCGTGTCTGGTACGGAGCCCCTAAAGGAACATCCAAAATTATGTTTTTATCTCGTGCGCACGACATACTATCTCGTGCGCACAACATATATCTCGTGCGCACGACATGCGCAAGCTCCGTTAATGCTTATAATTATCTCGTGCGCACGAGTTATATATTTCGCCAAGTTAGTTTTTATGAGATACATTTTGTCGAAGTTCGTTTTTATGAGATACATTTTCTCGAAGTTCGTTTTTATGAGTTACATTTTCTCGAAGTTCGTTTTTATGAGATACATTTTGTCGAAGTTCGTTTTTATGAGATATATTTTACGGAGTTACGGAGTTTTATGAAGTTACGGAGCCCCTAAAGGGACATCCAAAATTATTTTCTTATCTCGTGCGCACGACATAATATCTCGTGCGCACGAGATAATTATCACAGGCGCACGACATATATGACGTGCGCACGACATAATATCTCGTGCGCACGACATAATATCTCGTGCGCACGACATATATCTCGTGCGCACGAGATAATTATAAGTATTAACGGAGCTTGCTGCACGTGCAGCGGACGAGTTTGTTTGTAACGAAAGCAGCGTGTCTGGTACGGAGCCCCTAAAGGAACATCCAAAATTATGTTTTTATCTCGTGCGCACGACATACTATCTCGTGCGCACAACATATATCTCGTGCGCACGACATGCGCAAGCTCCGTTAATGCTTATAATTATCTCGTGCGCACGAGATATATGTCGTGCGCACGAGATAGTATGTCGTGCGCACGAGATAAAAACATAATATATGTTGTGCGCACGAGATATATGTCGTGCGCACGAGATATATGTCGTGCGCACGTGATAATTATCTCGTGCGCACGAGATATTATGTCGTGCGCACGTGATATATGTCGTGCGCCAGTGATAATTATCTCGTGTGCACGAGATATTATGTCGTGCGCACGAGATAAAAAAATAATTTTGGATGTCCCTTTAGGGGCTTCGTAACTTCATAAAACTCCGTAATTCCGTAAAATATATCTCATAAAAACGAACTTGGACAATATATAACTCATAAAAACGAACTTGGCCAAATATATAACTCATAAAAACGAACTTGGCGAAATATATAACTCATAAAAACGAACTTGGCCAAATATATAACTCATAAAAACGAACTTGGCCAAATATATAACTCATAAAAACGAACTTGGCCAAATATATAACTCATAAAAACGAACCTTGCGAAATATATAACTCATAAAAACGAACCTTGCGAAATATATAACTCATAAAAACGAACTTGGCGAAATATATTACTCATAAAAACGAACCTTGCGAAATATATAACTTATAAAAACGAACTTGGCGAAATATATTACTCATAAAAACGATCGAACTTGGCCAAATATATAACTCATAAAAACGAACCTTGCGAAATATATAACTCATAAAAACGAACCTTGCGAAATATATAACTCATAAAAACGAACTTGGCGAAATATATTACTCATAAAAACGAACCTTGCGAAATATATAACTTATAAAAACGAACTTGGCGAAATATATTACTCATAAAAACGATCGAACTTGGCCAAATATATAACTCATAAAAACGAAACTGGCGAAATATATAACTCATAAAAACGAACTTGGCGAAATATATAACTCATAAAAACGAACTTGGCCAAATATATAACTCATAAAAACGAACTTGGCCAAATATATACTTGATGACACTACAGGGCTTTCGTATTAATCAATAATCAAGCCTAAAACTAAAAGAGGATGCTAAATTGGACGCGGTCCAAATGACTATTTGTAGACTGTAGAGGGCGCTATATAATGTTGAATGTTTGTTACAGACAGACGTACGTGGACTAAAACAGTACCACTACCAGTGGGCCTAGATAAACTTGTTCTTGTTTTTGCCGATGTAATGATATTCCAGCTTGCTGTGTGTTTTACCGTGGGTCTGGTTATTTACTGGATAATCAGACGGAATCCTAAACTTCTCAGAAGAATGTTTAAACCAGGAAGCCCGCTGTTTGCTCTTGGGTAAGGTTTGGTGAAGCACGGGAAAATGTATTGACGCATTACGATCATGCCTAGCAGTAGCAGCCTAATTAATCATAATGAAAGAAATGCCATCAAAATTTAGGCGATCGTGAAGTTTGGGCCCGGTTTCTCTGTCTAAGAAAACAAAATCCGCTTTTAATTTGTTTCACGGAAAGATTGTTGCATCTCGACACCATTTTCTTTCATCATATGGGGTGCCTAGCCTAGCTAGGCCCCCCTACCATGCCTACCTACCCCTAGAACTATGGGTATTACTAGGTTATTACTATTAGTATTACTTGTAATACAAGTAATGGCAAGATTACCATATGCGAAGTTCACTAATTTTCCTCTGTATTGACTAACAAGCCCCCAGATAGCAATTTCATGTCATCAAAGTCATTTTGAGCAGTGAGAAAATACAAGCATTTTCTTAGAAAACACTTAGAATTTTTCAGTCCAATCTCATAAGGTTTGTTCACAGAGTGTTGAGTGAACTTCGTATATGGAAATCTTTCCAATTCTTCTTGTGCACAACCCACAAAGTGGCATCTGGATGCTACGTTCTTTCCCTAAGTAACCGGTAGTATGACCATTACCATGGTAAACTACATGCTCGTCAAAAATGGACTTACATGTATATCATGAATTAATTTTCTAAGTGTAACAAGTACTTATGTACATTTGTACTAGCAATTTTATTTAGGCTAGGCCTGCTTTGTCAAAGTGTTTTCTGCTGACCCATTTACAATGACACGGTTCTTGATAATTATACATGTATTAAATATAATATTCTTTCCCCTCATTAGATACCAGTTGTATTCCAAGACTAGCGTTGGTCACCATCTCCATCAGAAGGATTTGCGCAAAGCCAGGCAGCAGTATCCCGATGGCCATTCAGTGGTGGAAGTCACTGAATTAAACGGTGATTACATTCATAACATTTCACTCCTTGAAATGCATTGTTAGGAAATGTTAGATTGTGTACAGTGATTCAATTTTAATAAAGTGATTCCCATGACCCGCCTGTTTTTTTAAACATCTTTATCTTTAGTCCTTAGTAATACTTATCAAATTGTTGACATATTTCTCTATTGTTCCAGGTATTAGAATAAGACCCATTCCATTTCTGCAGGACAACTACGCATATCTTGTGATTGATACACCAACTAACACAGCTGTAGTTATCGACCCTGGAGACCCAGAAGTTGTACAGGTAAGAGTTTCGAATGGATTGCCTGTTCTTACTTTATCTATAATATGAGAGCAGATTTCTTCTGCAAAACAAGAATGCGTCTTGACCTCCAGATTCTTACCATTCAGTGGGCATCTTCTGTCGGGTTATAATAACTCGTATTACAAAAACGTGTCAGCCAAATTGACCAATCAACAGCTTAGTCCACATTTCTGATGGAAATATCACAATTTCTAAAGTCAAGTCCGATTAGCTGACGTACAGGGTAGCATAAAATTGGCATGCTGAGATACAATCAGATGTTGGACATGTTTGACAACAGGTGATGCCCAGACTAGTTCCACTAGCAATAAATACAAGGAAATTTGGGGTTTTTAAAAATTATTTTATCATTTACAGAAATGTGAACAAGAAATTGGCAGCATGCCTTTCTTAAAATAATTAAATGCCCATTAAAAGCATTTTGTTTTTGTGTAGTATTGGGTAGAGGAGGAAGGTGTTTCCTTGACAGCGATATTCACCACACACAAACACTGGTGAGTGGAATAAAATTGATTTAGTTCATTGTCACTTATTTGTCAAATTCTCAGATTATAGACAGACTATTTTACTGCACCCTCTAGATGCACTTATTTCACAGGGTCAAAATACTACTCTGTGATTTTCATAAATGAAGGTCATCATTGCTGGTTGTTCATTCATACTTGTTTACTTTCATCTGTTCTTCAACTAGAGCTGTTGTTTAGATCTTTGAAAAAAACAGTTTCAAAATGCCAGGATGAGCTTGAAGTATGTCAATTCTGTTTTCTGAATTTGTGTCAGGGATCACTCAGGAGGCAACAAGGCACTGAGGAAGCTGTACAAGAAGATAGCGGTGTATGGCAGCTCTACCGATTCCATACCAGGCCTTACTCAGTGAGTGATAATCATTAAGCTATGTCTTGGCCTTCCTAATTGCAGACACTGGCTCAGTTAATAGACATAGTATTAGTACTGTATCTTACTTCCGGAACGTGAGTGCATAGTGGCAGTGCCACTCGAATCAGTAGAACTTACCTTTGCATTTTCACCAGTGGGGGTGCACTATACACAAAGTCCAAAAATCTGTATTCTTTGGATTATCTGCAGCCATGTTGTTGATGGAGACAGCATAGAGATCGGTGGTCTGAGGTTCACGACCCTCTTCACTCCCGGACACACCGTGGGTCACACAGCGTTCTTGCTTCACAGTCCTGGGGGTGATATTCCTGATAGTGTCTTCACGGGAGACCTGCTGTTTCTTGGAGGATGCGGTGAGTATCTGCTCTCTGCTTAAAAAACACAGAGTGTGCTGTTTGGTGTGTTTAGAGCAACTTTGCTTCCCATCAAGGCTGGTTCATACATCACGCGAAAGCAAGTGCAAAGCAAAATTCATGTCGTCATCAATCGTGGACGCGCTTTGAATGCATTGTTGACGTCACTTCGCTTTGCTTTCACTTTCGCGCGAAGTATGAACCGGGCTTAAGTGTGAAAGTGCAAATGTTTCTAGTCAAACGATGGTCGTCAAAACTCAATTACAAAACATTTGGTCCAGGCTTCCTGCTATGCATCACAGTTAGTTGGGCTATTGGTAGCCAGTTATTTGAACAATCTCGGTAAAGTTACACCAATCACAGCGAAGTGAAAAGGTTGATATGGGATAGCATAATATATTTACTATAAATCAATATGTTTATCTGAGCAGTACTGGTAAATTGGGTCCAGATATCGATATAAGATTTTATTATTTATTTTGTATCTCCTTGTTCCCAGGGCGAATGTTTGAGGGTCCTGCATCAACCATGCTGGAAAGTCTGGACAAGATTTGTGGTCTGTCTGAGAGTACAATCATCTGGCCTGGTAGGCTTCCATATTTTATTCCAAAAGTCCACACTTTCATTAAAAAAAATGCAAAAACTTCATGGAGCAACTTCTCCATGTTTTCTTGTGTGTTGATTTTGTAGAAATTTGCCTCCTTGCTGTTTTGATTGACTTCTTCATTGTGTATTGTCTGATGTTTGGCATTTCAGGCCATGAATACGCAAAAGACAACTTGGAGTATGGAAGTTTCTTGGAACCAGAGAATCCCGACGTCTTGGTAAATATGACAACCGAAACTATAAGATTTAAACTTTAACTCTAAAGACTGCTAATAAAAAAAAAACACTTAAAAATACTTATATAGTTCCAGTACCTTTTCCCTTATTGTTGCAGTTCCTCTGGTTTTATTTTTGGTAATTGTTTTTATTATTTCAACAGACAAAGTATGACTGGGTGAAGGAAAGGAGAAAAGAAAGGCTGATAACGGTAAGGGATGAAGAATTGGGATTGTCTTGTAGCTGTAATTATATTAGAATCCTTTTATGTAGTATTATTACTTCCTGCAAATTTGGTCTTCATATTCATCTTAAATCTCGAATATTTACTGCTAGGTGTTGGTCTTTGTTGTAATAAATATCTCTTACTCTTTTACCCCTTTCAGAGTCCGTCCTCCGTATCTGAAGAGAGATCCTACAATCCATTCCTGAGGACATCCTCACCATCCTTGCTTCAAGCTCTAGGAATCGAGGACATGTCGGATGCAAACGTGGCAGCAAACAGGGCCAAAATTCTATCAGAACTACGGGCAAGAAAAGACAAATATTTCTATAAATTGTAATTATATTTCTTCTTCGTTCAGGGAATTACATGTATATAGCACAGCAGATAGGTGATGAGATTGTGCCTTTGATGATACAAGCATGGAATTCGGCACACCTATTTATGTCATGAGAAAGATATTTGGCTTTAGGGCCATCGCTTATTTGTCCGTTGAAAAATTTTGAATACCAAGCAATGGTAGCCATTTTTTTAATTTTGAAATTGCTTGTTATTCTATATATTTTGTTCAAAAGACAAATCTGCGATGGCCCTATAGCCAAATATCTTTCTCATGACATACTCTGACTGTGTGCCAAATGCCATGCTTGTATCATCAAAGGCACAATTCCCCCAAATATTTCCCCTATCTGCCCCATAGTGTTGCTGGTTTGACGTAGCAGACAGGGCAAAAGATAAGCTTGTAGTCGTAAAAGGTGCACACAATTTTCTTCATGAAATATAGAAATTTGAATACATGTTTGAGAACTTTATATCATTTCAATTATTTGACAATAGTTTTATTACAGCAAAGCTTAGACTGAACGTAGTTGTTAAAAATACAACAGAACCATTTTATTTTCTCTAGTTTGATGATAATGGTACTTTTTATGTGATTGTTGAATATGCTTTCATGTAAATTTGACTTTTTGTTATATGTTTGTGATTTTAATATTAAATTCACATTAAATGTGCTAGTGGAACATGTATGATGTATGTAATTGTAATATTACACTTGGTTTATTTTTTGTGAAACCCGTAGATGAATAAAGTATTCTGTAAAAATTATTTTGGTTTGAGTAATCAGTGTTTCTTTTGTACATGATTGTTTTTGTTTGGGTTTGAAGGGTTTGGGGGGGGGGGGGTTAGTACCTGTATAATGTTTTTATTTAGCGCACCTTTTTGGGTGATCACTGCAAGAAATAATGTAATCAAGGGCCTGTTGCAGCATTGCAGGGACTATGATGTATTCTCAATTCCCCGATATAATTTTTATTAACTACATACAGAGGAAGTAAACAATCTTATATGAGACCGCATTCCTTTAAATTAAGAAAAAAAGCTATGAGAGAAACTTGTAAACTTGTATTCACAAAAGCCAACTTCAACAAGTCGCACAAATCCAACTTAAAAATTGAAGTTCAAAAACAGTACTCGTGAAGCAAGTCTAATTCTAATTCTTCTCTTATGGGATGTATTCTAGAATCCACATGGGCAATTAAAATCCATGCTCTTAAGGGTGGCTTCGGCTGGCATGGTGCTGATACGCCCCAACTATCGTATCGGTCCCAACTATACTTGGGACTGTCCCAACTATAGTGCGGCAGTTGGGTCGGCCCAACTATAGTTGGGACTGGAGTTGCGTATCAGAGCGTGTATGGAATGTTTTATAGTCGTACAGCAGCGTAAACTATAATTGGCAAAATAAAATGATTGCCATATGGCCCAACTATAGATGGGTCCCACCAATACCTAATTTCAGTAATGGCCAAGTAAAGTCAGACGTGTATCAGAGCTGTATGGAATGTTTTATAGTTCTACATCAATGTAAACTATAGTTGGGGCCGAAAAATAAAAAGATTGGAGTGGCCAAACTATAGATTGGTCCATTCCTTCCTCAATGATTGGCCCCATCAATAGCTAATTTTAATGGTCCCAAGTCAAGTCTGACATGTATCAGAGCTGTAGGGAATGTTTTATAGTTGTACATCAATGTCAATGTAAACTATAGTTGGGACACCGCAAAATAAAAAGATTGGGGTGGCCCAACTGTGGAACTGCAGTTGGGACCGTCCTAACTATAGTTGGGACGATCCCAACTATAGTTGGGACGATCCCAACTATAGTTGGGACCGATACCATAGTTGGGGTGTACAGGGATTTTACTTACACCCGGGAAGCTTTACCAGCGCGTACGTACGTACGTACGTACGTACGTCCGCAGGTCACCATTCATCATGGCAGAAGGTGGGACCGTTTCAGAAAGTGCAGCTGCGGCGGCTTCTCCGCCTTTGCCTGCAGTTTCAGGGCCGTGGCCAAATGTAAAGGATGTCTACGTCTTGGGAGATGTATTGGGTAACTTTGTAATACAAGTATTTTATCATCGAATGATGTATTCGAGGCATTAATTTAAAAATCTTTTTTTTTTTTTGGAAAGTAATTAACGATTTCCTTCACTTGCAATGTATCATGTGGTCATCATTCATGGTCATTGACATTGGTCTGGCACCCGCTCATGTTGATTTTGATATCACTTCCACAAATATGGGTCTCAGACTAATTGATTACTAAAAATGGACTCAAAAATTTCAGTTCCCGATTTTATTTTTTAAACCTTATTTTTTTTTAAATATTTTTTTACAGGGTATAGGCCTACCACTTATTTTTAAATTTACTTTTGCCGGGGTATGATTTATGAATAATCATATTAAAACATTAGATTAGGCCCCTAGCTAGGGCCTAGGCCTACTATTTAAATTTGTTTTAAATAAATGATTAAGCTAGCCTAGTACTAAAAGTACTATAACTAAATATGACCGGCGTACTTCTGAAATCAGAAGGCTGCTCCGTAAGCTTTCTGATTTCAGAAGTAGGGCCGGCCGGCTGTTATCAATGACTAACGACACCATCGAAAACTGAACTATGTCGACGAATGTGTACTGAGCTGAGACGTCACAAGACACATTGATCGGCTATTCAGCATGAACACTTTATTTGACAGCCAAGGGGGCTAAAAACATGAAAAAGGGCAGACGTGTCACTGTTATTTTATTCCTTGTTATCATTCGGATCCCTGGCAGGGGCCGAAATCTGAGATTTCAGTAGATGGTTAAGGACTTGGCAAGTAACGTTAAATTGGGCATTTTAATATTATTTTGACTTTGCAGGGCATGGTGCCACTGCCTTTGTACAGAAAGCGTACTGCACGCCACGGAAGGAACAGTGTGCTGTCAAAAGAATCAACCTGGAAAAGTGTGACACAACCATGGAAGAACTCACAGTAGGTATATGGTCTGAGCATGGCATGTTGAGGGCGCCATTTATGTACAAAGCAATGGTTTTAATACAGATAATTGGTTTGATTAAGTTAATTGCTAGTGTTGCTCTGGCTATTTTGTTTAGTGGCCAAATATTGAAAAAAGAATTGTGGGAAGTAAAGGAGCGCCTATATTGCCCCTTTTGCCTTTCCACAGTGCTTTGCAGTTGTGCAAAAATCACCCAAGTGATACCATTATACCTTACACATGTATGTACAATGCAGTATTCTGATGACACTTGTTCATCATCAGATATCATCTCAGTTAAGGTCACTCATTGCAAAAATGTTTCAGAGACCTGATTCTGGGACTGACAAACATTTCTAATTTTGCGAGGAAAAACTTCGCACACAGCTGCTGAAGTGCAACTGGATACTACATTCTTTCCCATCAAATATTAAATATGACCACAGTGATTGTCGGACATAACAAATTTCCCCCCAACCTTAGTTAAATGTTCTTTTGACTTTTGCAGAAAGAAATCCAATCCATGGGCCAGTGCAAGCATGAGAACATCGTGAGTTACTACACGTCGTTTGTTGTCAAGGACGAGTTGTGGCTCGTCATGAAACTTCTTGCAGCAGGTAATCTTTGCTCCTTGTTATTTGATAAGAAATTTCCTTCACGGTTGCAGAGTATGGAGATTCATTTGGTAATATTTCTAATCTTGTCACCTCAAAATAAAATGGTTCCTTTTTTTGAGTTCAAAGAAAAGTAGAGAAGGAATGTTGAGCATTATACACACTGTTTTATCTGCTTTGCTTTAATGTCTAGGTTCCGTTTTGGACATCATGAAACACATCAAGAAGAGCTCCCCCGACAAGGTTTGTCGCTTGGACGAGGTCACGATTGCAACGATTCTGAGAGAAACGTTGAAAGGTCTTGAATATCTTCATGAAAACGGGCAAATTCACAGGTGAAGATGGCTTATATTTTCATGTTTTTTTTTTTTTTTTGCTGCTGTGGAGTTATTTTTAATAAAGTTATTGATTTTTATTAAAGCTTAAAGGCACATTATGCCTTTCAGGGATTCCTTTACCTAATCCTTCAAATTTCGATAGACAATTTCTCAATTCCAAAAGAATCCTAAAAAAAGTGCTGAATTCAACAGTAAGAACAAAAGGTGATTTGTCCAATGATTGGATTAATTAGATGCAGGAGAATTTGTTTTATTTTTTTTTATTTTTTTTGAGACAGGGATGTGAAAGCAGGTAACATTCTTCTCAGTGACACGGGTGTCGTCCAACTTGCTGATTTTGGCGTCAGTTCCTGGATAGCTACCGGAGGTGATATGTCCAGAGATAAAGTCCGTAACACATTTGTTGGCACGCCTTGCTGGATGGCACCTGAAGTCATGGAGCAGGTAGGCAGATTCCTAATAAAAGAAAAGAAAAAGAAAGAATACACATGTAGTTGCACATCATAGCATAATGCTGTACAAAATTATAAGGGTGCTAAGTCCTCATTTTTTTTGTATAGGACAGTTAGGATGCTCTTGTACACATCCTGGGCGCAGACTGTCAATAGTAGAACATATTGAAACTGAAAGATGAAATGGAATGCCACCTGTGTGTTGTTATCATAGAATCCATACTCATTGATTGGGATTTCAGGTGCGTGGCTACAAGTTCAATGCTGACATCTGGAGTTTTGGCATCACGGCTATTGAGCTGGCGACTGGTACCCCACCATATGCTAAGTACCCACCAATGAAGGTGAGACCAGTGAAAGGAAATTTGGCCCTGAAAGTAAAGATTCTTTGGAGATGGTGTTGGGGGGGGGGGGGGGGCCAAGTGGTCTGGAGGATTTTACAGATGTTCACTATCCTAGAAGATGAATTTGTTATCCTGCTTGAAATGGCTTATATTGCACATGACTTTGGAAAAAGTGATTTGCAGTTTGTGGTTGCAATGGTTCATTCTCTTGGTCTGATTTGATTGGTCGATCATTCTTATGGTCTGATTTGATTGGTCGATAGGTTTTGATGATGACCCTTCAGAATGACCCACCTTCCTTGGAAACGGCGATGACCAACAAAGACGATGTCAAAAAATACAGCAAAGAGTTCCGCAGAATGATCTCCAAATGTCTGCAGAAAGATCCCGATAAAAGGTTGGTTGTTTTGCCTTACTGATGGAAGTTTAGAACCAACATGTAAAATGTTGAAATAAACTGCACTTTGCATTTGAAGTTTCATTGTTACAATATAATGCTGCCACAATGTACATTACTTCTTGAAAGCGCACAAGCGAAATGGTTGAATTATTTCTTTTTCTTTCATTTCTTAGGCCATCTGCAACAGAGCTTCTGAAGAGTCAATTCTTCAAGAAGGCAAGAGAAAGTGCGTATCTCTGTGAGAAGTTGCTAGGAGGCGCTCCTACGTTGGATGATCGTGGCGAAAAGGTTTGTTAGCTGACAGTTGTTTTAGGTTGAAGTTGATTGAATTTTGTAATTGTGTTTTCACAGGAAAACTGCTGTGATCAACTGCTGATCAAGAAATGAATACACTGAGACATGCATGGATTTTACCCTGTCTCTATGATGCCAATAGCGAGCGCTACGTATTATAGCTTTAGTATATGGCTTTTCATATTTTTTTTTTTGTCAGGTGACACGAGTGCCAGGATCCAGCGGTCGCCTGCATCGCACCACAGACGGATGGGAATGGTCAGATGATGAAATGGATGAGAACAGTGAAGAAGGACGCCGAGCGAGTGTTGGACGATCGCCTCGTATCGCCTTGGATGTGAAGGCGCAGCTTGATAAACAAAGGGCAGAGCTCTCCAAGGTAACATTCAGATCAAACTTGAAATATCATGAAGGCAAACGCTGGCAGATTTCAAAAAGTTTCAAGGGTTGCTACTGTTACTGCTATCTTGACTAAGGCCATTGGTTGCAAATGTCCTGTCAAGTACTCCTAAAACGGAGACAATGGAGTTAGAAATGTCAACAGAGGGCTGGGAAGCTCAGTTGATAGAGCATTTAGTAAGTCATTCCAGGATGTAGGTTCGAATCCATGTTGAGTCAACTTTCTTTGTATAACAGATAGTTGAGATCAAGGGAATCCATTCAATTTCCCAATGTGATTTGAGTGACTGCGTATGAAGAGGAACAATGAAATTGCATCAGACATGCTTGGGATTTTTTTGTTAGTTCATCCTGGTAGTTGTCTTGAGATTTCATCTGTAATTCCTGCTTTTAGCATGGGAAAGAGAAGTCCACCGCAGAGCCAGCGGTTGTTAAAGCCAAGGATGTATCGCACCCAGTACCAGCAGTAGCAGCAGCAGCAGCAGCAGCAGCAGCAGCAGCAGCAGCAGCAGCAACAACAGCAGAAGGTGGTGCTGAACCAGGGCCAACACTGCACATGGTCCTCAGGTTAAGGTACTGATAGACTGAAACATTTCCTCATAATTAGTCCGTTATTTGGAAGGCATCTAATGATTGCTGTAGATGCTTTTCATTGCCGCCATCTTGGAGGGGCATACTTTTGTTCCTCATGGAAAAGGCACGAGTACATCTTGTCTGCATTCATTGTTACTGAATTAAAATTGAAGAAAGCCCTTAGATGACAGGATTCAAAGGGCCTACTCATTTAGGAGGTTTTCTTTTACTATCATTGTATATTTTTTTTATTCTCCAGTTTTCATCAGTTGCTCTGTATGTTAAACAAAAATGCATTTTTACTAATTGTTGTCATTTGTATGATGTAGAGTTCTTGTTAAACAATTTCTCAAAGCTCCTTGTTTGTGTTTTTTTTTCAGGAATGCAGAGCAAGAGTTGAATGATATCCGCTTTGATTACACCATCAACAAAGATAACGCTGATAATCTAGCACATGAGCTGGTCACTGCTGGTCTAGTAGATCTCAAAGATCTAGTCGTAGGTAATGTGAACTGAGTATCAACCATATACCATTTAGTTTTATGATGGCTTCATATTTCAATTAGCATTTTAAAAATTACGAAGTAACTCATTGGTAACCAGATCTTGTGCTTTGTTCTTTTCTCTTACAGTTGCAGCCAATCTTCAGAAGACAGTAGATAACCCTGAAAATAAAAATGTCCTGTTCAAATTGGTAAGTTCATCCTCCATTTTGTTTCCTTATTAATGCCAGTTGGCCTTTGCTGTCTTTATCAGTTCGTTATACTGAGCAGTGCCCTCTTTTGGATGAATTTTGTGTTTTTTTAAAGTTATTCTTATATGGTGCACTCGGTTGCAGAGTGGTCGCTCACAAATGGAAACTTTTATTTAATTTGTTAATGTTTACAACATTGCTGCCTGCAGAACTACCAGACTATAGTGTATTAAGGACAAAACAGCATAATTGCAATCTAGTGCAAAACTCTCATGGTGATATCAAAAACTGACTTTCTTTGTTATGCAGAATTCTGGGGCGAGTCCTGGAGATGAGGAGCATCTGATAGGTTTTGCCAAGTTGACCATCAGCTAGGAGCAACGAGTAGTCTCCTCTGTGTGTGATGGCATCGTGTTTCAATTCTTACTTGGGCAGCCAAACCACTGACAATACAGTTTGTAGTTGAGCATTTTTTTTATGTTACGATGATCATAAGGGGATTTATTGACAATCCAGGGTTGGTCGTTTTTTGTTTCTTATTGTTTGCCTTTTTTTGGTTCAAACTTGGGCATTGGACAATTTGAAGGGGAACTATAATCAATCCTCAGCCTTTTTTATTAAGATATCGTCACTATCAAATAATGATGGTTATTGTTGTAAAGATGGAATCGTGCCAACCCAAGCATTGAACTCTATACATGTACATCAACTTGCCGACAGTCATGTGATATTAAGACACCACCTGTAATCTTGTACATAGAACTTAATGAAAGTAATTGATTGTAAAGCATATATCATTGTATTCATTACGAAAACAAGGCAATCATGATCCCAGAGTGCACAGTTCTGTTTGAATGATTTAGAACGGCTACGCACTGAAAGTCTTTATGCATCTTGTCTACACAATGGCTGGATTTAGCCCATTCATTGGTGTTACGTGGTAATCCTTTATGTCAGTCAAACGTTGTTGCTCTGTATAGGAGGTCATTTTGGGTGGTGAGCAGTGTTCCAAGTTCCTTAGGCTACTAGCCTACTTGTATCGCTCTAAATTGGCAGGAAAATATTGGAAACAATAGAGCCTTTTGGGAACATAGATAAAAGTAACAGTTGTTCTTATTGGGAAAATATGCTTGTATTTGATGCGCTTCCTATATAGCAAAATGATATGCAGCTCACCATGTTTAATCAGTTGGTATTGAAGGATTGCTGTAAACTCACCAGTCGTTTGTGGATGAAGGAAAGTATTGAACTGTGTGATATGATTGTACATGTTGCTGAAAGTCACTGTTGAAAGCTTACTGGATGTTTCTTGCAAGGGCAAAATGTCTGGTAGAAATAATTCAATTTAACCAGATTCTAATGAATAAGTCCGATTTGGCTAATATTGCACTCGGTTTGATTTCGTTTTCCTTCTTTCAGAAACATTCTCCAGCAAAATAGTACACTCGTGTCGAGATCGTTAAAACTCAAGACAAGTATGCAAAGTTCGAACTAAAAAATGTCAGAAATGATTTGTTGAGCTTAGGAAGGTTGTCATTTTAATGTGAATAATAACTGTTCTCTGTCTGATGGGTATTGGTCATTATGGTGCTTTGCAGAAAATTGTACTTTTCAACATGTTTTTGTTTTGGTTCCAAGTTTACTATTCTTGTAGCCATTTGTTATGGGACTACTTGAAAACGGTTGGGATTCTCAAACTAAACAATTTTGAATTTTCCTTTCTTTCTGGTGTTTTTTTTATTAGGTCGGTATGCTTAGGTCAGTATTTAGTTGACAATAGAACGATCAAATCTTTGCATTTGATAATGTGGCAAAAGCAGTATTCCCTTCTTTCTCAATATCACAAATAATGTGCTAAACGTTGCCACTTTAAGCTGATCTTATGAATATTCAGTGTTTGCACTGCGTAGTAATCTCTAACGAATTGGAAACTATTAGAATTGGTGTATTGTAACTACTGTTGTTTATAGCTGAAAAAATGAAATATTGATTTATAGACATGTTTATGCATTTTTACTTTTAATATCAACGAGGATCGAATCTGTTTTGTTTCTAGGCAATGCGTTTTTGAAAGTATGTTTAGAAAAATAAATATTTGTCAAATTTATTTTAGAGTAATACTTATTTTGAAATGCCGTTTATTTAATAATATCTTATGAAGGAGATTTAATTGAAGGAGCATACTTTGTATTTTGCAACCTATTGTCGAGAAGAAATGTCGAAACGCATCTGATATGACACCCTTTTTTTTAATTGTGCGATATACCGCTGGGGTCTTTTTCAATGGAAGTATTAAATTTTGATTATGAAGCCATTTTGTTGGAATTTTGCTCTGGAAACTGTTGAAAAGTTAATATGTTCTCAGGGATGACCACTCATTCAAAGTTACTGTCAAAAAGTCGGGCTTCTTTTCTCGAGTAAGAATCGGACATTTTATTTGCAACAAGATGCATGAAAAACTTTTTAAAAAGGTTAAACGAGTGCCAGATTTGGAGCAAGAAATCAAGTTTTGTTGCCAGGTACAAGATGAGAAATTAAAAGTCATCTGAAGATTTAAAATGATAAAACAATGTAGCACCCATGTGTTGATTAAAGCGGTGTTTCTGTTATGTGAAAATGATTGTATTTGAACACAAAAAACTATCTGTCATTTAGCGTTTGTTGCGGGTTAGTTTGCTGCGTTTTCCAAATGTCGGCTCATTTTTGCGGCATCCGCTTCGTCTTATAGACTAAAGAATAATTTGGGAGGCCATAATACTCGAATAAAAAAATCCGTTAAACTGAATTGAAGTTAGAGACACCACCGGTTTTGTTTTACCCCACACTGCAAAAACTGCAGTGTTAAATTTACACTGTTGGTATCTATATAGGACCATATGGAGTTATATTTTACTGGCGTTGTCCTATATAGATACCGAATGGTGTTAAATTAACACTACACTGTTTGCAGTGCGTGTTTTCAAACCAATCCGTGTGGCTGTCCTTAATTCGATATCACTGGCTTTTTCACTGCAGTACAATACCTTGTGATTCTGATTCGGACCTCCATTGACCTTAGTTGACCTTTGACCTTAACGAAGTTTAGACTTCACGTGGTCAATAATTTTGATCTCGTTGCTTTTGTCGAGAAGAAAGAAATGACCACCGGGAAGAAACTGGGTGTTGAATTCTGCTGACGTCATCTCTCGCCAAACTATGTACAGGCAAAATAAATATCAAAAAAAAAAATGTTATACGCAGCATTTTGTGGGTTACATGTTAACACGATTTAAATGCGGGGTTAAGTACAAGAATCGGGTACATTCCAACCTTCAATGTCGTGCTTTTTATCTTGTAATCCATCGAAGAATGTGACTGGACAATCCAGCATAGGGCCATGCCCCTCAAATCTGATTGGTGGAAACAAGCAAGAACAACATCGATTTTAACAATTTATGAAGTGGTGTATGTAATTAAACATAATTATACACGTGTATAACATCCGTGGAGGAAAAATAAAATCTCAACGAATCAGAAGTCGTATCTCATCGGAAATCATTTTTTATTGGACAAATCAGAACTTTTGTTTCAGATAGTGCTGTGCACTCACCTATATTGTCCAACCAATCGGAAGTCCTGTTTCAAACTTGGTAGGAAGATATTCAGAAGAGCCTCGTTTTCGAGAAGCTCCTTGGGTGTGCCGCCATTTTGTTTCAGACTGGCTACAAATTCTTCATCAGTGGCATCCGCCAGCTTGACAAATTGGGCACGGTCGCGTTTTCTTTGGTCACCCTGATTATAACGGTCAACATTAATGTTGGTAACATTTCATTGTCATAAAAAAAGAGTTCTTGCATTAAGTGCAGTCAATGTGGTCAGGTTTTTAGAATGCGCATTAGTAGAATTTTTTTTACTGTCGTCACTTGATTTAAATAACTGGCCACAATGGGGGCGATCTGTGCAAGGGGTCTATATGAAATGATAGTCTACTGATTTTGTGCCTACGTGTATGAAAGCCCTCCAGCTAGCTTTATGGTAGATGAGTCGTAGTGTACCATACATGTACATGCATTTCACATCATTCTTCTACTACTTTTGAAACAAGTTGATCTGATTTTAACGCAAGTCTAACATCGAATTCTTTTGTGTCTACCAATTTAATGATGTAACAACTTACGTGTGGTGCAAATGTCCCGGAGAGAAACATGTGTTTTGGTCGCAATGCATGATTTTCTCTGAGATTACGAGCGATCTCAAATGCGAGCAGAGCTCCAAAACTGCAAGGAATAAAAAGGAAATTCAATGTTTTTTGGATCACTTAGCTTACTAATATAGTAACTAAAAAACCTGATTAATGAATCAGTGAAATCTATGATGTGCCAAAGGTGGAGCCTATAGACTTAATCACTACTTGTATTTTCTTTCCTTCCACATTCCATTCAAAATGAAACTTAACATCTGCTGTTTGATTTTTTTTATTTCTGGAATTTTTGAAGTATTTTTCAATTCCGAATAATTGTCGATTCTTTGTTTTAAGATATATTTGTTTTTGTTTGTTTTTCCTTTTTTTCAACTCATTTTCTCTCCCATTATAAAATTTATTTTGTAACTGCCCACATGATATAGGCAGTCGAAAGCAGACATTTGTATTTACAATTATTAATTTAAATTGACATTTGCGCACCTGTGCCCGAACAATCCAAACGGCATCTCTTTCATCTTCGGAAGTAAAGTATCAACGACGTCATTGATCATGGTTGACCAATCAGGATAAGGTCTGTCACTCATGCGCAGTTCGCGGCAGGGCATGCGTACGACACAAACTGGAATGTACATTAGAATTTGCGTTAAACTTTCTCTGTATTAAAATGTTGCCCCCAAAACAAACTTTTCTGGAAATCGATCCCAAATACATGAAGTTTCCAAACCAAGATTCGATATTGTTAATTTGATTATTTGGAAGAATAAAGGGAAACTATAACGATTGGTCAAAGTTAAAACAATATTAATTACGCCCTCAAAATGGAAAGAGTACATATTGAGAGCCGGTAGCCTTCTATGTATTCATCTATATACTAGATCAAAATCTATTTTCAACATGTTTTTTTTAACACATATCTTATAACATCAAATTGCATTATTTTAATAAAAGAAATAACTCACTAAATGTTGCCCAAAATGATTACGCTTAGGTTTACTGAAAAGTGAAAGTATTTAGTCTTTAATTCCTGATTAAGTGAGAAGAATTCTTGCTCGATATCGTACCTTCCAATGTGGGCGGTAACTGAGTACCCCATTTAGCGAAATACCCAGTGCCACCTCCTGCCCAGGGGAAGCAAAACAACCGGTAGCGAGCCGCAGGGCGGATCGGCCTCGTAACCAACATCTTGTCGATGGGTCTAAGAAGCGACATCTTGTATTGTCGGGAATTAAGGAAAAATCTGGTAAAACTGGTGGAAGTATCCAGTGACGACGATGAACAGCCGCCAAAATGTAGCTGACTTGGGTGGGTTGCGATCCAAAATGGCAAAACAAAATGAAGACTTTACTAAAGACCAATATATATCTGAATGTTATCTAGTAGCGGTCAAGATGCGGGTATGTGGTTCAATGCTGCCCATTCCCGAGATATTTGATCAAGTTGATTTGAGAGCGACTATTATCACCAAGGGTCAAAGGTCAAGCGATAAGTATATAATATACACCTAGCAAATAATTTACTCTAATGTTAGTGCAAGCATAGGCCTATTCTATAAAGGTGCACTACACAAATATAAAATTTACAATCGTATGTAAATAAATAAACACCAAATATAACACCATTCCTAAAATTATTCTTTTTACTTTTGTACCTTCCCTTTTCATTAATCTGAAAACTAACGTTGAAATATTATTATAATACAAATGGGCATTTATTAAACTGATTTGTTAAAGTGCGAAGTGGTACATTTGCTAACATGTTTTTATCTTAATTGAGTGTCGTGGCCTCGTTGTTTGCATGGAGCTTTGAATTTCTGGTCTGCAGGTAATTCTACGTGTTAATGTTATGGGTTCGGGTCCAGCCTGGGGCTATGGTGAGTGTGCCCTTGGGCAAGGCACTTTGTCACTCATTACTTCTCCCCACCCAGGAGTAGATGGGTGCCTGTGAGGGCAGAGATGGTAAGTGTGGTTGATTTTAGCTGCTTTGCTCTGAAATAATAGCATCAAATTGGACTGGCATCCTTATTTAAACAACTTTCCCGGGTGAGATTTGAGCAAGGTAAAAATAGGTAGAAATGGGTGGAAGAATAGATGCGCCAGACCGTGTGCTTTAAAATGTTCTGAGTTAGTCGTTGAAATTTCTTGGCTCAATATTCAGTCGAAGGTCGTGTAGCGGTTTGACAACAACATTCACACAGGGAACCGGCTCTGGTTCTCCCTCCACCAAACTCAGACAAAATCGTCTGAGGACCCTAGCCACAACCACCTTGACTTGATTCTGAGCAAACTGCTGTCCAATGCAATTCCTGGGCCCGGCAGAGAAGGGTAGGAACGAGAAAGGATCCATCTTGGAAAACTTGTCTGACTGGAATCGAGAGGGCTTGAAGTCCATGTGATCACGCCCCCACACGGTCGGGTTGTGATGGAGTTGGTACAAGTTAATAACTACCGTGGTTCCAATTGGTAAAGTGACGCCGTCTACATCGTATGGAGCAGTGAGTGTGCGAGACGGTAACAAGACCGGAGTGTACATCCTGATGACTTCCTTGATGACAAGGGACGTGTACTCCAGACTGTTCAGATCCTTGCTGTGAATGTGATTGGAGAACAAAATGGATGCATGCATGGATCATTTTGCTACCTTAAACTCATGAACACAAGGCTGCACGTAATGTTTGTATGATCGTGGTCAGTTAAATTCCCAACAATAATTGTACATCAAAATACATATCCACAGAAGTGTCTTGGATTGTATAACTAGGAAATCCTCTAAGGCCACGCATGCTCAGTTGTACGAAATTAACAGTCATAAACATAGGGGTACCAGAACAGTGCTTTCGCAAAATGTCAAGTTTGAAAGGTACTGGGACTCCGTGTAATGATTGTTTACGCACCATGGACACATAAAAAATAATAATCAGTCTCACCTGGTGATCCGCTCCGAGTCTCTGTTGCCTAGCACCGCATCCACCTCCTCCCTGACTTTGCTCTGGTGCTCGGGGTACTTGGCTAACGCGTACAGCACCCAAGTCAGGGTGCTAGACGTGGTGTCGTGTCCTCCAAAGAGGAAGGTGTTGACTTCGTCAATGATCTCTTGATCTGTCAAGCCGCTCCCGTCGGCATCGCGAGCCAAGAGGATGGTGTCCAGGAAATCACGAGAAGTCAGAGGATGACCACTCTCAACCTAAACAAATAATAAAGGAATCGGTGGATGATTGAGGATTTCTCAATAAGTGGCTGAGACGATTTGCAACAATATTTGGTTTAAAGATATTCCAGCCACTCCAAAAACCTGTTTTGAGGAAGAGACGGCAATGTCTCTTGATCAGCTGAAAGCAGTGTACAACTACGTGATAATTCACGTCGACATTACAAGAAAATATACTTGCGATTTGAGACTATGCTCGGATGGTGCAACTCGATATCGGGGGGTGCTTGCGGCCAGTCGTTCATGACCAACTTTAAAAGAAAAGTGTGTTTTCAAAAACGAAGGGGGGTGTGGCCTAGTACGTGGTTAGGGTTCGTGTCTTATGATCAGAGGGTCAAGGGTTCGAATCTAGCTGCTAGTCATATGTTGTGTCCTTGGGCAAGCCACTTCACCCCACTTGCGTCTTTCCACCCAGGAGTATAAATACGTACTGGCATTAGCTGGGGAGTAACCTGCGATGGACTGGCATCCCATCCAGTGGGAGTAGAAATATTCTCAGTTGTTTCATGCCAAGGAAACTGGAGATAAACGCTGGCCAAATTGGCTCGTGACAGACTAAAAACTTGTTTCTTTGAAAACGAAAGGTTTGGAAGTAGTCTGCGTACCATTTTGTTGAGGTCCTTTCTCCTCTGCTTAATCAAACCGTTAGTCACGGCCTGTATGTATCTGTTAGCTCTCTGCCATTCAGGATACAAGGAGCTGAAGCGGAAGACCAACGGGATTAAGAGGAGAGGGTTCCCAGTGGTACGTGATTGGACAATCCTCGCTAGAGTTGAATTAGCGGTAAGTAGGTTCATCTCCCCTTCTGCCGACTGATCTTTGAGCTGAATAAGAAGAAAAACAGAAAACTCACGCGTAGGTTTCGAGGTGGTGCGGTGGATTATGGCCAAAATGTTATGACAAGAATCGGCTTTTTAATTTTCAAAAATGCTTGGTCTTCAATTTCCCAAGATATTCCGCTCATTTTATTTAACACAAAAGAGTAAAGACCTATCATTCGACTTTCTTTCATAAAATGTTATTTACAAACAAACCAAAAATCCGAAATCGAGTTTACTAAAAACAAAAGATTGATAGATTTAACCACTATTTTTTTCACGCTCCAAATCATTACAGTTAGGCCTAATTATCAACACATAAGAGATTCAGATAATTAAAGAAAGAATTAGGCTTTAGACAAAGGATGTAATTCCCAAGAGAACAAAATATATAAATAGATGCATTTGTTTACCTGACAATTTGATTGATGGGAGCAAGCTGTGCGGAGAATGATATCAAAGGTGCACAAGCCGAGCTGGTGCTCAACGTTCATGGGTTTCCTTTCTGCTGCTAGACGATCCATCTTCTGAAGAAGCACCTCAACACAGTCGTTGTAGACTGGGAAGTAGGTCCGGAGGACATCAAAGTAGAATGAACCGTTCAGGAGCCGCCGATGTCTCTTCCATTTGATGCCATTGGAGATGGCAAGCCCTTCTCCTAACCAGTCCGCAAACAGACTGTATATCTTAGACTTGACTGAACCTGTTGAACTTGTCAGTAAGGGCCTGATGGTTTCTGGATGCACGAGGGTCGGTACGAACATGGGTCCAAGCCTTGTGGTGTAGATTCGTGGGAAGACTTCCACCGTGTCTAATAGCCATTTGAAGCCGGGACCTAGCGGGTCTTGTTTCTGGTGTCCCAGAAACCAATGAGCCCCAGGTGGACTCGGTAAAGTTTGGAGAACTCTGATTGATCGAACGGTTTCAAATACAAACATTGACACCTTAAAGAAACAGAGAGTCGCAATGACGAGACACAGGAATGTGGTCCACAACATATTTGGTGTACAAGCTTGGAATTTGAGCTTAACGACAAATTTGTGTCAGAGAAACTAATAAGCACGATGAACACTCGCGACACAGCTATATGCAGCTATGTAGTTACATAACTTTCGAGCTGTAGTACATATTAACGATAACAATATGTACATGTATTGTACATATTGTTATCGCATAGAGATCTTCTCTGCCCCACACAGCTAGCTGGATAAATACAATTTGAATGACAATGCTGTTATACGGCACGTGATTTGCTCTCATTATAAGTACACTGTGCATAAAAGTGTCACAACCTCGGCCCAGCTTATAGGCTTCACAATAATGTTGATAAGTAGCGGAACCTACGCGTATACATAATTAAAAGGACCACAGATCGAGCCGGATAGCTCGATATAGGGATTGCAACCGTGCAACAGTAGCCCGGTGGATCGAGTCTGAAAGGAATCCGAGCTTTGGCACAATATCCTGTTGTAATTCCATGTAATAATTTGTTAATGGTATGAATGTGCAATAAGTGTTTTTTATGCTCTCTGTTAGTTTTTATTCATACTGTATGTTTTGTGTAAAGGTTTTTTTGGTAAAGTCTTGTCTATTTTTGTAATTTTATTTTCTTTGTTTCATTCTGTTTCCATATAATTTTAATGTGAGGGCTCCTTTGGAAAGCAGGGTTTTTTTAAAACTGAAATGGACTACCCTCGTTAAAGATTACAATAAATAAAAATATTTTTTTCTTTTTTTAAAGCTCCAGTTCATAGTTATTATGTATTCAAATCAAAATGATTTGCCAATTGTGCAGCCATTTTCTTTGCCGTTTACATAATTAATTTAACTTAGTTTATGAAGTTTTCATATCGAACAAATGCATAAAAAGAAGCAACAGGACTAATTAAACTTATATTCAATAATTAATTAAGAACGTGTTGATCAATCTGGATGGGAAAATGAACATTATTCCAACACTATAGGCGGGCCGTGGCATGCACCGAATGGACGGGCATGAATCTTTCTTGTCAACAGAGGGCGGGCCTCTTGAACCATTTCTATTCGTCAGTTTAAAGGATATTTTGAACCCCTGCTCCCCCTACTTTAAAGTACTCCTTGCCCTAGGTTGACCCTATAGCTTGCCAATTTCAGTTGAGGTCCCAACTTCTATGTTCGGATTTCCATCAAATTATTTCCCGCCAGTTCAAGCAAACAGGATCAGAGTTAAGTGAAACAGGATGTATGTACTTACTATCCACTGCGCGTATTGCGCCCGAGACGAACGCTGATTGGTTAAACAATTGTCCTTATTAACATAATATGAATGACAGTCGAGCCAGCTGGCGCGACCATGAGCTGAACGCAGTTGATACAGAATTTTTTAACAATGTTCTTGAGAAAGTGTACTTACGAACATGTGAGAGACGGCCTGTGGTGCAGTACGTGGCTCCAACGTCCGTCAAAATGGAGTCTAGATGTAAAGAATCGTTTCGGATACTAACTGTGATTTTTCAGCATGTACTTGAAGTTTCAAGTTTGAAGGACTCTCAATGAACTATGCAGCGATGGTGACCGTGAGAATGGTATGCCCTCAGCTTTGATGGACCTGCCAGGGACGAAGTGGAGGAAGAGACAGATGTGGGATTTCTTTTCCTCCTTTTTCCCAACTTCGAATTCGCAAAGTCTTCGACGCGTTCTGCAAAATCAGGTACAGTAAGAACAATATTAATTTGGAGTCAGTTTATTTAATTATGAATCGTTCACCGATTCAGACATCTCGGTCGGTTAGACAGTACAGTATCGCAGCAATATTGCTTCAGACAATAATACGTTTGAATTTTTTTTTATCATATAAAGTATACGTTACTAATACATAAATGAATAGTGATTTATTTGATGTTTGCGTTCTTTTTGTTAAATCTTGTGATAAAAATCCCAATTCATTTATGATGCAGTACACTTAAGGTTAGAAATATTTTTGTCTTCTTCCAGATGAAGAAGTTAGTGTTCTCATTTCTGTAGATAAATGACTCCAAACAATCACCATTCCAGCATTCCATTCCTATAACGCAACAGGACCAGACATATGAAATGTATATTTTGATATCAATAACCATGTAGACGTTGGAGTCATTCTGTGGTCGGGAGTGGTATCAAGGCATATAGTGGGATCGATGTTGCTTGTTTGACCGTATGCGACCTCATCCCACGCGGATCGTTCGGCCAGCTGTGCATGTCTCAGGGGACCCGCATGCTAGATGCAGTCAGCTAGAAATGATGTCCTCTTGATGGAAAATAGGGGCTTAAAGCTAGATATGTAGGCTACACAGGCAACTAAATAAATATAATAATAATAAAATTATAAATCGAAAAAGTAAAACGCTGACTTACATATTGTGTACTATGCGAGTGCTCTAACCCAATTAGTAGGTGGAGTGAATTATTAGTTTCACTACTACTGAATTCATTAAGAGCCATCTCCGTTGATCGATTTGATATTATTAAGTTTTTTTCTGGGGATTTCGGGTTTAATACGTTTTCCAGATTATTTTTTATATTTGGTGTAAACATAATACAGCTATTGTCGAATCACATTCTTATTCGTCAGTGGTCTACGAATTTCCATCTTGAAATGTTATCAGACAAATTTGATAACCAGTGACCCGACACTTCCCAAACTATGCTTTCCTATTATTCCTAAGGTTATGAAACATGTCCATGTTTTCCCCTGCGTATGCTGGTTTCTTGATCACGGTAGCATATGCCGATATGGATATCATATGGCCTTGAAATGAACTCTCGATCCCCGGACGATCTCTGAATTCGACTTCATTCATATCGTCTGATTGACTGTCTGGTTTCTTTTGTGCAACAATACCCAAGAAAAGCATGAGATAAGAGAACAAGACAACTATATTAATATGAAAAAGGCATGCATACTGAGAACCCGCTTTAAGAAGTCTCATCCAAGTGATGTATCATTCAGAATGAAATTAAATTATCTTTCACTCACGTTTCCATGGATAAATATCAATTTCTATAATCCTTACGATGTCGTACGCATCTACTATTCAAACCAAATATCTTAATTGTTTTAAATAATACACAATCGGTCTTCCAGTAAAACACAGGAACGTGTGTGCACATTCGGCTGAAATTATGCCACGTCTTGATCTGGAGTTTACAACTCACAAATACAATGGCAGAAATATTATTTCTTTACAAACATTCTAGTTAGATAATATATTAGTTTTTCAAATCCTTCGTCAAATTTACTCGTTTTCATGTCGTGTGTATTTGCTCCAGCAATCGCAGCTGTTGCTCATGTATATTGATTACAAACTGCGAATCCCCAACAAACAATTATTCACTTTCATATTTCGGTAAATATGAGTTTATTTCTAATTCAAACACATGGGAACTTTCAAATTAACTTTTGTTTTGGCAAACATTAAAATATCTTGTTTGCGCATGCAACTGCCAAATTGTTACATTATTTTAGAGTAATTTAATTTTGCTTCTATACAATCATTGATTCTTGTATGCGACGGTGTTGTTGCATAGAAAATTAACCCAGCATTACAGAATAAAAATCGATAATTTTTGTTCAGCTCGCGTGGGCACGTTGCAACCTTTACTTCATTAAAATATCGACACAAACAAAGCAGCTGTCGCAGTGAACGCGAATGTTTAAGTTAAGTTCATATGGCCACGTCACCAGAAAGGTATCTGATGCATCAAAATATATGTGATTTCATTTGCAGGAATGAGGACCAGGCGTGACATGGTTCCTGCAGACCTTTGGATGGGGACAACGAGTTCCTGTAGCTTGCGGAAGCGTCTAAGGAGGACGTGACACCAGTTTAATGTGTTCCTGATCTTGAGATATCCATTAACAATCCCTTTGTGGTTTCACTCAGGATGCAAGAGCAGATAGGTTCATCTGAGGTTGGTCGGTTGGTCGTCATTCCGCTCCGGTGTTTTACAGACTTTTTGTAAGGATGTAGTTTCCGAGCGACAGGTAAATAAAGTTTTTGCCTTTGGACGTGCTATTTCCTCACTCGATAAACAAAACTGATCAATTTCAGAAGGTGAAAGCAGGAAAAGAAATTGTCAGATCACTTCCAGTCCTACAAGTTTAAAATCGAAAGTTATTTTGATACATCAATAGACTGAGATCCTGTGTGCATTTTGACTACGTTGTTCCAAGATGGCGCCTTCTAAGAAGATTATTCAGGTTATCTTCTTGACATCAATGATGTGGTTTTCCGTAGACATCATGCTTCTTATAACCTACACCACTTCACCTGACAGCAATTTTAGTCTCAAGCTCCCGTTTGGCAGCGACCAGAAGAGAGACATTGAGAGAGAAAAGGACAATGGAAGGTTTGAAATTGAAAAATTGAAACATGACCAAGTCGAGATAGGACCGCAACTACCCAGAGAAAACCCACGTGTCGGACTCGTAGATCGACAACGGTCGGGCCTGGTCAAGAAAGGAAAAGATGGCGTTGTGAATTTTCAACAGCAACACAACGTCGTTGCCATGGCAAATGACAATCCAACACATGCAGAGGAGGAATTCGACGTAAGGAGTAGACAAAAAGACCTGGAGAGTGTCAATCAAAATGACAGACAGAATGTCGCACCAAACGGACACAATTTAGATCACAACGAAAGACAGCCGATCGACGACCACCGCAAGGAAGGTGTCGATCAAATTCGAAGACACAATGTCGATCAAGGTGTCGATCATCATGAGAAGGACGGAGAAACAGACAACCAGGCTTCGGAATCGATCTCTGAGTATCTTGAAAGTACGTCCGGATCGATTGAGAAGAAGACACCACCACACTCTGCAACAAAGGTAGTTAAGTTTCAGATTGCTTCAAATGTTTCACTTTTAACCCTTTAAGCTTCTCGTTCAGAAAATTTTTTGTTCTAAATTTATCTCAGGCTGTAACCATTTTACAGGATGTTCTTGCGCATGTTATTCACAAAAGAGGCACATGTTGGGTTATTTTTTTTTCTCAACGGAAACTAGACTTAGACTCCCACGAGAACGCGAGGGAAATCAGGATATTTGTTTCATGTGGGAAAAAAGCTGTTGATGTTTGTGGGAAAAGATGCATGCTTGATTTCACCTCAACACTTTAATAATTTGTAAATTAGAAAGTTATAATAATGAAAGGAAGCACAGATGTATTTTGTGATTGTGGCTAAAAAAAATCTTTACTTAAGAGGAGACGGAAAATAAAAAACAAATAAACTAGGGTTTATTTCATATGTTTTTGTAAACGTTTAATATGAATGTACATGTACCTTGAAGCATTTGAGTGACATCTTATTGTGACATGATAAGCCTTCCCTTATTATGCCTTCTAATAAGGAACGGAAATTAAGAACTCTGCTGTCTGGGTTATCAGGCTGAGATGCTTGATATCTATAGCGAGCCGTGTAGAAATTACATAGGCAGTGGTAACTGTGAATTAATGAGGTAGGCTGCACATGATTGATGATCCGAGTGTGTGGCTTCACGCTGAGTGTAACATACTATCGCCTACATGCTTCAGACTGACAAGGAAAAAAATTACATGTATCATGCATATAGCTAAATGTTAATAAACATGGCTTTGGAGCAATTTATTTGAGCAAATATCACCTAAATATTGTAGAAAAGAAATAAAATTCGTGCTCCTGTCGATGCATGTCCAAATGATAAAAACCGAACAGCTTAAAATAAATTAACATGGCCTTGGGAAGAATACACCAAAGTATTTGAGCCAAAGAAAAGGGCAATTTGTTTTCACTGTCGACCACAAAAATCGGCATGTGCCTCCCAGGCAGGTATAGAAACCAAAAATAAACTCATAATCTCGATCTTTGTTGAACCAGAAGCCGCCCACGTATCATTATGTTCGTGACCTTGATGTTACCTCCAAACCACGTGACCCCAACGGCCCAGGAGAGATGGGTAAAGGGGTGAGGACAGAAGGGAAAGATGCCGGCAGGGTCGCCGAGGGGTTCAGACATGCTTCCTTTAATGAGTTCGTGAGTGATATGATCTCACTCGAAAGAGCTGTGCCGGAAAAAAGGCCGCAAATGTAAGTCCCGCTCTAGTCTCTTCATATGACTTCTGGTGATCATCCCGACATCCGCTTCATGTAACTTGAAAAAAAAAGTACTCAGTTTCTTTTCGGTAATGAATCGAGGGGGGTACATCCAAAGTGTACATGTTTTCCAGTTCGGAAGGATAAGGAAACCTTAAGTGAGAAGACGGTGAAGAAATTTTAGTTGAAGAGGTGGGAGGAAACCCCCTGGATGATACTCAAGGGCAAACCCACTGAATCAGGTAGGGACTGAACATCCGATCCGGAGGTCGGTCTGTGTCGAGTGGGATTGGAACCCAGGTCAGAGAAGTGAAAGGCGTGGAGAGTACCGCGACGCCAAAATGACTCCCCTAGCTTGTCGCGCAATTCCTCCAATTCGAGAGTAACTGATAAACTTTAATTCAGCACCGCCTTGTTCTTTTTATCCCCCTTGTAGGTGTAAGAGGAAGAAATACGTGGATGATCTTCCAGACACAACAATCATTATCTGCTTCACTGAGGAATCTTGGTCGACATTACTACGCACGGTACACAGTGTTCTGAACAGATCACCGCCTGAACTGGTCAAGGAGATTATACTCGTCGATGACTTCAGTCAGAGAGGTTGGTCGATACGAAATAATCAATTCCAGATGTATCGAGACCAGACGTTATCCAAAATTTGTTTCGTTTTCATCGGTCCTACACGAGTAATTAAATAATTGAGAGACTAATATGAAAACAAATCATACATGAGTCGACAGGTGTCATTCCAGTACCTGGTCGTTTAATAACCTGATAAGACTTTCTTGTCTCTCTTATTCAGAGTATTTAAAGCAGCCCCTTGATGAGTACATGTCCAAGTTTCCCAAGGTCAAGATCCTCCGTCTAGCCCAGCGCCAAGGCTTGATTCGAGCCAGACTACGTGGGGCCGAGATCGCTCAAGGAACCGTACTAACATTCCTGGATTCACACGTGGAATGTCATGTGGGTTGGTTGGAGCCGTTACTGCAGAGGATATGGGAGGAAAGGACCAGGGTGGTGTGTCCTGCACTTGATAGCATTGATGCTACCACCTTTAGGTAGGTTGGTGAATGGTAGGATATTGCAGCGCCCTCTATTGCTGATATGTGATTATTACTGTCCTTGTGAATTCTTGCCTGCAATTTTCTACTTCACGTGATTACCATTGACTATTATACTTGTTTTATAAAGTATTATTATGGTACATTATACTAATTTTATAAACAGGTATGAAGGATCTGGTGAGATCATGGGAGCGTTTGAGTGGGATCTACAGTTCCATTGGGTGGGTCTACCACGCCGGGAACTCAAGAGAAGACAAGATGAATCGTATCCTATACGGTACTTTCAAAATCTGTCTTTTCTTAATTGATATCATTTACTTTATTGTATTTACGTTTTGGCACAAAGTGAGTAGAAACAACTTTGCATCTCAACCGTCAATGTTATTTTCAAACCACACAGGGAGATGAGAATAAACGTTTCAAGTGATAACACACTTTTTTTCCTCCAAAATAATACCTCTCCTTCAACTAACAGAGAGTTGATTGGAGATGTGTTAAATATGTACTCTTATTGGAGCTGCTTTGTTGCTCATTACTGCAGGACGCCAGCTATAGCAGGTGGATTGTTTTCAATTGATCGTGACTGGTTTTACAAGCTGGGATCTTACGATAAAGGCATGGACATATGGGGAGGAGAGAACATTGAGTTGTCTCTCAGGGTAAATATCCAAACCTTTTCTCCTGTATTTTTCCGTGTTTTGTCTCTGTGTTCTTATGCTTTTGTCGATCCCTTTACAGGTTGGCTCGTTTAGTGCAGTTTTATTACAGTTTCAAGATTCGCAACAAGTTCAATTTTTTTTTTTTTGGTAAAATTAATTTTTTTGACATTATCTCCCTCTTTCGTAGACATGGATGTGCGGCGGTTCGATGGAAATTCTACCGTGTTCAAGAGTCGGTCACATATTTAGAAAAACACAACCCTATAAATTTCCAGATGGTAATGTAAAGTAAGTTTACACAAAACTCAAACAAAACAATCGTTTGTTGTCGATCTTTTCAATATATTTTCAATTTACAATTTCAGAATTCAACACCTTTCTGTTATCGTTCGTATTTGAACAGAACTTTCCTACGGAATACTCAACGTGTAGTTGAGGTCTGGCTGGATGACTTTAAACCTCTTTTCTACTCCATGAGACCCGAGTTGAAATCCAGATCGTACGGAGACGTTTCAGACAGACTGGCGCTAAAGGAACGTCTCCAGTGTAAGGATTTCAAGTGGTACTTGGATAACGTTTATCCTGAACTCGATGTACCAGACATGGATGTGCAGACGAGAGGAGAGGTAAGTTGAAGCGCCCAAATGAACAAGTCTTAAGGATTGACAGTCCCACTCGAGTGATTTCTGTTCCTAACTTTCACTCGGGAGGTAACACACTGAGTATGCAGTGTTTATATGTCGGTGAAGGGCAAAACCTAATATTGATTTACATCACCCCGACGCAAATTCCATCTCATGAATAAGATTGACACTGTTTATAAAGAAAATTCGTTTCACTGGACTTGAACTTCAACATGATGCATCGTTATATAAGAACGCAAGAGGGCGGTATTTATTAGCACTGTTGACAATTGAGTATTGCTGGAATACAATTGTTGTTATATTCTACAGATGAGAAATATCGGTGTGAACAAATGCTTAGACAGAGCATCCAACGGACCGTTGGGTTTATATCCCTGCCATGGACAAGGCGGCCATCAGGTAACATGTTTATTGAAATTATACATTTATGATTGAAATTTATAATTTCTTTTTACTTGATATTGCACAGAAAATCTTTACTTGCATACAATTGGCCCAATACAATTTTGGCAATGACAAAGTTCGCATCGCATGCCTATAAGTCCAAAACAGTCACGGTCTTGCTCTTTCTAACTCAATAAGAATAATAATATTATTGGATTGTATGATGGAAGACAACTCGGATCATTGATTTCTTGGCGATTTGATCGACAGGCCTTTTCTCTGAGCAAGAAAGGTCGCCTCCAGCACGAGAGTAAATGCGCGTTGCCGTGGAAATCGACAGAAAGAGTTGGACTGTCAAACTGCAGAGCCGTTCGCATCTTTCAGTTTCAACACGCAAAGGTATTAGTATTGTGATGATCTTGATTGGGGTGATTTGGACATGGTGTGGTTTTCACTGTGTGTCGTGCTTTAAGAAAGGTGGTGTGAGTGATAGCTGCTAGAGAAGCGTTTGGGGTTGTAATTGTTGAGAACAAAGTTGGCTATTTAACGAACTCCGTCTTTAAAATTGACAATTTAGACAAGTTAAACACTTTGGAAAACAGCGGTGTGAGTGACCACTGATAAAAGAGCTGAAAACACCTGAAAAAGGTGTAAAAAAGCTGAACTATGAAATCTCCTTTACTTTTGTACATAGCAAGTGAGGGAAAAAAGCTGAAATCCAAAACAAAAAAAGCTTAAATCAGTTTTAAAGCTGAGATTTCACACCTCTGAAAAATACGGCATCTGCAAGATAGACAATGTATGGTGATGACGGAGTTAACGATGACTATGACATCAACGACGTAACAATGTCAGCGACAATAACACGTAAGGAAAATATTACATCTTCGCGAGTGACGGTGTCTACGCTGCTGGTGACCTGATGACCTTACAGTTGACGATGACAGCGTTTGCATCAGTGACATTATAACATTCATGGTGTCAGTTCTAACATGATTCAGATGAACCATAAGCAGTGGAAGGCAGGTGCAATTTCCTTTGTTTCTTCCTTCTAGAACGGCGCAATGATTGAGGTCCAGACGAAGAAATGTCTAGGCGTGTCACGTGACAAAAACTTCGTCATTCTTCAACAATGCGACGGCAGTCAAAAACAGAAGTGGAAATGGGGCACGTATATACAGTAGGAAAACGAGATAGTTTGTAACATTATATACGGTAACATCTTTCGTATTATTTTTCAAGTTACATGAATCTCGTTCACAAAATCGCCCATTCATGGATGGATGTCTTTCATTTAGAAAATTGAGCATTGTTTTGTTTGGTTAAAGGGATTTAGGGGAAACCCAATTTCATGAAGATTAATATCTTTTAGAATATACTGCGGGTAGATTTATAATTGGCTTCACAATTGTTTTTTTTCACCATTTAGTTATGAAGGCACAGATTCTGAAATTATGTTTAATGTTTAAATTATTTCCGAACAAGGCAACGTGTCCTAACTAATTTAATGATTATTAAGTTATTAAAAGGTGGTTTAAAATGTTTTTGTTTTCTCTCTTGAAAGTACACACAAACTGTAACAATGTTTTACGTCAATTTTAGATTAAATCTGTGAATGGGGAATTAATTATAATTTATTTTGTAATGCATATACAGAGCGATTCAAAAGTATGAAGCCAAATAAAATCAACACAATGAATCTTGGTCAATGTTGCATCAAACAGGACGGCCTCCAGAAACAACTTAAGTGTCCATATCCCTTCTTAGTGTTATGTCATGCAGTGACCACTTTTAGAGTAACTTTTGCCCAACCTCGATCCATTACAAATACCTGAATCTATTCAATTGATTCAACCTTTACCAATGATACACTCCTCTCTATCCTCTATTTTATAAATGTTCTCCACGTTTAAAAGAATTCGTGCCCTCGTGTATGCTCCCAATTGGGGTTAGTTTAAATCTGATTTACGTTTTAAATAATTTATTGAAATAGATAAATACTTCAGTTCAAGCAAAATGAGATAAATAAATCATTTTTTCGCCATTTGCATTGTTTTATATTCAATTTGCATCCTGTGTGATTTATACGGTATATACGGTAGTTATACGGTGGTGTTTAACACCACCGTATAACTACCGTATATACTGTATCGTGGTTGTTGTTTCATTGGAAGTTACCTTGACCCTCTGGAGCAGCGTTTTTGACCGAGTACAATGGGCATCCAGTTTGCAAAACAATTGATCCTTAATATTCTGTGCATTCTATGCGAAAATAAGCCAACTGTCGAATATGATTTGGGCAAATTCGGTGTGCACAAAACTTTCCGAATTTGTATAAAACAACTTTTCACTAGGTTTTTTTTGTATGCGTTATGCCACATTGGAGGCCCCGAACCCCTCGCCGTAAGTTTTTGGACCCACTTTTTGGGGAACCATTTTTAACCCCCCCCCCCCGCCCTTGGAGAATGGTTACTGTACGAACTGTTTAAGGATATGGACAGGAACCAAATCGAGGAAGACCTCGATTAGAAAACGTGAGCGCAAATTTGTATCCTTGTGGAGACATTTCCACAATAGGGAACACAAGATTGTATAGGTCTCCACAGGGCAATTTCTATAGATGAATAGGTCTCCACAAGGTTTTTACGAAATAGATAGGCCCTATATGGATTTTACTCAAAAACTAGGAATTTCCAAGGTGGGTTGATTTGTCGCAAATGGAAGAGTTTTAGAAAAGGGATATTAAGTCCGAATTTCAGCCAAGGAAATTAATTCTGGTTAAAATAAGAGCATTCTGAAACTTCACTTTCAAACTCGAAAACTTTACTACACGAGAACAAAGAAATGTCTCCACAAGGATACAAATTTGAGAATGTGTGTACAAAACCAATGAGAGCTGTTGCGAAAAAGTTAGAGTTCAGAGTACAAACAAAGGAAAAGGGCAGAGGAACAAAAGAAAATCCTCGTTTTACACCATACACAAGCGTGTGGGTGTGTGGAGGGAGGGGGGGGGGCGTACGTGTGCAGGCCACTGATCTCTATTATACTTGACAGTATGCTCCATGGTATAATAGAGATCAGTGGTGCAGGCAAGCAACTTGATCGTCGAGTCTCATGTGTGCGGCGCTGTACGTGCTGTGGCAAGTACAGACCGGACGCGGTGTTTTTATCTGCAGCGCACATCGTCAATGGAGTCATGATCAGCTCATGTTCGACTAACAATGACGTCACACCATTGATATCACTCAGTCATGCATGCACATTGAAGCATTTTAAAGAAAGGCTTTCGTCGAGCTGCCACATAGTGGAGTGAACTATCGGATCGCAAGATCTGTGGTTCGAGCCAACATGCCCGTTTTTTTTCATCAAATATTTGTAATGGTTGGGATAGGTTTAATTGAAGGGAAAACACCACGAGAACCTACTTGCCTTCCATCCACACAGAGTGATAAATAATCACGTATAGGGTGATGTGATTGGTTAAAATACGATGTACACATGTATGCTGCAAAAAAAAATACGCAGACCGGACAAATCAGCCTAAGCTGTACGGTAGCGGCTGCTCGCTCGTAAGACAGCCTTGGTCACCAAAGCTATCAAGTGGAACGAAATTGTAATAGAGTATCATATTGCATTATATGTTCTACGATGCACGGAATAATGTGGATACTCAGTCATTCTACAAGTGTTAGTTACTATTATCAATTTGAATGAAAACTATCCATGTGTATAGTTACACGTCTGCACGTAATATAAGGCTAGTATTGTGTGCTGACCCGGTATATGGAGCGTTGGATTAGTCATCATAATATTATTGTTCACATCGGGCAACATTGAAACAAAATTGAAATTGCTGGCTTTTATAGCAGACACATGACCTTGTATCCATTTTCGATACGGAAACTCTCGCAACTTTCTGGATAAACCTCGCAAAATGCGCAGAAATTATGAGTCTGAGGAGAATATGGGAAGCGGCGCTACCGAGGCAGTGATGGGGGAGAAACCACGGGTGCCTGACGGCGGTTGGGGATGGCTGGTGGTGGTCGGAGGACTGATCACGTTCCTTCTATGGAGTGGATTCTTGAAAGCCATGGGAGTTTTGCTTCCGAGTTTGACGGTTGGTTTGACGCATAATACGGCACTGACTGGTGAAGTGGCCGCTATGGTTGCTGGCGTTAGGAGCTTGACAGGTACAAAACATCGATCGAATTAATTATTTTTTCTTTATTTCACCAATAATTATCATTATGTTTATCATCCACCTACATGCGGATATACTGTTTCTTTGGGCTTATTATAGGTAATAGGCGCGTTTTAAGTTAATGAATACTGCTTCGATGAAAACAAGTCCAAACATATCAGATAGGGATGAAAACTCTGCTAGTTTAAGGGCCAAAAAGTTTATGTGAAGTGTATTTGTGTGACTTTTGCTTATTTAAGGCCCTCTCGCTGGACCAATCGGTGAAAGATTTGGCTACAGACCTGTTGTCATGGTGATGAGTTTGATAGCTGCTTGTGGTATCATCTCTGCATCTTTTGCTCAGACAACGATCCAGTTCCTCTTATGTTTGTCAGTCATATCAGGTAGGCCTATTCAAACATTCTTCAACCAATTCTGTTATTAGGGCTTGTAGATTTGACTGATGTTTTGTTCACACTGACTTCGTTTCCATTTTTTTTATAAGCACTTTGATTTCTAGCCATCAGCCTCCGTTGCGGATAAATATTTCAAATTTTCATTTTAATGGATTCATGTTTTAAACTTTTATTCATGTGTTTTCAAAACAGGTGTAGGTTTCTCGGCTCCTATCATCCTGACTAAAGCCATGATTGGCCGTTACTTCGACCATCGCTTTGCTCTGGCTATGAGCCTCGCTAGTGCAGGTGACTCTCTGTCTATGATCATCATAGCGCCTACGGCGCAGGTCCTACTAGACACCTATGGATGGAGAGGCGCTCTACTCTTGTATGGTGGACTGTGTCTGCATATAATCGCTGCGGGGGCGCTGCTCAGAAACCCTCCTAGTTCAGATGAAGATAAGTCTGGTTATACCTCCATCCCAAGTGCAGATGAGATTACAGACCCCACTAAAGCCACTGATCAAGCTCCTGCAAGATCCAAATCGCTCCTTGAAACCTTCAACTTGTCAATTTTCACCAAGTTTGTCTTCTGGATGATCGGTCTAGTCATGTTAGGAACCTATTTGATTGGGATCTCCTGGTACTTGTACTTTATACCACACGCAAAGGCTAAGGGATTTGACTCCAGTCAGGCAGTGACTTTCGTCGCGGCAGCAGGCGTTGGACAAATTATCACCAAGATTGTCTGGGGTAAACTCATTGACCAGCGGGTAGTCAGCGTCAGATTCGGTCTTGTACTCTGTATAACTCTGTGTTCATTGGCACTAGCCATAGATCCGTTTCTTAATACGTTCTGGCCCATGATGATTGTGACCATAATCTTTGGTAGTTTCTTCGGGTTGGTGTACTGCTTGGTGGATGTCTTGGCGAAGGAGATAGCGGGAGAGGACGGCCTGGCGAGTGCCTTTGGATACATCGATCTGGTCGGTGGAATCGCTAGAATATTCCTGGGATCAGTGCCCGGTAAGACTCTACAACATTGGTTGGTTCTTTTGATGAATTGTATTATCCTTTCTGTTAAAAAAAATGATTAGCAAACTCCAAAATCAAACTCAAATGGAAAGCTGCATCCACATGCCGTTGCGGCGGAAAAGTGACGCAGTGTGTCATTTTTCGGCATACCTTTCCAAATGTCTATATGCCTAATATATAATTAAAACACTTCTCAATCATCCACGTCAATTTAATCGAACAGACCTTTAATTGCAAACACCTGTTGTTCAAGTTCTGCACCTTTTGTATCTTGTTGACAGGTTGGATCTATGAGCGGACAGGTAGTTATGATATTGCTTTTGTTGTGTTGGGTGGATTATATCTCATTGTTCTGATGCCTGTCATAGCTGAATGGATCATCCATAGACGTCAGGTACTGTCCAACGAAAAGCACAGTGACAAGAGCTAAGCTACATAGCTACATACAACCCTATATTCGAAGGTTCAGTGATGCTTGCTGGCCGGAAAAGAGTTCAGCCCACTGAGACAGAACAACCCTCCATTGTTATGTAAAGTGCATCTAGTCAGGCAGATTGGCGCACAATATGATGGAATTGTTCATGTGATGAAAAAAGCATGACATGTGGCACACAGTCAGAGTATAAACTGGGAATGACTTTGGCTATAGGGCCATCGCAGATTTGTCCTTTGAAAAAAAAATCATAGGATAACATGCAATTGCCGCCATTTTGAAAATTGCTTGTTAATATTATTCTATGTTAGTTTTGTTCAAAGGACAAATCTGCAATGGCCCTATAGCCAGATATCTTTCCCATGACATACTCCGACTGTGTGCCAAATTTCATGCCTTTATCATCAAATGAACAATCTTATCACCGATCTGCTGCACTACTCTGTCATCTTTTACAAATCAAGCCCTTTATACTTATTTATTTATCTCTATATTTATTTATCACCTTGTTTCATTCCTTTCTAGCATAATATTAATTGTTTACATTATTGTATTATTCTCGTATGTCTTTTATCGTTGACGGTACAGAAATAAAATGTTCTGTTGAATTGAATTGAAATTTGGGAAACTTGACTTCCGGTAAAACTTCTATCGCTAACGGAGATTTGCTAGATGAATTTTGCTTTTGATTACCAGCAAGGGTTGAACAAAATTTGTGGAATTTCAATTGTTTATTTACATGTTACGAAGGTTTCAGCTATTTTTTCTACGTGAATGTATATTTCATATTCACATTATGTTATTCTAGGAAACTTCCATTTCCAGTATTTACTTGTTAAAAACTGTTAAGTGGGTGCTAATTTACGTACAGATCCGACTACTTCACCTACGTAAAAAAGTAATACTCACGAACTTAATGACATTGTTTTATAAAATCTTGTTCAAGTATTGTAAAACATTATGTACATCAATTTATATTCATTATATGATAAACCTTCGTTTTGCATTTTTTTTTTTTTTTAAATTTTTTTTACGGTGTCTCAATTTAAAATACTCTGGTTTTAGCTAGCAGTAACTTACACGAAATGTACTGACGCCCAAATTGCCAAACTTGGCGGTTAGCGGATTCCTTCTACTTGTTTGTTGGTTTCAATTAAACATGTCAGAAATTAATTTATAGGTGTTGGGAAATGTTGAATAAACTTCAGATTGATGGATCGCGGTTTCAAATGCTGATTGCATTGGGTACTTCCTTAGGATGAAGATACAAATATGGCGATGATCGGGTTGCATTTCTCTCGTCGATGAGGGCGCCAACACGGAGTAGATCCTTCCTGAACCTGTAACAATGAACGATGTTTGTCTGTCAATGGTGAATGCTGGAGACATGGAAGATGTTTAGTAGACACAGATAGCAGACGATGTCTGAGATGTTGAAAGTAATAGGAAGTCTTGGAAAATTATCAGAGACTGCTGCATTTGAAGGAAGTGTGATGCCTGTAGTTCTTATTACCTTTTCCTTTTTGAAAGATCAAGCATTCTCGTCAACCACCAGGATATTTCGTCGAAGGTTTTTGTAAACGATGCCATTTGTCAATACAGATACATTTGAATTATTACGGCTCCGGCGCGTCGATCGCGATAGTGAAACGTTTGAACGACTACGATAGAGTCTACACTTGACAAGCCGGTATCATATTCTTACATACAGAACATAATGAGCTGCAAGTAAACAGCCGTACAGATCTGAAAACCTCACCAACATAGAACAAAATAATACTCACGAACTTAAAGATAAGTGTTTTATGAAATTTTGTTCAATTATTGTAAAACATATGTACATTTTTTTTTACGGTGTCTCAATACTAGCGTTCAAGTTCAACTTGAATACAACACTGTGTATCACTTAAGGAACCCTTTAAGTACTATCGATTCCCAAATCTTTTCGAAGGAAATTGGAAACTAATACATAAAAGTAGTACTCACGATTCTACGGCCTTCTTGCCGACAGGGTCAAACTGGTACTCGACCTCAAAGTCTCCCAGGCTGTTAGTTCCTCTATCACTCAGTATCTTGGTTACCAGCATAATACTGAGTGTCTTGTCTTTGTCTGGTAAGCAGTCAATCACGTCTTGCTCGCACCGAGGATTCTGAGCAGGATTATCACATGATGTTCAATTACAGCAGGATTTTTGACAGAGGGAATTTTTATCTATTTCCCAACTTACAAATTAAGGAACTAAATATTAAACGATTCTTAAACATTTCAAAGTATTTTTCGTGAGGGGAATAAGCACAGAAAAGTAAGGAAAACAAATGTTGAATTCTCATCAAGGATAACACTTACTACCGAATTTACTATTCCCTCTATTATACTCAGCTTAAAACAAGTTTCCTCTCAACCTTTCCCCCACATACCTTGTCCTTTGGTGGTTCAGCAACCCGCATGATTGATGGGTAGTTGGGTGGGAACGCATACTCGTCATATTGGGCGAAGTTAGCTGCCGCATGAGCCACACTACTCGTGTAGATGATGGCAGTCAGGGCTCCTATCAAGTCCTCGTTGGTTGAGAATTTACCATTACCATGAACTCCCTGTTCAAAATTGTAAAATGCAAAATACAAAAATGAGGGTATATGTGAGGGAAAAAGTCTTCACTGCATTTGATGGTAGACCTAATTGTTAATTGGAAAACTCAGTTATAGCAGGGGAGCAAAAGCTGCAAGGGGTCTATCTTCTTGTATGTTATTTTTAAGAAAATAAGGTCTGTAGATATAGATAGAACAAAATTGAATTCTAAAATACACTAGGCCCTATATCTCTTAGATGATATTAATGCAAAACTATGCCCCTCCCATCAACCACTTCTAGCCCGCCTACATACCTGCACTCCTGCACCGCCCTCACCCGGTGACTTCGTCAGAGTGTCAGCAAAGTCTTGAATCTCGTCATCTTCAGCCAACTTGGATGGATCGTCTGTGATTCCAAAAACATATAACAAGAACAGTTAGACCATCATTACCTCACGAGGTCGTCATTTCAATGACTCTGAAATTAAAGCCACTTTAACCAATCAGTGAATTTTTACTGTTGAATACCAATAATCTCAGTAATATCGTCCTCCCATGTTAGAAACCTTTGGAATAAAATTGCATCTTATACTTTTGATAATGGTCGGGTTGTTTCACTTCTGATGTAGAGTGAACTTTGACCACTTTATATCAATTTAAAAGTGAAATGCAGAACAGGCTCATGGATTACCGTAGGTTCCGTTGACAACTTCAGTCACATATTTCTGTATAGCTCCAAAGCTCAAGATAGCATCATCCCGGAAGTAATACTTAGGAAGTGCTTCCGGGTCATCAACTCCACGGTTTTCCAGATCAGCCGGTAGCGTGCCCTCAACGTCCAGTCTCCAGGAAGGTTGGGTCCTTACGATGATCTCAAACATTCCGATCCGGCCGATTCCCATGCACTGATCCACCCAGCCATCTTCAGAGACTAGTTTCCCCAATGCACGACTGTCAAAAAAAATCAAAACAATTCCGTTTAAAATTTACTTTGTTACTTCCTACTTAAAAGGTGATTGTACAGGCGGGACTCGACCCCACAACCTGCTGTTTATATACAAGTGCAATCACCACTCGATTGGCAATATTAAAGGTCAGCTCTGGTCGATTGCAGTCCCTCATTGATCATACTCTGCTTACGTATTAGGAAAGGCATCATAATTAATTATACTCACTAGTTGATTGCAATGAGGTACAGAAAGTGTGGAGCCAGGAGTCTGTAGATTGGATGTGAAGGAGATAGTGTACGGTGTGTAGCCACGGCGATAGATTCAACGATGAGATGAGTGAATCCGAGATGGGTGGCTGCTTGGTGGTAGGACGCGTCGGCGTTATTGAACCACATCTTGGCAAGAAGCCAAGTGTACTCGGGATCCGTGGGTAGAAACACCTGTAAGATAATGGCAGGTGGCTTCATCAACTTATTGACTTCTTGTCTGCCATTTCTGCATTGAAATCAACACAGAGCGCTTTGTAACTAATCCAAAGTAATGTTTTTCACCACGACTATTTTATCTACTTCTTACCGGGTTATCATCAGCAGAATCCTGGAAGAGTTGGATGGCAACAGGCATGAGATTCTTCTCCTTGTTTACGAAGAAAAGGCCAATCGGAGCACAGATCTACCAATCGGAATTAATTACACAAATTATCATATACATGTATAAAAAAACCTAAATGAATCTTCCACTTTATGTTTAAGGTGCTATTTAAAAGACTGTTCTGGATTTGGCCATAAGCTCCGACAATCTTTGATTGATGTATATTTCTGAAAGTGACTGTAACTAAAGTTTGACTGTGCAACCGTGGTACTGGTCACCTGAGAAAAGTTATGAACAAACTGGTCAATATGCTAACATTTGACTGACGGTAAAGAAGGGGCCATAATACAAACATTGCCTACCTTCCTGTCGTAACTACAGGGCAGATCCTTCAAGATCTTGTAATCCATAATGTACAATCTTTTTGCATCTATGGCTTCTTGTACAGTCAAGTCCTCCAGTAGCGGTTTCAGCATTTCATCATTGACTGCGAAGCTGTGATGACAAAATTTCAAAAGTAAATAAATACACAAAATATGGCTATGCAGATAGTTGTGCTTGTTCTTTTTTGACCGACTTGTGTACTGACTTGGCAGACTGACTGACTACCTGATTGACTTCGAATAGTCGCCGAGTATAGATAATGTCCTCAACTAAGATGTTCGGGCCCAACTCGATATTGACAAACCTAGCCTTGTTACTTCTGTACCAAGACTAGTATTTCGGGGAAAAATAGATTTGTTGACTTATTTTTCTCAACAGAAGCTGAAAGCAGGAGTACTACTTTAATAGCAAATCAAAAAACACTTACTTGTCAGGTATTTGTGTGCATCGTCTGATCTGGTTAGGATTACAGCTGACCAGTCGCTGGGAACCAAACTCAAGATCAGATCGCCAGTTATTCATTCCCTGCAAAAAGGGAAAACTGGAATTCAATCCACATTCCTCACATTCCTATGTTTTTGTCTTCATCATGATGGATAAGGCTATTCGGTGATACTCAAATAATTCGATCAAGTTTGTATTTACACATTTTATTTCTGTTTGTTTTGGACTAACACAATACAGAAACTTAAAAAAAAAGTCAAACTTAATCAAAACCCATGAAAAATATAAATAAATTTAAAAGACTCACATAAGGGACGGGAAGATGCTCGTTATAAATCTTCTCGATATCTTCCAGCGATTTCCAATCCCCAGTCTTCACGCCCATGAGTTTCGTTTGCATGAAGAGACTTGCCTTGTTCTTGACGATGTCCCACTAAAAAGAGACGACGTTAAACAAATTGGCAAAAGACAGGTCAAGAAAGTTGTTATGGAGTTATGTCTGGTATTTTTATGTCCGTTGGGGGATACCATGATGTACTCACCTTGTAGTCGTCTGAAAAGGACTCGTCAGATGGGAAGTTTTTGATCTGCAAAGACACAAAAAATGAATAAATCATGTCAGTGTGTAATGTTATGAATACATGTATCGATAGGAACATTACTTACAATCGACTAAAACCCACAGGACAGTACCACCAACTGTAACTGCGTCATCATAATACAAATTCAAAAACAGCACCAAGTGCCCCATTACAACGACAAGAACAAGACAACAAAAATAAAGACGACTACAACGACGACAAACTAATATATACCTGAGGAATAAGCCCTTCCACTTTACACTCCAACTCATACATCACTTTCTTTTCTCCGAGTTCCTCCTTCCTATCCGTCTTATTGTCATCGCATTGAGGCAAGAGACAATCGTTACAATGGAAGATGCGTTTCTTGAGTGCCTTGAGCCATCGATGGATAGGAAATATCTCATGCTCTCCGCTACTCTGATTGATTACCTACGAATTATAAGGAATAAAAGAAAACATAGTTAGTCAGCCAACTTGACGGTGAATTTGGAGCAGTTTTCAGAACATTTTTCAAAGCTTTTTTGTTCACTGTGAAAATGCATCAAAGTCGGGTCTTAAAAATATTCAAGAAAATTACACGATTGGGTCTCATAAACCACTGGATGTCATAAATCATCAGGTGAGGCTTCTTCTTCTTCACTTCACTTTATTTTCCATGTCAATGTCAATACATAGGTAAGGATGGTATACATAATATAAGGTGATGGAAGGGAGGCTTAAATAAGTTAACCGAACAGGTTTATCAATTATGACTAGTTTACCTACCTCAACCCGTTCAACGAACCAGTTATCCATAGCTCCATCTGTATCCCTCCACAGCTCAATCTTACACACCCGACCAAAGTTGGCCAAGTTAGTAACTGGGAACCGATCAATGCTCCCACGCTCCATGTCATTCTTCCATTTTGAATTTAAAGGAATGTCCCTTGATCTTGTGCCTTCCTCGTTGATCAAAGCGATGAAAACATCAGCATCTGTGCCTGCTCCTTTAAGGTCTCCTGTCTTGACAAGAATCACGAAGTCTGTAGGCGCGCTGCTGCCAGAAACGCACGCGTTACCCATGATGAAATACCAACTGTCTGGTCTTGTTGGTTTGCGTAAAATGTTCACGCGAAACCAGGATTTTGTTTGGGTTAAAATCACGGATACAACAACACAGTTCGTGTTAAATGAATACCTTAAGCAAGACTACCGTGAGCGCGTTGAGATTGTACAGTTGCAATTGTGAAGAACCAAGCACCAAGTTATCATTCCGTCATACCTTGACGTGGTTACCGTTTTGTCAATGTTGATGTACTACTGCAGACTTTCGAGGACCCAAGACGAAATGTCAACACTCGGTTTTCTTAGATTTAACCCAAATTCCCGTATAAATCACACCACTCACTGTAAAAATGATGACCTCAGTATGTACGTGTACACCACGTACTGTATAGTATTTCTGGTTGCACGGGTTATGTTTACAACGGTATCCACGTGCTATTGTGCTGACTTCACGCCCCAATGAGCAAAGGCACACTGACGACTACTATTGATAGATCCTGGATCGATTGGAATTATGTACTAATGCAGTGGCGTAGCCAGGAACCGCCCCCCCCCCCCCCCGTGGCTATGCCACTATACTAATGGGTCTATTCTGAAGAGATTAAATTTGGGACATGTTGACAAGGCCGTGTATTTGCGTAAACTATTATTGTGACCAAATATAAGTGTATCAGGAAGGTGAAGGCTGTGAAAACAGCACATCACGTATTTATTTTATAACAATTTTATTTCTTGAGCTTTTTTACGGATTAGGCGCAGCTAATAACAAAAATCACAGCAACAAGTTGTTCATCCTCTAAAAAGCAATACAAAGCAATTTCTTATAGATTAAAAAATATGGGATCAAATTTTATGATAAGTAAACCTGCTTTATGTTGATGCAAAAAAAAATATATATATAGTCATGTTCATTTGACATAGGCTAATAAGAACGCGTTTTCTGTTATACACCGCTTATTCGTGCAGGATAGAAAAACTCAAGTCCAGAATGCAACGAAAAAATATTCAAAAATATAAGTCCACGCGCTTTGCCTGCCTTATGCAGATTGTGTTCGAAATCGCAGATCATTTACCATGAATGTACATTAATTCGTGGTGACGCTGTAACGATAAAGTTAACGTAAAGATACCATAACGTAAAGAGATTATTTATGTCATTGATATTTGCCTGAATACATGTAAAATCCCATCCAAACATAATCCTAATTATTGTCACTGTTCACATTTTTGACCATTATCAATCATTTTATATACTGGACAAAATGAACAAAACAAAAGGAAACAAAATAAAATTCTACATGTTCAATATCCGTTAAGAGTACAAAACATTATAAAATATGGTATATAAGCAAAGTGATTTCAGTTAATCCTTATTGTTATTTTACATCACTAAGGGCGTTTTAACTGTAGGCCTTTTATGACGTCATATTGTAAAACTTACATAAGCTGCAAAATTAAAAACACTCGAACTTATTACCTTTATTTTTCAAACTTTAATCTCAATTTCTAAGTTATGAAGAACAGAATCAGGAAATTAAACAGCTAAATTTCATTTCACGGTTTCCAAAACTTACGACTTTCCAACTTCTTTCGGAAATTCACTGAGCTGATTGATGAGACAATGGAAGACTAGTGGCTGGAAGTGATGTCTAACCATCTGTGAGGTTTCTCCTAGATACTGATGGCATTAGGAACCTCGCTGGGATGCAGGTAGGGATACGGAGGGGCTCGCTGGGCGTTTCTCTTGTCGATGATCTTACCGATACCAACCAAGTCCTCTTTGAAACTGCAAAGAACCAACACCAGTGAGCACGTTGGTGTCATCCTCACGGTTAAACTGATATTTAACTTCCCTCCCACACCCATCGATCACAGTGGTTTTAGTAGTAAACCTCAATGACAGCTTTATTATAGTTTTCACATTGATGTTGTGCACCACGTTATTAAAACCTCATTGACAACACTTTAATGTATTACTGTCAACGCCAATGGGAACCTCATTGTGGACCTCAATTTGTCTAAGAGAGGGCCAGGCCTAACCTCATCATGTCATGAACACAACCTCAAGGACAGTTACACTTTGACAGCTTTAGTACCAATTGGAGCAAACTGGTACTTGATCTCAAGTCCGCCAGACTGTTAGTTCCTCTATCACTCAGTATCGTGGTTACCAGCGAGTCGCCCCACAAACTATAACCTCCCATAACCTCATGTGTACTTACGCTTTGACAGCTTTGGCACCGATAGGATCAAACTGGTACTCGATCTCAAAGTCCCCCAGGCATTGAGTTCCTCTATCACTCAGTATCTTGGTTACCAGCATGATACTCAACGTCATCTCCTTGTTTGGCAGACAGTTCAGCACATCCTGCTCTGTACGCGGACTCTGAAATGTGGAGATAATGTAGCACGCTAGACAGAATTTCTTCTTTTAAGCTTTGATATTGCAAAATTCCTCATGTTAAAATAGACAGACTTTAACACATTGTATAATATGGGCATCCTTGTATGTGGTCCACCTATAGGAATTGCAAGTTTGTGCCTGGAAAGGATGAGGCTCAATGAATAAATAGTTCCTTATAGTTTCACTCTCCTACTTATACACGAGGTCCGCAGTCATGATGGATATAGTAAACAGTGCATAAAAGTTACACTTTGTACTGCTGTAGCTATGGTCTGCATAGAGACCACAAAATGTACTCTATGGTTTACCTCCACACTGTTTAAAAATTAAAAAAAATAACAGCATATACTCTTTGTCGTAAAAAGGTCAGCTAATAGTTATTCAATAATTGTATCTTAATAGTCTTTTCTTTATGGAAGATGGTTACCGTTGAGAGCATTATTTCGGGTATCCTTTAATACCTTATCTTTAGGCGGTACTTCGTCGCGCATGTATGAAGGATAATTTGGCGGGAAGGCATACTCGTCATACTGGGAGAAATTGGCGGCTGCGTGAGCCACACTGCTCGTGTAGATGAAGGCAGTCAAGGCATCTATCAAATCAACGGTGTTCAAGAACACCCCTCCGCCATGAACTCCCTGTTAAAAAAATTAGGCTTATTGAATTGTGCTTCTTCGAATCAATACTCCTTAATTGATTTTGCATCTTTAAGAGTACAGTAGAAACCTATTGCTGCATGTTTTGTCGAAACCTCCAGGTGTATTATCTGAGGGTTCGGTAGGAATGCAAAATTGCTAATACCAGCTCTACATCGACATTATAGTCATCCTTAAGCCTAGCTCTCACTGTCTAAAGGCGCGGCCAAATTAAAAAATTGAGTCAAACATTCATGCATCAACAACTAATCAATTTACTAATAATACTCTGGACTATGCACATTTACAACCTTTGCTTATTTTTGAGAGGAAAAGTACTGACTACAAAAGTGCATTCATTAAAACCCTTTTCAAAATGGCGTCTTAAAGCGCCCTCTAGAGATGGGTAGACAGCATACCTTGATCCCACATCCTCCTTCGCTCTGGGGCTTTTTCAGAATCTCTGCAAATTCTTGCAGCTCGTGGTCGTCAGCTAACTTGTCGGGAGAATCTTCATTCAGAGAAAACAAATAGGAAAAGCCACAGACTGAGCAACATGCCCAATGCAATACAAAAGGGGAGGGGCTCAAATCCATTACGTACAAAACAACTTTAAATTAGATAATTTAAGAAATGTTTGACGTTTTGTGCAATGGCACAGGCCTGTATACTTTTCCACCTGGATTGTACAATATATAAAATAATTCAGCTATGATAAATAAAACTTGTCATTTAATTGATTTTCGGATGAAGTTCATCTCGGGAATCATAATACAATGTCGTGGTTGTGTTTTTGGTGCTTTTCAATATTGAATGCTTCCTACCATAATGGCCTTCCACAACTTCCGTCACGTATTTCCTAATCGCCTCATACAGCAGAAGGGCGTCATCACGGAAGTAGTACTTGGGAAGTGCTTCCGGGTCATCGACCCCGCGGTTATTGAGGTCAGCTGGAAGACTGCCCTCAACGTCAAAACGCCACTCAGGTGCCGTCCTTGCGTTGATGGCAAACATGCCAACTCGACCGATACTCATGCACTGATCTACCCAACCATCCTCACACACCAGCTTTGCCACTGCACGACTGTTTCATGTGTGAAAAACAAATATAAAACATGTATAGAAAAATCATAATATATTTAAAACACTCGTGGAATGAGTGTGTATAAAGGGGTCAGATACCCTAATAACATCATGCTCAGACTATTTGAAGCATGAGAAACCCGATTCAAACGTCTCAAACGATAAAATGAATCGTTAGTCTCAGAGGTACATATTCTGGAAGTAACTCGATTCTTACAAGATCTTGAGCACTATGGGTCACTAACATTCTAGCTCGGAACTCGTTTCACATTACCCACCTATTGATGGCTATCAGGTACAGAAAATGTGGCGCCAGGAGTCTGAACATGGGATGAGAGGGTGAGAGAGAACGATGGATTGCCAGGGCAACCGCCTCCATGATGAGATGAGTGAATCCAAGATGGGTGGCTGATTGGTGGTAGGAGGCGTCGGCATTGTTGAACCACATCTTGGCAAGGAGCCAGGTGTACTCGGGATCCGTGGGCAGAAACACCTGTGAGATAATGGCAGGTGTTTATGTTATTAACTTACTAACTTCATAATCGCCATTTGTTTATTAAAATCAACATAGGCCGCCCTGTTAATAGTTCGCAGAGAAAATCTGTCCTCCGAGATTTGTCTACTTCTTACCGGGTTATCTTGAGCAGGATCCTGGTAGAGTTGGATGGCAACAGGCATCAGATTCTTCTCCTTATTGACAAAGAAAAGCGCGATCGGTGCGCAGATCTGTAGTGTATGAAGAAAATAACAAATAATACAGCTATTTGGTAAAAATGTGATTACAAACAAAAATATGTTTTATTAGAAGAGGTCATTCAGATGCTTTAAATACATCTTACAATTTCTTGCGATAGACAATTTTCTGATGTAATTCTGGAGCACATTTGCCATATTTAGCCTTTACTTTGATTTAAAGGCTATTAAGTAAATCAAAGAAATAGTTATCTCTAACATTCAGTTCCAGGTGTCTGTTTCAATTTAGGTTCGGGGCTGGCCTCGTTCAAGTTCAAACTCCTATTATCACGATGCATCGTTCACGGATGAAACTGTTGCTAGGCAGCGGAGGACAATCTCCGTAGTGCACTGTATCAATCCATTTGCATGGCTACGGTGTGTAGACGACACAAACATACCATTGAGCGAAGTGCGAGAGATGACACGGGGGCTTTTATTATTACACCGATGTCAATTAACGGAGAGTGAGAAGTATAGGTGTTTGTATCCATCTTTACATCATAAATCGATGTACTGCCTGAAGCCGTTCGATAGCCCATTATCTGATTATGATGACCATTTTCCCCCTCTTTTTTGAGCAAAGGAACAAGTTCTAAATTGGGAATTTATAATTCACGCAACTGTCATTAACAATAATGACGCGAAAAATATGCTCCTTTTTTGTATCATAAAGGACTTGTGAGGTTACGAATTTTATTGAAAGGTTAATGGACTATCACGGTTAGAATTTCATAGAGGGGTTTTAGTACCATATTCACATCTTTCCTTTCCTTAAATTTCTGTAAATTTGTACGCAATGAAATCGATACTAAAGCTGTTAAGAGGACGTTTACCTTTCTGTCGTAGCTGCAGGGCAGATCTTTTAGGACCTTGTAGTTCATGATATAGAGCCTCTTGGAGTCTATGGCTTCTTGTGTGGTCAAATCTTCCATCAAGGGCTTCAGCATCTCATCATCAACTGCAAGACTGATAATGTACAATGAGCAAGGAAAACTTGCTTACTAGTGTACTAAGATTTACAGCTGGGAGACAATTTGTTATCTGCTGTTCTAATTACTTGGATGGAAAAGAAATTGTTTTCAACTCGTCATTTTCAAATCCTTGAACCACCATTAACTTCGATTGGAATTTGCCTTGCCTTGCTGTGGGCGACCGAGTGAGTGAATGAGTGAATTGGAATCGGTGGATAAAAATAATGTTAAGACCAGCATACTGCTTATTATATATGCGACATGTTTTATTGTTGGCCAGTATTATGGATGATAACATTTGTCTGTAACTTGGACAAAGGAAAACCAGGGACTTACTTGTCAGGTATTTGTGTGCATCGTCTGATCTGGTTAGGATTACAGCTGACCAGTCGCTGGGAACCAAACTCAACATCAGATCGCCAGTTATTCATCCCCTGCAAAATCAGTGCCAAGATTGATGAGTTCAGTATGACATGCAAAGCGACAATGACTATAAAGCCATCCATTAGATTTCATTTTATCAAAATATCTTACACGTAAAATATTTAATGCCAGTATATATTGTTTTACATGGACTATTTTTTTTAAAAAGAAATCGTGTAAAGTTAAAAAGATTGCATAAAATAATCAACTTTTCAAAAATTATTAACTTTTTAAACTTTATTTTGATCTTCAATTTAACCTCCACCTTTATGCATTGGAAAGACATTGCTGGGGTGTTTTAATGAGGACTCGACGTTTCGAAGACTGTAACGTAGTATTCTTCAATGCGATTGACAAACGGCCGGGGATACTTACGTACGGCACTGGAAGGCTTTTATTGTACAGTTTTCCAATGTCATCCAGGCACTTCCACGAGTCGGCGGTCAGACCAATTATCTTGCTCTGGATGGCCAGGTTGGCTTTGTTCTTTATGATATCCCACTGAAAAAAGATAGATTCGACTTAGGTCTATCTATCGTGGTTCTCAAAGATCATTTGTTCAGAGATCGGCATTTTGTTTCAAACAATAGTGATTGGACGGTGTTTACATCAGGTACATGCTCTCTTTCAAGTTTATCTAAACGATAATATTGACCATAAGTGCGTGGCAGAACATAAACTTTAGCCTAGAGATGAAAAAACACACGGGGTGCTGCTATAGGATATAGGATTGTAACATCTTTCAACCATGCAACAATCGAGATATTATTTTCAATCTTTCATGGACACCTGTCAAGGTATAGGTAATTGAGTTGTAATAATATTGCTTCCGTTACCTTGTAATCATCAGAGAACGATTCATCAGCAGGGACAGTCTTAATCTGATAAAAAAGGTGAACAAAATGAGAATGATAAAAGTATTAAGAACCAGGAATTCTTGTTCTGTATTGATTGGGAATAAAAACACACGTGCAGTTACTGAAGAACTGTTACATTATTTTAACATCTTTAAAATAATAAACAGACGTATGACAATTATGTTATTTATTTTAATACAAGTTGTATTCATCTTCCGATTGTACCTAAAAATGGTAACATTACAACGCCCTCTATGGTCAATTTGGCCCAATTCTTACCTGTGGTAACAAACCTGTCGCCTTACACTCCATCTCATATAGCTTCTTCTTCTCAGTCAATTCCTGTTTGCGTTGGTCCTTGTTCACATCGTGTTGCGGAAGCAGGCAGTCATACTTGGCGAATACGTGGCGAGTGTTTGCTTTGATCCAGCGGTGTATGGGGAAAACTATGGTGTCGCTGTTTGCTGAATGCACCACCTTTGGAAAAGAGCAAATATGGAAATATATGACAAATTTACTCTGATGGAAATGGCCTCTCTGGGCCTCCTTAACTTTTGAATATACTTTGGAACTGGTCAAGGCCTATGATAGAAGAGCTACGGCCTTCAAGCAGTGAACTCCGAAGAAAATTGCTTTTCTGAACCTCATTGTTATCTGATATTAGAATTAAATTATGCATACTGGAAGAGTATGAATAAGTATACTGCCTGTGTTAGTTGTGAACTCTGAAGAAACAAAATGGCATCTCTGAGCTTTCTTAACTTGTGACTTGGAAGAAACCCATAAATCACAACCATTATATCGAGCCTATTAGTGAGGTACATTAGTAACAAAAATGCTAAGGATCGTTACACAGTGGACAAAAGCACCATTTTTTTCACCAAAGCATCTCCATGGTATACCTTTTCGAAAAAAAGACGGACGCAAAAAATTGGATGATGGAAAGGGCATGTATGACGTCATTATGACGTCATCAGCTAATTATTACATGAAAAAATATAAATTAATAATAATCTTCAGACCTGCAAGCATCTCAACAACAAATTTGGTATCAAATTAAAGGGGATAACAAGATCTTTCATTTGAGTGGTATGTCATTGGGATGGAATATAGTTGAGGGTGATTTTGTGGGTCAAAGAAACCTTTTTGGTCAAAAGACCTGTTTTTCCGAAGAAAATTTATTTTACTTTTTTGTTTAGAATATACTGTTGCTCTTATGACGTTTCTACTGTACTGAAAAGTCGAAAACCCTGTATTTTTTATCTCCATTCTTTGTTCCATTTAATTCTGGACAAAAAATTGTATCATTATGCATGACATCGCACGTAAATATTATTGTTGCTAGGCTGCTTTCTTACATTTAGTAAATTCCGTCGTGTATGTTTTTTTTTTCCCGAGCCCTTACGGTGTGAGGCCACAGGGCCAGGGGCCTGCTTTAAGGCCCCTGAAAATGTTGGATTCTGGATGCACTGTGATGAAATATACTGAAGTATATACTTAAACTTATAAAACCCGAAAGGGTGTTTTTTGGTTCAAGTTAAAACAAAATGGTTCCACTGGAAGCGGGTGAATTTCTGTTCATAAAAATATTCACATAGGCCTAAACGATGTAGCTCTTGATATATTTGCAGTGTTATTTGTTTGTTACAGGGAATGGCAAATATAAAAGACTAACAGACCAAATGCATCTTTATGTTTATGATCGGTAGGTGGCAAGTTTGCGGCTAGGCAAGGATTTATCGGTCTACTGAGTTTTTATGAGGAAAAACTTGCAAAGGGTAACACATGAATAGCTTTTTTATTAAAACGAAACTACACTGGAACTAGTTTCAATGGAAGCCCGTCCCACTCCTTTTAGGTTGGGATGTGTGTGAACCTTGATATTTGTTAATGTTGAGTACAGAATGCTAGCAACGTCAATGAAACTTTTAAATGAAAAGAAAAACCTTCAGGGGAAAGGTATGAACTTTGCCCCTATTGAAAGAAAAACATCGTGGCAAGCATAATCAACTTTGCCACCATTGTCATGGAAAAGGTTATTTTTTCGGGTCAAAGCTTCCATAATGGCGGAAATATCATAGACATGTCATGATTTTAGATACATTGAGAGAAATATCGATTCTGCACTGCCTGAAAATTTAGAAAATACCTCCTCCTGATATTTTACAGTGTTACTTTGTGCTAGACGTTCGAAGCGCTAGCTAGCTAGCAACGTCAATGAAATTTTTAAATGAAAAGAAAAACCTTCAGGGGAAAGGTATGAACTTTGCCCCTATTGAAAGATCGAATGAAAAAAATCGTGACAAGCATAATCAACTTTGCCACCATTGTCATGGAAAAGGTTATTTTTTTCGGGTCAAAGCTTCCATAATGGCGGAAATATCATAGACATGTCATGATTTTAGATACATTGAGAGAAATATCGATTCTGCACTGCCTGAAAATTTAGAAAATACCTCCTCCTGATATTTTACAGTGTTACTTTGTGCTAGACGTTCGAAGCACCGCGCTAAGCCGCGGCAAAACTAGAAACGAACAAAACGAGGGAGATATTTTTAGATCAAGCACAATGTATAGCGCAGCGGCGCAATTTCAACGTCGTAGAACACTGCTGGCTGGAATACATTTTTGCCCGGGAGTAGGGGGTGCTGAAGCATATTTCAGCACCCCAATCCAAAAAGTTGGGGGTGCTGCAGCACCCACAGCACCCCCCGTTCCCGTGGGCTTGTTATTTTCGTTTCGGACTATTGAACCTTCGGACTGATTAACCTTATTCTAAATTCGGACTATCGAACCTTCGGATAAATAAACCTTCAGACTGATGAACCTTCGGATTAATGAACCTTCGGACTATTGCATCAAATGTTCGGATTAACGAACCTTATTTCATTTTCGGACTAACGAACCCCCCTCATGGAAATTTTGTGCATTTGAATTATCGAACCTTCGGACTAAAGAACCTTCGGACTATTGGACCTTCGGACTATCGAGCCCCCGTTTGTAATACATTGTTAAAAGACGTATCATCACCATTTCCGGCCACTCTGTTAATCTATTTCAGGTTACCACGTTCCTTTCTGTCTGGCTCCTAACCCATACCTCATTACCCGTAAAATACAACACATATAAGAATGTTACGTCTTCCAGCTATAGTATATGGTCAAAACAAATGGATGTGGTAAAGACCAAATTCAAGGAGCCGCACAATGTCACACAATTTATTTTCTGCGTGACAAATACCGTCATTGTAGCACTTTTGTCCATTATCAAAAATGCTTAGATTTTTCAAGAAAATTTGAAAATAGTGACGTCACTGCAACAGCAAATCAGCTCATTGTTACTTTTAAGTAACAATCAGCTGATTTGCTGTTGCAGTGACGTCACTATTTTCAAATGTCACTGATTATATCACTCTTCAATTCCCTGACCCTCAAAATGTCAAATTAATTACTTAGAATCTCATCACAACGCTTCACGACCTTATTTTCTACAATTAATTACTGTACGAACTTGGTAGTATATTGTGACGTCATTATTACGTCATAAAGTACCCTTCCTGTCATCTGATTTTTTACATCCTACCCTATTTTTGATCGTAACACATTGCCAAAGCTTTGGTGAAAAAAATGGTGCTTTTAAATACCATGTAACGATCCTTAGCATTTTTGTTACTAATGTAGTTCGCTATAAGATGCCTCACTTTTCCGCTTATCTTTGGAACAAGTTTAAACATATTTATGATACTAATAATCAATTACAAAAACTCTGGCATTGAATTTGAACTTTTCTCTCAAACTTAAAAACAACATCTCACAATACCACATACTGTTTGCATGTTTAAACAAAGTGTCAATGTGACTACCCAAAATCCATGATTTTAGCCTAAAAACATGTCTTTTGACCAAAAAAGGTTTTTTTGACCCACAAAATCACCCTTAACTATATTCCACCCCCATGATATACCACTCAAATGAAAGAACTTGCTGTCCCCTTTAATTTGATACCACATTTGTTGTTGTAATGCTTGTAGTTCTGAAGATTATTATTAATTTATATTTTTTTCATGTAATAATTAGCTGATGACGTCATAATGACGTCATACATGCTCTTCCCATCATCCAATTTTTTGCGTCCGTCTTTTTTTCGAAAAGGTATACCATGGAGATGCTTTGGTGAAAAAATGGTGCTTTTGTCCACCGTGTCACGATTTTTTCACTAAGGTACCTCACTACATAGGTCATAATCGTCATGTCGTCCGTGACATCATGCCGTCGGTCGCCCATGACCTATACGTGCAAAAGAGTAAAACTAAGTTCCTTATGTTCCACATGTTGTAATGTGAGATCCACGAGATTTCAAGTGGCATGCATGCATCTCGTGTAAAATCGAGCTGTTTCTTTTTTTCACGTGTGTACGTATACAAATTTTGCTTTCGGTCCCGTGACCCCGGCTGGGTAATTTACTCGGCGTCACGTGACCAAAGTAATCACAACTTGCAAGAAGTGTGATTTTATATTACGACTTACTTAGATTTTTGTGTGTGCATTGAGCCAGGCTTATAATATGTGGCGTCTGAGTGCCAGGTCTGTAGTTACTGTTTCCACAGCAAACCTATTTTTAACAATTTAGCTAGACCGAAGCTTAATTATCATACTGACTGATGCAACCACCGTGACGAGGGAAGGTCTGGATGCATTGAGTTTACTGGTCCCTATTATATCACACGCAATTCCCCATGCAAACGTATGACAGGTCGTTGGTCATGTGGGATTCAGAAAGACGGACATTGTTTGTATAAATAGGAATTATAAATTGCCGTGGAAATGTCATAACAATAGATTGGTACAGAAATATGGCAGGTGTCATTGTTGTGACCTTTGTACGAGAATGCTTCCGTGGTAAAAGAACAAAGTAAATAACATCATTTGTGTTACGTTTGAGTTTCGAATAACTTCATCACATATCAGTCAGTAAAGAAATACAACAGTTGCCTCTATCATATTGATCTATTCGCTGGAATACTTCTGATCGTAAACGAAAACCAAAGTTTCATTGTCTCCAAAATCTCCACAACCTTTACAGAATAGTTCAACAGGATATGAACTATTAAAATTCAGGAGTGTAACGTGAACTCTGACTTTCTGCCGTGTATACAAATAGAAACATACCAAACAAAGAGAGCTATACATGGAGCCAAACGGACTATCTGAAATCCGTACAATGAAAATGTTGTCGTTGCGAAGGACTCTCATCCCTGTAAATTTTACAGGATTTTCCACTCACGTTTCAAATTGTTACATTTTGTTGTGTCAGCATGGGTGTCAGTTTGTATTAAATTTTAATATGGAAGGTTCAATTTTCAACCTTTATTGCTTGCATTTAAGGGTCCAACTTTTATCTTACATCACACGATGGCGTGACGACGTGGTGAAAAAGACATTTCAAGAAAAGCGCACTTCGTTTTTACCATTTATGTTTTTTTCAAACGTGAGCTGTTGAAGGCTTTTTTTTGTCGCAGCGACAGATAAGCATAACAAGCAAACAGTTGTAAAGGAACAAGTTCCCCCACCGTCCCCAGCACCCCACTCTCTCCCATGCATGAAATGTGGTTTTTATTTGCCGAGGTAAACGGCCTCTCCTAAGCCTACCTCTATTTTCTCGACAAACCACTCGTCGCCACGCCCCGCGGAGTCCCTCCACAACTCAATCATTACGATCCGTCCAAAGTGGGAAAGGTTCTTAACCGGGAAACGATCGACATGTCCTCTCTCGAAGTCATCCTTCCACCAGTGGTTTAAAGTGATATCATGGGATCTGTTCCCGACATCACTGTACAAGGCAATGCGGACATTAGCGTCCGTGCCTGCTCTTTTAACGTCGCCCGTTTTGACGACGATTACGTAATCGTCGCGTGTGTTTTTCATTATTTCAATGTTTCACAGTTCCGATGCCCGCTCCAGTTATAGTGCGCGCTATACTAATAGGGAAGTTGAAAATCTACGCGAGAGACGAATGGTTGCGATAGCGCCTCCCTCCAATTATACCAGAACAGGAGAATGCCAAGCGCATTGTAAGGCCACAATCCACACAGACGTGTGCCTACCGCAAATATACAAGGAAATACATTGGATACGTATCATCACCTATGACCCAGACACCATGAAATACGGTCACGTGATTTTCTGACACAGTTCAACAACATCACGTCAACAATGGTAAGCTTTGGATATAGACTGGTAGCCTGTTCTTATTGGAATATAAACGGATAGGATATGGGTAAAACCGTTCATAGGTTAAGCAACCATTATGAAGTCAAGATAGTCTAGTGGTTTTTATTAGGTTAACTCTGTAAAAGTCGTGTCGTAGCGTCCTCCATTATAAGGCCTTAATTTGAGAGAAGTGAGGGTGTAATTTAAACTTCAGTGATTAACGTACTTCAGTAATAACTTCAGTATTTAGGGGATTTCTTGTCAGGCCATGCTCATGAGATGAGTGGACAGATGAAGATATACACACGTTCCCAGTTGAGTTGCGTTCTACTTGTTGTGCAATCAAAATGTGCAAAAACTTACTTTTTTGTCCTAGAATCCCTTTAATTAGATTCTTCGCATCAAAAAGTATGAAATTACAGGCTCAAATAGCAACGTGACGGTTTTCTCGGTCAAATGTAAAGTTCATTTGCGTACTCTGTCCGGTAATCTGAAGTATGTTGGCTTACCTCTATCTTCTCGACGAACCAATCATCCTTTAATCCCGAAGAGTCTCTCCATAACTCAATCTGGTCTATCCTTCCGAAGTTGGGCAAATTCGTAACTGGGTAGCTATCAACACTACCCCTCTCCAAATCATCCTTCCAGCGGCAATTTAAAGGAATGTCTTTGGATCTGCACTGAGAGTCGTTAATAAAGGCGATAAAGACATTTGCATCTGTGCCTGCACCTTTAACGTCACCTGTCTTGACAACGATTACGTAATCGGGAGGACACTTATTGGCACTTGCTGCACATGAGTTTCCCATGGTGTACAGTTTGAACACACTCTTCAGGTTCAAGTTAAAGCTGCGCCTAATTGAAGCAGAATATTCGATTCCGTCAGTCCGTTTACAACACTGAGGAGACCACAACAATATCGGAGCACGTCAACGTCACACCAAATAAAACTTTAAACTGGCTGACTGCGTTTTCAAGACCAAAGTGAATGACTTACTATGACACCATGCACATCAATATTATGCCACTCAACAACTACTGTCCCGTATGGTATACATTTTATGCACCTGATGTACTTGACCTCGAACGAGCAAGAGTGTTGCTATGCCGAATTGTTTGCCCACTCAACCATTGAGGATCAGTCATTTGAGGTCGCCTTGTTTACCAGTGTTTCCATAGGACCAAGGTTGACATGGTGTAGGTCAATATGTTCTTATTCTTATGGCAATACTCAATACAACGTTCTTTGATTGTCAAAAGGTGTTATATTTGTTCCGTGTGGAATAATAATTGCTTCTATGACACGCTGCACGTGGAGGGTTATCCTATAGCTGACTATGGTCCTCTGTGCTTGATGACTGATGTGTTCTATTAAACTCTGACCATGCTCTGCATAGTAATAATATGACTACTGGTCCATGGTACAACAAATTAGTGTAGTAACTTGTGTCCAACAGTAGGCATATATTAAGTCTGCAGTCGATACGCTGCGGCATTGCATAATTATAGCACTTCGTGGGTGATTTGGCAATATATTAACATGTGCTTCGCGCGATTTGTTTGAGGAAATAAAACATTCATCATAATAATTCATTTTGTGATAATTTGGTTTCGCAAAGACCGCAGAAAAACGCTTGACTCATCAACGAGGGGAAAAAACAGACCTGTTTCTTTCGGTCTTTCGAGGAGCATGAAGTAGGTCAAAATATACAATCAGGCACAATGGCCCATAGCTTAAAGTAAAGATACCAGATGAGAATATGCGGAGTTTTACAGTAAAAGAATCTAAGAAGTTTAATTTCAAGTTGGTAAAGAAATCAATTTCACTCGAAGCGTTACAACTGCGCTATGATATTCTTTGTAAAGCCTGAAGACAAAATCTCAGAGACGCACAAGAAAGAAATTAGATTATGTAATCAGAAAAAAGCAAATTAGTGGGTATTTGTATTCATACGCGCTGTGTAGACGGATGAAGCCCTAGGGTCTCCAGGTTCCTGAGTCAGCAGTGACCTGATTGAGATGTTTGTCCCCGTTAAATTGTACTTTTCCTAAGGTCGGACGTACTATGTCTCGGGGACTAATTTCTGAACGCAAGTGGGGCAAGATTGAGGCAATCTATATGCAGAGTGGCCATGCAGTTTCATCTGCTTTGGAAGAGCCTGGTGGTATAAGAAGTGGTGAAGGAGAACAACGTTTGATGGCATGGCAATGAAGAACGCGTTAAAAGTAACATCATTTGTTAAAGAGAAACCTGTTCGCACAATTATTTATAAACAATCTAAATTTAAATATGTGGGCGTGATTCCACGGATCAAAAAATGAAGTGCAGGCTACTTTTTAGAAATAAACCAAATTAGTAAACTATATTACAGTAATCTAAACGGGAAGTAACGAATGCATGTATTAGTTTTTCTGTATGTGATTGATCGAAACGATTCCCTTTTTAAATTTTACTTCCTTTAATACCACTAAAACTTTGTTTGCCGTGTTTACCTTTAATTTCAAAGTGGGGAAGTTTTGATAGTCCGCCAGCTGTAGACGATATTAATAGCATCGAGGACCTAGCTCTATGCTTATAGCTATTACCGTGTAAGAATGCTTCCATCGGTACTTGTCCCAGATCGCGTACAATTACAGACTTGATATCCTGTTCAGTCACCAACATAATACGTCAGGGGCTGCTTGCCTGCCAAATATCCAGCAGTAATAAAACCATAGGCTTTTACTTGAGAGTTAACGTTTTAATTACATCACCTCACGGCGGTAGCGAGTGTGTACATGTACACATATTGGCACAGTGTAGCGCTGGGCAGGTCAGCATGTGTTTTATTGGTCGCACAAGGCACGTTCTTCCTTCATCTCTTAAAGGCATCTTTTTATCTTGACCCGCCGTACATGCTCTACTGCCTCTCCGCTTACTTCAGTTTTCTCAGTCCATCCTTAAGACTTTCCAGTTGAGACTGAAGTGGCTGTAGGGTTAAAAAGGTCTTATTCTGGATTTCGAGTGAAATGAGGCCACTCGTTACAACTGACTCACATCTTGGTTTGGATGAGATACATAGGTTTTGAGAGACGAGTAACGTGACAAGGGTGCGTCTAAAGCATTGGCCTGTTTTGAAAAGACTTAGGCTTGTACACAAGCTCATGGAGTAAAAGATAAAATTCTGCGCATGAAACCAATTAAGTGCCAAAATATGTGTTGCCACACATTTTGCTCGATAATTGCACTTAACAGCAATGAATGTATTTAGTATTCGCCTCACTGTTGAACCCACACAACCCCTTTCCCAAGTTATGAAGTATTTATTTCCAATGTCGAAATGAAATAAACATGAACTATGTTTGGTAAATACGCCACTGATAAAACGTCTGAAAGGGGTTACTACTTTCACAAGTTTCAAAAATAGTTGAACTTTGACCTTTGACCTGGCTTACTTCGACGGGTTGCGTCATACTTCCGAGTATCATACCACGGGCACAATATCAGTTTGGCTAAGGATAATCCACTGGATACAAACAGGTTGTTCAAAGAGAGCCGCATGGCAGCTTATAGTACTCAAATCCCTGGTATGGACATTAATTATAGATAGAATACTCGAAGGCATTCTTTTCACATGTATAGTTGATGCTTCATGCGATCTTGCAAGCAAAAACGCAGTTTAGAAGATCTGAAATGCTTCCAGCGGGAATAAACCAACTCTGGATATTCGCTTTAAAGTCGTTAGTTAGAGCCAGTGCTAGTTAATAGCACAGTGAGTGACGAGTCGAAGCGTCGCTGATCATTATTTCCCTCAACGCTACCCGATCATTCATTGCAACTTACCGCTCACGTTGAGTTGAACCAGTTGTCATATATTTATATTCATATGCGCAGAAGGGCCCCTCGGTTATGCCCGTGAGCATACGGCGCCGTTCCTTGCGGATTTTGAGTGCTGTTTGTATTTGGCTCGGACTTTGAAACTGGACACCAGACACGAGTGAAGGGGGTTGGCTGCCTGCAGACTCTACATGTACATCAGCGCCTTGAATACTCAAGGGATGAGGCGAAGGAACAAGAGGATACGGGGAATGCATCAGAGATGTAAATAACTCCTTGGTTTCATCTTGAAGAGTGGAAGATGACGAGCAACGTCTCACTGGTGAAACAGCCAAGATCACGTATCAGTTTTTGATCAATGAAAGGCGACCACGTGCGCTTCAAATTGGCGTTACTGTACTCGCTGTTTGTGATTTTGCTGGTCTTCAGTTCGATGTTTGGGACAGTTGGGACGTTGCTTTGGTAAGCAAATACACCCATGGCTAGACTACAGGAAGAAGATGTGTTGAAGTACCTATCCGCCATGGAACGGTGGAAAATCGAAAATGTTTGTATTAATTCTTGCATAAAACAGTAGGTGGGTTTTACTCTGGACGGTACCGATTAATTTCGAAGATGACGGTGTCGAGAATATATCAACAACAAAGTAACTCTCGGGTTGATGAACTTAATGATGATCTTGACGAGATCAGCAACGATATCAGGTAAGACAAACAATTGTGACAGTGATTTTTGATGCCGACATACTGATATCCACTGAGATGCACAATAATGTTCCATAATTTAGTTGAATGTGATGCTGTCCTGGCAATAACCGTCTGATCCTCCTAATCAACTTGATATCAGGATCTTGAAATTCTTATTGTCTCAACTCCATATCTGTGTTCTTCTAGAAGAAGAAAGAGTGTAATGAAACTTAGCATTGATAACAACGACCACATTGGCAAAGAATCAAGCGTATCATGTACAAGAGTTATATGACTCTTGAATGTGGGGTCTCTCGAGGTAGAATCTTTGATGTTCTTGTATTTAGTAGTCACAATCCTCGGATAGCTATTAAAAGACTAACATATGTTTCCTTCATTTGCAGGTGAAGCACGACGGCCTGGCAAAAAGTTTGCATGACAGATGGACTGAATATTATTATTGGGATTAAACTCTAAAGCATTGAGCCAGCAACAACGCAAGCAAATATTAACCTACCAGCAAGAGATAAGATATTTGTTCTGATACATGGATCATGGTCGAGTCTGCGCGTTGTGGAATTTAAAGTAGCTTTATTCGATAAAGCGATTATGTCAAGAATTTATTTTCGATGTAATATCCTTGGCGGTGGCGAGGGGATATACACGCTGAAGTGGCACTTGGTGTGAACGCTAATGTGTTTGTTGGCTGCAATCACACAAGACCGATGGAGAGCCTAATGGTGTGTGATTGGTGTGACGGTATGGCTTGTAAGCTTGTGTAGTTGAAGCTGTGATGAGACAGGACAGGAGATGCAGAGGCTAGGTTTCAAGTCTTGTGTTCCTGGAAGGTCATACCAAGAATGGCATACCGTGAGGGTCAGGGTTTGGAGCAGCAGTACAGCCCAAAGAGACCCGAAACTGATCTCTCAGGTGCGTTAAGCTTGACCGTGGAAGCTGTTACTCTCATTGGGAATATCTTCCCCACTCTGGTGGCGTTTAAGCTCAAGAAGCGATCTGAACGAACTGCTACTGATCTCTTGATCGGTTCTTTAGCGGTGACTGACATATTAGCTGTTGTGATGCCGCTACCAGTGTCTTTACCGAGCTTTATAGCTCAAGATTCGTGGACTGGTGGTAAGAGTGCCTGCTTGTATTATCAATTCATGGTCTTCTGGTTGCAGAATAGCGCCATGTTGTTGGTAACGGCTATGGCTCTTGAAAGGTTCCTAGCAATCTGCCTTCCAATGCGGTATAAGAGATGGACAACAAGGACTAGAGTTAGGATAACCATAGCCTTTGTCTACACCTTCGCCTTTACAACTTCATGCCTTCCTTTCTTCGGACTAGCCCCTCCTGTTGTGCTTGTGAAGGACGACGAGAACCCTGAATCCTCCAAAGCCCTTTGTCGGTCTTGGATATCCTCGGGGCCAGACCACTGGCATCAGAGTATATTCCCAATGGTATTAATACTGGAAGGTTGGATCACAATGGTCTTGGTGTTAATCTTAAACACTTGTATCATTCGACGTCTGACACGATTCAGAAGACGATTAGAGTCCACCGAAGTGACCTATCCAATGCGGCCTAAGGATAGTCGAGCAGAGACTCCAAGTGTCGCTACAGAGCCAGCGGTACCAGGGCCATCTTCTTCTACCGTCGACCGACGCTCTTTACGGGAGTTCTCCAAGCTAGTCATCGTGGTAACTGTTCTCTTCTATTGTACCTGGCTTCCTGTCATGGTAAGTATCTGATATTTACACCGCATAGAATCACAGGTGTTAAAATGGCACCGTGTGGTATTATGATAACCAGACTTCTTCATGCGAGAATGAAGTACATGTACTTGTGTAACGAGCTAGACCTCATACCAACATAATTATGAGCATTGTTGTACAATTAGCGTGTCTCCTTTATCGTACTACCTTTAAGTGTCATCTTTTTTTGGCGCCAATTTCACCCAACTGAAAAAGTTTATAAAGGGCATTCGCAGAGTCTTATGAACATAACTTGCACAACTATCACAAAGGCTAACGATTTCATGTAAATTCGTTTAAGCAGAAACTCCTCAAACTCATTGTAGTTGTTATTACGTTAATAAACTAAATGGTAACGGTTCTAAGCACGCTCTTTAATAAAAGTTAATAATAATTATTGTTGACATGACTGCGTGAATTGCCATGTCAGCACTGGGCTTTTAATAATTGCTTGATGGCTTGGACATTTCGTATGTCATTAGTCGCATAGTAATGTAGATGCGTGGGAGAAACTGTCATCGTTTTCAGTTTGAACCTTCCTTCAGCGTTGACTCACTGAACAGGTAGACTACAAGTACCATCTGGATAGCAAACTAATGATTGATGAAGTACGTTATAGTAATAGGCGCCGTGAAGTCATGGGGATGTATCTAAAATTGCAATTTGGTATGCTATAAGGTGCCTTGCTCATGGTCTATTAGATTTGAGTATTCTTCGTTCCTAGATGATGTGATTTACCAGATAGGCGTGGAATAAGACGAACGTGTTGTTGGCTTGAGTTTCTTTATTACTGTATTTTTTTCCCGATAACATGCCTGATTGTGAATTTTACTTCAATTTTTGGAGTAACTTGATCTAGTTCAACACCAATACTGATTGGTACTGCAAAACTTGTGATAATCAAAAATGCATGCTACTTATTTTTCTTATCCATAACTTATTTACTTATAATCATAATTTCGTTTAAATATACAAAGTTTTGTTCTGCTCTTCCTTTTTTGTTTTCCTTACATCCCCTCCCTGTCATATTTATCGTCTTGTCCTATTCCCATTCATATTTATCGTCTGTAGTTCTTACTACTCTTCAGTTGTTGTTTTCTGGTGATAGTGCCGCTCATCGTTTATGCATTCACGGAACGTAACCTGGTCTTGCTACAGGTTGCAAACCTCATGTACTTATTCCCACGAGACATTGTCTAGTCCCTTAATCCATAGTAATTCTTCAGAGGAAATGAGTATCGGTACCAGGGATTCTGCTCGATATTCGTATGAATATTAAGATGCAAAACAAGCGCTTGTTTGTGGTCTTATCTTCCGCTTCTCTTAATCTGGCTATATACTATACGTGAATACTAATGTATAACATCGTACGATTGCACGGACTTGTACGATAACAATCTAGATGAAATGAGTTGGACATCAGAGATTTTACTAACAGGATTATTATTAGTACTTGATTAATGCATGAACAAATTATATAGTGTTTCCGCTGCTTGCTAAATTTGATGTAGAGAGAATGATGTTTGTTTTAAATTACTGAACATAACGGGCAACGACTAGGGAAAATGAAATACAATGTTTATTATACCACGATTATGCGCGTGTCGAACGCGTTCTTATTTTGAGGTGCGCGTGCAATTTAAAACCTAATTGGTCAAAGGGGCACAGGGTTAGCGCTCACCACCTCCGCGCGAGCGTGGTTTTACCTCAATGCTGAATAGACACCTCTCATTGACATCCATCTTCGATGGCAAAATGTTCTATAAACGCGCATATATTGCTCGAAATTTTTTCGAAAACGCCGGCGCAGCCGATGCGCGTCACGAAAACTTGACTCCAAAAATGCGGATGCACGTGACAATCTGTAGGCAATGACGTCATTAATTGAGAGAGAGAGATTTTAATTTTGCTCGTCGGATAAGTGTAATACTGAGAGATTGACAGGCGTTGACGATATTGAAAATGAGCTACCTACCTGCTTCCTTTGATATATACACGAACACAGGAAATCAATTCTTGACTCTGTACACCTTTCTGTCAACCGTTCTGTTTGCAAATCAAAACAAGAGAATGCCGTTATTAAGAAACTGGGACTATGATTATGTCAGTCTATAAATCATGTCCTCAGCTAAGAGGGGCTAGGCGGGTTTTTTTTGTAAAAGGAACCAAGATTGGCAAATTCCAAAAAAAAAAAAATATTGGGGGGGGGGCGGAGGGGTGGCCGTGTATGTCAATACGGGTATCGCCGTTGAATAATTGAGATGGATTCTTTTTCAAAACATCCCTTTTAATTTCCGATTGCTGTTATCAATCCTTGTGAATTAAGGAGCTAAATCTTCATCCCCTCGACTTTGCAAACCACTGACAGTAAAACTAAGCCTGGTTTAAGCAAAACATCTAGATGGAGAACATAAATCACCCGGATAGTGTCCCCGTTTGTCCCAATCTCCGATGCCACAACTATTCTTCATGTATAGGACCAACCGGAAATTAACAGGCGATTCATCAAATCCATAGACTGTTTATCAACATTTTCTGCAAAATTCGAGCGAAATGCTCCAGAAATGTTGATGATTATTTGTTGATAATCATTGTAAACAACTTAAGAATAACAAATGTCGAGTTTTCTCATCACAAATTGCCTTTGTATCATGCGTCTTGTGACGCCACTATTCGCATGAACGGTGGCTTAAGTGTAATTTAAGATTCAGGATATTGAGCATAGAGGACATGCATTATTATACCCAAGAGATTTATATCAATACAAAAAGCTTTGGAAGCTTGATGCCAAGTTTTTAAAACTATATTGAAACGCAGCATAGCAGGGAAAATCAAAAGAAGAACGGAAAACAAAAGACTGGGTTTTTCTTTTGGAATGAACTCTCTCGTTTATCTCTAATATAATAACACTTTGAGTTTGGTGAGAATAACGGCTAACGCTTGAAATTGTGGGCATCGTACAATTTCCAGACAATTCTAGGGTTGAAGAGGGCTAAGGTGTGGTAAGCTAAAGGGACGACTGTTTCATGGTTCCTTAATGCCACCAAAGTGCGCATGTCTGAGCGGAAAGGACACCACTTGGCTGCTCAAAACTAATCAATCATCTACGGAGAACATTTGATTTCTCCAGAGAGTAACAGGACAACGATATGACGCGCGTCGATGTCTCATTTTGTTAAGAGTGGGTCTGTAACATTACCTCAGACCCTAGTCATATCTCTACTCTGTTCCATTTGTATGATTGCAAGCTAACGTTACATCAGATATCCTAAGCTAGTTTTCACAGTTGGAACCAACGGTCAACACGTCTCACACATAAACCGGTCAAATCTCTTGATCTATTTACTCTTAGACCCTGCACTGTCTTGACAAGTCCTCCTCACAACGGACTTTGGGCTTGTCTCTCTCCCCACAGAAGCTGCTCGTCACGTCTTGTGAATAGCATCTTCTATCTTGGGAACAGTTATAGATGAGACGCGTAGGAGTGCTGTACTGTGTGGCAGCTTATCAGGCGCCAGAATGCAATAAAAACGCGAGGAAATTACAAACATTTTGAAGACTCTAATAAACGCTCAGGCACTTTCGTAATCGAAAGTGTGTTGCACGCTACTACTTAACTACACATCGGGTTATGGGTAGCAATTTGAAGATTCCATGAATGAGTATTGGAGGAGTTTCTTGTTAGTGCTGTTTTTGCTTCATAAGGTTGGGAGGAATACAAATTCATGGAGGAGCTGCGTCATACTTTTTTTAACAGAATGAAAGAAGGAACAATATAAAAACAAATAAGCTTCCCCCACCCTTTTTATGATAAACTGAACTGTCATGTTCCGATTTCTTGGAAGACTGTTTCATATACAACGAGGCTCTCGCCTTATTGACATTATAAGAAATCTATTCTGTTAACCAATACGGCATTTTTGAGTAAACTGAAGACGAACGTGTGGATTCAATTTTGCTTTTGTGATATTTATTTGTTTGAGCTGAACATTAACATGAAACGTCTGCTAGTGATTGATGACATAACGTGGGAGTTCTTTAAAACTCCAAACACGTACCTGAAAGCGATAGAAATCTAATTGTTCTCGCCGTCCACATCGGAGTGTGACCAGGCTTTAATTTAGTTTGTTTGGTCAAATCAGTATACGTTTCCGTGCATTATTATCAAACCGAAGATATCAAACGATATCCATTTCTTTAGAAACCGTGAAAAGTACTTTTTTTACGGCTCCTCTGTATTTTTTTCGTCTTGTTATGTTATCTGTTACTTCATAGGTCAAAAACGTAATTGTTAAGGAAAGACATAATAGGGCTAAATATTTGATAATTTCTTTATAATCACTAGACACACTTCAGACAACTGCTGGCTCCTATTCAGTGACTCATGAATGTATACATGAAGCAAATCGCATCCTGTCCGCAAATGTCACAGACATGCATACTTTGCCGATGTTTATTTCTATTAATATGTTACACCTGACATTTCGGTACCTGTAGGCCATAAAGAAAAAAAAATAACGTTCACCATTAGGGTGCACGATCATAACACTAACAGCTGGAAACTATTAAGACAAATTGCACAATGTTCGCTGATTGTTAGTTCTGTTGTCATAAAACACTTCAAGCTGATTCAAATCAAACCAGATTCAAACCAAATGATCCGAAGCTCACTGAAGGTGGTACTAAAGTTCAATCGAAACGACCCAAAACTACCGCCGACGGGACCGACGTAATAACTAATCAAAATCTTAGTGGATCTGAATTGCTTTGTCATTTTTCACACCTCAATCTCAATCACACCCAAAATATATATTATTCATAAAAGTGTGCAGCCTTCTTTCTAATAATGAATAATCGATGTCAGCCTTTTAAAGGCCAAAGCCTACATTCACAAGAATAAAGAACCAAAATGAACAAAAAAGGACTGCATTTTTCTGATGCAATGACGTCTCAAACCACTTGGGCCCGTTTTGTTCTATTCATAATAAACACGCATCTTTCTAGACTGCATGTGGGTATGTGTACAAGTGATTTAATAGCATGGAAACACGCGTTTATGGCAGATTCGAGTGATATTCCCAGCGTTGCTTAGAGCTATGAGTGTGTCTGGTTAGTGTTAACTGCATCATATCAACGCTATAAATTTAATTTAAAAACCTGAGCGAAGACTGTAGACATAACGCTTTAATGCTATAGGCTACTCTGTAACGCTGGTGTTGTTTTTTTTCTCCCTCGGGCTTTTTGTCTAAAAAATAATGAACGGCAAAAGCGTCACCGGCACAATTATCACGCTGCTGCTATATAGACAATATGGAAAGGTTCAGGGCTTATTCAATCGCAACAGTCATACTAAATAAACCCAAATTCCGATGAATTTTGCATGTAATTTTTTTTTGATGGAGTAGGCCTAGGCCTTCCGTGTCAATTATGGAACAGGTATGGACAATTAAATAACACATTTACAGTCACACAATACCGCAGGTGTTAATTCAATGTCCCAAATTAAAATCAATTTCCGCTACTAACTTATCAAGGCTTTCTTCATTCTGTTGAGGTGATACTATAACGTTTAATGGTGAGGTTCACCTGTCTTTGGTACATTCTCAGGTGTAAGCATGATCATCACGTTGACTGCCTTACACCTCAGATCCTGTACAATTAGTGAAATCGTACGCAGATGCTCTGGATTCAAATGACGCACGCAATTCACAACCACACTGGACAGTGCAAGCAATTATCGATAGGCAGACTACCATTACAGATTGTGATCATACACAGACGTGTTCATAACATGGAACGACCTGGTTTAACCCACATTATGGCTTGGTATGGTTTACCATCGGAGGAATGCCATAAGGCAGACATTCGGAATCTAACCCAGATTTTAATGCCGTGAACTGAGAGAGCGAGGTCTTGTTAAAATGTTGAAGAATCCATCGCTTTGTAATCCAGGCTATAGACTTACTAGACTTATTTCTTCGTCATCAAATATATAAATACACTTAAGTTTAGAAGGCGTGGGAATTGCTTTGTATATCGTAAAATGTTTTGCAAGCCTTCCTAATCTGTTGGACAGCTGTATTTTGTGTACTTGCAAGGTGTTTATTATTAAAAAAAATATTTTTAGCTTAACAGTTTGTTTTTCCTGCAGCGGACCCCACTTGTGCGAGGCTTCGCGCATGATACTTATATTGTGGCCACTACCGTGACAGTTTCGGCTCGTTTGATTTTTGCATTCCTGGCTACAAGTCACATTGATGCCTTTCACAATATGGTGTTAAAGGGTTCATTTGTGCAGTGTTTGATAAATGCATGTAATAAGTATGAGATAAAGAGCAACATTTGTTCCAAATGTGATTCCAATTTAACGAGGTTTAACCAAAATACAATTCCTTCTGTTGAGACGGAATAACACAGTATAAAATAAGCATATGAGTGTACAAACTTGATAGTTTGCATCTAGGCTATTATTCGTAATAAATAGTAACACCTTTTTGGAAGAACCAAAAAGGTAAATCAGATAATACGGAAAAACTTAAAGATACAGACAGAAATCGTGTAGAGAGTTTTCTCTAGTTACACAACATCGATTCCAATGCAAACTGAGGATTGAACATGATACTCGTCTGATAAGGTAAAACAATACACGCCCGTTTTCCCCTGCGAATTAAAATCAGAGCAATTTAGATATATTGATCAAATACCATTATATTTTTTATCTATAGTACCTGTCTATCAGATATATACCTCCGAGTTATATTCTCATAATTTAATGAACTGCCGATGGTGTTCAGCGGCATTTTAAATTAAATCGCTCAAGTGCAACAAAGGGAAACGTACGGTGTCTCCACTAAGACACGGAAGGAGGTCACCTTATAATTGCCCTCCCAACGGTTCATTTTGCTTCAATTAAGTTCCCGTATCATGTTTCTATTTTATTAGTATTGAGCGAAGCTGTCAGGTAATTAACTTTCAAACTTCTTTTTTTTTCTGACGGGTTTCATCGAGTAAGCGAAAGAGCCGATTGTGCCTGTCTAGATTGTCGAGTGATGAATGTTGAGTAATAACTAAGTTAAAGGTGTAATGTTCACTGCACATGTATAGCCTTGTATTGGGTCGGTCTTTTGAAAGTATACACACCTGAAAACTCCGGTATGAGAAACACCAAGCGCCCTCTATCTATTCCCAAAGACTAGTCGTGTCCCATTTTTTCTACGGTAAAGAATTTAGCGGTGATGACCCGGAAACCGACACAATTGGGTCAAAGTAATCGATGAAATCGTCTTCCCACATTGCAAGGTGACCCGCGTAACCGACACTTGATGTCTTTCTCGTCTTGGATTTTTTTCCAGCATGGTGGATTAATCAGTTAGATTTCAGGAATGAGACGGAAACCGCAAATGACATTTTTGCAATTAGTATAGAAAAAATGAGGCAGTCGTCTCGCCTGCCACGCGACGCTTGTTTAAAGAAAAAGAGCAACGTACGCGACTATGGAACGGCTTTACTTGAACCTTTATTAAAAAAAAAGTTCAAAATATTGGACCATATAACTGAGTAACATGTGGACGAGCTGCTAGTGAAGGTCGATGAACGCAAAAGTCGCAAGACCGAACTATGATTTCAATTTAATTTAATTATAAACACAAAGTGAGCGCTTGGCATAATATTGCAGACGATGACGGCAGGTCCATTTCATTATCATAATTCTACCTGGGCATTCTTTTAGCGGACTTTAAATGTAACCTATTAGATTAGTCAAATCACTTAAAGGCTTCAGGAAATAATTTCACGTTGAGTAACCTGCCAGCAATTCACAAATGAAATGCAGTTTTTTGCTTGGTGTCAGCGTAATCACGATAACACCTTGAAGCAATCAACAGCATACAGTGTTTGAGTTAGAGGCCTGGTAAAAGATCCTGACTTTTTTTTATTTAATCAAGTTTCAAGCTAGAGTCAGCATCCCGAGAATAAACACTGATGCCTCCAAGCTGTCTGAGCACGGGACCTAATAAATTTGGTGCCATCTTTATTCTTTTTCATAAGGATGTGAGGCAAAAATAAACAATTAACTTTACATCGCCATTCAACCGCACCAAAAGATCCAACAAAGACATTGCTCCGATCCATTTCAAAAGCAGCCGCTTCGGTATTACTTTTCAAAATGGGCATATATAGCTCTATTTCTGGTGGTCACAGTCCACAGTATTCCTAACACTATGAAAAAAATATCTTCACCCAACTTCTTCTCTTCTTGAATTCTTCCTATTCCAGTGTCAATCTTTCGGCACTGCAAATACGCCGGTGAAGGGCAAAACCCAGTATTGAATTTACATCACCCCTGATGAATATTTTGTCATCATGAGCAATCCGCGGAGAGGAAATCACTGATTATAATAACATATATTTTTTTATCCAAACTTTTTCCTTTAACCATTTGCAATATTTTGTCTCGTACATCAGGTAGTCATGACGTTGACTCAATGTGGAATGGTTGTCAGTCAACTGGTGGCGGTCTATGCAGTTATGAGCACAACACTCAACGGACTGCTCAATCCATTCGTGTATGGCGCCCTCAGTCGGCAGTATAGACAGGGATACTTCAGATTGCTCAACAGCCTCGGGACACGATGTGGTTTACATAGGATATGCAAGGGTAATGTGCCTGTATCGTCTGATGTGAACTGCGCCCTCTGTTTACATGCAGATAGTCGCAACGTGTGTTGTTTTACCGATTCAGCAAATTGTGCTAAATTGTTAACACTCTTACAATTTTGGGTCCGCACAAATAATACTAAATTTTGCCTCATCACATTACGGGTTCCATTGAGTTAAATTGTTACTGCAGTCCACAGACACACAGTAAACTGTGGCCTAATAGTTACACCCATACTGATATATAGGGAGTCGACAAATATGACTATCAATGCACTTATATATGAAAAACAAATACATCAGGATGATCTAATTAATATATTTGAAATCATTGCTTTGTATGTTTTGAAGGTTGTGTATCCTCCAACACTGCATCCGAAACTCCACAACAAAGCAACACATCAACCAAGAAACAAACCGAGCAGACCTCTTTAAAATGTATCAACATTACCGTCAACAACACGGCCGAGACTGAACAACTGAATACAACACAGGATGAACAACGAAAAGAAACATCTATATGAAAAGGTGTCTGCAGTTACAGCTAGGAACAGTTTTGGGCTGGATTGATGCATCGTAAGAGCTCAAGCTTCATTTTTGCATCCTATGAGAATGGGATCTGAAGATCAACCATAGTCACTTGAAAGGCATTGGGAGGTGCCTGTATTTGTTTTTATAAATTATAAATTTAATTATGACTTGTATTTTCATATTTTATTCGTCTTGTATGTGCGATTATGCCTTGCCTTGTTTTTTAATGTCGTGAGAAATATACATTAGTCTAACCGCGAATGGTGTCGCTTTATTACATTAAAGGATGTTTCCAATTGATTTACTGTACAAGGCACAAGGGAAATCAGAAATTTTACGATTTTCATTTTCAACGAAAACGTTATGAAGATCATCAGCGGCCGTGTGATGTGGATTGTATAAAAGCTGCTTTCCATAAATTAAGAGCCTCTTAGTGTCAGACCTTAAACATGTTTTCCAAGAAAATGTGTGCCTGGCAATGTTCTTTGTTAAAACCACCAATCTGTGTAAGGCGTTGAAGACGCGAATGTCTGCATGTATGTCATCAATGATAAAGCTTTAAATTTTGATTAGGTATAAGTGCGCCAGCTAAAAATATTATGATGAATGTGGCTGTGGCTTGGTGATGATTCTGGTTTGGACATGATTGATGGCAATGGTGTTCGATGTGAAAGCGTGGGATGTTATAGTGATGTATATGGTCTAAATTGTATTTGATTGGAATTGTGTAGTGGTGATGATATTAGAATGTGGTGGCGAGATATAGTGTTGCAAGGCGGTGGTGTTAATGTTCCCTTATGATGGTAATGGTAAATGTATTTAATAAGGTGATTATGATTCGTTTCGGTTTGGAGTGACATGGAGTGTTTGCTTGTAAGTCCTATAAGTAGGATTGTGATGTGAGGACGATGATGATGGGATGACTGTCAAGTTATGGGAGATGGGAATACTTCTCGGGTCATAGGTGACTTGGGAAGCAAGGGAATGTAAAGAGAGAACAGAGAGACAGAGACGAAGAAATGTCAGCTGAGCAAATGGTACAACTGCACTGCTTAAGATGAAGCAGATGATAGCAAGGATGAGTGGTTAGTTCTTAAGAAGGTCCTGTACACGTGTTTACTTCTACACACTCGTTTCGTGAGATGAGAACCTAAGTTTTCATATCACGCATGTGAGTGTTACTCGGATGTAGATTCATGACTAATACCATGTACTTAGTTTGAACAGTCTCCTATCTGCAGAAGAATTTTTCTCATGTCGATCATTGTTGAAGACTTACCCGAGAAGATTGAATTTTAAGTGTGCAGCTGTTGAGGTGAGTGATCAATGATGGAATATGATTGCAAAATAAATAGATGGAGGGGGTCTTGAGAAGAATGGCAAATATGTAGTGTTGGGATGGCAAAAGGATGACCAAACAGAAGGGAGTCTTAGATAAAATGTAAAGGGAGAGTTAGATATTTATCAGGGTGCAGGGTTAAGGCACTGGAGAGGTAACCTTTCAATGCATCGAGCTTCGGGAATTGGTCGACAAAATGTTTAATGATCAAATGCGGCACTCAGCTAAGTTAAAGTGTCCGAGACATACTGTTGCGACTTATTCTAATCCAATTCTTCTTGTTCTGTGTCTTTAACGTATACAGCTTATTTGAAAGTTCATTACCAAATGTTTAATTGCGCATGTAATGATATGAACAAGAGATAGCAATGATAGAGGGTTTATACTTGTGATGCCAGTTTGCTTGGGGTTCAAAATTATCTGGTGCACAATAAGCTGCAGAACGCTTATAGAAAAACTTGCGTGAAAAAGGGAAACTGTACAGAGACTGATTGATTGGTTTCCTTTTGCAGGAAATGAGAGGTAAAATGACTAAAGGAGGATAGACAATAAGCGGGATGGTCGAAATTACAGATGAAAAGAATTGATAAATGCAAGAAAGTCAATAGTGCAGAGGCTGGAAGACCTGGAGAGAACAGACAGAGAAAGGCAATGGTGACATGACGGTGAATGATGGCAGCAGCGAGAGGTGCATGGGGATAATAAGATATTAATTAAAACAAAAACAAACGAGATGAGAATTGGGAAGATAAGGATGATTAATAGTGTTTGCGTGCACTGCTGACGGTGTGTCTGGAAAACTGATCAGGAAACGTGACAAAAATAAGAAATTTAGAATTATTACCGTTCCCTAAAAGGTTTCGCGTGGTGTAATGTTGAGTAGACGACGATGTGATTCACTAATGACAGAAAACAAGAATTTCAGCTGGCTCATCGTGTGACTCGAACTTCTTACCCTTGCTGATGGGACTCGTACTCCCAGAGGTTAAGACATAGTAAGGAGGAAATAACGTGATGACGCACGAATTTGTGAGCAGAAGAAGAGTTGATTGCTGTGGTAATTATTGCGGTGACTATAGTGACGACGGTGAGGTGGTGATATCAAGTATGATTGGGCGGTGGTGATAAGGATGGTGATGTGGTGATGGTGTTGTGGTGTGAAAGTGAAAGTTTAACGATGAATGGTGGTGACGGCGGTGGGGATGATGGAATTGGTGATTGTTATGGGGATGACAGTAAAGATGTGAATATTTGATGAGCACTGTTGGTTTTAATAATGACTGCTTGTTTGGCTCATTGCATGCTCTTTATGTGCGCTTCATTGCAGCTTGTTGCATTTGGGTAAACATTTCATTGATTCCGTTCATGTATAAAGAAAACACTGCTGTTACATTATACAGAATGCAACGACAATAAACAATAACCGAAGAAGTCTGTGTTGCGTGAATTCAGTCTAAAGCTGTGGAATTCAATTGATGTTATTTCTAGATTAGAACATTGCAAACATGGGCCACTTTTCAATGATAATCTGGAAAAAAAAAATTGCGGATGTTTTCCTTCAAAAATGTTAACTATGCACGTATATCCAAAAGAAAATTGTTTTTGAAAAAAAGTCAAACCTGAACCAAACATATCTGTGAACAATATCGACGCTATAGTGTTAACATTAGAAAGAACAACAGAGTGAGAAACAATATATTTGGCGCCAACGCGGTCGCGAAATATGTCCTTCAGCTACACTGTGGCAATTAATGCACATTAAGGCCTGTTCAATTCATACTCGCCTTGTCCCCCAAAAAGAATCCATTCACAATGGGTCTTAAAAAGTGTTTTTAATAATTAAATAATAATTAAAACATGAAGGGCGGAAGGTAATGAAGCATGTTTGGACAATGGTGCAATGGAAAGGTCGGTTAAGGATAATTTCCGCCATTTATCTTAACAATGGTGCTGTAGTGCTTGTCATTGTTGCTCAGATAATGCATGAATGATTCTGGCATTGGGGGAACTTAATTATCTCCGTTTGTTTATTGGAAGGAATTACTGTCCTTTGTAGAAACACTTCATCATGCCGATGGTTAGTATTTATACGGATAAACAAGCGGAAGTTGAGGCGTATCCCAACGAATTACTGAGAACTATAGTTTTATTTCCAACGCGTTTTGATGACGTTACACTTCCGTGCAATACTAATGATCCAGTCATCATAATTATCTGTCGTCATAAATTTTTTACCCTTCGACATTTCCAAATTCCTCAGAATGCAACCGCATGAGATTTAAATTATTTAGTCATGCACGGAGGTCGTAAAGTGAATGATTTGCCTGCCAGAATTAAAGGAAGCCGGCTACTCTCATTCGCACGCATTCAATCATACCATCAAAACCAGAAGGAATTGAACAAACTTTGGTGGGGGGAAACAGATAAAACAAATGGGAGTACATGAAGCCATAATAATTTCACAGCATCTGCGGCTTCGCCCTTGCTCTTATACTTTCCCGTACTTCCTTTCCTCCCTCGTAGCTTAAATGTGCATCCAGAAAAACGAAAGTAGGCCGAGAATGGTATCTTAGAATATAATAAAAGAAGATGATAAAACTAAACTAAAGGTATTGTAGTGAGTAAAGGCAAGACAGGAAACAATCATGTCTTGCCTTACATTAACATTGCGAATTGAAACAACGTGCTAACCAACTAGTCATAGCCCTGCAGTCTAGTAATAACGAAAAACGATGTAAATTTACGATACAGAGACCACACGGTTTGAGTGTTATTTCCCTGCTAGGCTCCCCGACCTGTCATCACTTTTTAGACTTCATACCTGAACAAATACTTAGATCAAATATTCCCCAAACGCCCTTCATCCCCTTCGCAAATGAACAACAGGTGAATTGACAGAGGTTGCAATTAATGAGTCCAGGCCGAGATGTTTGCAACTTATCGCCATGGCAACAGTTATCCTCTTTGCTTCACAAGCACAAGAGAAAACTGTGTTTCTGGCTTAATACATGTACTGATGTATAGCAAGAAAAAAAGTAAAGCGAATGTCGGTGCAAAGTGTATTCGTTAAAGTAACAGTGATCGATACAAGGAAATTTCAATTATTGTTGACGTGATGAAATTCGATTCGCTTTCGCGTGTATATGAACCGGCCCTAATACGAACACTAATAAGCAATCAATGGATGGGTTATCGTTCTGTTTCGTCTCGCATTGTCAGCAGTTTAATGTTTATGTTAATAACCGGAAGTAGAAAAACGCTGTGCCCAAATTATGGAAGGAAAGAACAGTTGGTGTCAATATCATTTCCTTAGTAAAGACGGGGAAAATATTCTTGAAACCTGAAACACAATACACGTTCGTAGGATCGAATGCTGCCATTATGGGAAGTTCTCATTCAAATAGGTTGCACGTTGAAATGATTCATGATGGGAACAAATTTAAATGCCCCCAAAATTCTTAAATCAAAAATAAACTGTTGTATCGGAAGCCCCATCTAATCGCAGAGGAAAATAATACATATCCACAATGAATTTGATACTGACATCCGCAGAATGATAAATCGATCAAATAACCATCTCCTAAATTGAGAACCAAATTAAGCTGAGTTACTGAATAGGTAACACACTGGCGTGGTTCAATTGCCTGGTCAACGAACGCTTGTAACTTGAGCTGTTTTAGTAAATGTTTACGAGAGGTAGTTATTAATTTAAAGGTTAACATGGCTTTTAGTATACTAAAAGCCAGGTTAACCATTAATTAATAACTTGACTTTCTGAACTATCTCTTGTCATGTTTGCTATAAACGCGGCTCGAATTAAACGTGCACAATATTGACCCCGGTACTTCAATTAGACGGGATCATGCCATTGCTCAACAGTGTGGATTTTACTCATTTTAATAATACATTAAGGTAACCCTTGATTGACAATGAATAACATGCATTAACGTTACATTAGATGGGGAATTGTAATAGTTTCTTCTGGAGAGAAAGTCGTGAGTGCATCCTTCCCTCGACGAATTAGATCTTTTCTTTTCTATTTACAAGTACAATTGTTCCGTGCCTAGCCATAATTCGTGGATGTATAGAACGATCATACTTCATAACATGCAATCTAAATCAAATTACTCTATACGCTAAAAGAATTCGGTTGATAAATATATACAGATACATAGTTGCATTATAGCAAACAACTATGTATCCAGCATACCCCATCAGAATGCTGCAAATGACTCGCAATGCAAATATTCAACGATTCAGCTCACGTACATTGCGTAGGCAAAGTTAATGTCCTTACTCGAGCTATACTTCATCACTGTGTCAAGAACGACTAGTTACCTAAGAATGTCGCCAAAATAAAAATATTTGGCAAAGCTACGGTTTACTATTGTGCTGCGTCGCTTTGCATGTGACGGGTGACCAATATTCAATGGGCTATTAATGTAATGAGCACGGATAGTTTCAGACGCATTTGGGAAGAGACAGTTTCCACATCCATTCTTAAAAAATTACATGTAAATTAAATCTTGCATTAGGCAAATTTACACGATGGAGACCTTCCTATACATTGCGAATACAATTTATTTCATGTCATTGGCAATGTCATTGGCATCAAGTTTGCCGGCGACGGTATTTTTGAACACTGCAAAATACTGACCTGTACTATAAATATTCATGAGGCGAACCAGCAATTAGCCAATAGCTTCCATGGAGTAAAAACGCCATACACTGTTATGGATTCACTTTTTATTTTATATGCAAATGTTTAAACCAATGAGAAGTCGCGCGATTGACAATAAGCGCAAATCAAATTTAAGAAAGAATTTCAGTATGCAAATTACGTCACTGAGCGGCGTGGACAGGCGATGTCTAGTTAATTCGTGCAACCGCCCAGTCAGATACTACAACTCGGTCAAACCAGCACGATAGTCACTGTGCGTCTCTGATCTAAAGCAAACAGATTGATTCGCACTGCACGTCCGTAGCTTCCCTGAAACATTCTGACCACGGAGCAACATCAAGCCAGCACAAAATTGTGGGAGGACTTTCAAGTTTAAGATAACACCGGGTACAATCTGGTTACCCAAGCAAAGCTGACAGTCTCTGCAGCGTACAGGGACGTTAACATCTGATAAAGTGAACTGTAGTCGAACGTCTTTTCCTTTCAGACTTATCTGTGGCAGTGGAGAAGTCTCGACATGGATAACCTGACGACTGTAAGTCCATCAGATGTGGATGGGGAGGTAGTGGTGTATCCTAGTTTTGCGTATCGAGTAGTCTACGCTACCATTATTGCGATCATCTCTGTAGTCGGTGTGATCGGAAACACTTTCGTTATCCTCGGTGTTATCGTCTACAAGAAACTACGTACCAAGACTAACGTCTTCGTGGTCAATCTAAGCGGTGCTGATCTCTTCAACTGTTTGAACCTTCCTTGGATGAGTGTTGCTGTCCTCAGTGTTGATGGCTGGCCGTTACCAGGTTGGATCTGCAGCTTTGCGTCTGTGTCTTTGCTGGTCTCCATTGGATCAAGTCTGTACAGCTTAGGAGGGATAGCCCTCTGCAGATGCGCCTTGGTAACTATGAATCCTACGGAGTATGCTAACTTCTTGACCCGTCGTCGATTAGCCTGTTTGATGGCGATTGTCTGGACTGTACCGATTACTGTCTCCCTCATGCCTCTGACTTTTGCGCCAAACTTCCTCGGTTTCAATGACAAGTACGACATGTGTATCTGGGACACCAACCACTGGTTTTCCATGACTTACAATGTAATCTTGTCTATCTGCTGTTTCCCGCTACCACTATCCGTCATCGTGGTGTCGTATGCACGTATTTGGCGTCACGTGCGTCGTCACGCGCAACGTATGGCGCGCGTCTCGGCCCGCAGTGTATCAGGCGTCGTGGACGGGAACGGAGCGCGTAAAGCACCGGTCAATCGCCGCCAAATGGCCGTCACTATCAACATGTTAATTATCATCTGTATCTTCTTGGTCTGCATCACGCCATACAGCATGATTCTTGTCTTGCCTGGTGGAGAGATCGTTGTGCCCGCTTTCGGAGTGGTTCTGCTCAGTAACAGCTGTATCAATCCACTTATCTACGCTACTAGGCATCCTGATTTCAAACTGGCATTCGCCAAGATTCTCAGATGCAAGGGAAAGGAACTCATGTCAGAAAGGAGTCGTGTACAAAATACGCAATCTTGAACAGAAACAGTTACCCTCAAAAGCTTTCATGTTTGATGTTTTAACATCAACACCACTGCAGTGCATTTGATCTATGAGTGATATGTTTTACAGGATCTAAAAACTATAAACTTAAGTTATTACTACTGTTTGACTTTTATTATACTTCTTATAAAAACGGAGACAGAGATAGCATAGGTTAAACGATATTCAAGGGATTTACACTTTTTGACTTACCACATGTTTTGGATGCCTATATGAAGCGGGTGTTTGTATCTCGGAAGTCTCATAATGTTGGACTCGTCATCTTAAAGCATGTGGACAAATCATCTTTCGGCACACAGAGACATGATTCCTGCAATATAATAGTGTTTGAGGCATACATTATAAATTTGTGAATATTGACCTTAACATTTCCTTTTTAAGTGAATCAGTTACAATGTTCATGTAAACATGGTAAATTATTAGTGAAGTGGTTAATTTCACTGCATGACCAATGGTTTAATGTTATTAAGTGTTGACATTAACTGGCACTGTGGCAATCCTTTGATGACGCGTCACCCACATACTATACCAACAATTCAATCAACTATTTCCGGCCGCTCGTGGTGGCAAGATACCTTGAAAACATCCCATGCTGAAATTATTCAATCGCTGAGTATATATTTAATGCAGGTCATGCAGGTGAAATCATGTTAAATCAGTCATTGAATTAATGTGCTGTAAGTGAGTGAAACCAAGATAAAGAATTATGTTTCTTTTTAGAAGATATAATCAAGATGAATTCATACGAATTTTAACCTTCAAAGATACTTCAATCCCGGTCAAAATTGAACTATACAAACATTGGAAACGTTTATTCTTTTACTTAAAAACCGTACAGCTTGCGAGATATTTTTACCATTAAAATTAATCCCATCCCTTCCACGTGAAAATAAATAACTCTCAAACTGTGGATGCGGCCCCTCATTATTTTATAAACCAAAAATTGAATTTACACCAATGCAAAATTATAATGCCTTATAAACAATTGTATTAAATTATTTGAAAAATGTACCAACCAAATGTACACCATTTTCGGCAAGGGAATTTAATATACCACATGTTTATATTGCTGCAACAGTGTCTATAATCATCATATTATTATTATAACCGCCAGAAACTGACCATGCACCTGAGACATTTAAAATTCAATTGACCTGCTTGCAGCGTCTGGCGTCGCTCTGGATACATGCCCATCGTCTGTATTGTACATAGTTTGGTTGTGTGGGGTTGAACATTCTTAATTATTGAGGCAGGAAGTGGCATGATTCTGATCTAATCAAATAAAGTTGTTAATGTTTGCTGGAACAAAGTAATGATGATCCTTAGAAAATCAAAGGTCTTGTATCATAGTTGTCTGAGCATGAATGTTATGTTGTTATCATTACAAAAACAAAAAAATACTGTATGAAATATTTAAAGACCAACAATAGTATAGACTGCCAATGTATAGGCCTGGACCTACGTTATAACTAATTTACCCACACCGGAGGTCATGCCATGGTGCATGGCTTCAGAATTTTTTGTGTATTTTCCATGGTATGAAAAATTCAAAAACATATTTTCCTAATTCGTCATGCTCTGCAGTAATAGTAAAAAATAAAAGGCGTCTAGGGTTGCTCTCTTAATTGCCCAAGTTTGATCCGCGCTGATGAGCTTCACCAACAAGAGGTGAGCTTGATCATGCAGGCCAGAGGTGTTATCGCGTTTCAGCTCACAACCGCATAGAAATGGGTTAACTCCTTGATATTAATAATAGGACTACCTTTGAAAGCGATCGTGCATTATAGTAAAACGTCATAGAGCATTTTAACAGGGTGAAAGCATCTCGCTCGAGATCTATGCACGGCGCCAAGTTACTAATGGCTCCAGCATTGCATGAACTGATGGGCAGACGTTTGAGCGTATTGTGTCCTTGTAGGGTCATTACCAACATTTACTCTCACCATCTCACGAGGTTTTATTTACAGAAAACAAAAACAGGGTTGTGTGTTCGAACTCCATTACCTTATTGAATTATAGATTGCATGACATTTCCAAGAAGATTTTTTTTCCAATGCGAGATTCATCTCTTCAGGAACGCAATAAGAGGATGTGTCATGTTTTGTGTGTTTAATGTGTAGCCTCGCAATATTTCATTTATTTCATGCGATCAGATTTGGACTCTTTATAGTTTTCTGTAGACATCTTTAAAAGTACAGATTTTATAACTTTCTCGTTTGTTTATAAACTATATCCAATGTATAGATCAACGTGGTGTGTTTGGGTCATGATGACATAAATTGAAGGGAAACAATGGATAGGCCTACAGATAAAAAAATCACAAACGCGATATTGTAAACGACGTTTTGAAAAAAAGAAATACGTAAGAGGTACAAGTAGTCTATAGCTTTAACAATTAGTCAATTTTAAATTCATTGTGATTTCTGAATTCCTATGAATTGGCAGACAGTTTCGTATAAGCATGCATTAAAACAGCATAATTATCTCCAAGCATGAGATCGCAGACCATTATTTTATTTTATGAAATAATAACTAAACTTTAATAAATGTTACGAGTTAATTCTATTTCTTTGTTAAAGATGATAGCTGAGTGGCTTGTTTGAAAAAAATGCGTGTACTTGCCGCATGGGTGTTGTTAATAATAACCAACAAACTACAGTTGTTATCAGTGTTGTAGGTCTCGAGACCAGTCTCGGTCTCGGTCTCGGTCTCGAGACCACTTTTTGCCGGTCTCGGTCTCGGTCTTGGTCTCGGGAACTGTGGTCTCGGTCTTGGTCTCGGTCTCGGTCCCCTTTGGTATCGATATTTTGGCTGGTCTCGAGTCGAGACCAGCCAAAAAGTGAGGGGGCGGATTCCGCCCCCGGCCCATAGGGTTAAGTAAAGAATCAGTTTAGGGCAAATGTGACTGCAGTGTGATGCTAATGGACATGTCTCTCTTCACTTTCTAGTGAGTGAGGCATAGTCCAATAACCATTGCTCCTCTTCTTATTTCTCGATTTTATTGTATGACGATCTGTTGAAACAAGCACTTTATAGCCATCCTCATTGATTCCAAATACAACTGAGATTTAAATCTTATGAATCAAGACTGAAACATTATTTTTACCGTCAGATTTTGAATTTTGAATATGGGGAACAATTCAACACTTTTTCCCTAGAAATATTGGTGATTTTTTTCTATTTTCCTTTTCAATTTTTCCTTTATTCGTGGAGGCGGGAAAAGGTTTTTTTTCATTATATTTATTAATGGATATTCATCAATTCGTAGACCGTTAAATTGGTATTAGTGGTGGACAGCTGAATTTTGTGATCTCTTTATTAAAATAGACACGACTTGGGAATAGTGTATGCAAATTACGTGAAATGTTCACAGTTACTACTCAATAACATGTTCTTTATCCCAATTGTATTTTTTTACAAAATGGAGCGTGCCATTTTATTTTTTTTCATACTGTCACTTTCTTTTTGACTCGCCATGTATTCATCTTTTCATCTGTGATAAACACAAATTGAGCTACTGCCATGGTCACACAAAAATAGAGTCTAATTGCCTGCCTCGTCTCCTTCCTAAATGTCGATTGCATTTGCATGAGTCGGGAAGAATTGTGTTCCATTAATCACTATATGCTGTTTACGGCCATCACAATAAACTATTAATATATTGGCAATATGTCGTACTTGTTAATCACTAAAATATTCAAGTAAATTGCCCGGCAAAGTAGCCGATGCAGGCGATACGCTGGCACGGTACAAAACACAGAGAGGCGTGCGCACTGAGCCATGAATCCCAAAAGGTACATCTCGCCCACCACATTCAGTTTGTGACAGCGCCATTCTACTGTGTCGGCCATATTCTCAAATAGGCTAATGACGATGATGACGGCGGGCTGAATAACAGAAGATAGATCAGGCAAATATGGTTCATCAATCTTCTATAGTATATGTAACGTTATTGACATTAAACAAATATAAAGTGGAATTACATTTCAGCCTTAGCCAGGCCTTCTTAAGAGGTAAATGACAGATGAACAAGAAACAAACATGTAGGGGACACACAAACATGCAGGGTTGGAAGGAGAATCACAAAGAGGGATGTGGGGGGGGGGGCAGATCAATCCATATCCGGCCACCATCTCTCAATTTTTTTGTACAAATCTATATTCCATGACTGAAATAAATCAATATTTTCTTGCCCCAAATTTTTTTCGAATCAGGTTTACAAGGAGGTCCAATGTAAAATTAAAGTTGCATTTAAATATCCGTTAGTGGTCATTGCTGAAACCAAGGGGTGGCTGTGGAGTTTAGGGTCCGAGTTCCTATAACAGATGAAACATCCACCTTTAATTTGTTTACTTTTGTCAAGTTTCAACATGTTCAAGTTTTGCAAAAACTAGTACAAATTGTCGTACTCCTAAGTTAGAGTTTCTTCATCAGATTTACACTTTATAGTAGTTAAACAATATTTGTAAAAAAAATATTTTTTTTTTAAAGTGGCAAAAATATATGGAGTTCATCAAGTATTAGTTTTCCCCTTCTTTAAATTAGGTTGTTAATTGATTGTGACAATAACAAATTCTGTTGCCATGTTGTAATTTATGGCATGAAGCAAACACGAAGAGCACTCGCATGACACAATTAAGCAGGTACAAGTGATTCCTAACTTTCAATCACTTCCTTCACATCCCCATGAACATCAACATCTCAAGGACAGACTGTTCAGCTGTAATTAGTGTCTTGATGTTTATTTAGATTATTGTTATTTATTATCCGCGGTCTCGGTCTCGGACCATTTCGGTCTTGGTCTCGGTCCGCCTTGGAGGGGCTGGTCTCGGTCTCGGTCTCGGTCTCGCAACTTCAGGTCTCGGTCTTGGTCTCGGTCTCGGACTATCCGGTCTCGACTACAACACTGGTTGTTAATAACAACTTGTTATTAATGGATTTACTGTTTGTTTAGTTTTGTGCTCTTTTGTGTCTTTTTTCCCCTTCTTTTTTTGGTGACCATCCTCTCTGATGTTTGCTGGATCATTTAGGGATTTCCACAGAATAATCATCCGCCCGATGAGCTGTCAATTTAGTCCCATCATTAAAAAGGCACATTTACACAAGTTGATTGCATGAGCTTATCATTAACTATTGGGGCTACAATAATTATATTGTGGACTAGTTTCAAATGAACCGCTGCATTTATTAATCTGGCTTAGTCTAAAATGAAGTTGACATAAAATACAAACAAATTGCTGGCGTAATAGGCAGCTAGACCAGGCAAGACATTCATTACATGATAGGCAAGGTCGATCGGTGGTCCAGATTCCAAGATTCCACAAGAAGACAAGTGAAGATAAAACGTGCCTCGACCCGCTGGCTCGACTTCTTCCTAAAGTTACATTGATATACAGGGACACTCCGACACCACAGTTGATGCTCCACTTTCGGCGCACCGTTTGACTTTTCGCGTAGTGCAAAAGGATATACCCCATATTTCACAGTTTGTTATGACATTTAGGTTTTTGCATTTAGTTCTAAACACTTCCCTTCCTAAACTTTGAATTTATCAACCCGTCAGAGTTAAGAGATAAATTGCAATTTTCTGTTTGACGTGCACAGTGAAATTAATCATATAAATAGTTAGAGTTATGGTTAGGGTTTGGGAACATATATCTATAGGTACTGGGGAACATAGTTAATATTAAAGAACATAGGCATGCACCTCTATATAGTCTTTTAAAAAAAAGTTAAACGCAATTAATATGGTGGTGTTTCGTAACGTGGCGCACTTCGACCTTCCCGATTTTCCTCATAGTGTTGCCAAACTTCTTTGTTGACAAACTTCAAAGTCATTCATTGAAACACTGGTACTTTTCCCTTATTGATGCTTGCTATTTAACCTCTGTGAACAATTTCGGTGTCATGAAATTTAAACCGAAATTCAAAGCGGTGGCGTCCGGAAATTGGGCACAAACTCGGCTGCGTGTTCCCTGACGCACTTAATGAATACATTTCGGAAAATTCCAAATTAACATTTACAAATTCCTGTTAAATTGAAAAATTCTGATAAACCATTATTATCTCTACTTACATACCCAACTAGAAGTTTGTAAGAAAGTTATTTGCTAGTTTGAGGGACATTTTCAAACTCAAAGGGTTCACTGAGTATGTGTGCACTTCGAAATAAAATCGGAAAATCACGCCGAAATAAATGTTTCTTTACTTTGTAATTGTAAACGGGTAGATAAACTCGTGGTTTATGAACGGGAGAGTTTAGAACTTGGTGCAATTTCCCTGTCTGTGAAATTTCAGTGAAAATTTTACTCTAACTAGGCGCTACAGGCGAAATATCAAAGTGCGCCACGTTATAGGGGCCGCGTCACACAATGCAGGGTAGGCCTACATCGACAATATGGGCCCCCTGGTTGACCATGACCATGCTGACCGTCACGTTAGTCATGAGATAATTAATATGGCCTACCTTGAGTTTGTTGTGGCTACCTTATCCTGGAATTCATCTGGATGACTAACAAGACATTCTACTAAATCCTGCCTCCTGTGAAGCTGGAAATATTAGCGAGTCCGTCGAAACATGTCAAAAAAGTTCTCACACTGCAAACTTTACTTTTTGCGCCAATTTTCATCTTGTAAAAACGAGCGCCCTCATTCGTTCGACCAATTCCTGTAGTGTTCCCAAAATCCCTGTACGACTACTGAGCAAGAAATGGTAAGGAAACCTGACTAATGTGCATTCAGGCCAACACTGGAGCAGACGAACACGTCAACACAGGGTTTGTGACAGAAAACATCTTTTTCTTCCGACTCTGAGTAATTATTTTTACGTAATCATTTTTTTTAAAAGAATTTTATATAGTTTTAACCTAGTTTGATGATCCTCCTGGATAAGATTAAGTAAAAACACAGCCCCCTTACCATCATGACCATGCTTACTGAATTATAGCCCCACTAGTGTGGCCGTCGGTATGCTGCGCTGAACCCAAGGCCACACACCGTGGTCTGCGCACTACTGAGGACGTTTTCATAATTTCAACAGCGAATTTCTTACATATGGTTGTATTCTACGATGTCCCAACTTTCACTTCTGGGATGCTTGGGTGTAATGATGTTCAATTTTCCAAGATATTCTTGAATCTTTCTGGAGCCCATATGCACTCGTGAAACGTCTGGTGATGGCAGCCATTTTGAATGTGACAAGAGATGACCTCAAGCTGTGACGTCGCGTTTATGCAAATTGCTTGTCGAGCGAGGGCGCGAGTTGCAAATGCGACGGCTGTTTCCTGTGCCGTAGATCCTGAATAGAGATCGGTGCACGTGGCCCCTGACGATAAATGCATGGTACAGGAAACAGCCGTCGCATTTGCAACTCGCGCCCTCGCGCGCTCGACAAGCAATTTGCATACACGCGACGTCACAGCTTGAGGTCATCTCTTGTCCCATTCAAAATGGCTGCCATCACCAGACGTTTCACCAGTGCATATAGACTCCAGAAAGATTGAAGAATATCTCGGAAAATGGAACATCATTAGACCTAAGCACATGCTAAACATCCCAGAAGTGATAGGAGACATCATAGAATACAACCATAAGAAAGTAAGAAACTGAAAATGTAAGAAACTGCCCTGAATTTTATGAAAAACTTCGTCCTCAGTAGCGCGCGGTACCACGGTGTGTGGCCAAAGGTTCAGCGCAGCATACCGACGGCCACACTAGTGGGGCTAACTGAATTAGTGAATACTGGGCCGGGATTACTCCTAGAACTATGAGGCTCCACGTAGTGGAGCCTCATAGGTTCAGAACCCCGCAAAATTGTTGTCAGCACAAAACACTAATTCAGTACAAAAACGTCCATCCCAACCAAGCCGTTTCCCACAGAACCGCTACACAGTTTGCCCCTAAACTCCGTACAATACCTCATGACATACTCACGCTATGTGCACCCAACAAACATCGGTGGATTCTGTCGGTTTTTTGCAAAAATGATGGAAAATATGCCCTTTCCGCACTGAGCCAACCTAACACTTGAAATTTGCACGCGCGCAGAATGATCGCAGTCATTTTCGGTCCGATCGCTCGGAGCGCGCCGCGGGGGGTATGGTGTAGGAGCGGAACGATAGTATGCGCATGCGTACAAGTGCGAGTACGTACCCCCCACGGCGCGCTCCGAGCTATCGAACCCGAAAATGACTGCGATCATTCTGCGCGCATGCAAATTTCAAGTGTCAGGTTGGCTCAGTGCGGAAAAGGCATATTTTTCATCATTTTGCCGAAAAACCGACAGAATCCACCGATGTTTGTTGGGTGCACATAACGTGAGTATGTCATGAGGTATTGTACGGAGTTTAGGGGCAAACTGTGGAGGGGTTCTGTGGGAAACGGCTTGGTTGGGATGGACGTTTTTGTACTTAATTAGTGTTTTGTGCCGACAACAATTTTGCGGGGTTCTGAACCTATGAGGCTCCACTACGTGGAGCCTCATAGTTCTAGGAGTAGGCCGGGATTTGTTTACTTCCACCTAAAAATCAATTCAATTTTATTCACAATCACAATCACACATTTCATTTTCAATGACAAGTTCATCATTCAACAATAATAACGGACATTAAGTTATATTGTTTAGGATAAATCATCATCATTAAATGTTTTTTTGTTTGATTCAGGCACGTCCGGCATTTATGATATGTATTGAAATATTTTTGCATTGGATATTTGTCTGGCGCTTGTTTTCTATTGCTACATGTGCTAGGCCTTTATTAAAATTGAAATGTAATTTTAGAGGTCTTTTTTTTTTAAACAGGCTCAGCTCAGACTACGTCAACAGTCATGTTGGCCATGCTTGATTTCTTTAATTATAACAATTTAGGTGGGCCTACATGATGAGTCAATCAGAGAAAGCCTCTGTGAAAACAACGCATACCAAAAACAAAACCGGCATGGCCAAATATTCACAGTTTTTCTCTGTAGGTTTTCATTATGGAGAGGGTAGCACTAGCCGGCAGTGATTTGATGGTATCACCGATATGCATCGGCACCTGGCAGTTCAATGGCGGCAAAGCAGATGAAACTTGGCCAGCACAGGATGAAACAGTAAATTGAGTTTATTATCAAATTGGTATCAAAGCAGAATCATTGTGTATATGTGTGTGCAGGATGTGTGTGTGTTCTTACACTGTGGAGAACTTAATAAAATGCAGGTTTTATAGTTGCATTGTTTAAATCATAAAATTGCTTCAAATTTGTTAAATTTATAGGTTTCCAAGGCAATAGTGGATAAAGCCATCGAGCTTGGCGTCAACTTCTTTGACACAGCTGAGGTAAGAATTGTTAAAATCAAGGTGACCGGTCCAACTGCAGGTTACTAAGATGACTGAATTCTGAAATATAATCCACCTAAGGATTCCTACATATCTAATTGAAGCCAATTATATTCTTCCTCAAAATAATTTAATGGAAGGTCAACTTAACAGATGCAATTCCAGGATTGTTATATGACATGGACTTAATTGAGTAATCAAATAAAATGTCCCCTTTATTTCTTTTGATTCCTTTCTTACTCAGGCTTATGGTCTTCATGAGTCGGAGAGGGTTCTCTCTCGATGTCTTGCTGGATGCAGACAGGATGTCATCATTGCATCCAAGTTTGGACGGCATGAAGGGGGAAAGGTTAAGGAGTACGCTGCAACTGATATTGAACAGGTATGGACAAAGATACTTGCCATGGCATGCAGCCAAACTTTCCCATCTACCCAAACTAACTATTCAAACTCTGGGCACGTCTTACTCAGTAACACTTCTGTATTTTTCTGTTATTCATTTCCAGGCCCTCACAGCTAGTCTTCAAGCATTGCAGACGGATTACATAGACATTTATCAGGTGACTTTTAAAATTAATTTTAAAAAGTAGAGAACAGTGGCAACTGCCTGTGTAATCCCACCCAACATGAATGACTGATGCTTTGCACTTGCAGATCCACTGGTCCGTGAATATGAGGGATGTTCATGAAACGGTGGCAGAGTTGAACCGACAGAAATCTCTTGGTCGTATCAGACAGTATGGAATCTGCAACTTTGGCTCATCGAGTATTGAAGAGTTCTTTGCTACCGGTGGCAAGCCTTGTTCATTACAGGTATACGATCAAGCAGCCTGGAACATTTTGGATGGGAAGATGTGCTTTGTTCCCAACTAAGACAATCCAACCTGTTTTATTTTTGCTGAACCCGAAGGGCCAGCCTATGACCTCTATGCCAGCCTAAGTCCTTCACTGAGACTTTTAGTAAACCTTATCATTCAAGAACGTAGAGAATAAAAGTTCAAGTTTCCATGACTCTGATACATTGGCGTGCAGTTCTCCATTGAAATTGTGAGCATACATCATTGATTTTACTCCCGGAAATTGCATAACAGCATAAAAGGAAAAAAATCAGTAAATGTTCAACTACTGATTATTTTTTGCTTTCAATAATATTTACCATTTCAGATTCATTATTCTATACCCATCTAGGTTCCCTACAGCCTTTTGTGGCGAGCTATTGAATACAATATTCTGCCAACCATCCGACAGCACGGCCTATCGGTCCTTGCCTACTCACCACTACAACAAGGTCTACTGACAGGGAGGTTCCATAATGCATCAGAGGTGCCGGAGGGACGTAGGAGGACTCGTCATTTCAGCTCGGATAGTACCAACCTGTCGAGACATGAACAGAAAGGAGCAGAGGAAGAAACATTCAAGGTGGGTTTCCCATAATGGTCAAGAAATAAACAAATTTCTTGGGACCACAATTTGCTTCGTGGAGTGGAAGCCTAGAATTAAGAAAGGAAGCAAAAATAAGTAATTGAAAGGACAGTAAAAATTTGTCATTATTAATGCAGGAGAAGAAGTCTGCCATTCCAGGAAAGGCAAAATGACTGGTTTGATTTGTCTATTTGGCTATAAGAGGCACCTGATTAATTATAAATTTCTTAGCTCAAACTGTAGCTCAGGTAGAGTCTAACTGCATTGCCTTTACTGTTTATTTTGTCAAGAAACGTCAAAGCTTGATATCTTATTGATATTTCTTGTAATGTATGTCTTTAAAATTCTTTCTATTTTGCAGGCAATAAATGACATTCGTGATTTGTGTAACAAGGAGAACATCCCGATGTCATCGGCTGCCCTCTCCTGGATCTTGTCACAAGAGGGCGCTGCTTCAGTCGTCGTTGGCTGTAGGACACCTCAACAGCTGGAGGACAACTGTAAACTCATAAAACTGTCGCAGGTTAGTTGCTGAGTTTTGCCAATTAAATATTAAAAATATTTAAAAATGTCTGACATGCCTGAATTAAAACAAACAACATTATACATTATGTTTTAATGTTCTGTATTTGATCTCATTCCATCTCCTATGTTTTTGTTTTTTTAGAGTGTTGTGAAGAGACTTTCGGATTGCACAGCTGAACTGAAGGAAAAACTCGGTGACAACCCGGACATGTGGGCCAAAACGTCTAGATATAAATAAAAAATAAAGACATGCCACGCCAATTCCAGTAAAGAAAAGGAATTTGCCTTCTTCCTTGCTCGGATTATTAAATCTGATTATCGCTTGCCAATTATATTTGCCCCATGTACTAGCTATCCCTGTGCCTTCTCAAGAAGAGTAAGTGTTCCTGTTTTTTTTAAAGAACAATATCGAGCATAGATAATCAGAAATATAAACATTCAGCTTAAAAAAGTGAGTAACAAAACAGTCATTTTCGTGTATTTTGTTGGTCTGTAAGAGAGAGAGGGAGTTATGTTAATTTCCATTTGTTACTTCTGTATGACATGGTAGAATTGTCATCAATTGTAATCTGCAGAAGTTGAAAAAAGGGAAATATAAGTGAAGTACAACTAAAAGCGGCTGCTTAATTTTGTTTATGTCTTTTAAAAACCTAGCTAGCAGTACATAGATTTAAAACTTTATACTTAAATTCTAATATATTTTTCAAACATCATATTAAATTCTAAATAGTGAAGTGAATGATTCTATCATATTTTTAAGAAAAAAAAACTATTCCAAAATGTGATGCATGTCATTAAACTTATGTTTGTTACCTTTACAACTTGACAGTTAAATTTGTTGTTATTACACTGACTGTGACCAAAAAATACAGAGTACATGATGAAAATAAAGTAAAAACATCAAGAAAGAAGAAGGACCCGTCTTTTCATAGTATTCACCCTCATCATGCTTTTGATGTTCATAAAAAAAAAGTGTTGTTGGTAAAGATTTTGAACAAATTTTTGGAAAACGCCGGGTCTTTTTTCAGCCACCCCCCACCCCGAAAGTACACCCCCCCCCCCCGCATTTCCCCATATCTCTTGATGGGTTAACATGACATTATTATTAATGTTTTTCTAGCTAGTTAAAAAAATCAAGAGAAAAAGATACTCTTTTTTCATTAGAAAAAAAGGCGCAACGGGCTTTTTTGATGAACTTGAGGATGCCGGTACGTACTCGCCATGGAACCCTCCCCCCCCCCCCCTTTTTATTCTCTCAACGTTTGACCCGCCCCAAATGTGCAAATGTGTGTGGCAAATTTTAGTCGGCCTCCTGGCCAAACAAACTATATATACCTCGAAATGTGTTGATGCGTCAGGCTTCCGTTCTCAATTCCTGCCGTGCTGTAGTTAGCTGGTTCCAACACATTCGTGTTACTTTACGTGATCAGGGTACCAGTGATTATTTGCCTTAGCAACATCAAAATGGCGACTGTTTTCACGGGAAACCCTTCAGTTTCATTCAGCGACGTTAAAATTCAAGAGCTGCTTTCGTAAATTAATACAGTGTAAATTGTGTGTGTAGATAAGTCAGTTGAACTGCATTAAAATGTAGAATGTTACAGTATGTTGTCAGTTTTTAAATGTAAATAATAAGTGGGAATAACCCTAACAGTACTACAGTAAGTTGAAACTGAAAGAAAAGTTTAGCAAAAAGTCACACGACACAGTACTGCAATGGCCTCGGGTGCCGTGCAAAAACCGCCACTGCCGGTGGTGAAACATGTCATTCGAGATGACGACATCGGGATTAAAAAGGTGAGTAAAAACAATAATAAGACTCAAGATTTGTAGGTTTTCACCACATTAAATGTATTTGCAAAAACATGATATATATTTTGATAAATGATAGTTTAGTGGTTAAAATAACCAAGAAAAATCCCAGAAAAACAGTTTGCCAGCCAAGTTGGATTGCAATTGCAAATGGAATTTTTACAGAAATAAACGTTTATTTGTGATTTATAAATAAACAAAAAGTCATAATCATTTCTTTGAACTTTTGACAGGGTGTTAAGATTCAAGCTGTCAACTACAGCAAAGTCATCAAGCTCCTTACAGACCCTCATTCAGTAAGTTGTTCACAGGCTTTAAAGTAAACAGGGTAGGCCAGGCTAGCCCTAGGCCTAAAGTTTACACCGCGACCCCACGACACGTTCACTTTCACTTGGATGTTTTCACCGCAAGTTTAATGGTGGCTGCCGGCCATGGGAATTTGGAACTTACGTAAAAAGTAACAACAGAACAAAGTGACATGAAAGTGGCGTCATTGAACTGAATTGTGACCAGACGATTGGTCAGTTGCAGTGTCTTGTCATGCTAAATCATTTCTGATTTTATGTTTTCTCAGTTACCGGTTATGATGGTCAGTCATTGCAAAAAATATGGAAAAGACATGAATCTCGGACTGAGAAACATATGTAATTTTCATTATTTTGTTGGAAAATGCTTTAAAATGCAATAGACTTTCCATAGATTTTGTACACAACCAAAGAAGTAGCATCAGAGCACATACATTCTTTCCTTTATGGTTCAGTTGCAGTGTCTTATACTTACACATTAACAGATAAGCTAAAGGGACTAATATTTTTTACTTGCAGACACCTTAACATGTTTAATTTTAATTTCATTTTTGTTTGTTTTTCAATCATTAGGCAACGTTACATGAGAGACATCTGAATGCACTTCACAAACTGATTCGTCATTATGAAGCTGGATTTGTATCCTTTTCTTAAACATGTCATCAGTGTTTAAATAATTGTATTCTTTGAAAGAATAAATGATATTTAACTTAAATTCTAACAAGTGCTCTAGACTGCCCTGCTTCATATTAAAATGTATTGCACTTTAATTATTAAAAACATAGTGATTTAATTTACGTGTAATACAGCCTACAATCATTTTTATAGTACCATCCTTAACAATTACAACTAAAGCTCATGAAAGATCTCGTTCAAGTTTTTAAGATTCTGAACGTCTGTGCAGACCGAGTGCATGATCATCCCCTGTACATCCAACCTATGATGGACCTACTAAAAATCAGCAGGTAAGTTTTTCATACATAAATAATGGCTTTTTTTTCAGACAATGTAGATTTTCAAACTGAATGCGCCACTGAAGAGTTTTTAATACTATTGGTATTTATTTACAATTTGATGAAATTCTTTTTCCAGCTTACCGTTTCTGAAGGAAAAGACATCTGATGGCACCGCCTACTCTCAGATTGTTGTGGAATCCATTTCACAGCTGGGTAAGAAGTTTCCCTGGACCTGTTCTTTAAAGCTACAGTCCATCATTTGTAATTTGTGCATTTTGTTCGTTTGAAGCAACAAAAGAGTTCAAAATCTAATGAAGGATACTGAGCAACTAACCTGATGAAGTTTCAGCTAAGCTTCAGCTGTACATTCCGAGAAAAACAGCATTCTAAGATCTCAATTTCAAATCAAAAGTTACTGAATCATGTTTTGAATTGCAGCTATACGCGACGTTGCGCACTGATCCGACGAATTATAACAACCGCACGCGCGTGTGCGTCGTTCCAATACTTGTGCGCGCTGCGCTGAATAACAAAACGAACTACTAATTTAAATTTTCCTACGGTGCTTCTTAAGAATCACCGTTGGAAATGCCTTCTTTCGTTGATTACTTCAAAATGAAAGCTTCCCAGAAAGAATAATTTCACAGGGAGTTTGATTCCCTTACTATCTTTCAACCAAGTTTGTTTTTCAACAATAATTACGCCAGTTACTTTTCGGATGGCTGCAAATGATGGACTATAGCTTTAAGGATTAAGAAACCTACATGCAGTTCAATAGAAAAGATCAGCTTGTGCTGTACACAAGGATGACAACCCATACTTGATTGTTGTTCTGTTACCTAGGTTACCTGATGAGAGTGCCGAGTAAGGAGGTTCGTCTTCAGTTGTCATCAACCCTGCTCAGTATTTTCAGCAATGAGTTGCCTAAACAACAAGTCCAAGACCATCAAGCAGCTTCTAGAGCTTACAACATGGCCATGGTTGAGAAGAGTGATGTTGCTGAGACGTTAGTTAAGGTAAAGTATCTCAATATATACCCAGTACGGTTCCTTGGCTTAAGAGTCACACTGAACCAAAATTATTCAACAAATTTGAATTCAGTTCCACATTTGACAGTTGGAGTGACGTCGAAAGAGCAACTGCTGCAGTCATCAGAACAACTCTGGGGTTTAGTCAATGGAAACTAAGTACATTTCGTTCACCTGCTATCAGAAACTAAAAATCTATTCAGGTCCGACCTTTTGGTTGGGTTCGACGGTGGAATGGCAGCCTGAAATAGGTGCTACTTATTTGTTCCAAGTAGATTCCAGAGCCATTAGTTTAGAGCCCAGTTTCGGTGAAAAATAAGTAGGATATTTGATTTCATAACACACTACCTATTATTTTTCATTCTTTGGTGCTTTTAGTCCTTGGCTCTGCTCGAGCAAGATATTGACGTAAAGCTTCAGATACTGGACCTGCTGCAGAACCTGTCAGCATTCTCAGCACCCAATTGTGATAAGATGCTGGCTGCGGAAGCCGCAAGCCGCATATGTAGCCGCATGAATGATCCAGAACCTACTGGAAGGTAAGTTCACAGCATAACAGTGGAGGTTGCCTTGTTTACAAGTTTTTACCACTGACAGTTCATAAGCAGACAATTAAATGTCACAGTTTCTGAGTAATGCTTTGGTACAGTTTAAGGTATTGATTTGTGTTTGTATATTAGGTTACTGTTCCGGTCCATTGAGATCCTGTGGAATCTCCTGGAGAATGGGAACAAGGAGGACGTTGCAGAGCAGCTCAGCTCCTTCATCTGCATTAAGTAAGATTTCCTAGTCACTAAAACAACTTCAAGCTATGATCTATTACTTTGATTAAGCTTGCGTATCGGCTGAACCCACTTCCCATAGATGCTACCGGAAGTATCCAGGTGATTCAGACAAAAAAGATTTATTCTTTCCTTGCCTGCCACCCATGCAGGCCATGGTTTGATATCCTGCTAGGAACACTGTTTCATTAGGTGATAACGCATGTCTCATGATTATGTTATTTTTTTTGTACAGAGCTCTCCAGGAGGCATTTTCTCAACAAATGACATCAGGTTTCAGCCACTATGATCGACAGTTAAGGTAAGAAGCTTCCCAAGTAAGACCAGTGATCTCCATTGCTTCTCTAAGCTTTGAAGTCACTCTATCTTATATACTCATTTTGAGACAGGAACATTTGTACATGTAATACTGATCTGTCTGTGATTTTTAAAATAAATTTCAAACTTTTTTTGTTTCTTGCAGGAATGACCTGTTAGTGATCGCCACTCTGATTGCAACAGTCTGTCCCCAGGCTCCATTCATTGTAAGTTATCGTTCAAAATCTAGGAGCCAGACTCTTAACAGATTCTAAACAGTGTAAGTTTTCATGTGTAAGCAATTCAAGTTTCTTGAAAACGTTTTTCACTGTTCCCATTCTGCATTTTGTTATTTTCATTTTTTAGGAGACAGGTTTCGCTAAGCAGCTAATCCTCTTTGCAACATTTCAAGAAGTGCGAAGTCACAATGCTCTTGTCAGACATCTGAAACTTGGCACAGTAAGTTTTGGTTTTTTTCTCCTCAGAAGTTAGGCTTGAAGGTCATCATTCATGCATGCTCAGTTTGAGCAATACAGTTGCCGGAGCAAGACTTATGGAACAGTTTACACATACCTTTTATAGCCACCTCGTTTGTAAACTTTGAACAATCCAATCCTTTCTAATTGCGCACATTTGTTTTTCAAGGAAACATTGTTTTGCAATTTTGTACCCATACAGAGTATTGAGGATTTTGAGCTGAAGAAACTACTGATCAACATCATCATTGTTCTGTCCAAAGATGTCTCTATGGTCCCGGTAAGTAATGCATTTTGTTTTTTGTTTGACTTGCATGCAATGGAAATAAGGAATCAGTTGAATTTATAAACTGTTTGTTCATTTTGTTGCAGCAGTCTGTTTCTTATCCCTACCACATTTCCCAATGGATGGTCACCTTTCCTTGCATTTTTAAGAAACGTCCATGACAATTGGACAGACAAATCCTGGATCTATGTATCATAGTTTGAGATACATCTATGTATCTATGTTTGAGATACACGTATCTCAAATGTTTATCGCATTTTCTCTCCACTGTCCACAGCTTCATGTACTTGCTGTTTGGATATGTCCAAACTACAAGACAACAGATTGCATGAATTGGATAGCAATTGTCCGAACTGTGGATGTAATTTTTCAATCTTTCCTCTACAGTTACTTTCCGAAGGCCATGTCCTACTGGCTCTCTTCTCCTACGTCCGAGGCAACGAGACGGTCTCCCAGCCCCAGGAGTGGACTCCAGCTCAATTTGAAGAGATCCAGCTGCATGCTATGAGTGCCCTGTGTACCATCGCACCGCTGTGTGTTCAAGATTACATGACTTGCCAAGGAAATACTAGACTGCTTCTGGTTTTGGAGTGGTGTGTTGGCAAAGGTAAGTGTGTTTATTATCATACATTAGTTGACTAAAGTAGGGTTTGAACCTTTGACCGCCAGATTGCCATGCTGGTGCTTTACCAACAGAGCTATCCAGTGCTATGATGAGGTTCCTCCAATTTGTCAGAATTTTTGCTTGGGAGGTAGTGGGAGGCAGGTTATCAGAAACCAAATCCTTGTCACAAATGACAATCCTATGTGTCATTCATCATAGGGACTTCCAGTTAACTACAAATTTAAGACTGCCTTATTTTAAATCAACAAAAGCTACAGATTTTCATCTTTCTGTCTTATATCCTCCCCCACAGAGGATTTTGCAGGTCACGGTAATGCCTTCCATGGTTGCGGTGGCCGTGGCAACAAGCGAGCTCAGATGCGATTCTGTCTCCATCTCATGAGGAGCATCGTCAGTATCGGAGAGTCTGCAGTCACTCAGGACTTTGTGGATCAAGGAGCTATCAATCAAATGCTTGGTAATTGTCAAATATCTCTGCAAATCACAGATTGGATGGACCATCGATGAAATGTCCAACTTGTGTCATTTTTCTTTTTTCCTTCTAATTTTAAATATAAAGACTAAGAAAATTTTAAAGTATTTTTATATTCAAAGTGGTGTATTCATTTGAGGTCAAAAGTTGTGAACCCACAAGGAATTGGTTTCTTTCCTAATTTTCTTTCGTTTCTGCATTATCAAATCTTTGAAATCTTTTGTGTTTGTTTTGACTGTAGATATTTTGCTGAGTGCCAGTCATTCTGAGAGTGACGACGATGTCGTTGATGTTGAGATGCAGTCTGATATGTTGTCTATCCTGTCCGTCCTGTGTGAAGGAGATATTCATCGGAAGGTAAAAGCTCTCTTCCGATCCCATATCCCCTTTTCTACCCCACCCCCCAGCCGAGACTTTGCCAAATACCTCATCAATCTTCCTAAGTTTCTAAATGCATGTGTCATTGATTTCAAGATTCCGTCTTAAGTATGGTGATTTTTTATCGACTGAATGTTGAAATCATCCCTCGATGATCCTTTCAACAAATCCTTAAACAGTCGGAAATGTACAAGATGCCTCCTCATCCGTCTGTATTTTCCAAATGTTTTTCCCCTCATGTCCATCTGTCGGTTATCAGTCTCAATTTCTCCTTTCCCAGGTATTGTGTCGAGAGAAAGATTATACCCGAGTCAACCCACAGATGATTATTCTTATCCTCTCAAGTCTCTAATTTTTATTTTATCCAGGAGTTATACGGAGAGAAAGGAGTGAAGGTTGTCCTTCAGTACCTCAAGACCAACCCGAAGAAGTTGTGTAACGGTCTGGGTTACCATCGTATGATGCTAGCTACAGTCGATACTATCTGGTGTTGTGTGGTAGGAGCTTATCTCAATGAGGATATGTTTCTGGAAGGGCAGGGTGTCTTCTGCTTGTTGGATTTACTGCAGGTTGGTTGCATCTCTTGGGCTTGACACAGCTTGAATTTCAGGGATTGCCCTGCTTAACCACAGGGCTTAGAGAAGGGCTGTCCTGAATATACCAAATATTTGACTATTCGATCATCAACCAAATATTCAAATAACTTTATGCCTGTTTGAATATTCGAAGAAAAAAAATTACGCATGTGCACTCATGACAGAAATGTTCTTCTAATCGTAAAGTTGCGGCACTTTATTGTCAGATGCTACTTGTTCTGGTCGATGGTGGTTTGCTGTTTCCGTCCTTTTAGCTGGTTGAAGAGCTTCTTTAATTGGAAACTTGCATTTATTTGGTAGTTGTCTTTTTTGGTCCCTGTCCATCATCTAGACATGTTTAGCAAGCATGCACCGTCTAGTCCTAGGGCACTGTTTATCCTAATTTTTTGTATCTTCTTACTTTCCTTAGACTTGTTCAGCCAATATGCACAACCTGATCCTAGGCTGCTTGCTGGATCTATGTGAGAACGCCAAGACAGTAGCTCACATGCTGGCATGGAGGAGTGATAAGAACACAACGGTGGCATCCCTGCTCATTAAGATCTGGAAACAGGAGGAGCAAGCACTGGGTGTAGGGAGGAAAGAAAATGGAACCATCGCAGGTAAAACAAACTAGGTTGAGGTGGATCCGAACAGGGCATTAATATTAAGTCTCAGTGATACAATCAGTCAGGGGACAACAGGCTAGCCCTTCCAGTCCGGCATTAATGACTTTTGATGGAGTTTTGTATTGAGAAGATGTTAAGTTTATGTTACTTGCCTCCAATGTAATTTTATATTAAACCACAGTTAGAGAATTTTAAAAAGTTTTCTCACAAGTGACTAGAACACACTAATTATAAAGCAGTTGTCTAATCACACAATCAACGAGCATGCCTAGGTCAAGTGGCAAAGGTCGTTTTGGGTTGTACTTCACTTTTTCTTGTCTATTTTTCCACCGCCAGACACTAAGAAGCCTCTGATGGGTGTAGTCCAAGAGAGCGCAGGCATTGTACCTCTACCAGCCAACTCCCGCAGCCAAGCCATCGTTGACGTTTTTGAGAACATGCGAGCCAAAATCTACGCCCTCTTCTGCAAGATTGGATTCGATAGCCATCCTAGCTTGTCTACCGACGACCAGGTCACGTTGTGTATCATCGAGAAGTATCTAGATTTCAAGCAAGGGGAGGTTTGGAAGGAGGTGACTTCGGAGCTGGAGCAAGAAGGCGTTAGACCGGTTACTCCTGATGAGGTAGGTTGATGTCGACTTCTATCTGAATTCCAATGTCAAGTCTAACATCAACGTCATACTAGCCAGTTTATGTCGTTTTGTTGTAATGTTCCCCAAAAGTCCTGCAAATGTGGCTGTTGTAAGTACGCCACACAGTGCCGTGTAGAGTTCCTCTAAACCTGATCCATTCAATCATTTCCTCTCCTTGTAGGAAGCCCTGTCAGTAATCAACAGAACCACTGAGGAGTTGGCCATTAACGTAGCTGACACTCAAGTAGACATGTTAGAGTCACAACTACAGCAGGATCTGTTGGAAGAACAGGAGATGTATGCCGAGGTGAGTAAACCTATGGAGAAAATAAGCAACTTGTGAATCCTGCATAGAAATCCTGGCAAGTGCATTGGTGTATTGGTTAAAAAGACTGCACCTGAGCACGTCGTCTTGATTTGGACTTTGTACGTCTTGCAGGAACCACCAAAAAAAATCACAATTCTTTGCATCACACTTGGTAGTTTTTGTTTTCTTGTATTGATAGAAAAAGGTAACTAATTGATTTGTCTTTACTATTCAGATCCGTGAGAATCATCGCCAGAAAGAGAAAGCCATCAAGAGGTGGGATAACTACGTGGCACGCACATCCAACTATGCCTTACTCAAGGTAAGCTAAACCTGTCTAAGATGGCTTTCCAGTATTTTTTTCTTCATCCAGGAATAATTTCGTTACTGATTTACCAAGATGTGGCATGTCACTTTTCTTTTCATGTGTTTCATTTCATAGACTGCCAAGACCGATCAAGACTTGAGCATCAAAGCCTCCAGAATACAGACGGAGTTCCTAGACTCGTAAGTAGTTCTAATATCATCACTGGCAGAATTGTTAACAGGGAAATCATTGTGAGATGGCTCTATATTGAGATGTTTCACACTTTTAATTGCTGGAATGTTTGTCCAAAAGTCATGTCAGACAAAACAGATCGATGTTCTGTTTACACTTGTAAACCATCCTAAACAACTTCCCTTATCCCAATAGAGATATGACACTATATCCTCATGATTCGTTTCAATTTCTTATTGCAGAGACACCTACCACAGCACAGATCTCTCCAACCTTCAAACAACAGTAAGTATAGCAATAAAAAAGTCCTGTGCTCTGAAATCATAGCACTCTTTCCTGTGATATTTTGTCGTGAACTTAGGATTTTTGCATGGTGATTCGTAGGATTAAGCTGACAGCAACATAAACTTCTGGTACTATGCCAACTCTTCCTGACATCAGTTTATAAAATTGAATATTGCAATTTCAATAACTCTTGATAATTTCCTTTTCTGACAGACTTTAAAAATCGAATTTTAACAATTAATGATAATTTCCTCTTCTTTTTTCAAATTTTGCCAGACCTTCCAGAGTCGTCATATCAACATTGACAGCACGCCTCTAGAGCTGACAGGTGGTCCAACGCTCCTAGGTCAACCTAATGAGAGAGACATCACCAACAGGGTCACGATGAAGGAAAATACTCCGATATTTGTCTCTTAGTTCAACAAATAGTATTGATTTATGTATGAAGATGTCTGTGAATTGCTTTCCTGCAACTGCCCCCTTATTTAATGACTGGCAAAGACTCAAAGTATCGAGAGCTGTTCAGTTTGGCAAAAAAAAGAGGAATATTTAAGCACAAAGCTGCTGAGGTGGTGGAGTAATACCTTTATGGGAAACGTTTGCACTTTGCGGATCTTGGAAACTTGTTGGATACATACATGTATCAGGCATGAGAGTTTTCAGACTTGTCTAAAATCAGACTTTTTGAATCAGAGAGAAAGACATTATCAGTATAAAAAGAAATGCATCTTTCAGACCTTTCATCCAGTTTTCAGACTTTTTTAAATTGAAAATCTCATCCTTGGCGTATATTATTTTGGATAAACTTGCCCTGGTAGGTTTGTACCGTTAATTCAAGGTATATGACCCTGACATTTGTCCATGTCTACCCAACCCACCACAAAGCCTACTCCCACCATCCAACTTCCTCTACCACCCCCCTTCCCCCCCCCCCCCCACTCACCATGTTCTGCCTCGCAATACATTTATGAGTTGAGCTTAAAGTGGCTTCGTTTATATTTTGTAAATAATGCTTAAATTTTGAGAGTGTGTAAATACAGAAGTTAAATTTAAAACAATAGTCGAGCATGCAGGAACTTTTCTATGGATTGAAACCAAAAAGGGTGTAAAAGATGCAAGGAGGTGATTGTTCATAATTGGGTATTCATTGAGAGTGTGACATGCCGATTTTGAGTTAATTTGAAAAGATTGTAACTATTGTGTGTATATACATCCTGCTGAAAATGTGTTTTTTTTTCCTGTATATAAATACAAAGAAGCTCCTAACATCACAATCCGTCCAGGTAAAAATGTCCAGAGAGTCATTGATAAGTACATTTGTATTTAGAAGCTATACAGTGCATGTACATGATGTATGATTTTGATTCAAACAATATGGAATCCACAACCGTCAAACTTTTTTGGGCATTTATAATGTTTGCATTGCGTCCAAAACTGATTAAAACATTTGAATATAAAGGACACTGATATTGGGTGTACTGCTGGATTTAATTTTACTTCCTTGATTTCAGATACTTCTTAGTGCATTTTTTTGTTTGTAAATTTATGCGAAAACAATTAATGCGTGGAAAGAATTCCATTAATGGCCATCGTTTATTTTTCCCTGCAAATGACCCATCATCAGAAAGCGATAACATGTCCTGAAAAATATTGAACCATTTACATGTACTGAGAAAACACTAAGAATTTTTTAGACAAGTCTTATAGGGTTTGTGCACAGGGTGTCAAATGATGTCCAGGTATGGAATTCTTTCCCAGTGCGTAACACCCCCCCCCCCCCCCACTTTCGTTTACCCCGCCTACCGGGTCGCGATTATCGCGCAACGGGCTCATGAGGGCGCTGTGCAGAAAACACGGAAGCGGTCAAATCAAGTGGACGGTTTCGAGATTTTGTTGCGAAAATGACCCAAGGAAAAGCTGATGACGACTCTGCGTATTCTGCAAGAGAAGTCATGGACAGTAAGTAAAGATTTATAAAGAGGTTGGCATTAACTCACAGGCTAGTGTCCAGTATATTGCAGTGAATTCTGTCCGGCGCAAGATTGTGGCAAGTGAAGTTGTCAACTCGGTCCCAACTCGATGCGCAGTATTTTGAAAGAACGTTTGAAACTGAAGTGGAAGAAATCCTTAAATAAGTAGCAATACCCAATTGCCACAATGGCGTATAGGTTCAGTATAAATAAATATCGCTCAGTCTCATTGCCATTTGAGCGTTGTTATATTATTATTGGCATGATTGGTCTTCTGGGTACCGGGTCACAATCGAATCGGTCTGGGTCCGAGTTGGTCTGGCTCTGAGTTGGTCTTGGTTGGTGTTGGTCTGGGTCCGAGTAGGTCTGGGTCCGAGTTGATTTGGGTCGAGTTGCCGGTTGGTGACTTGAAACCCTGTAATTATGTTCTTTGTGCTGTATAGCATGTGACTTTGCAAACATGGCCTAGGATTGACTGCTTGAACTGTTGAGCTTGTGATACATTGATCTTTAATTATTATTCATTTTACTGATCTTTGTATTTTTCATTTCATTGACTCAGCTGTTAGTGAGATGTCCAAGCTACTTGAGACTGGTCTAGACTCAGGGACCCTAGCCATAGCTGTCAAGCTGTGTGAGCTGGGTGTCAATCCTGAAGCACTAGCGTCAGTCATACAGGAACTACGCAGAGAAATGGCCGCTTACAATGTAAGTGAATAATGAAACTGACTAAATTATGTTTCTGTACAAAAACTCTGCACTTCTCTTGGTTATTGGATGGAAAAACAACAGAATATGCAACTTAATGTTATTGTGAGATATTCTTGAAATTTCTGTTCGTAGCTTTGCAAAATAGCAGAATATATCAAAAGTAAAATAGACCACCCCCACGTATTTTACTTTGATGCTCTTTCATTTGTGCTACAAATCCAGAGTAAGGTTGCTAATTTTCGTTTGCATTCTCACTCCTCTTTTTACATAGGCTGGTGGTGGAGATAGCACAACATGAGACAGCGCTGTTGAACCTGTGGGAGACATTTACTGAATGTACATGTACTTGGAAACTTCAAGGATCATAAGAGAGATGTTTGGAATAAATGCCAATCGCTGGAGCGTCTATCTTAGGCCATTTTTTAACTTGTGCTGCATTACATGTTCATGTACAGTGAAAAAAAAGCTCCTTCAAAACAGACTGACTTCCCAAGTTTGTTCTACTGTGTATATTTGGTCATATACATGTACTGTGAATAGTGCTTTGTCATTTGTAGCTAATGATAAGCTACAAAACATTAGTTCTGCAAGAAACGTTTCATCCTTATTAAAGATTATTACATGCACTTTGTACAGGTTCATTGATTTCCCCATTATAAAGAACAAAAATATTAGACAAATATTATCCATGGTCCCATAGGCGCGCTAAAGAATGTTTAACTCGAAATAAAGTGGTGGAACTGGACTTGGGTGCAGAAGATCAGAAGAGAATCCGATTTTCAATCGGGCATTGAATGGACTTGATTTTTAAATTTTTAATTGACAACCGAATCTTGTGGTTTCATAAGGCCATGCGCCAGCCGGTAGTCTGTGATAAATCAATTAAACTAGACCAAACAGACTGTTAACAGGTTGTCTGAAATTAAATGACTTTTGAAAGTTAATTAATTAAATTAAATGAAGTGTGTAATTTACCATGTTTACCTGTGTCAATAAACGGAACAGCTGGTGTTTGTATAAAACGATACTGATGACGTCATATTCATTATGAAATGGTTTGTCACAGATGGGTCCAATCATAAACATTCACTGTTTCTAAAGAAAGTAAATCTAAGTTAAGACAATGCTTCGAAAAACTGCTGCACTTGCAGAATCCAGATCAAATAAAAGGCCTGTATTGGCCGACATCTTTCCAAACGCGGCAAGGAGGTTCGTAGCAAAGACAAGTAGAGAAGCTGGGTGTTCATTCTATTAATTCAAATACGGACTTGGAAGCTGCTGAAACTTGTTAGAAGCGCAATTCTTCCTCGGTTCGCCGACGGGCGATTGGTTCTGTTTCCTCCGTTCATCTTTTGGGAAGTTGGGATGGCCAACTATGTCCTACGAGATGTTACGTCCATCCTAACCTGCTTGATTTTCGTAGCTTCCGTGGCAATTCAAGAAACGTGTGCCTTGGAGTAAGTACACTGCTCTATTCAAAGTAGTGAATGTTCTCTTTCTTGAATGTGAATAGTTTAGTGCTCATATAGTCTGTTTTACGTTCTATGTATTATATTAAAGCAATCTATTTGAGAATTATGAGTTGTATGCGACTATTTCATCAGCGTTTTCATGAAGGGTCGAATTATGCCGTAAAAATCCCATATTTTTTTCAAATTCTTTTTCCGGCCGAAATCGTTTTAATAATTGAACAAATGTTTTGGCGAAGTTATTTTGGTTGATCAAAATCAGTTGAAATCAACGAAATCAATGTATTATTTACGGAAAATTTCAACTGAATCGTATTTAAAGTTTTCACGAAGAGACGTAGGATTCGCACAAAGGGTATGGACAATTGGCAATTTGCTAATGGGGGGGGGGGGGGGGGGGCCTCGTTGGGCAGGAGCCTCCCCCCCCCCTCCCCCTCCAAGAGTTGCCAATTGTACTTTTCAAACTTTTTTGTAGTCCCACGATTTGACCGTGATGATATGTATGTGGCCAATTTTGAGTAGTATAATAGGGGGGTACGTCAATGGCGCCACCAACGTCATAATAGTCCGTTCCCCCATACTCAACAAACAATAAAAATATTTTCTGCGGCCAAAAGTTTTGAGAATTTTTTTTTTTTTTAAATTCAACATAAAAAAAAAACCAAGTTGTGAAAGACAGAGCAGTTTGAAGTCGCAAACTGCAGCACGACTGATTGTTTGATAGGAATGCTTCCGTTTCGGTGGAAGGGGTTTGAGGGTGCAATGTTAAGCTACTAGACCGAGAATGAATTCATGCAGACAACGCCCCGTCTAAGGCGGAATTCAGGAATGTGTTATGTAATGTGACGCGCTCTAAAGAGCGGCGTTCCCTGTCGTACGATAACGAAAAGAAAAATAACCTTCTTTGTATTATTTTAATTAATTAATAGGTCACATTACTGCCCGGGTACGGAGTCACACCTTGTAGGCGTGGAGCAGCGGCGGCAGGTACCGTGTACGGACGTCTATGACCCGGTCAATATCCTACAAGGATGGACGTGGGATCAGGGCAAACAGGCTACCGTGATGGATGGGGAAAAGATGTGTGAATTGGTCAGGTAAATAACGGATTTTAATAAAAAAATTATTTCATCTAAATGAATGACAATGTACTACCTAAGCGACAAACAATTAGGACAAAATTTATATTTTGTTGAAATTGGGGTGTTTTTGGCAGAGTTGTACAGCAAGAGCAGACCAAGACAATACTTGTTTGCTGCGATGGCTACGGAGGTCTCCTCTGTGAAACACGTAAGTCTAGTGTCAAATTTAAGAAGAAGAAATTGCTCATTTTTTGTCATTTCTACTGTTTATCGGTACGGTTTATCTGATTTATTTAGAATTGGAAGCCTTTACTCTGTAATTCCACTCGCCATGCATATAATTAATTAACACGGGTAGTATGTGCAGTGGCGTAGCCACGGGGGGGGGGGGGCGACAGCCCCCCATGAAACCTTGTCGCCCCCCAGTCGCCCCCCCCCCCCCCACTGAGATTTTGAGTTTGTAAAATAATTTTCATTGATCTACATGACGCCCCCCATGAAATGTTCCAGCCCCCCCCCCCCAGCGCCCCCCCCCCCCCCAGCGCCCCCCCCCCCCCCCACCCACTGAAAAATTCCTGGCTACGCCACTTAGTATGTGTATACAAATAATGGTTATTATTTTTCTGGATCCAATCAATTAGCAATATGCCGTAACAGGTGTCTGAATGGTGGCAGGTGTGTAGCACCTGATACGTGTAGATGTCCAGCCGGTTACCAAGGAAACAGATGCCAATCCCGCATTGGTACGTTTTCTTATTTCTTATATAGGCATATCATAATTATCATCTCACATTCGAATCCATGACTGTTTCAATTTTATGTTTAAAATTCAATATTCACTTGTGTCACATATACCTGAACTGAAAACTCGTAATTATAATCATTTTTTATATACATTATTTTATATATTTCATTTCCGATTTTCAGAACCCCGACTGGAAATGTTCCCAGGTGAGCGCCAGTCTTATTTTAGCTGTCAGATTATATTTTTTTCTCGTGCTTTTTGATAGGCACACTAGTGACTCAGGGCACAGTGTCGACTTCTAGCAGGCAAAACAAATTTACTTGAGATATATGGGGAAAAAGGCTGTACAAGAAAAAAAAAGGAATTATCTTTTACTTCATTTCAGGTTTCAAGGATGCATTCGGAGGTCTGAAACCTTTAATAGCAAAAAGATCAACGGACTGTAAGTAATTAATACAATTGTAGAATTACTTTATGCATTTTTTAAAAACATTTCTTTAAAGTGCTTCTGGACATACTGATAATTCATTTTGTCATTTGGAACAAAAGCTCAGATTTAGGCTTGATAAATCTGTTGGTTAATCACGAAAAGCCAATTCCGATTTTCCGTATATTTCTCTTTCCAGACTCGAGTTACTATGGCAACCATACTGGCCCAGCATCCACCTCGGTGGACCTTGCATCTCGTTCCTATGCCACCTGCTTGTCATGGAGCAGAGATCACTTCCGGACGTTTGACGGAGTTGATTTTAGCTTTGCTGGGGATTGTACCTACACTCTGGCTGCTGGTACTGATGGAACATGGGATGCTACGTTGAAAAACAACAAATGTGATTCGCTGGATACCTGCTATAAAGTATGAACAATATGTTGTGACGTTATTATATCATTTGAAAGAGGGGATTGATAGTAAAAGACATTGGAAATAGTTGGTATCATAAACACCTTTATTAGTAACATGATGACAAAACCTTTTTATGTTTTGATGTGGATAATGGATCCTTTATATAAACATTTTTATTGAAGGTTGTGAATCATCGTTGTGACCATATTATGCGCTTGATATGGAAGTATATGGAAGTAAAATCTGCCCTGATGTGTGGGTTTACCATTTTGACAAAAATTACTATCTAGTTTAACATTTTGATCCTTCCTTTGTTTTTCTTCCAGACCCTCGAGCTGATTATTGGAATGGATGTTGTCACAGCAAATGGGAGGAATGTTTTCGTCAACGACAAGAAAATTACAAATTTCCCATACTTGAAAAATGGTGAGTACTTTGAATCTGTTTTCACATTATGCTTAAGATTTTAAATATTAACTTCAAATTGCCATAGTTTTACTATTGAATTCCTCGTGGTGTATCGTGTGCAATTTTGTTTCATTGCAGGTATATCCCTAAAGAGAGTTGGTGATTTCACATTTCTTGAGAGTGGTCTTGGAGTCTTAGCCAAGTGGGACGGGTCGATGATGATTGAGTTGACAGTTCTGGATGAGCTACGGCAATCGACTCTGGGACTGTGTGGGACGTTTGATGATGACCCTTTAAGTAAGTCTTTGGGAGGAAGAAGAATCCATGGGAAATCAGCCATTGTTGGATCTATTAGGGTTACGGTATAGGCCTGTCCTTCATTTGTGGGTACAAAGCAATTTTAAGATTTAAAAAAGAGGATTCTTTAGCCAAAGGTAAAGTGTGGGATGGAAGAGTGGATAAACTAGACTTGCAGGAGTAAAATCAGTATAGAGATCGTTCTCGGTCAATGGTTAGTTCCCAAGCATCTTTTCTTTAAAATCACCAGTACTTTTACAGAATCCCCCACTGTTATAAAGAAATGAAAACAATTAATTGTTGTCAATGTGTGACAGATGATATGACAACACGGAGTGGTGAGGTAGCCAGGAATCAGATCCAGTTTGTTGCATCGTGGGAAACACCGGGACCTGGGGAGGTATGTATCATGACAGTTTGAGTGAAATTTTGTTGCCGAGTGATTCTTTGCATAACTAGCATTTACTGACACCAAATTCTGTATTTCTTTTTTTTTCTCCAGGAAAGAGTATTGAAATATTCGTACAAATATGCATGTTTATTTTGTAGGTATGTCCACCTATGTCAGAGGTCCATCCATGCAGTGTGAATAGCGATCGAGAGGTCACTGCACACTCACTCTGTAATGTCATAGAACTTGCTGACGAATTTCAACAGTGCCATTCAGTTGTAAGTAGTTGCTTTGCTGTGATTTATTATTCAGTTTGAATTTCAGCGCAAACAAGCTGAAGGTTCCTTGTTAGCTTTTTCCAAATTACATGTATTCAAGTTCTGTCATGAATAAGAAGCAAACTGTTGATGAAAATGGGAATTAATGAATCAACCTTTTTTCTCTTTTCTCAGTTGATCTTGAGCACATCTGATTTCATCAGTCAGTGTCAGTATGACATCTGTGAATTTGGTGACTCTTATGAATCCACCATGATCGCTCTCTGCGTGTCTCTTGAAGCTTATGCACGAGTGTGTGCAAGTCAAAATGTGGTCCTGAACTGGCGGAGTGAAGACCTGTGTCGTAAGTTCATTTGAAAGCCATCTAGACAAGTACATTGCAAGGGATTACCAGTAAAATACCAGAACGAAGATAGATTACCATAAGTTTGTATGTATGCATTTACTTTTGACCAGTTCTTTAGCTTAGGTAAAACGCTGGTTTAAGTTTATTGCAAGTTAGCAATTGAAGATATTAGATAATTATGTAAACCTGGAAAAAAGATCCATTTTTTGTTGTTGAAGGCTACATTTTAAAACCTGGACAAAATGGAAGCTGACCTCATCTGTATTTCTTTTATTTTGTACAGCCAAACAGTGTCCAGACACGCAGGTCTACACTGAATGCGGAACCCTTTGCCCACCAACCTGTACATCAGCTAACACAGACCACTGCCCTGCCGACTGTGTGAGCGGTTGCCAGTGTCCGCAGGGAACTGTTCTCGAGGATGGTAGATGTGTTGATGTCGAGGAGTGTCCATGTGTGCATAATAGAGAGAAGTACCCGCCAGGGGCTACTGTGTCAGTCAAGTGTAACACTTGGTGAGTTTGGTGATAATTTCTGGCCAAGTTCCCATCAAATTTATAAATTCTCCACAAGCCAAAGTATACAATTGAACTCTTTGCATGACGTCTATGAAGCAACAGTACCTAGGACCCAGTTAATATCTCTTTACAGTTTGATGTCCAAATTATATTAAATGAAAAGTTTGCACTACGTTTATATTCCGTTTTTGGATTTTTCTTCTAAGTCTATGCTTCCTCACCAAAAAGTTAATCGATTTCCACCTGTATATCATTTGCCTTATCCCCAGCACCTGTCATTCAGGTAAGTGGTCCTGCAGCAATGACGTGTGTCAATCCACCTGTCATGTGGTCGGTGATCCTCATTATCTGACATTTGACAAGAAGAAATACACCTTTATGGGTCACTGTCGCTACATGCTAGTTGAGGTAAGGTCTTGTTTAGGATCTATTTAGGGTTTATATAAGCTTTACGTGCGGATTCTCCGATTATCTTCATGTGTGATCCTCAAATAGACAAATTCTCTGGTACATGTAATTGTTTATTCACCTGTGACACTTCCTTAAAACAATTGACTGGTTCTATTTGATTCCTTCAACTTGCCTTGCATCACCTTGTCTGATAAGGTTCAGTCATATCATAGAGGGTTGTGCTTGAGCAAGGGAGTTAGTTTTACAGTATTTCCATGAACTTCTTAATTACCAACATTACATTGATCTCCCTTGTGCTTGTTCTATTTTAGGATTATGTGGATGGAACACTGTCCATCATTGGCGAGAATCAAAACTGTGGTTCAGGACACTCAGTCACCTGCACCAAAGCTGTCGTTGTCAAAGTCAACAATACAGAGGTCTACCTCAAGCAAGGCAAAGAGGTTGATGTAAACGGTGTACATATCAAACCGCCATTTGTCAATCAACATGTCTCTATTCGCCGTGGATCGTCCAAGTTTCTGATTCTGGAAACGTTTGGAATGAGCTTGAAGTGGGACGGAATTGACAGATTGTACATCACCTTGGCACCTAGTTACATGAATAAGGTGAGTTTCAGAAGTCGTAGAAAATTTGCTTGGCAAGGCTTTCTACACAAGGCTGCAAAACCAGATGATAGATTGAATAAATTCGCGTTAATCATGGATTAGAAAGGTCAGCTGATGAACAATTTTTGATTGCATTCATATAGGTTCGTGGACTGTGTGGCACATTTGATTCCAATCAGAATAATGACTTCATGACACCAGCAGGTGACGTAGAAACCAACAAAATCGCCTTCACTAACAAGTTTGTTGTCGATCCAGGCTGCTTTGAGCCAGAGACCACAGTCTCTCTACCTCCATGCAGTCTGAACTCTCACATGGCAACTTTTGCTGAAGCGAAATGTGGCATTATGAATTCAGATGTCTTCCGTGCATGTCATGGAAGTGTGAGTCCTGATCTGTTCTATGACATCTGTATGTATGATGTGTGTGGGTGCGATACGGCATTTACCACCAGCTGTCTCTGTGAGTCTATCGCTGGGTATGCTATGGAATGTGCTAACGAGGGAATATTTATCGATTGGAGAGAACATGAACTGGTCGCCAAATATTGTGGTAAGTTGTCAATTAAGCTCCAAATATCCCCCCCCCCCCAAAAAAAATAAAAAAAATAAAAAAAATTAACTAGCAAGATGCTTACTGGTGCACCAAGCAAAACCCAATTAAAATAATATATATTATATAAACACAGTTGTCGAACCATAAATTTAGTAATGATGTGTTGTTATATTTGATCAAATTCAACTTCAAAAACCTCTTCGAAAATCCTCCTTTGTTCCTTATTTCAACCTTTTTTTTCAATACATAGATGTGTCATGCCCCGGAAGTCAGGTTTACAGTACCTGTGGACCGACTTGTGGTCAATCATGTCGCGATCTCAGCCTTGCTTGTATTGAGACAGACTATTGTGTGGAGGGATGCAACTGTCCTGAGGGATCGGTACTGGACGATGATGGCAATTGTATATCACCATCACAGTGCCCCTGCTATTGGGATGACCAGGTGTTCTCCCCCGGCACGGAAATGGAACGATCCTGCTTGACTTGGTGAGAACTTGAAGACTAACACCAGCAAAAAACGGTTTAAAGTTTTTTTTCTGATTGTGTTTAATCGCCAACTACTATTTCGTCAAAGTTTGTGTTGAGTTATGGACCACCGTTTCTTGTCTAATATAACGTGTACAATTTATTGTTGAGGTTGAGGCTCAAGAGTTTTTTAGCCTTCACTGTCTACCTCTGCTGAGACTCGAACCTTTACCGCTTATATTACATATGGATGAACTATCTGGATGATGTTGAAAAGTTCCCTCCACTCTCATCTTATTCATTATTCAATTCATTTCATTGTGACTGTTGTTTACTTTTGTGAATTTGCAGCACGTGTGTGAATGGTACATTTGACTGTATTGGAGAGGAATGCAATGAGACAATCATATGTCCCAATAATCAGATATTTGACAATCACGCTACACCGTGCCCAGTGACGTGTGATAACCTAGACCACTATCGACCATGTGTTGCATCCACGAGGCCTGGCTGTATGTGTCCGGAGGGATATGTGCTCGAGGTAAGGCTAGGTAGTCTCCTTTCGATGCTTGATAGTAAATGTCAGTGCCTGTATATACTTTACCCGTGTCTTTAATTCTTTGAGTAAGATTTACTAATATTAAAATGTCAGCCGTCCATAAACACTTATACATTTCATGATATTTTGGAGTTGTTTTTTTTTCAATTGTATTCAATTTTGTAGAGTTTTATTTATTGTCAAACGTGCCCAAATGAACTAGTTTCTTATCTTTCTATTTAGGATGATATTTGCATTCTGCCATCTGAATGTCCATGTTATCACAGTGGTCATAGCTACCAGCATGGTGAGATGTTACAGATAGACGCCTGCAATCAATGGTAAGGCACATAACAGCAAGACTTCATACGTATTCATGAACTATCTACCTGATGCCATTGGTTTAACCTTTTTTATGCCTCAAATAAGTAATTTTACTTACAGGCAGTATTTCTGAAGATCTTTTTTAAGGGAATTAGATCACTGAAACTCAGTATAATAAAGTATTAATTCTTTTAAGGTGTTTTAAATGTTAGTTGTGTTTTTTTAACTGATGTTCATGCAGTGTGTGCAAAGGAACTATGTGGGAGTGCACACACAAGGTTTGCCCAGGTAAGCTCTTGTTTTGTCGTTTTTAAAATAACTTTAACCCTTTCTCTCAGTCGTGAAAGATACCTTCTTCCATGATCGCATGTTGTCAAGCGTATTTTGCGAAATATTTTGCAGATTGCATTAACTGCCAAATTATATACCTTGGCATTTCTCATCTTTGTTTCAGCTGTATGTTCAGCAGTTGGAGAGGGTCACTACACAACCTTTGATGGTCGCATGTATTCCTTTGTCGGTGACTGCCGCTACACCTTAGCCCAATCCATCAACAACACATTCTCCATTGAGGTTGAAAATGTAGTATGTGGCTCCAGTGGTATCACGTGTACTCGAGCAATTGAGGTCAACATTGGTGACTATGTTAGCATCTTCTTGGTAAGAGGAGGAGAGGTCATGATCAATGAGGTCAAAGTTCAACTCCCTAAGCATTACTACTCGCTGCAGATTGAGAAGTCTGGGTTCTTTTACACCATCACGTCTGATATCGGACTCAGGGTGCTGTGGGATGGAGGTGAGTGAATTAAAAGTCTACTTCCCTTTTAATAATTCTCTTATAATCTATTCCAAGCAGCACCAACTAATGTTTGATATTTCAACCTAGGTACGCGAGTCTACGTTGAAGTCCAGCCTCACTTTGGTGGCCAGCTGTCTGGCCTGTGTGGTAACTTTGATGGGAACCAGGAGAATGACTTTACAGCGTGGAATGGTGGTCTGGAACAGAGCGCTGATAACTTTGCTAACAGTTGGAAGGTCAGCGCGGGATGCCCTGAGTTGTATCAAGAAGATGTCTTGCATCCTTGCACGGTGAGTCGTCAGAAAGAGGTACCAAAATGTAGTTGGCATGAGTACTTGATTTCTCATCAGAAAACACTGTGCCAACTTTTATACTTGTGCAGATATCATGCAAATGTTTGCGCTAGGTACCAGATATATAGTTAAGGAGCTAAGTTCAGTGCTGTCAAGAGTTCAGTCTAGTGCTGCAGCTTGCAATCAGATTGTTAAGGGTTGGAATACAACTGCTGCATGGGGGAGTGGTGTGTCTTCGGCTGAGCCACTTCAGCCCATCTGCCTTTCTCTCCCAAGAACTGAATACTGGCATTAGCTTGGGATTAGTTAGTTTAGTTATGGGTGTCCATCGAAAGAGCTTAAATTGCGATGGACTGGCATCACATCCAGGGGGAAAACTAAGAAATTCGACTAACATAATGACTGTGATTGCAAATAAACGTATTAATTTTTTACTTTAGGTGAATGGTCACAGAGAGGCCTGGGCCAATCGACGATGCAACATTCTCATGCAGTCGACCTTTGAACCTTGTCATGCTCACGTTGACCCTTCACCTTATCTGGAGAATTGTATCTTTGACTCATGCGGGTAAGTCATCAACTATTTTAAATGAACTCTTCCATTGTGTTTCCTGAAAGAAACTTTTACAGTCTGACTACTTTGATGTCCCTTATTCAATTCAGCCTTATGGCTCAGAGTATGCAACTAATTTTCGTTTGGCTGCTTCTTTTATCTTTTTGTTATAACAATGGAGAATGCTGTTTGACTTTAAGAGCAAATTTGAGCGTCCATTTTTAGAAAAACATTTCATAGGGCACAAGGAAACCCTTTTTAATTTCTCCTCTACCTTTTTGCATAATATTATTATTTGTGTCCCTAGATGTGATATGGGAGGTGATTGCGAGTGTATGTGTACAGCTATAGCAGCCTATGCGATGGAGTGTTCACAGAGTGGTGTGCACATCAAATGGAGATCACAAGATCTTTGCGGTAGGTCATGAATACATTTTCAAAGTGTTGGAATGAGACTTGCATTCCACTGACAGTTTCAGGAAAAATACAATTGTATTTGAAGTCTGTGAGTTCAGCAATCTATATTAGAACACATTCCATGTTGGTAAAGTGACTTACAGGTACAAAATCTCCATAATGAATTCACCCATGATGTGTTATAACTATTGAATTTCAGCCATCCAGTGCGAGTACGGCTTCGAATACTCAGCCTGCGGACCATCTTGCCAAGAGACGTGTCAAACCATTGGTGATGAGAAGCCGGAATATTGCAATGGTTGTGTGGAGGGATGCCACTGTCCTGAAGGAATGGTGGTGCAAGGTCAGTGAACGTTGGATTTGAGGATATACCATTTATCTCTCAGAACCACTTTTTCTATGGAAGGATTTGTGGTAGGGTATTTGGTGATTAAAGATGGAATAAATTCAACCGACTCAAACTTGTATCTTGCCGTACATTATTCACGTTCTTTATGTCTTGTATCTAGGCACTCTCATCCGCTCCAATTATAGAATCTGACCTCCAACAAGCCAAATAATCTTTAATAAAAACGTTTACACTAGAACACCTAGCAAACTTTTTCAGGCATCCATAAAGTCCTACAAGAAGACACAGACAAAGTTTTTGAGCGACTTCCACGTGTAGACTGTGAGAGTCAAATAAATGTTGACTAATTGCTTTGACAGATGGTGGATGCGTGCCTGCTGATGAGTGCCCATGTTACCATGGCAACACAGAATATCCTCCGGGCACAATAATATCCAAGGAGTGCCAGAATTGGTGAGACAACATCTGATGTTGTGTTTCAATTAGAAATCTGAAATTTATATCAGATATCATATCGACATGCTTAAAAATTTAAATCTCGAATATAAACTGTTTCTTTTATTTTCATTTTCCATTACAGCACCTGTGTACGAGGGAAGTTTAATTGCTTAGGAGAACCCTGCAATAGTAAGTTATAAGATAACAATTTTGTGGAGTTTTGACGTTTTATTGTTTTTGAGTGTTTATGTCAAGTAAATATTTAATTCAACAGCATTTTTAATATCAGATTAATAGATTTGTCGTTTGCATATGATTCGCCTATGGTTTCCAATGTTATTTCTTTGTACAGTCACATGTTCTGATCATCAGTACCAGTGCGACAATGATGAATGTATACCTGCTGGATGGACGTGTGACGGTGAAAATGATTGTAGTGATGGTTCGGATGAGATAGATTGTGGTAAGTACTCCGGTTTAACGCTTTGCTCACATGTTTGTCCAATGCTGCAGTTGTTTAAACGAACTTGGAGAATGAATTGTTATTTAAACTTGGGTTTTGTCTCAATCAATTAGTATACACCTGCTCATCTGACCAATACACCTGCGGCAATGGCCATTGTATTGATGCAAGTTTCTATTGTGATGGCGCACAAGACTGCGATGACAACTCAGATGAAGTTGACTGCCGTGAGTAGCCATTAACAATCTTACATATTTTGAGACAGATTTCGAAATTTGAATCTCTGAAATCTGAAACATGCAAGATTTATTTAGTAATATGTGTCTGGATTGAACAGGTTCTTTGGATTGTTTCTCTTTATTTCAGCTCTGCCGAGTTGTTACGGTGGTGAATTCCAATGCAATAATGGCAAGTGTATTTCTAGAGCCTTTGTGTGTGATGGTGATTTGGATTGCGGCTTTAATGATCCAGCTGATGAGGAAAATTGTCGTAAGTAGTTTAAATCTTCTCTATGCATTTTTATTTTTGCTTGGTTTCTATCAAATGTTTTTTGACCACTGACTTACTGACTTCTTGTTTGATTGACTGCTCGTCGTGTTTTCTGTTACTTTTTCTATTTTTACATTAATGCCCTGCTATTTTTTTTGTGTATCTTTGTTTATATTTGTTGCATACAGAGACCACAACTGCATATTCCAATGCAACAGTGACTGCCCACACAACAACTTTACAGGAGACTACTGGTAAGACTCTTTTTCATAAAAACAAATTTTGGTTATAACGTACTTTATAAAACGCATTTTGGGGGTCAAGTTCATCGCAATTCCATTGCTTGCATGTCTCCACCACGAATTTTATAAGATGTCAAGTTTGTAGGTTACAAAGTTTATTTTATGTTACACAATTACCCAATCCTGATGTGACCTATCTCCTCTATATTAACAGAATACGGTTGTTATGGTTACCTGTATAATGATGGGACTTGCCTCCCTGATTTCTATCGTTGCGATGGCAAGGAAGATTAAACACTCTCTTAAAATATTGTTTTGTTTTGATTTCATCGGTGATGTTCAAATGTGAATGCTTATTGTAAGTTAATCAAATAATTTTGCCCTTACAGATGCTTATACTACACCTTCATACGCATGCAGTCCAGATGAGTTCACTTGTAAGAATGGCCTCTGTGTTTCCGGAGGGAGCAACGGCAGCGTCTGTAATGGCATCAATGACTGTGGAGACTCATCTGACGAAGAATACTGTGGTAAGACGATTATAAGTGTCTGTGTCAATAGTGACATTTTTGTTCATTGGTGACAGTACCTCGAACAAATGTCAAATTATCAACAACAAATACTACCACAAAGACTGTTCCATAAATTATATAACTTTGATCGTCAGAAGATTTATTATCTATTCTTTTTTCTATCTTTTCCAAAGGAACCACACCACACCCACTTCAAACGACCACAGTGATTGGTTGTCTTATCAGCCAATGGCGATGCACCAATACAAGTCAGTGCATTCACTCTTCCTATCGCTGCGATGGTGTACCAGACTGTGAGGATGCATCAGATGAACTGAACTGTGTCTATTCAACAAGCAAACCAATGACAACCCAACCCAACTTACCATACATTACTACCAGTCCATCTTACATTCAAGAAACATCATCTCAACCAGGGACGACTGTCCTAAGTACCAAGCCATACACTCCGAATATAAGCCCATTACCCGGGACTTCAACACCCATACCTTATGAAACATCAACCCTTGAAAGATACACCACAAAGGCAGTTGTAACACCTGTATCACAAAACTACATAGGAACAACCCAATCACCAACCACACCTTATGTAACCCAAGCAACGACAAAATTAGTCACAGCAATCCCTCCAAGTGTTGCTTCACCTCCACAAGTGGAAATTACTACACCATACCTAAAAGTACTGACCACTCCATATATGACCACACCCCATCTCCCTCCTGCCACAACACCATATGTACCAGTGGTGACCTCACCGTATATGCCTGAAGAGACAACTCCATATTTACCAAAAGAGACCACAACTTATATACCTGAAGTGTCAACACCTTACATACCAGTAGCGACCACTCAATATGTGCCACCACTTACAACACCTTATGTACCAGAGGTGACCACTCCATATGTACCACCAGTGACTACACCTTATGTGCCTGAGGTGACCACTCAATATCTGCCGAAAGTCACCACACCTTATATACCAGAAGTGACAACACCTTACCTACCAGAGGTGACCACTCCATATGCCCCAGTGGTGACCACTCCATATATGCAACTGGTGACAACTCCATATATGCCAGTCATAACCACACCAAATGTACCGGCGGTAACTACTCCGTATGTGCCAGAGGTGACCACTCCCGATCTGCCAGAGGTGACCACTCCCTATCTACCAGAGGTGACCACTCCCTTCCTACCGGAAGTAACCACTACCTATGTACCAGCGGTGACCACACCTTATATACCAGAGGTGACCACTCCATATGTACCACCAGTGACTACACCTTATGTGCCTGAGTTGACCACTCAATATCTGCCGAAAGTCACCACACCTTATGTCCCAGAAGTGACCACACCTTACCTACCAGAGGTGACCACTCCATATGCCCCAGTGGTGACCACTCCATATATGCAACTGGTGACAACTCCATATGTGCCAGTCATAACCACACCAAATGTACCGGCGGTAACTACTCCGTATGTGCCAGAGGTGACCACTCCCTATCTGCCAGAGGTGACCACTCCCTATCTACCACAGGTGACAACTCCCTATGTGCCAGCGGTGACCACTCCCTATAGGCCAGAAATGACCACTCGATATATTTCAAGGGTCACCACAACTCATATGCCCATGGTTACCACCCCTTATGTGCAAGTAATGACCACTCCTCAGACCACTGCATATGTTGTTCCAGGAACATCAACACCTTTACCCTTGGAACAATCAACAGTAGGTAGTTCCACCACCCAATCAGTTTTATCCCCCACCTCCCCTGCCTCTTATATTCAGACCTCACCAACATTTCCTCCAACAAAGTCTGTCACTGACTTGAAAGAATTACATCCACCAACTGTAGTAGCAACCTATGTGCCTCCATATGTTACAACACCCCAAGCTTTGAAGCCAACAACTCGAAACGTTCCATATATAACAACACAGTATGTACCAGAGGTGACAACCCCATATGTCCCAGCGGTGACCACTCCCAATGTCCCAGCGGTGACCACTCCATATGTGCCAAAGGTGACCACTCCATATGTGCCAGAGGTGACCACTCCATATTTACCAGCGATGACCACTCCCTATCTGCCAGAAGTGACCACTCCCTATATGCCAGAAGTGACCACTGCCTATGTGCCAGAGGTGACCACTCCCAATGTCCCAGCGGTGACCACTCCATATGTGCCAAAGGTGACCACTCCATATGTGCCAGTGGTGACCACTCCATATGTGCCAGTGGTGACCACTACCTATTTACCAGAGGTGACCACTCCCTATCTGCCAGAGGTGACCTCTCCCTATCTGCAAGAGGTGACCACTCCCTATGTGCCAGAGGTGACCACTCCATATGTGCCAGAGGTGACCACTCCATATGTGCCAGAGGTGACCACTCAATATCTACCACAGGTGACAACCCCACATGTCCCAGCGGTGACCACTCCCAATGTCCCAGCGCTGACCACTCCATATGTGCCAAAGGTGACCACTCCATATGTGCCAGAGGTGACCAATCCCTATTTACGAGAGGTGACCACTCCCTATCTGCCAGAAGTGACCACTCCCTATGTGCCAGAGGTGACCACTCCATATGTGCCATTGGTGACCACTCCCTATCTACCACAGGTGACAACCCCATATGTCCCAGCGGTGACCACTTCCAATGTCCCAGCGGTGACCACTCCATATGTGCCAAAGGTGACCACTCCATATGTGCCAGAGGTGACCACTACCTATTTACCAGTGGTGACCACTCCCTATCTGCCAGAAGTGACCACTCCCTATGTGCCAGAGGTGACCACACCTTACCTACCAGAGGTGACCACTCCATATGCCCCAGTGGTGACCACTCCATATATGCAACTGGTGACAACTCCATATATGCCAGTCATAACCACACCAAATGTACCGGCGGTAACTACTCCGTATGTGCCAGAGGTGACCACTCCCTATCTGCCAGAGGTGACCACTCCCTATCTACCACAGGTGACAACTCCCTATGTGCCAGCGGTGACCACTCCCTATAGGCCAGAAATGACCACTCGATATATTTCAAGGGTCACCACAACTCATATGCCCATGGTTACCACCCCTTATGTGCAAGTAATGACCACTCCTCAGACCACTGTATATGTTGTTCCAGGAACATCAACACCTTTACCCTTGGAACAGTCAACAGTAGGTAGTTCCACCACCCAATCAGTTTTGTCCCCCACCTCCCCTGACTCTTATATTCAGACCTCACCAACATTTCCTCCAACAAAGTCTGTCACTGACTTGAAAGAATTACATCCACCAACTGTAGTAGCAACCTATGTGCCTCCATATGTTACAACACCCCAAGCTTTGAAGCCAACAACTCAAAACGTTCCATATATAACAACACCGTATGTACCAGAGGTGACTACTCCCTATGTGCCAGAGGTGACCACTCCCTATCTACCACAGGTGACAACCCCATATTTCCCGGCGGTGACCACTCCATTTTTGCCAGCGATGACCACTCCCTATATGCCAGAGGCGACCACTCCATATGTACCAAAGGTGACCACTCCCAATGTCCCAGCAGTGACCACTCCATATGTGCCAAAGGTGACCACTCCATATGTGCCAGAGGTGACCACTACCTATTTACCAGAGGTGACCACTCCCTATCTGCCAGAGGTGACCACTCCCTATCTGCAAGAAGTGACCACTCCCTATGTGCCAGAGGTGACCACTCCATTTGTGCCAGAGGTGACCACTCCCTATCTACCACAGGTGACAACCCCATATGTCCCAGCGGTGACCACTCCATATGTGCCAAAGGTGACCACTCCATATGTGCCAGAGGTGACCACTCCATATTTACCAGAGGTGACCACTCCCTATCTGCCAGAAGTGACCACTCCCTATGTGCCAGAAGTGACCACTCCCTATGTGCCGGAGGTGACCACTCCCTATGTCCCAGCGGTGACCACTCCATATGTGCCAAAGGTGACCACTCCATATGTGCCAGTGGTGACCACTACCTATTTACCAGAGGTGACCACTCCCTATCTGCCAGAGGTGACCACTCCCTATGTGCAAGAGGTGACCACTCCCTATGTGCCAGAGGTGACCACTCCATATGTGCCAGAGGTGACCACTCCATATGTGCCAGAGGTGACCACTCCTTATCTACCACAGGTGACAACCCCATATGTCCCAGCGGTGACCACTCCCAATGTCCCAGCGGTGACCACTCCATATGTGCCAAAGGTGACCACTCCATATGTGCCAGAGGTGACCACTACCTATTTACCAGAGGTGACCACTCCCTATCTGCAAGAAGTGACCACTCCCTATGTGCCAGAGGTGACCACTCCATATGTGCCATTGGTGACCACTCCCTATCTACCACAGGTGACAACCCCAAATGTCCCAGCGGTGACCACTTCCAATGTCCCAGCGGTGACCACTCCATATGTGCCAAAGGTGACCACTCCATATGTGCCAGAGGTGACCACTCCCTATCTGCCAGAGGCTACCACTCCATATGTACCAAAGGTAACCACTCCCTATGTCCCAGCGGTGACCACTCCATATTTGCCAGCGATGACCACTCCCTATCTGCCAGCGGTGACTACTCCATATGTACCAAAGGTGACCACTCCATATGTGCCAGTGGTGACCACTCCATATCAACCAGAGGTAACCACTCCATATATACCAGAAGTGACCACTCCATATGTTCCAGCGGTGACCACTCCATATTTACCAGAGTTGACCACTCCATATTTGCCAGCAGTGACCACTCCCTATCTACCTGAGGTAACCACTCCATATATACCACCAGTGACATCAGAGGTCGTATACACTTCTACCCCATATTACAGGACGAGAGAACCTGGTTAGTCCCTTTAATTATCTGGAATTAAAGATAGTATTGACTGACACAAAATATTGCATGCATGTATAAATGATACTGAAGTCTCTGCGATTAGGTCTCTTGCTAAATAATAATTTTCACAAGGCTTTTCAAGATATTAAAGCTATTATGTTCTCTGTTTACTTCTCGATTTGTCTAGAATCCTGTCCATTCTCCTACACACTGATTGATGAGCTCATCCTCCAGCCTACGTCCTTTAACGCCTCCTCAACCGAGCCAGGCAATTCTCCTGCCAATGTCCGACTGGACCAACTCAAGCGTAGCACCTACATTGCTTGGGCACCAGCTACTGATGACCAGGGTCCTAGTGTGACCGTCGATTTAGGATCAGAGAAGATCATTAATGGGTTATCTGTACAAGGTGGTGGGTTCGGCACGGATGAGTTTGTGACGCTCTTTAGTGTGTCGTATAGCGTGGGTGGTCAGGACTACACACCAGTTGAGACATCCGATTGGGATGATGCGGTAAGCTTGGACAAAAGTGATGGCAACATCCTATTCTGTGCTAAATTGTTTTGATACTGATTTTTTGCTTTAATCGTTTATCTGTTGGTTATTAAAATTTATTTTATATCAATGGCATTTTCTTACTTCTTACAAGTTTTTATGTAAGCAATGAAAAGATATGAATTAAAGATTATTCGTTAATCATTATCGTCGTCACCTTTTCCGGTCTTTCCTTTGTTACAAATTTTGAGTTAGAATGACATTGTTGAAGATGACAGTTGTTTGCCTTAATTGTTCCAGGTGTTTGAAGGGAACAGTGATGACCATACAATACAGACAGACCCATTGCCTGTTCCCATAGTCGCTCGATACATCAAGATCTCTGTGGTAGAATATCATGGAGGAGTCAGACTACGGTGTGCTATATTAGGATGTGACTTGTATCTAGGTATGGTTATTCAGAAAGTATCTATGGGCTTTATCATAATTTCTGACGTTTTGTACATGATTGTTATTCCTTTGAGTTGTTTAAGAATGTCAATTGGTTTGTAGGACAAGTTGTATGGTATGGTGAGATAATTGAAAGTTTCCATGAAAATGAATTCATTCCATTGTGAATGGAATTTTCGGATGTTAAAATTCTACACACAACAATCTGAACAAGGCTTAATAGGATTTTTATAATATGAAGTAGATATACAAATAGTTGGGAAAAACATCAAAATTTGTTCAAATACTCCATAATAGCAAAGGAGATACAATTGATCATATAAATGAAGCATTTTCATTTAAAAACAGACTACACATCCCCAGCTGCATCTACTACCGTTGTGACAACACCGAGTGGAACCACACCTTCTACCTGTCAACCTGGTCAGTTCCAATGTAGCAGTGGTATCTGCATCAACGCTGGGCCTGGTGGTCAACTGTGTGATGGCATCAACGACTGTGGAGATTATTCTGATGAAAAGGGATGTGGTCAGTTAAATATCATTTAATCTACATTTCAGTGAAAACATTAGAAGAGACACTTACAATTATTCCTAGTAATCAAATTTAGAGAAACAAAAGGATGTTAAATTATCCACTGGCATTCATGCTATGTTTTGTTTTTTATCAAGATTCTAATCTTTGGTATGGAATACTTGAACGCCAAACACAACTGTGACGATAATACTTCATTCCAAACATTCCGCTGTAAAATTAAAACTGTTTTCAAACTTGTTATATTCGTTTTACCTTTTAGGTACCACAGTACCACCAACCGCAACCGACAAAATGACATCTCCTTATAAAGCAGTGACCACACCTTATTTGCAAGAGGTGACCACTCAATATTTGCCAGCAGTGACCACACCTTACGTGCCAGACGTGACCACTACATATGTGCCAGCAGTAACCACACCTTATGTGCCAGAGGTGACCACTCCATATGTGCCAGCAGTAACCACACCTTATGTACCAGTGGTGTCCACTCCATATGTGCCAGCAGTGACAACACCTTATGTACCAGAGGTGACCACTCCATATGGGCCAGCAGTGACCACACCTTATGTGCCAGAGGTGACCACTCCATATGTGCAAGCAGTGACCACGACTGATGTATCAGAGGTGACAACTCATTATATTCCTGGGGTCACCACACCAAGGGTACAAGTGACAACACCAAACGTGCCCGTCACCACTTCTAAAACACGTGAAACAACTGAATATTCTATTCCAGGAACATCAACACCTATTCCCCTTGAACAGACAACAGTTAAGAGGTCCACCACCCAATCACCTTTATCCCCCACCTCCCCTTCCTCCTATTTTCAGACCTTACCAACATTTCCTCCAACGAAGTCTGTCACTGACTTGAAAGAATTACATCCACCAACTGTAGTGGCAACCTATGTGCCTCCATATGTTACAACACCCAACATTTTGAAGCCAACAACTCCAAGCATTCCATATATAACAACACCTTATGTACCAGAGGTGACCACTCCATATGTGCCAGCCGTGACAACACCTTATGTCCCAGAGGTGACCACTCAATATGTGCCAGTAGTGACCACACCTTATGTACCAGAGGTGACCACTCAATATGTGCCAGTAGTGACCACACCTTATGTAGCAGAGGCGACCACTCCATACGTGCCAGCAGTGACAACACCTTATGTATCAGGGGTGACCACTCCATATGTACCAGAGGTGACCACTCAATATGTGCCAGTAGTGACCACACCTTATGTAGCAGAGGCGACCACTCCATACGTGCCAGCAGTGACAACACCTTATGTACCAGGGGTGACCACCCCATATGTCCCAGCGGTGACCACTCCATATCTACCACAGGTGACCACTCCATATGTGCCAGAGGTGACCACTCCATATGTGCCAGAGGTGACCACTACCTATTTACCAGAGGTGACCACTCCCTATCTACCAGAAGTGACCACTCCCTATGTGCCAGAGGTGACGACTCCCAATGTCCCAGCGGTGACCACTCCATATGTGCCAGAGGTGACCACTCCATATGTGCCAGAGGTGACCACTCCATATGTGCCAGAGGTGACCACTCCCTATCTACCACAGGTGACAACCCCATATGTCCCAGCGGTGACCACTCCCAATGTCCCAGCGGTGACCACTCCATATGTGCCAAAGGTGACCACTCCATATGTGCCAGAGGTGACCACTACCTATTTACCAGAGGTGACCACTCCCTATCTGCCAGAGGTGACCACTCCCTATCTGCAAGAAGTGACCACTCCCTATGTGCCAGAGGTGACCACTCCATATGTGCCAGAGGTGACCACTCCATATGTGCCAGAGGTGACCACTCCCTATCTACGACAGGTGACAACCCCATATGTCCCAGCGGTGACCACTCCCAATGTCCCAGCGGTGACCACCCCATATGTACCAAAGGTGACCACTCCATATGTGCCAGAGGCGACCACTCCATATGTGCCAGAGGTGACCACTCCCTTTCTACCACAGGTGACAACCCCATATGTCCCAGCGGTGACCACTCCCAATGTCCCAGCGGTGACCACTCCATATGTGCCAAAGGTGACCACTCCATATGTGCCAGAGGTGACCACTACCTATTTACCAGAGGTGACCACTCCCTATCTGCCAGAGGTGACCACTCCCTATCTGCAAGAAGTGACCACTCCCTATGTGCCAGAGGTGACCACTCCATATGTGCCAGAGGTGACCACTCCATATGTGCCAGAGGTGACCACTCCCTATCTACCACAGGTGACAACCCCATATGTCCCAGCGGTGACCACTACCTATTTACCAGAGGTGACCACTCCATATGTGCCAGAGGTGACCACTCCATATGTGCCAGAGGTGACCACTCCATATGGGCCAGCAGGGACCACACCTTATGTGCCAGAGGTGACCACTCTATATGTGCAAGCAGTGACCACGACTGATGTATCAGAGGTGACAACTCATTATATTCCTGGGGTCACCACACCAAGGGTACAAGTGACAACACCAAACGTGCCCGTCACCACTTCTGAAACACGTCAAACAACTGCATATTCTATTCCAGGAACATCAACACCTATTCCCCTTGAACAGACAACAGTTAAGAGGTCCACCACCCAATCACCTTTATCCCCCACCTCCCCTTCCTCCTATTTTCAGACCTCACCAACATTTCCTCCAACGAAGTCTGTCACTGACTTGAAAGAATTACATCCACCAACTGTAGTGGCAACCTATGTGCCTCCATATGTTACAACACCCAACATTTTGAAGCCAACAACTCCAAGCATTCCATATATAACAACACCTTATGTACCAGAGGTGACCACTCCATATCTGCCAGCCGTGACAACACCTTATGTACCAAAGGTGACCACTCCATACGTGCCAGTAGTGACCACACCTTATGTACCAGAGGTGACCACTCAATATGTGCCAGTAGTGACCACACCTTATGTAGTAGAGGCGACCACTCCATACGTACCAGGGGTGACCACTCCATATGGGCCAGCCTTGACAACACCTTATGTACCAGGGGTGACCACTCCATATGTGCCAGCAGTGACCACACCTTATGCTCCAGCAGTGACCACACCTTATGTACCAGGGGTGACCACTCCATATGTGCCAGCAGTGACCACTCCATATGTGCCAGCAGTGACCACTCCATATGTGCCAGCAGTGACCACTCCATATGTACCAGCAGTGACCACACCTTATGTACCAGCAGTGACCACACCTTATGTACCAGGGGTGACTACTCCATATGTGACGGCAGTGACCACACCTTATGTACCAGAGGTGACCACTCCATATGCTCCAGCAGTGACAACACCTTATGTACCAGGGGTGACCACACCGTATGTGCCAGCAGTGACCACACCCTATGTACCAGAGGTGACCACTCCATATGTGCCAGCAGTGACAACACCTAATGTACCAGAGGTGACCACTCCATATGTGCCAGCAGTGACCACACCCTATGTACTAGAGGTGACCACTCCTTATGTCCCGGCAGTGACGACACCTTATATACCAGAGTTGACCACTCCCAATGTGCCAGAAGTGACAACACCTGATGTACCAGAGGCGACCACTCAATATATGCCAGAAGTGACCACACCTTATGTCCCAGAGGTGACCACTCCGTATGCTCCAGCAGTGACAACACCTTATGTACCAGGGGTGACCACTCCATATGTGCCAGCATTGACAACACCTTATGTACCAGGGGTGACCACTCCATATGTGCCAGCATTGACCACACCCCATGTACCAGAGGTGACCACTCTTTATGTGCCAGCAGTGACCACACCTTATGTGCCAGAGGTGACCACTCCTTATGTACCAGAGGTGACATCTCAATATTTTCCTTGGATCACCACACCAAGGGTACAAGTTACCACATCAAACATGCCCGTTACCACTTCTGAAACACGTGAAACAACTGAATATACTATTCCAGGAACATCAACACCTATTCCCTTTGAACAGACAACAGTTAAGAGGTCCACCACCCAATCACAATTATCCCCAACCTCCCCTTCCTCCTATCTTCAGACCTCATCAACATTTCCTCCAACGAAGTCCGTCACTGACTTGAAAGAATTACATCCACCAACTGTAGTGGCAACCTATGTGCCTCCATATGTTACAACACCCAACAATTTGAAGCCAACAACTCCAAACATTCCATATATAACAACACCTTATGTACCAGAGGTGACCACTCCATATGTACCAGCAGTGACCACACCTTACGTCCCAGAGGTGATCACTCCCTATGTGCCAGCAGATACAACACCTTATGTACCAGAGGTGACCACTCCATATGTGTCAGCCGTGACAACACCTTATGTACCAGAGGCGACCACTCCATATGCTCCAGCAGTGACAACACCTTATGTACCGGAGGTGTCCACTCCATATGTGCCAGCAGTGACAACACCTTATGTACCGGAGGTGACCACTCCATATGTGCCAGCAGTGACAACACCTTATAAAAAAGAGGTGACCACTCCATATGTGCCAGTCGTGACAACACCTAATGTACCAGAGGTGACCACTCAATATGTGCCAGCAGTGACAACACCTTATGTACCAGTGGTGACTACTCCGTATGTGCCAGCAATGTCAACACCTTATGTACCGGAGGTGACCACTCCCTATGTGCCAGCAATGACCACACCTAATGTACCAGAGGCGACCACTCCATACGTGCCATCAGTGACCACACCTTATGTACCAGAGGTGACCACTCCGTATGCTCCGGCAGTGACAACACCTTATGTTCCAGAGGTGACCACTCCCTATGTGCAAGCGGTGACCACACCATATGTACCAGAGGTGACCACTCCGTATGCTCCAGCAGTGACAACACCTTATGTACCAAAAGTGACTACTCCATACGTTCCAGCAGTGACCACACCTCATGTACCAGAGGTGACCACTCCATATGTGCCAGCAGTGACAACACCTTATTTAGCAGAGGTGACCACACACTATGTACCGGAGGTGACCACTCCACATATACCAGCCGTGACAACACCCTATGTACCAGAGGTGACCACCCCATATACGCCACAATTGACCACACCTGTCCTTAGTACATGCTACAGTGGTCAGTTTACTTGTAAGGAAGGATCCTGTGTTTCTGGCCAGTCGGTATGTGATCAAGAGTGTGACTGCTCAGACTGCTCGGATGAACATGTTTGTGGTGAGTCAAATACATCAATACGTTAATTCCTTTAGAAAAAAAATCAGTAGATCTAAACTTTTGATAAGCATCACGTTGTTAAAGAAAATAACAGTTACTTGACCATTCCAATTGTTCGAGGTGTTCATGGGTTTATTATTTCCTCTCGCACATTACAGGCAGTACAGTTACACCAAATACTTCATCATTTTCCCTCACTGAGACTACGACATCATATATGACTACTACAGAGCAACAACCAGCTAGTACCACACCAGAAGAAAAAATAACATCATCAACACCATCAGGTATTGTGAGCCGTTAATTATTTGATGATGCAGTACAGAGAACTCCACTACCATAAACATTGCTATACTGAATATTCGCCTTAAAAAACATTGGCTCCCAGATTGATGCTCAAGTCTACAAGTGTTTGTCCTAAAAAGTGTTTGTCCGAATTTTTTTTTACCGTACCATATAACTGATAACAAAGTGATTAATCAACCGTGACAAGGATTTATGATGTAGAAAATCAAACATATTGCATTGCTTTTTCTAAGTTTTCATGCGCTCTCAATATTTTTCTCAACACAGCTTTAATGACATTTCTTGTCTTGCTATTGTGTAATTCTTGTCCTACATTTCCAGTAGGTTGCACGTTAAACCCATGGACCGAGTGGACGCCTTGCTCATTAACATGCGGCATAGGTCAGCGGTCACGTGACCGTAGTTACATCCAATCAGTGCACGGCGGGGTTGAGTGTAACAACACAGAGACTCATCAGGACGAATATTGCAACACAGATCCTTGCCCAAGTAATTTGCTGCATTTTCCTCTTTTATTATGTCACATATTCAATGCCAATCCCATCCCAAAATAAAATATCAATAAGGGCCTATCTGTTTTAAAAGTAACTTACTTAACTGTGTAAAGTATTTAGTTGGACTGTCAGGTTTCACTGAAACCATACTTCATAACTTTAAATAACCCTCGTATCATAAACCTTAAATAAAACATAAAGAAAACTAGAATACCATCCAGATTTGTTGATACTGCTTAAGTTTAATAAAAAGTACTTTAAATTTTGGTAAATGTTGTCATTTTAAAAAACTTTCAGTAAACCTAATGCAAGGATTGTATTTCTTTTTCCATATGTATTACCAGCTGATGGTAACTGGACCCCATGGAGTTCATGGTCTGACTGTGACGTCACCTGTAATGGTGGTACCTCGTACAGATATCGTAACTGTAGCAACCCACCACCTAAGAATGGTGGGAAGGAGTGTGAAGGAGTTGCACTGGAGACAAAAGTGTGTAACCCTCAGACGTGCAGTAAGTGTACTTGTTTACTATTTTTATTCCATTTCAAAAAGTGAGTGATGTAATTCACTAGCCGGGATTATCTACTCACAAGCGAAATTATGTGGTGGAACAACGCAATTTAAAGACTCTAAATAATATATTTTTTAAATCGCAGTGAATGAAAATTAGTTTCATGTGCTAAAGATGGGTTTATTTGGAAAGTGATCATCATCCATTTTCTGGGTATTGGTTTTTAGATACCTCTTGTGAAGCTGGCCGCGTCTATGATCCCGTCTGTGCAACTCGTTGCCCTTTGACCTGTGCTGACCTTCAAGTCGGATCACTCTGTATCGAGGAATCCTGCGAGTCTGGTTGTCGGTGTCCTGATGATATGCTGGAGCAGGACGGGCAGTGTATCGCACAGAGTGACTGTGATTGTTGGGATGAGTCCGGGAACAGACATGCCCCTGGATCCGTCACAACTGAGGACTGTCGTAACTGGTATGCTTGATGTAGGCCTGTTACATTCAGCCGCAATTAACAAGCATTTTTGATTATTATTTAATTCAATAACAAAGAATGCACAGGTGTACTCATGCGTATGTTGAATTGTTTTAAATTACTTTTAGCCTGCAGGGATAACAAGTTCATGTTCAGTTTGGATATTTATTTTTATCTGTGTTTTAGCACCTGTGTTAATGGCCGTTACACCTGTGATGAAATACTATGTGCTATCGATTGTGGTTGGTCCTCGTGGTCTACATGGACAACTTGCTCGAAGACGTGTGGCACAGGCTCCCAGCTCAGATTTAGGTAAAACATAAAAAAGGTTATTGATTTGAATTATTTTTGTTGTTATGATCCAAAATATACACTCAAATTTCTTGTTTACATTTAATAAAATCGGTATACATTGAGCCAGTGTTCATGCTAAAAGAAATGCACATGAGCTCGGGAAAACATTGGCAAAGTATCACTGAAATAACCACTCTTGGAGTCAAATTTGAAGATATTACTATCTCACGGTGAAGCTGTGCGGAGAGTGATAACATTTTTGGTTCTAACATACTTGAATGACATGATTTATTTAATGTTTAGATCTCCCAACAACCCACCAGCATCCAACGGAGGTCTTGAATGCTATGGGTCTGGCGAGGAGGAACAGACATGCAACACGGATGAATGCCCCACTGGCTGTGTGTATGGCAACAATACATATGCTGATGGAGAGAAAGTCATGCAAGACTTGTGTAATACTTGGTAAGAAATTAGGTTGAAGTACTTATTAAGTCTCATTTTTAAGATCAAACTTTCAGCATAATAAATGTTGAATAGGTTTAATCAGACTGATGTTGCTTTCCTTTTTGAAAATAAAAGAACATGATTTGAAAATTTTCAAAATTGACTAAGTTGAACTTGTGATGATTGTTGAGAACAATATCTTATAATGAAACTGTCATCATCAAAATTAGGTAAGGCATTTACTGGTAAAGTTAACTTTTCTTTTTGTTTTGTATTTGTGTTGCATCAGCACATGTATGAACAACTCAATTCACTGCACAGACAATGTCTGTGATGGTGGCTGGTCGTCATGGTCACCATGGTCGGCCTGCAATGCAACATGCGATGGCGGAATCACTGTCAGATCACGATCATGCTCAATGCCACCGCCTAGTAATGGAGGGGTTGGGTGCGTAGGTGACGGAATGGAGGTTGAAGAATGTAACACAGACTCGTGTCCAGGTAAGTTCAGTTAGAAGTATTACCTCTTCGAAATGGACTCTGTTATGATAGTTATGTAAAACAATTTCAATGCCACACTATGAATTATTTTGAGCATTCTTAATTTTTTTTGTTAATTGTTGAATAACATTGAGAGAAAGACAGTATTTTGCACAATCAATCTTTTGATTCATATCATCAATACATTTTGAAGTAGATAATTATATTAGTTTTAAAAATGCATATCCCTGATTAAAAGTCAATCGTCTCAAAGTTCAAACACTGCCTTTCCATGCACCTATATTCCGTTCGTTAATCACAAACTAATAACGGTCCAGCAGCTGGTATTTAGAAATGATGTTTTTCTTTTTCGGTATGTAGTTGACGGTGGTTGGTGCAGTTGGACATCATGGAGTCAATGCACTAAGGATTGTGATATGGGGTACAAGGAACGATCTCGTATCTGCGACTGCCCATCTTCCGCATATGGTGGCCAGAAATGCCCAGGAATAGGCTCTGAACAGAGTGAATGTGACGGAGAGCCTTGTCCAGGTAATATCAATTGTCTACTGGCTTTGTGCATGAACGAAGAGGGCGCTATTTCACTTAACAGTGAGAGAGTGTAGGACACTTCGATAATGTGCACTATTAGTTTATATTACCCTGAATGTCCTTTCATTAAAGCCTCGAATTGAGCCTCAGTTCTCCAAAAACTCGTTTGTCACGGCTATACATCTCTCTGAGTGTCAGGTACTTCTCTTCTTTAGGTAATTCCTATAATTTGTGGTCACTATTTTATAGTTGATTGCCATACCAACGAGTGGTCAGACTGGAGTTCATGCTCAGCTACATGCGACGGTGGTACATCACACAGATACCGTAATGTTACAATCCCCGCTCAGTATGGAGGCAAAAAGTGCCAGGGACCTTTTGTAGAGACGATGCAGTGTGGAGTGAAACCTTGCACTGGTGAGTATATAAGATGAAAATCTTCTTAGCAGAGACATTAAATTTGTTAAGCACAAAAAAATAATACTCCCGCAAGAATTTAACTAGTTTATTTAACTACATTTTTACTTGACACATTATGTTCTCTGCTTTGCAATTTCTGTATTTGCAGCCTAGTGAAATCATATCAGGACAATTGATGTGGTCTTTGTAACTACTTGAATTCACACTAATTGCTAGACTAATGAGCGTAACTGCCTCAATAATATAAGGTAATTACTTTGTTACTTTTTAATTGAGTTAATTTTTTTTAGACCTGATGTGAAGCTTATTTGTACTTTTTTTTTCAGTCTGTGACGAAGGTTTAGTTGAGGACGAATGCGCTAACCGATGTCCAAGTACTTGTGCTGATCTACAAAATGGTGCTGAGTGTGTGGCAGTGAACTGTACTACAGGCTGTCATTGCCCTGAAAATATGGTAAAGCTGTCATTAAAATCAATTGTTATGTGTAGAATTGTACTTTCCTTTTCATTTGTGATCTTTGTATTTGGCCTGACAACATTGTGTACACGAGTTCTCACTAGCAACCCTTAAACATTATGTTAACATTTGGAATGGCTACTTGATATGTAAATATGTAGCTCGTTGGTATAGAGCACTCGAAGATGAATTATTCCTCTGACCGGTTTTTTTGTTCACTCTATTGTTCTGTTGGCAAAAGCTGTCAGCTTACTGGTCAAAAAATGCTCTTCTGATGATTTGTCTTAATTTTGAAATGTTCTTAATTAAATCTTTGTAGGTTTTACAAGACGGCCAGTGTGTGTATCAGCCTGAATGCCGATGTGTCTTAGATCCGATCATCCTAGGACTTGCAATTGATATGATTGTCATTCCTGATGATACCGGTGCCATTCAGATGAATGATGGGTCTATTCAGTACATGCCTGGTGCAACAATCTATCAACAGTGCAACAATTGGTAAGGCTTGGTGTTTGGTAACTTACGTTTGAGTGAATCAAAATTCGAACCTGACTCTTGTGAATTGTAGTTTGACTACCAACTGAAGCCTTATTGAATCTTTGCAGTAAATGTATTATCTAATGTTAACATATGTTGTCTTTTTGTAATATACAGCACATGTAGCAGTGGCTCATTTGTATGCACAGAATTGGACTGTAAAGGTGAGCTTCTTGTTAAATTTGGATACATTTTCATTTCATTTGAAGGCTGTTATGGTCACATAAGTTGTTTTTGCCTCTTCATCAATGATTTGAGAAACTCTACTAATCGGATACTATTGGGTTGATATCCATTGTTACTATCTGAGTAAAACACTCGTTTGTACGAGTCATAGCAACCAGATAAAAAGTATCTTATTCATCATGAAAACATAAATCCTTGACTAATTCCCTTTTTTGTCAGTTGACTGTGGATGGAGTGCATGGTCTGATTGGTCTGAATGCTCAGGCACCTGTGGTCGAGGCGAAAGCGGTAAATACCGACAGCGATTCACCAATAATCCTGAGGCGGCCTACGGTGGATTGCAGTGTGAAGGGGAAGACACTGAATACGCATCTTGTGATCTACAAGACTGCCGTGAGTTACATTTGAAAAAATAATCTTTATTATGTAACGAATTTTTTTTTTCATTTTAGTGACATTTCACAATGTGGTTGATATTTATTGTAAGCAAGCTCATGTCTTTAATCTAAATTGTTTGTGTGATTGTGATGAACAAGTTGTAAGAAAGACAGAATTGTTCTCACTTGTTCGCCTCGAATTTCCTGACAGCTTGTGGCGACAATGAAGTCTGGAGCTACCAAGCCACAAACTGTTCATCGACCTGCTACGACCTTTACAGCACCCACATTGGGACCTCTGAGCCAGTCACCTGCACGAACGACCCACAGGAATCCTGTACCTGCTTGCCTGGCTACTATCGCGATGGCTCCGGGCAGTGCGTGCTGCCTGCAGAATGTGAGTGTTTGGATGAGAACGGTGTGATGCGTAACCATGACGACGTCTGGATGAAGGATGGATGTACAGTGTGCGCTTGCCTCAATGGGGAGGCAGTTTGTAAGAGCAACTGCCAACCAATCAACTGTCCTGCTGTAAGTTTTAAAAAAAAATTGAAAGAACTCTGTCTGGAATTTGTCTCGCAGGACCACGTTAATTACAGTCAACAGGGCAAAGATGTTTATTCGTGTTTCTATTTCTGTTAGCTAATAGGTCCTTAATTCAAATCCTGCTTCAGTCAAATATCCAATGTTTACCATATGGATGAATATCTTTTGAAACACTTGAGAGATTATCATTGAATTATTAGAGGAGAATTACTCCTGATTTCTCTTAATCTTGCAGGGCTTTGCACCGATCTTTGAAGATGGCCAGTGTTGTCCAATTTGCCGCAAGGTTTCTGGTAAGATTGTGGTTTTCTGGATGAATATTTCTGTTATCGTATGGTTATCCTCCTTTCTCGGTTTTACTTATGCATGTTAATTTCAAGGTTAATGAATAACAAACTTGTGTATTAAATAGTTGAATGATCGTTAAAATTTAAAAGATAAACATCTGCGTAAAGAGTGCGAATGATTTTGGGACATGGATACAAATCATAAACAGTGCATCCTCGTCAGAATTTGAGAAAATAAAAGTAATAATGGTTCTGATAATCTTTCTAAAAATGTTCTATAAGAAAGTACCTCAACTTCTTTGTGATTATTTAATTCGATTACCTCAGAGCCAGACACTTGCAGCTTGATCTATGAAATCAAGACGGTTACAAACACACTTGGCTGTGTCGCACACAACGTCAACGTTACATCCTGCGATGGCCACTGCCGCTCACGCTCACACATCATCTTACTAGAGCCGTACATGCAGCAGGATTGTAGCTGTTGTCATGGTGATGTAGAGTCTGTGGAGTTGGTAACATTGACTTGTCCTGATGGAAGCAAGACCCAGGCCCCGATTGCTAAGATATCTCACTGTCGATGTAGAGAGGCTCTCTGCTCCATACAAGGTGAGAAAACTTTCTTCACAATTTTTTTTTCATTTAAAAAATGATTTATTTATACCTTTAAGCTGATTTGATTTATGTTCTTTTATTTGAAGGTTAAATATATTCTGTTTACAAGTCTTTGCACTTTGAAACTGAATTACTTCATGGTGGATCAAATTCACTTTTCAAATTTTTTTTTTAGGTATCTCTTAAGCTCGAGATCATAAGTTATTTTAATTTTTTGTGTTTTGTTTTCTTTTCTTTTCTTTTATATCATTTTGCTTTGCAGCCGAGTCTACTGTTGCAAGTCTGTGAGGAAAAGAAATTAATAAAACTGTGGGAATGACTGCATGCATTGCCCAGACCATGGATTGATAAAACTCTTTAACAATGCTGTTTAATTAAAGTTTCCTAGACTAGTACCCAGTTTGATGATATTAAGGCATCAAAAGTGTTATTGTCTTCACAAACAGCTTTCTAGGTACAAATTGAGATTTTCTTCCTTATTTAAGTAAACATCAATTTAGAAAATCAAAATTTTGAATTTCAGCGTAAGGGAATGTTCTAAGAGAGTACATATTTTCTGGTTGAATGAGGTTGCCATATTACAGTCAGTGATATTCAAAATTGTGTAATATGCATAACATGACAAAAGATATAGAGAAACATTAATTTTATGGAGCCTAAATGTGACCTACTGTGGCAAAATGAGGAATGTCCTCCAAAACCATGTTTTGAGTAATCAACACCTGAAGTGGAAAAAATCATGTCAAAATCAATATTGGGTTTTTTTCCGTATTTTTGAGAAGCCAAGCAAGGTATCCAAGATTCACACTATTCCTTTTTGTAGGGTAAAAATGTCCCCAAAACTGTAATCTCAAGAACGTTTTCCACTGCTCATGGCGGCGCAATGTGAATTTCTTTCTTCAAAGCCGTTTTTCTCGAAATGAGGTCGGCGAAGTTCGGTGGGACACTGTTGAAGTTCCTGCGGCATATTTTTGAAATAAATTTGGTATCATTGGAAAGCTAATGATTCGCCCTTTAACATGATTACGAAGCTTGAAAAGTCAAAGTTGGGGGTTATTCCTCATTATGATATGGCAGGTCACAAATACCACAGTAAAACACTGCTTAGAAACCATTATGGTATTATTATATTATTCTTAATCCATCTGTGCAGCAAATGTAGATAGCGATGTGTTGTATTTACCCACAAGCCAGTGAGAGGCACCTCGTTCTCGCTAGTTTGCGCGTGTATGGCGCGGAGTACATGCATGCTACCAAGTTTCTCCTGAATCTGTGCACAAACCTATAGCGTCTGCAGGAGGGAATGCGAAGTCAACTTACCCTGAGATACAGCTTGATGTTCCCTCGCCACTTTCATTCAATTAGCGCGGCGCTTTGTATTAAATGCACATTTTTCATGTCTCTTTTAATTCGTTTTGTAGAAATACTTCTGTTTCCCGAATAAAATACCCGCAATCACGATCGAATGTTTGCGTTTCTGATTTACTTTTTAAGGAATAGTGGAGTATCCAGGGGCAGGTAGCAACATACGAATCTCAGACGAACCATTACAACCCCCCCCCCTCCCTTTCATTTACTTCCTGTTTTTGGGAGCCGTGTCGTTCCAATTGTATATATTGTTGATCGAAAACCTTTAGCCTGTGTGTCATCGTAAGCAACCTGTGTCAAAGTTAGATGCCAGTGCGAAGACCAGACCTACACGTATGATCAACACCACTGTCAGTACGAAAGTTACCATTTTGACTGCTGCCATGGCAACAAACCATCGAATTTAATCGATCGTCTGCTGTGTTGTCAGGAATGAATGACAACGTGTACCATGGTGTTGACATAATCGATATACGCCCACATTGAATGGCTAAATTGGACGCAACGTGCGACTTCACAACACTCTTGTGTTCAGAAAATGGACAGTTTTGTTCTCCATTTATTATGCAGGTGAACTATTGAGCTGATTATACAGCTGTTCTTCACCCTACTTTCTCTACGGCTGAAGAACGCTGACGTCATGTAGAACCGCCTGTATATAAATATCAGACTTGGGAGCTTTCACGAAACAGATCCAGATCTCCATTCGAAAAGTATCGGGTTCTTGTTTTTCTGAGGGGTCCTTTTTACCTGACGTTCAAAATGGAAAACTCGTCGAAAGATATTGGGGATGCTCCGTTTGCCACAGAGGAACCTTTTAAAGTGTACAGATGTTATTACGAGAGACAGATTTTTGCAAGTGTACTCATTCTGACATCGATCTTTGGATTTGTTGGTAATGTGATGGTCCTTATTACCGTCTCGCTGTCTAGGAAACTCCGTACTGTCACTAATGTCTTTGTAGTCACCCTCAGCATCAGCGATTTGATATCGTGCGTCTTTCTGCCGTGGCAGGTGGTTGCCGTCTTGAGCGAAGATGGTTGGCCGCTCCCACAAGCATACTGGATCTGCCAGTTGACGTCAGTCATGCTAACTATTGGCAACAATTGTACTATCAACATGTTAGCGCTCATAGCAGTCAACAGGTGGATTGGTGTCACTAAATCCCGTGCCACGACTTGCCGCGTCTACACTTGTAGAAACATCGCTTGTATGGTCGCTTTCTCGGTGATTATACCTATTTTTGTGTCGGTGATTTTACCCTTGATCGGCATTGGAGAGATGGGATACGAACCACTCTACAGCTCCTGCTCCTGGGTGAAGGACAACCCGTACTCTTTCGTTCAAAACATTGTGATTGGCGTTTTGCACTTTCCAATCCAGTTTACCGTCATTTGTGCATGCTACGTTTCAATATTTCGGTACGTTCTCAAGTCGTCCCGTCGCGTAGCTGGACATGACATTCCAAGTGTCTCGGGCGTGATAAGTGGAGCTGAGCGTGCAATGCGAAAGAGGTTTTGGAAGAGGCAGATTGCAGTCACTAAGAATCTCGTCTACATCGTCTTAGCCTACATTATCTGCCTTCTGCCATTCAGTGTGTCTGTTATACCTCTAGGATACGATTGGAGCATCCGTATGACTCCTTATGCAGCAGCCATCATGAACTTTAACACGTTTCTCAATCCTATTATTTACGCCACATCCCACCCTGATTTTAAAGAAACTTTTGGATGCATGGTGCGGTGTAAATGTAAGGATATTCCACGTCAGGCTTGCCCAAAATGAATATCTAGAATTGAGTGATGAAACAATGGATTCACTGACCGAAATAAATATTTGCATTTGTTTTATGGAAACAAAGCAATGGCAAACAAAGCAATGGCAATGTGATTATTGCGTCTACGAGTGACAGTGGCGCACCCAGGATGGCGTCATTTACATCCTATTAATACTACTCGAAAATAGACCACATACCTATTACCACGGTCAAATCGTGGGACTAAAGATAATTTGACCAATAAAAAAAAAGAAATCAAGCCCCCGTGCCCTCCCCCGTTGGGTGCGCCACTGGCGAGTGAGAATTTCCACAATTTGGTTCCGATCTTTTATGGGGAGTTAATATGTAATCGCCAGCTGAAAAAAACCCACTATTTCGTATGAAGATAGTTAACGCCACGTAGTTAATGCATGACCATCAAGAGCATTGGTTGCATCTTGGACAAAAGTGGACCATTATCAAGACCGTTCTCAAGACGTCCCGCTGCATGGCTAGTCATGACATCCCAAGCATTTCCGGTTCAGTGAGTGGAGCTAATCATCTGATCCGTAAAAAGCTTTGAAAGAGGTAGCTTGCAGTCACTAACAATCTCGTCCACATCGATTTATTTCATTTATTTTACATCTTCTGACATTAAAAATGTGATAAAATGAACAGGAGATGTCAAGGAGAAACGAAAGTAAGAAAAAACCTGTCATTAAAATGATGTGTTCAACCAGACCCCAGTTCAAAAGAAAAAAAAAGCATGTCTTAGCCTACGTCGTCTGCACTGCACCCTTTGCCTTTTCTGTTATCCCTCTAGGCTACATTGGAGCATCCGTATGACTCCTTACGCAGCCGCCATCATCATGTGCTTTAACATCTGTCACAATCTCATCATCTACGCCGCATCACAGCCTGATTTTAAGGAAACCTTTGGATACACTTTCCGTTGTAAATGCAAGAAAAATAAAGTGCTTACTGCTGTGATCAGGCTTGCTGGGAACAAGTTAAATTTATTAATATGAAGCCTTCAACATGCATGAACCAAACTAACTTTGACTGTTTATTGACTGTTATACAATAAATCAGGGACAATTAACAGACTCTATCTTTTTCTATTCAATACTCCGCGTCGTTGGAATTTCGATAATTATCTCTCTTTACGAACAAGATTTACCTTCCATTGTGAAGTAAATACGGTTGGGACTGTTTTGTAAACAAACGGAAACACAAGGAGAGTGTGCGCTGATATCAATGTCTCGTATTTTCACCGCTGAAGGAGAACTGATGTTAGAGCACTCACTTTATTACTCTCAATTCATTCTGAATTGTAGCCAATTAAGTCGACGCCAGTAGGCGGAATTGATAAGAAGTCGTTGAGCATAGGTAGCTTTCTCCCAACATTAAACAACCTATTAAATAAGAGAAGTGACATAGCCAACACATTTATATCTCGTGTCCCTCTTTTGTCATTGTTTCTGCTAGTGATCAATAAAATTCGACCTATTAAGTGATAAGGAGGTGATTGATAATGCACGCTGGCTCTTCAAAGTGACCTTTTTCAAACGTTTGATATACAGGGAGTTGTTAATCATTGATACAATTTCTTTTCCTCTGTCATGCGAGCACTGCAAACTATTCGCGTACGTCTTCAGAATATGATCCAGGATACACGGCGCGAGCATTTCACTTCGTTACTAATCGCTTGGTGGTTCGGTGTGGGTATACGTGTCATATTCAGTCCGAATCACTTCGTTGGCATCCATATAGGCAAACCCCTATATCATTCACACTCCACGCTGAATGCAATTAGTTATTGTTAAGCTTGTGTCGAGGAAAACGAACGCAGTTTAGTTTCCAGGTTTCTGTTGGTGGGCTCTGGAATTTGTATCCCTGAATGACGAACTGGTATCGCAAGATCGTACTCTCAGTGCGAACATCACGGGCAAAACATCTTTCCTGACTAGCTCATGCAGCCATCTTCTGACTGTTAGAAATGGAAAACTCAACTTTCAATGACAGTTTCTTTGAGACGACTGAAGCACCTTTTCTTGTATATTCGTCCTACTCTATGAGGCAAATCATTGCCGCTATGTGCACCACTACAGCTATCGTAGGACTTATTGGTAATGCACTGGTCATTATAGCTGTTCGATTGTCCAAGAAACTCCGTACAGTCACCAACGTATTCGTTATCAACCTCAGCATCAGTGATTTGATATCATGCGTCTGTCTACCTTGGGAGGTGGTGGCTGTGTTGGGCGAAGATGGCTGGCCGCTCCCACAAGCCGAGTGGCTGTGTGCGGTGACAAGTATCTTCATCATTATCAGCACGGGATGTAGCGTGACGAACTTGGCCCTCATAGCTTTGAATCGATGGGTACGTATCACTAAGTCGCCAGTCCTTGCTCGTCGCATCTACGCTCGTCGTAACATCATCTTCATGGTGATATTTTCCTGGCTAATGCCGCTGTGTGTTACGTTGATTCCCCCACTGACTGGTTTTGGCGAACTTGGCTACGAACCTCGCTATAGTAGCTGCTCCTGGGTCAAAGCAAACCCTTATTCCTCTCATCACAGCGTTATTGTGGGAGTTTTCTACTTTCCCATCCCACTCATCACGATCGGGTTCTGTTACGGCTCTATCTTCCGTTACGTGGTCAAGACTTCTCGCCGTATGGCTCAACATGAAGTCAACTCAGTCTCAGGCCTGGTAAGCGCCTCGGACTCGTCCATGCGTAAGAATCTATGGAAGAGACAGGTTAAAGTTACCAAAAACCTTGTGTATGTGGTTGCTGCGTTTGTGATTTGTTCGACTCTCTTCATCTTTTCTTTTCTGCCGCTTGGATATGACTGGAGCATTCGAATGACTCCTTACGCAATCGCCATCGTGTACTTTAACTGTATCACTGATCCTATTATCTACGCGACGTCACATCCAGATTTCAAGGAAGCATTCGGCTATATGATTCGATGTCGATGGAAAGATATTCCTCAATCTAGCGCCAGTTCAAGGTTATCGAAATAGTAACCGAACAATGAAAGCACTGGTCTTTTTGGCATAGATACAAAGACATGGGTTGCAGATTTGCAGGCTTTAAATGTGGCTGATCCTTTTTAATGTTTTAGTGGAATGATATTTAAATAAAACTTTGTTAGAATGTTTAAGAGTTAGTGATACGGATGAAAGTCAAGAAACTAGCAGGTGTAGGCAAGTGTAATCGTTGTTCCTGTTTGATTGAATGAATTGTATGTTCTCCTGTTTGAAGTTTCATTTCATCTGCCTCTTACCACAATTGAAAATACTTCGAAACTTTATTTTTTCAAATGTAATGCCTTAAGGTGGCCGTTGTCAATAGAAATAAAGTGACTTATTTCTTGTAGTTGAATAATATATTCGGAAATAGAGTGTGGACTGAAAAACGAACTAATGGCGTTCGTTTCTAGCGAAGTTAATACTACAGATCGTGTGCCAAATTAGAAACACTCGACAAAAAATTTCGACTTTAATTATTAACTCCACATAAGAAGCATCAATGCACGTAAAATGCTGAGTTTGTGGCTCACTAACGGTTATCTTACCTAAACTTGCAAACATATAACTAAATAAAATCGATCCTGTTATGAACGCAATAAATGGTGTCAACTGATGTATATGCTAGTCTACGGATTCGATTGTTTATAAATGTTTTCACGAACATTATCTCCATATCAGGAAAAGGCTGGCAGACGTGTCAAGTGCTTAATAAGAGTTGGTCCACCCTGGGATTTATGACGCGCATGCGCCCACACCTTAATTCCGTTAGTGGTTAAATAACCAGAATACATCATCGAACCATTTCCCCTCTTTTATTCCCCTGCATTCATAAACATTGGCTGAAGTTGCAATTAAGCTGACGTCAATAGAAGACATAGCAAAGCGGGCCAATAATGATTCCTGCGACATTTCCCTTGTTGGTCAGTTTGGATAAGCAAGACATATCGAAATCTTGTCAGGGGAAGCTGCTAATTTAATTGATCACTTTCCTCTTTCCCAGCCTTTGCCAATTAAGTGACCCCGAATAAATATGCCTTGAAAGGATTGATCAATACTGCCGATATATTTTCCTAATCTTTTTCCACTGCCACAATTCATCTATATAATTTGTGTCCAAAGTTCAACAACGATAGGTATAAATTGCTTGTGACAAAATTCGGTTGCTAAGTGATGGCTCGAAACCTTCAAGTGCTGTGATGCATCGTGTTCATCGAATACATCAGAGGCGTAGCAAGGTCCTTTTTTTGGGGGTGTTAAAAGGTTCTTGTAAAGGGCTCTCGTACACATTCGTGCTCAAAATTAATGTAGACAGGGTTTTCACTCCAGAAACTGGGGGGGGGGGGGGGGCAGGTACCATCTTCCAATTAGAGTGCTATTCAAGCACACTATCGGACAATAGATGACGCTTTTTAGGGCGGCATCATTGTCGACGGCTGCGCGAAATGGACTTGATGTACTCGATGACGCTTTTCAGGACGGCATCATTGCCGACGGTCGCGCTAAGTTACATATTGGTCATTCGTAAAAGGCTGCTGGTAAAAAAAGGTGCTCGTTAAATAGAAATAGCACTCTTCAAAAAAGTGGGGGTAAGCGCTGGTGAAAAAGGACACTTTAATTGAAAAGGGTAGGGGTAGTCTTTACAGAATATTATGGGGGAGGAATACCCCCTTAACCCCCCCCCCCCCCACCGCCCTGTGATGGCTACGCCTCTGTACACGACTACGATTAACGTATTGATAATCATGTATGTGATCTCATGTGTTTTCTTTGCAATAAAAAAGGAGGAAGTACTGTTTAAGATCAACTCATTTTCCACTCAATAACATCTGAGTCTGCACTTTTTTTAAATTTTTATAAATAAAAACACCTTTAATAAAAAAACCACCTTTTTATTAAATAAGTAAAGCCCTCTCTCATCACCACGCCAAATTTAAAAAAGCGCCATCACACGTTTCTCTGTGAATCAATGTAACTTTTTAGATTACGGGACTTTTTTTTTCTGATGTGTTTTTTGGCCTAGTCAGCACAATTTCCGTAGACCTACATTTGCATGCCATTCACATTTTCAATTCACATAAACGTAAACCACGGCACTTATTTCAAGCTGTTGTCCACTTCAGTTTAAGATTTATCAATGCAATGGCGCGGTCTATTGTCTGTTAATTCCTTGCGTGCGACAGTCGTGCGTGTGACATCCGTTGTTAACTCACTGTGTGACCTTCACTATTGTTACAAAAATCATATGTCAAACATATCCCGGTGCAGCAACTCATAATTTCAAGCTGTTACTGTTGTTTCGTTCAATAAAATATTACTTTTGTCTAACATTGCCGTTGTATAATGACATGATATCTGCATTATAAAAATGTGTGCTATTTAATTAAGGACATAAACTTACGTAAATCTGAAATGATGTCGTTAAGTAATCAATGGCCATAAGTTAGCCACAGAGTGGGCGCCTGCTGCTTCAGTAGTATCTTGGACTTCGTGGTGAAGGGATGGAAATTCTACAATTTCTTCTTTTGGTGTTTAACATTCTCTGTTACCATGCGATAGCGGCCCAACAAGTGTGAGTTTTTATTTCTTATTTTAGAAATACAAAGCAAAATATAGATTCTTTTTAACAGTTTTAACATTAGAAGGAAATTATAAACAAATACCTTTTTAAAAGAAATTTATTTGTGAAAAGGACCGTCAATTAAATAAAGTATCGCATTATATATTTGAAATAGCTGTGCTGATTTTTGGTTCTGAAAGTCTGTCTGTTCTTTTGTCTTTTGGTTTGAGATTGTGTATTTTCAGCTGGATTTTGGTGCATTTTGTGCTGGATTTGGGACTTAATTCTTTCCTCCCCAGAACCCATTTTTGTGATGATACGGTAACCAAAGACGAGTCAGTCCTGGTTCCTCGCCAGGATTTGACTATTCCTTGCCGAGAGCTGAGTCGATACCTAGGCCAAGGCTACCTGCTAGATGACAGTAAGGAAAAAGGGGTGGATAAGGAAGATCCTGATGCAGAATGCCCGGTTTTTAAGTAAGTCCGAGCGAGATAAAATGAAGCAAGGTTTTTAATTCGAGATTTCCTCGTTGGTCATGCTGTGCGTGTTTACAGTGGGCTGAACTGCATGTGAGTTTCGGCAAACATTACAGGTGTATTGATAGTAATTTGGTCTGATTACTAATTATTTGTCCACTTTGCTTCTTTCAATAAATCAAGAAGTTAAAAGTTTGAACAACCTGTACTTATCTTCAGTTTTGATGATTGAATTCTGACCCACAGGCCCGCTGCTCGGAAAATCATCAAACGTGAGGAGACAGCGCGGAGAAAATGCTGCGATGGATGGGAAGGAATGCTCTGCGAACAGCGTAAGAATCACTGACACGGATTTTTATTTTTTTTGCTTTGAAGACCACACAACGTACTCAGTCGTAGGAGTTGAAAGGAAAAGTGAAAGAACTCATCCGTTTGGCTCTGTGGTCAAATAAAAATTATAAATTGACATTCGAAAAACCTTTGCCACTGTCAAACTTTGGTTAACTACAATAAGAAAAAAATATATACAGATATCTGAACTTTAATCTTTCCGTTTTTATTTGCACAGCAATTTGTACCATCGCTTGTAAGAACTCGGGATCCTGCGTGGCGCCAAACAAATGCGCATGCCCAGACGGGTTTAAAGGTGACCAATGCGAAGAACGTTCTGGTAAGACAATGGCCTGTAACTAATGACTATTATCAAAATCTGCGCTTATGTTGCCAGTGAATGCGTTAGGATCGCTTAATACATAAATATACAATGGTTATTTTCTTCGAGAATTATGTACGTATCTTTTTTCGACTAATTTTCAGTGATATTCAGACTCATTTTCTTAGACTTGGTTCTTTTTGTTATTAAATATCCGTCATCATATATTAAAATACTAAACTTTTCTTTATATTTCTAGATGAAGAGGGCCTATCCACAGACGATATGGGACGAGGTATGGCGTGGTTTAAGATTTCCACCAGGCAAAACAATCTTAAACAAAACCATGTTCAAAATTAATAACATTGAAGTCCATTAGAGTAAGACAAAGGATAGAGTTCATCTTAATGCAAGTCGTATTGGTAACTCAAATAAAAAGGGCAATTGGAGAAACATTTCTTCTTAAATCATTCATACTCAGCTTCAATATTTGATGTTTTAACAAAGGCTAAATGATTTCTTTGATCAGCAGCGGATTTTCGCCCTCGGTTCGCAACGTGCATGGTATGGAGCGCAGGTCATTACCGGACTTTTGACGGTCGACGATTCGATTTCGACGGCGCCTGCAAATACGTGCTGTCCGCTGATATAGGACAATCATGGAGTGTGCATGTCAGTAATTTGCATTGTCATACACCTGAAACCTGCAAAAAGGTGAGCTGGAGGAATAACTTGCTTAATCATAAGGTATTAAAAGATTATAAATAAAGAATCGAAATTGAATTCCGACAAATTTAGTTAAATAGTCAAGTATACAATGCTCCGAATTGTGATTTTGTCAGTAGTCTTGCTCATAAATATTGGTTAAAAAATTGAGTACTTTACTTGTTTCTATTTTCATTTTCAGCGTTTGACGTTCCAGCTTGATCAAGATACCTTGGAAGCTGAAGGGGGAATGATTGCATTCAATCGAAAAATCATCGAATCAGTTCCCTTTCAGACAAAAGGTAAATTGACGTATCGGTATAGTTCTAATTTCTTTAATTACTTTTTGCGAATCAATTGATATTGTTTCTATATCCTGTATGAGACTGGCAAACTCGTTTCCATTTACTACTGCAGGCAACGCTCCCAACGCCTTGGGCAAGGCAATCACTCTAATAAATGCCGATGTGCTTTTCATGTCCAGGTATCTCGATTGAGAAGGAGGGTGATTTCTTCTACCTTGATTCTGGTTCTGGTTGGAGGAGTAAATTTGATAATGGATCAACCGTTTACGTCACACTAAATGAAGAGCTGATGGCGTCAACTGTTGGCTTGTGTGGAGACTACGATGGCAAACCAGATAGTGAGTCATTCAGGTTCCATTTCAAATGACAAAATGTCTTACTCAGTATTTAAACGTCGTAAAATAAAAGTTTGTCTTAAAAACATGGGCAGAAAACGTATGTTGTGACGATAGACTTTTATTATATAAAATATAATTCAGCAAACAAAATCGGACCAATGACAGACTTTCAATGAATGATATCAGTTGTTAATTTTCTGTAAAATTCAAAATGAAAGTAGTAACTTAAGTTTGTTAATGCTGTTTTTTTAATTTTTTTTTCACAGATGATTTGATGACCAAGAATAAAAGCATTGCAACCAACCCGATCGCCTTCGGACATAGCTGGACTTTGGAGGACGATCAGGTAAAAAACCTTAAAGATTTACAAAAAAACACAAACACAAGCTTTTGTTGATATAGTAAGCCTATTTATTCATGTTACTTCCTTTAATTATATATTTAATGAAATTCCAATTCTGACAAGTAAATAACTCTATACTATTTCTTGGGAAATCGTTGTTTATGTCCGAACATTTTTATAATGTTCATTATGGTAAAAAAAAAAACCTTATTTTTCTTTACACTTGATCTCTATTAGGAATGTACGGAGAAAGCTACAATATGGAGTCATCCTTGTCAACGATACGAAAATCGTCTTGATGATGCTTTAAAGCATTGTGATCGAATGAGAGAGGAACCTTTCTCAGTCTGTAACCTACAGGTTGGTTCATGCTTGATTCTTGATCGAAACATGGATTATGTAGTTACTTGTTCTCTTGTTGTGTCTGCTGAATCAGGTTTGTTTATTTCCTTGAATGTGTGTCATGTCTGTGCGGGCTGTTTCATGTTTTCTTCGTCCTTTTCTGCGTTTGACGGTCAGTTGATTGGTAACTGGAATGGCGAAAATTTACCTTTTGCCCTGCATCGACAGATGCTACAAGCACGGAACACTCTCAGTGCTTTCTGGGTACTCGACAGAAAATTTCACGAGCTTGCTTGAGTGGGACTCGAACTAATGACTTCTGCTGGTTGGGAACTTGCTTGCTAAGATTGCTCCGCTGCTGAGTGGATCAATGCGTCAGTCAATAAGTCGATAAATGTGATTTGGTCGTTCGTCTCCTTGAGTTACGTTTGATTTACGCTGGATTTACGCTTAGCTGCTTGATACTTGTTTATATTATTGAATCATTTTACCCAATTCTCCATTTTTAATCATTTAAAAAAAAATAATTTCAGGTCGATCCCAGCCTGTACCACGATGCATGCCTGTATGATCTTTGCCTGCACGATCCAGACAACCAGGCCGTTCTGTGTTCATCTTTAGAAGCGTACGTTCGTGAATGTGCCAGTCTTGGAATTGCGGTCGATTGGAGACAAGATGGTTTTTGTGGTGAGTAGAAATCGCTGAGCACTGGTTGGACACAGAGTAACTAGATTGTGCTTTTCATAATTCATACTCGCATGATCTGAGATCGTTCCACCAAAATCCCGTTCTTTTCGAGAATTTTTTCACGACAAGCAACTACCACTTTTCAATCTTGTTTCAGCAAAATCGTGTCCCGGTGGTCAGATCTACAAAGACTGTGGGTCAGCATGTCCGAAGACCTGCGCGTCTCTCAACTACGGACATGACATGGACTGTCCGGACACTTGCGTCTGTGGCTGTCAATGCCCGGATGACTTATACATGGATATCGGGGGAGATAGGTGCGTCACGGCTGAGGAGTGCTCGTGTGTAGTCAATAGGAGAATATATCACCCGGGAGATATCATCAAGAAAGACTGCAATACATGGTAAGATGTATAACTGTTTCTATTATACCTTCGCCTGCATCAGATGCTGGAGAAATGTGAGATGGCTACATGTTTTCTTTTATCTCTAACTCTTTCAGCACCTGGAAAGGAGGTCGCTGGGATTGCACTCACGAGGTCTGTGATGCTACCTGTTACGTCATCGGAGCATCCCACGTCATCACCTTCGATAAACATGAATATTCATTCCACGGCATGTGCGGATACACCTTGGTTGAGGTAAGACTGAAACCTTAACCATCCCTGATGGCCGATCAATTAAGGCCAATTCACTGTCACACTACATATTCAAGGCGCGCGCGTCATACGCAAATGCGCACAATTCCTTCTCTTGCAGGACACTAACCACGACTGTGATTGGTCATAAATTATGGAGTGTTCAATTGATTGGTAAATTCTCAATCTTTGGACATCTCAATTATAATGAATGAGCTGCACTCTTATTTTCTCGGTATTCTTTCTACAGGAAGCCAAAGGCAAGTTCACCATCGTAGCTGAGTTTGCCGACTGCGGTAGTGATGGATCTGTTTCCTGCGTTAGTTACCTCAAGATAACTGTCGGTAGAACCACGGCACAACTCCACCGGAATCACGAGGTTCAGATAGATGGAGACATAGTGATTTTGCCTTACCATTCAGCAGAGTTTAACATCATTCGAGCGTCTTCGGTCTTCGTAGTGTTTGAGAGCGCAGGGTTCCGTGTGATGTGGGATGGCTCGATGAGTGTGGAGGTGACATTGGAAGCGGATTACAAATATGAGGTGATGTATAAACTATAAAAAATGTCGCAAGATTTTGACTTGAAGCTAGAACTAGATTATTAAGCGCCACTGCTGAAGATATTGCCAGGTGTAGTTTAATACATTTACTTGCCTTCATTGCTAGTCCCTTCCAACTTAAGGCGCGATCTTAAGTACATTTTTAGACAAGGTTCTTTAATATAAGGAGTTCGTAAAGAGTTAATAAGTTTAGGAGAACTTTTTCAATTTGTCGGAACTTTTGGAAATTTGGATCATATTTTATGAGCAGGTTTGAAATATTTTCTCACCTACTGCAGGTTGTTGGCTTGTGTGGCTCATTTGACTATAATCAGGAGAATGACTTCGCCACACGCAGCGGAGACATCGAATCAGACCCATACGTCTTTATCAGCAGCTACAAAGTGACCCCAAGCTGTGAGGACTTAGACGAGTCTAACGCCTTTGACTCTTGTGGAATCAACTCCCAGAATGCACCGCGGGCTGAGCGCCTCTGCGCGTCGCTTCGTGATTACGTATTTGCAGAGTGTGCTTACGTCATGGAGGATGAGTTCTATCGTGAGAGCTGCTTGGCCGATGTTTGTGGGTGTGACAACAAGGAGGCGTGTCTGTGCAGCGTGGTCCAATCATATGCTAGACAGTGCGCCCTCAACGGTCAAGTTGTTGACAACTGGAGGAACATTTCCTCACTCTCTGGTAGTTGCGGTAAGATAATCATGATTGTACATGAAAGGTGTCTAAATTTACTCACCCATCATTTTTTTTTCTCATTAACTCACATGATCAATCTGTCTACACAAATTTCATTTTATTTATATATCTTTTTAGATATCATCTGTCCCACTGGTCAAGTTTTCAGTGAGTGCAGCTCAGCTTGTGGTCAAACCTGTGGTGACCACGCCTACGGTGACCATTGCTCGGACCATGAATGCTTACCGGGATGCAGTTGCCCTGACAACCAAGTCTCGAATAAGCACCATGTCTGCGTGGATGTGTCTAGCTGTGAGTGTGTTCATCTTGGCAAGATGTATCAAGCAGGCGAGGTGATTCAGATGCCGTGTCAGACATGGTGAGAACGGACATAATTTATTAATCACTCAGGACTTTAAGCCAAGGAGATCCCTGTGAAATTTCCATTTTTAGTTTCTTGTTTCTTCTGAATTTGGGGAAGCAGCATCCCAAGCAGACACGTTTATGCAAATAATTTATGTTGAAGTCAACCATAGAAAATGTTTTGGCTAGTTTATAAGACTACGCAAGTTGTTTTCAATATGGCGTGGTTAATATCGTAAGGCACAGTCACTTGTATTACTATATATGCCCTCGTCCTTAAATTCTATCTTGACAACTCCCTTCCCGGTGGCAGCGTTTGTACCAATGCTTCGGTCGACTGTGAGATGCTACCTAATTGTACCACTACCTTAGAGTGTCCGAACAACATGGTGTTTTCTGAGCGCGCGTCGCAATGTGAACTCACCTGTAGTAACTTCAACAGCATGATGTTGTGTCCCCCTCAGACAACGCCAGGGTGTACGTGTCCGGAAGGACTTTTGCTAAATGTAAGTCACATTTTACAACAGACCTGTTTTGTCCTTTGCAGCAGTAACATTTTGCCAAAAGATACCGATTTGGGGAAGTAGCTACTGAGTTACCATACAGATTTGTAAGCCTGCCAATATCTTGCCTGTGTGTGAACTTCCAATCTAATCTTTCTGCCAAACTCTCATCTCTCTCATCATTTTCTTTGAACTACATTTCTCATTTTTCAAGGGTAATGTCTGTGTCGAACGTAGTGACTGTCCCTGCACACACAATGGAGTATCATATGAGACTGGAGCCAGCATAATCAATGATTGTAATCACTGGTAAGTCGATGGGGGACAAGTCTTGGGATTTAAAAAAATCGTGTCCACACTGACAGGATTCTTATTTTTCTAACTTCGAGTTTTCCTTATCTGATTGCAGCATCTGTCGCAACAGAACTTGGCACTGCACATCACATTCATGCCCAGGTAGGAGATTGCCAAACTCTCTTCTTTAGCGGTTTCATGTCAATCCGTCTCTCTGTCTGCTTGCCTGGTTGTTTCTCGTTAATTATTATTTATTATCTATTTCTTGTCAACTAGCAACCTGCATGGCAGTCGGGGATGCTCACTACTCCACCTATGACAGCAAGTCATACTCCTTCCCAGGGCAATGTCGCTACATCCTCACCAAGGAGATTTACGGAACGTTCCTCGTCACCACGCAGAATGTTCCGTGCGGCACTGAGGGCGTAACGTGCACCAAATGCGTCCACGTTCAGATCAAGAGCGTGCTGATCAAGCTCCTGCGTGGACGCGCTGTGATCGTGAATGAGAACCCAGTGAATCTTCCCAAAGTTTACAACGAGATTACGATCTTAAAGAGCGGGATCTTCACCATAATACGATGGGATGACAAGCTTGAGGTTCGCTGGGATGGAGGTTAGTTGTCACATTTACTTCTCATGCATGTTCTATAGGTATACAGTGTTTTTGCAGTGGTCGGTATATCACTAGTTCGCAGATGTTGCAAATACCCGTTGTATTTTCCAATATATTTCTAAATATTTTTCCACGTGATAATCTCAGCTGAAAATAGTTATTTTAAAAATAAGTGAACGGAAATTGCATAAACGTAACGAAGAAGGTTTATCACTAGTTATTAAATTAAGGTAAGAAGACATACACAGACTCAGATCAAGAACCTCGCAAAGTTTCGTCGAAGCGATTTGTCATTCTGTTTTACTTGTGAATTTCATCTTAATAAAATGACCTTCTTCAATTTTGTCTTCATTTTAAAGCCACTCGTGTGTACATCAAGGTCTCTCCGCATTTCGCCGGTAGTTTGGTCGGTCTATGTGGTAACTTCGATAATAATGCTGAGAATGATTTCACCAGTCGGTATGGTATGAAGGAAGCACGGGCAGATACGTTCGGTAATAGCTGGAAGGATATTCCTACGTGCGCTGATGTAGACAGTAAGAAACATCAAGATCAATGTGAGGTAAGATTGATTGAGAGCTAAAGTATTGGACCTTAACCGTGTGGATTACATTCATGATTGATGTCTTCAAATAATCTAAATAATGTATTATTGTTGCACTGTACCAATAGCTACAGATTGTGTCAAACATTTGGTACAGTTTCCTGAAATGCTCAATATTATCACAGGTGCACTGCAGACAGCAGCATTTCCATCATTTATCATTTGTTTCAGTTGAATCCCAACCGTCTCACCTGGTCTAAGAAGCGATGCAACATCTTGAGAAAGGAGAAGTTCCATCCGTGTCATGAAGTTGTTAACCCAGAGATGTATATGAAATGGTGTGAATATGATACATGCGGGTAAGCATCCATACATAATAGTCCAAATATTCTAGCAGGTTTCTATCAAAATGGTTCATATTTTGTTGAGATTTAGGGTTGCCAATGGAAGAGTGTTTATCAAGACGTAAAATAATTTTTAATGCTGCTGTGAGGTGTTTCAATAAAAACATTTCCTTGTTTCAACTTCAGATGTAATTCCGAGTACGACTGCGAGTGCCTGTGCACCGCACTGGCAGCCTACGGGGAAGAGTGCAACAGACACGGCGTTCATATCCACTGGCGATCTGAGGATTTGTGCCGTAAGTCTAATCTGCAATTTTGAAATAATGAGAATTTTCGCGTCACGGTTAAACGACACAAATTATCACCTTAAAAAAGTTCCTGGCCACGCAATTTATGTAACAAATATTACTACAAAGTACGATACTCATTTAGTAGCCTACTACTGTTTTTTTTCCAAACCTTATAAAAATAATAACTTTCAAAATACAATCTAACCTTACGTTTCAAATTTTCCGCCGCAGCCATGCAGTGTGACTATGGCTACGTTTACAAAGCTTGTGGACCTATTTGCCCTGTAACCTGTGACTCTCTGAGTGAAGAGATCCATTGCGACTTCTGTAAGGGCTGCGTGGAAGGTTGTCACTGTCCAAACGGTACCGTAGAGCACGGTAAGTTACAGACTAACAAAGGGTCAACAACCTAGCTTTCGATACCCGAATCAGCAGAACACTGGAAGTTCAGGTTAAATGTGTTGGGAATTCATAGCTTTAGGGACCTATTGAAGAAAATATCCAAGTTGAGTTTGTCAAATTACTGCAGAACCGATCATTAGAGCAAATTATTGATGCTCGTTAGGCGTGCATTTTCAGCATCCGGCTAAAACGCTGGTCTCATAATCCCATAACCCTTTTACCTTGAAAGCTCAGAAGATTATTATTGAGCTGCATTATTGTCCGTGAATTTCGGTGCTGCAACTCGGTTATTATTTTTGTTTCCTTATTTTTCTCTTCAGATGGTAGGTGTATTTCTGCTCGTGACTGCACCTGTAAACATAACGGTGTGCGATATCAACCGGGTAACAGGATCACCATTGACTGCAAAAACTGGTAAAGCTAAAAAACAAATATTTTCTTTATAATATATAAAGTCGAGTGAGGGCGGTATTAAATCAAGACAAGAACATGTTTTTGAAGGAGCCTAGGCCTTATTTCAGTTTATCACTAGGTCTTAATGTCCGTTTATGTTCATCAAATGGTGAACTTAGATCTGAATTGTATTTGTGCCAATCTTTGTTGTTATCTGAATTTGATTTTCACAGTGTCTGTGAGAACGGCAAGTTTACGTGTATTGGTCAACAATGCTCTGGTAAGCAACATTATTATTATTATTATTAAATAGAAGAAAGGCGATGATGAGATAAAAATTAACTAACGAGGGAGTTGAAAAGAGTTCTGCTTTGGTTTCAAATTCAGACATGTTTTCGGTGATATATCAAACGGTTGAGACAACTCTGTGACATAAGATTCATTTTTCCGCTACCGAAACAAAAGATAATGCACTGCTGTAGTTTCAATGTTTAATCTTATGACTTATTGGTATGTCTAATTCCAATTTGGGGGTAATTTTTACTATTTTGTCAAGGTGTGAGAAAGGCTTGTAAGTTGGATGAGTTTGAGTGCACCAATGGACGCTGTATTCCCGACGAATGGACGTGTGACACAGCGGACGATTGCGGGGATGGTTCAGATGAAATCAACTGTAGTAAGTTGCAGTGTTGGAACTGTGTAGCACTGAGGGCACTTTTCAAGAGCTGTTGAATTGCCAGCACTCTTTATTTCAATGGTGTAAAGTTGACCTATGTGTTTGTAAAATAAACTATTTTAAATTATAAAAGACTTTCAATAGAACAATAGAAGTTGCAGAACATGTGTCTAGTTCTTTCAAAATTTACGGCTGAGTGTTGAAGATTTACAAAGATGCTAAATAAACGATGTGTTATTTGTTTTTAGCAATCAAATGTTGCCCTGACCAATTCACCTGTGCCAATGGACAGTGCATTGAAAGAGTTTTCCTGTGTGACCGGGTACCAGACTGTGTTGATCATTCTGATGAATATAGCTGTCGTAAGTTTTCCTTTTTCGTCTTATTTACTTTATAACAAAACAAAAACATAGAAGGGGTTGAGTTCTTATCTTGTTATTGAAAGATTTTTTTTCGGTCAAGTGTGGATTTGGAAGCAGGGTTTACATAGTTAAGAAATGAAGAAGCTGTTCTCACTAAACTCGGAACTGGTAGCAAAAAAGCAACTGTTGTGAAACCCTTACCTTGTCACCAATTCATGATATTTCTAGAACAAAAATTAGAAAACTGTCTTGAAAATGACCTGCGTGTTTGCGTCTTTTTGTGTAGCGTCACCTCAGTGCAAGATGGATGAGTTTCAATGTAGGCAAGGTCATTGCATTCCGATCCATTATCGATGTGATGGGGTGTTTGATTGCGGTTTCAACGACACTACGGATGAAGATGGTTGCAGTAAGTATAATGGGATGTGGCCTACTTCCTCCATTTGAGGAGTGTTAATGAATGTTGACATTGTAGACTAAAAGCTTTCCAATAATATATAACGTTTGGATATTTGAGTTGGTTTAGTGTCCTTGCCTTACCTCACGATTCACGAACGAAGTACAATCAATGAAGTAATAAGGAAGACACCTGTATGACTTCTTATGACAGTTGTTATACTTTTGTTCATTCCGGATAGCCCCTGCTTACATTTTTCCTTTAACTTCATGTCTAAAGATTTAAAACAAAATATATAAATAAATAAATAAATAAATATTTTTGAAGTTCGGAACAGCTATATAAAACAAAGTATTGAACAAAGTCTCCTCCAAATAGTTGTGAAGTATTCTGAATCAAACTGCATATCCTTTTCATTAATAGCGCCGGGACCAAAATGTGGTGTACGTGAATTCCAGTGTCGCATCAGTGGCATGTGTCTATCATTGATCCATCAATGTGACGGACATGATGATTGTGGAGATGGCAGCGATGAATCCAGTTGTGACGGTAAGATGATACAGAGAGAACATGTCATCGTTCCCAAGAAATATAAGATAATATGTCAGGTGTGATTTTGTTTTAAGGAAAAGGGTAAGAGAAATGGGCGTTCTTAGACATTCCTTGATCGTGTCTTAGGATGTCATCAGTAACAGCTAAATGTACTTCACAAACCTTTGGCTATTGAACATCAACAATTGACTTCCGGCTAACTCAGTCCAAAATTGTGCAAGATGTAAACATGTTCATAGAAAATCTGGTGGATGTTCTCAAGAAGTGGGTGGTGGAGAGTTCCGTTGGCGTGCTCGATAAGAAAGCACTCCACACATTCCAATTTCTGCCAACTGCTCAGCTTTTACCAAACATGTGACAGGCGTTGTCTTTTGTAATAGACACATGCCTCACATACACAGTGAGGTATCCATGTATTACAAGAACTTGGTTCATAGTTATACATTCACTCCCCCCCCCCCCCCACAGGTTGTAGCTGTCAGAGTAACTTCACCTGCACCGACATATGTCAGTGTATTCCTGTCAGCCAAGTTTGTGATGGTTTTCCACAGTGTGATGATGGTTCAGATGAGTCTGGTGTCTTGTGTGAATGTAAGTAAGATGAATTTATATTCATTCGGTTTTTTTTTGTAGAACATGAAGAGCCAACATTAAATCAAATGTTTGAGTTACTCTTTCTGTTGGGAAACTGTCGAGGGCGCACACCAATCAAATTTGTCTATCAGCAAGATCGAGAGAGAACTATCGCTAACCGTGGTACGACTGTCTTTGCAAAACCTACTTTCGCTAGTCTATTCAATCAATTTCAATCAACCTACAGCCAATCCAAGAAGTGTCATATATTAGCTTTGACCATGATATGACAAGAAGCATGTTATCAATGCACAGTCATAATTATATCGCAGTACTATTAACTACTAGTCGACCATGATCGGTCTAGCAAACTTGCTCTTTAATGCGCCCGTGTGATGTTTATTGGCTGTAAAGTATACTGTCTTTATAAATATATAAGATGAAGGCAACGACAGTGACTTTTCCAGATTTCTTCTTACTTGCGACTTGTCTATGTTTTTTTTGGCAGCTTGCAAGTATCACCTGTGTGATTCTGGAGAATGCATCACATTTGACAAGTTGTGTAATGATGTGCATGATTGCAAGAACGGGGAAGATGAAAGAAATTGCCAACTCTCAAGTGAGAAATTCAAAATGTTCAAAACCGTTACAGTATACAAATATTGACTGCTTCGAGTGGTGTAGTAAAACTAGCCACCCGAGGTGATCCATGAAGCATTGGAAAAAAAAAACCTCCATGGATCACCGAGGGAAGAAAGTTTAAAACACCACGAGGTGAATCAGTCAATATTTGTTTTATAACACCTGTCCCACATATTCTGCTTGAGTAAGCGATAAATGATTAATTTAATCTAAATACAATGAAAGTGTAATTCATTTGAAAACGACATTAGTTGAAATCTTTTTGCAATTTTCCAAACTACCCTCTTCACGAAATTGTTGAACCCCGTTCTGTAGCGCTAGCGCTCGGGAAAACTACGCGCAACACGCACCCCCTTATGATTTTCACACAATACCGGTTCTTATGCATAGTACTCTGTTGCTACGGGTATAGTACTTTGGTTACTACGGGTGTAGTCTTTTTGCCGTGCACAGCAAGATAGCAAAATTAGTGAATGCCGTCTGACTCGCTCTCGGCCAATCAAGGCACAGAATCTGTGAGTGAGGTGTTATAATAAAACTTAGACTAATTTCTTAATTTCTTTAGGAGTACTGCATAATCCTACGCCCATTGTAATACTAGAAGCAACAAAACGTGCACGTGTATGCCCTATACATGTATTCTTCTTGTAACAATTAACTCTTAAGTTACCTCAGCAGAAGTCGTCAGAAAAGGTTGATTTCATTTGATTCCTTTTAGCTCCAGAGCCTGGATGTTCAGAGTTCACATGTAACAACGGCAGGTGTATCCCTGAGCTCTATGTTTGTGATCGTAGTGATGACTGTGGTGATGGCTCAGATGAAGACCAATGTAAGTAGATCTATACGCCTCTAGATTCCATTTAAGGTCCAAGTCTATCAAAAGACCCTTCAAAGCAGATTTTCAAAATGAAAATGTCCAACTAATTCCAAAATCTATCTTTTATAACTCATTCTTCGTTACTTTTGCAGCCTAACCCTAGTTACGCCGCTGATTAAAATTATAGCAGGCTTGACCTGAACCAATTTGCCTCCAAGGGACTCCATGCACCCGTAACACTTTCAAGCCCCCCCCCCCCCATACCCTCCCGCCATTCAGACTCTGCGCCTACAATGGTTTTAGAAAGGGGACATAAAAACGAAAAGTGGAATGTATATTTGTCTTGTTTTTTTTACAGGTGAAATGGAGGTACTTCCAACAACTTCAGGTACACACTACTTCTTTGTTGTGTCAGAAAAATCGATTTGATAAGAACTAATTGTTGGGGAAATAAAACAAAAACATTGTGTCTGTAATAACTCAAAGTGGCGAAATTTGATTTTTACAAAACATGAAAACATGAAGCTGACAGTCATTATACCAAGGAGGCAACGATAGCAGGGAACCTTTGTGACTTTCAAGACCGAATAGGAATTTGACGAACAAATTCATGTTGTGTCTGATTGAAAACCCTTCGATATCGTAAACAATGTCATGTGCCTATCAAATAAACACAAGGAACATCCAGTGTGTTACTGGCTATTCTTCCATATAAATTTGTGGCTGCATTTTCAATCCAGGGTTTACTTCAGCCACGCCTGCTAGAGGTGAATTACACTCAACAGTACCAACCGAGGAAGCATCGACACAGACTTACAAAATTCCTTCTTCTGCGTTGTCAACAAACGGTAGAATCAACATTCTGTATTCTAAACAGCCCCCAGAGCGAAACAAATTTCGTTCAAGAATTTCGAAGCTAAAATTGAAAACAAAAATTAATTTTAAATGCAAAACTTACGCGACAGACATTTACATTACGACTATCAATCTCCTTAATTTTTTTATGATCTCTCTTGGTTTTCTATACGACCTAAGCCATTATCATCATTTAATTAAAGATGTATTTCTGTACCTACCTACTAAAATTGCTGTGTTAAAATCTAATTGATTTCGAAATATGTGTTAACACGGCAGCTCCTGCGAGCGATCAGCCGCTGACCGTTCCCATTAAACTGTCAGAAACCCAGACAACAAAGGTGATTTCCAAAGTAACAGAGAGCACCACTGGTGCTGTCACAACATCCAAAAATAAAATCTAGTCATGATTGTGTGAATCCTGATATGCTGGGTCAGCTGATCGACGAAGCTTGGTTAATGATAAATTAACCTTCTTTTATTTCCTCAGGAACTCAGACAACCAGGGTTGTTTCCACCGTGAGAGAACGCACCACTGGTGCAGTCACAACAACCGAAGAAGTCAAAACTACCACCGTTACAACTGCTGCCGGGCAAGAGCTGACCACTGTAAGCACATCGGTGCCACTTGAGTCCACAACTCCAGGCTACTGCCTAGAACCGATGGACGAACAGGTCGGGCTGGAAGTAGAACAAACAACAGAGGGAAAGGACACTATTGATGAGACCACGGGAACCTGGAATGTACCAGCGCCCGTAACGGAGGACAGAAAAAAGACACCAAAGCTTCTGACCAAGTTTTCTCAGCGATCAGTGGTCAACGGAATTAGGCTGACCAACGTGGCAAATGCCGATGGTGTTGCTCCTGTTGAGCCTGTGGTGTTGAGTATTATAGTCTCCTACAAGAATCCTGAAGACGAGGATTTCATTGAAGTAGCTGAGGAGAAGACAAGTCAACCGGTAAGTTGTATTATTTTCAGGCAAGTCTGAGATTTTGTCCTGGATTCATGATTTGACATACAAAAATTGGCAGTTGCTGCGATGAGTCACCGTGATCACTTTTCTCTGTCACTTTACAGATTGTGACTGTGACTCTAGAGCCTGAAGTAGCCCAGACTTATCTCTTGCCTGAAGATGCATCCCTAGATGATGTGACCAGCATTCGTCTGGAAGTAGTGGGAATAAGCGGGGCCAAGTCAACCAGCCTGCATGTTGACATTTTAGGCTGCGTTAAAGGTAGGTGGCATTTTGACTTGTCAGGACAAAGAGAGATTTGACAGAGAATTTGCCACAGCTAAAATATTGAGGTTTTTTGGATTGACTGAATCTTCTTGTGTGTTTATCCCAGTACTTTCCACGGGAGTGCCGGCGAGAGACCAGCCGCAGACCGTGCCAACTAAAGTAAAAGTGACCACGACCACTCTTGTGACTTCTCCCCTTGGAACAACCACTAAGGAGACAACTACGGTCAAAGCATCATCACCTGCCGCATCGACAACAGCAGGTTAGACTTTTTTCTTGATTGTGTGAATCCTGATTTGCTGGGTCAGCTGACGAAGCTTGGTTAATGATAAATTAACCTTCTTTATTTCCTCAGAAACTCAGACAACCAGGGTTGTTTCCACCGTGACAGAGAGCACTACTGGTGCCGTCACAACAACGGAAGAAGTCAAAACTACCACCGTCACAACTGCTGCCGGGCAAGAGCTGACCACTGTAAGCACATCGGTGCCACTTGTGTCCACAACTCCAGGCTACTGCCTAGAACCGATGGACGAACAGGTCGGGCTGGAAGTAAAACAAACAACAGAGGGAAAGGCCACTATTGATGAGACCGCGGGAACCTGGAATGTACCAGCGCCCGTAACAGAGGACAGAGAAAAGACACCAAAGCTTCTGACCACGTTTTCTCAGCGATCAGTGGTCAACGGAATTAGGCTGACCAACGTGGCAAACGCCGATGGTGTTGCTCCTGTTGAACCTGTGGTGTTGAGTATTATAGTCTCCTACAAGAATCCTGAAGACGAGGATTTCATTGAAGTAGCTGAGGAGAAGACAAGTCAACCGGTGAGTTGTATTATTTTCACATAAGTCTGGGATTTTGTCCTGGATTCATGATTTGACCAAAAAAAAAAATGGCAGTTGCTGCGATGAGTCACCGTGATCACATTTCTCTGTCACTTTACAGATTGTGACTGTGATTCTAGAGCCTAAAGTAGCCCAGACTTATCTCTTGCCTGAAGATGCATCCCTAGATGATGTGACCAGCATTCGTCTGGAAGTAGTGGGAATAAGCGGGGCCAAGTCAACCAGCCTGGATGTTGACATTTTAGGCTGCGTTAAAGGTAGGTGGCATTTTGGCTTGTCAGGACAAAGAGAGATTTGACAGAGAATTTGCCACAGCTAAAATATTGAGTTTTTTTGGATTGACTGAATCTTCTTGTGTGTTTATCCCAGTACTTTCCACGGGAGTGCCGGCGAGAGACCAGCCGCAGACCGTGCCAACTAAAGTAAAAGTGACCACGACCACTCTTGTGACTTCTCCCCTTGGAACAACCACTGAGGAGACAACTACGGTCAAAGCATCATCACCTGCCGCATCGACAACAGCAGGTAAGACTTTTTTCTTGATTGTGTGAATCCTGATATGCTGGGTCAGCTGACGAAGCTTGGTTAATGATAATTAACCTTCTTTTATTTCCTCAGAAACTCAGACCACCAGGGTTGTTTCCACTGTGACAGAGAGCACTACTGGTGCCGTCACAACAACGGAAGAAGTCAAAACTACCACCGTCACAACTGCTGCCGGGCAAGAGCTGACCACTGTAAGCACATCGGTGCCACTTGTGTCCACAACTCCAGGCTACTGCCTAGAACCGATGGACGAACAGGTCGGGCTGGAAGTAGAACAAACAACAGAGGGAAAGGCCACTATTGATGAGACCGCGGGAACCTGGAATGTACCAGCGCCCGTAACGGAGGACAGAGAAAAGACACCAAAGCTTCTGACCACGTTTTCTCAGCGATCAGTGGTCAACGGAATTAGGCTGACCAACGTGGCAAACGCCGATGGTGTTGCTCCTGTTGAGCCTGTGGTGTTGAGTATTATAGTCTCCTACAAGAATCCTGAAGACGAGGATTTCATTGAAGTAGCTGAGGAGAAGACAAGTCAACCGGTAAGTTGTATTATTTTCGGGTAAGTCTGGGATTTTGTCCTGGATTCATGATTTGACCCAAAAAAAATGGCAGTTGCTGCGATGAGTCACCGTGATCACATTTCTCTGTCACTTTACAGATTGTGACTGTGATTCTAGAGCCTGAAGTAGCCCAGACTTATCTCTTGCCTGAAGATGCATCCCTAGATGATGTGACCAGCATTCGTCTGGAAGTAGTGGGAATAAGCGGGGCCAAGTCAACCAGCCTGGATGTTGACATTTTAGGCTGCGTTAAAGGTTGGTGGCATTTTGACTTGTCAGGACAAAGAGAGATTTGACAGAGAATTTGCCACAGCTAAAATATTGAGGTTTTTTGGATTGACTGAATCTTCTTGTGTGTTTATCCCAGTACTTTCCACGGGAGTGCCGGCGAGAGACCAGCCGCAGACCGTGCCAACTAAAGTAAAAGTGACCACGACCACTCTTGTGACTTCTCCCCTTGGAACAACCACTGAGGAGACAACTACGGTCAAAGCATCATCACCTGCCGCATCGACAACAGCAGGTAAGACTTTTTTCTTGATTGTGTGAATCCTGATATACTGGGTCAGCTGACGAAGCTTGGTTAATGATCAATTAACCTACTTTTATTTCCTCAGAAACTCAGACCACCAGGGTTGTTTCCACTGTGACAGAGAGCACTACTGGTGCCGTCACAACAACTGAAGAAGTCAAAACTACCACCGTCACAACTGCTGCCGGGCAAGAGCTGACCACTGTAAGCACATCGGTGCCACTTGTGTCCACAACTCCAGGCTACTGCCTAGAACCGATGGACGAACAGGTCGGGCTGGAAGTAGAACAAACAACAGAGGGAAAGGCCACTATTGATGAGACCGCGGGAACCTGGAATGTACCAGCGCACGTAACGGAGGACAGAGAAAAGACACCAAAGCTTCTGACCACGTTTTCTCAGCGATCAGTGGTCAACGGAATTAGGCTGACCAACGTGGCAAACGCCGATGGTGTTGCTCCTGTTGAACCTGTGGTGTTGAGTATAATAGTCTCCTACAAGAATCCTGAAGACGAGGATTTCATTGAAGTAGCTGAGGAGAAGACAAGTCAACCGGTGAGTTGTATTATTTTCACATAAGTCTGGGATTTTGTCGTGGATTCATGATTTGACCAAAAAAAAAATGGCAGTTGCTGCGATGAGTCACCGTGATCACATTTCTCTGTCACTTTACAGATTGTGACTGTGATTCTAGAGCCTAAAGTAGCCCAAACTTATCTCTTGCCTGAAGATGCATCCCTAGATGATGTGACCAGCATTCGTCTGGAAGTAGTGGGAATAAGCGGGGCCAAGTCAACCAGCCTGGATGTTGACATTTTAGGCTGCGTTAAAGGTAGGTGGCATTTTGCTTGTCAGGACAAAGAGAGATTTGACAGAGAATTTGCCACAGCTAAAATATTGAGGTTTTTTGGATTGACTGAATCTTCTTGTGTGTTTATCCCAGTACTTTCCACGGGAGTGCCGGCGAGAGACCAGCCGCAGACCGTGCCAACTAAAGTAAAAGTGACCACGACCACTCTTGTGACTTCTCCCCTTGGAACAACCACTGAGGAGACAACTACGGTCAAAGCATCATCACCTGCCGCATCGACAACAGCAGGTAAGACTTTTTTCTTGATTGTGTGAATCCTGATATGCTGGGTCAGCTGACGAAGCTTGGTTAATGATAAATTAACCTTCTTTTATTTCCTCAGAAACTCAGACCACCAGGGTTGTTTCCACTGTGACAGAGAGCACTACTGGTGCCGTCACAACAACGGAAGAAGTCAAAACTACCACCGTCACAACTGCTGCCGGGCAAGAGCTGACCACTGTAAGCACATCGGTGCCACTTGTGTCCACAACTCCAGGCTACTGCCTAGAACCGATGGACGAACAGGTCGGGCTGGAAGTAGAACAAACAACAGAGGGAAAGGCCACTATTGATGAGACCGCGGGAACCTGGAATGTACCAGCGCCCGTAACGGAGGACAGAGAAAAGACACCAAAGCTTCTGACCACGTTTTCTCAGCGATCAGTGGTCAACGGAATTAGGCTGACCAACGTGGCAAACGCCGATGGTGTTGCTCCTGTTGAGCCTGTGGTGTTGAGTATTATAGTCTCCTACAAGAATCCTGAAGACGAGGATTTCATTGAAGTAGCTGAGGAGAAGACAAGTCAACCGGTAAGTTGTATTATTTTCGGGTAAGTCTGGGATTTTGTCCTGGATTCATGATTTGACCCAAAAAAAATGGCAGTTGCTGCGATGAGTCACCGTGATCACATTTCTCTGTCACTTTACAGATTGTGACTGTGATTCTAGAGCCTGAAGTAGCCCAGACTTATCTCTTGCCTGAAGATGCATCCCTAGATGATGTGACCAGCATTCGTCTGGAAGTAGTGGGAATAAGCGGGGCCAAGTCAACCAGCCTGGATGTTGACATTTTAGGCTGCGTTAAAGGTAGGTGGCATTTTGACTTGTCAGGACAAAGAGAGATTTGACAGAGAATTTGCCACAGCTAAAATATTGAGGTTTTTTGGATTGACTGAATCTTCTTGTGTGTTTATCCCAGTACTTTCCACGGGAGTGCCGGCGAGAGACCAGCCGCAGACCGTGCCAACTAAAGTCAAAGTGACCACGACCACTCTTGTGACTTCTCCCCTTGGAACAACCACTGAGGAGACAACTACGGTCAAAGCATCATCACCTGCCGCATCGACAACAGCAGGTAAGACTTTTTTCTTGATTGTGTGAATCCTGATATGCTGGGTCAGCTGACGAAGCTTGGTTAATGATCAATTAACCTTCTTTTATTTCCTCAGAAACTCAGACCACCAGGGTTGTTTCCACTGTGACAGAGAGCACTACTGGTGCCGTCACAACAACTGAAGAAGTCAAAACTACCACCGTCACAACTGCTGCCGGGCAAGAGCTGACCACTGTAAGCACATCGGTGCCACTTGTGTCCACAACTCCAGGCTACTGCCTAGAACCGATGGACGAACAGGTCGGGCTGGAAGTAGAACAAACAACAGAGGGAAAGGCCACTATTGATGAGACCGCGGGAACCTGGAATGTACCAGCGCCCGTAACGGAGGACAGAGAAAAGACACCAAAGCTTCTGACCACGTTTTCTCAGCGATCAGTGGTCAACGGAATTAGGCTGACCAACGTGGCAAACGCCGATGGTGTTGCTCCTGTTGAACCTGTGGTGTTGAGTATTATAGTCTCCTACAAGAATCCTGAAGACGAGGATTTCATTGAAGTAGCTGAGGAGAAGACAAGTCAACCGGTGAGTTGTATTATTTTCACATAAGTCTGGGATTTTGTCCTGGATTCATGATTTGACCAAAAAAAAAAATGGCAGTTGCTGCGATGAGTCACCGTGATCACATTTCTCTGTCACTTTACAGATTGTGACTGTGATTCTAGAGCCTGAAGTAGCCCAGACTTATCTCTTGCCTGAAGATGCATCCCTAGATGATGTGACCAGCATTCGTCTGGAAGTAGTGGGAATAAGCGGGGCCAAGTCAACCAGCCTGGATGTTGACATTTTAGGCTGCGTTAAAGGTAAGTGGCATTTTGACTTGTCAGGACAAAGAGAGATTTGACAGAGAATTTGCCACAGCTAAAATATTGAGGGTTTTTTGGATTGACTGAATCTTCTTGTGTGTTTATCCCAGTACTTTCCACTGGAGTGCCGGCGAGAGACCAGCCGCAGACCGTGCCAACTAAAGTCAAAGTGACCACGACCACTCTTGTGACTTCTCCCCTTGGAACAACCACTGAGGAGACAACTACGGTCAAAGCATCATCACCTGCCGCATCGACAACAGCAGGTCAGACTTTTTTCTTGATTGTGTGAATCCTGATATGCTGGGTCAGCTGACGAAGCTTGGTTAATGATAAATTAACCTTCTTTTATTTCCTCAGAAATTCAGACAACCAGGGTTGTTTCCACCGTGACAGAGAGCACTACTGGTGCCGTCACAACAACGGAAGAAGTCAAAACTACCACCGTCACAACTGCTGCCGGGCAAGAGCTGACCACTGTAAGCACATCGGTGCCACTTGTGTCCACAACTCCAGGCTACTGCCTAGAACCGATGGACGAACAGGTCGGGCTGGAAGTAGAACAAACAACAGAGGGAGAGGCCACTATTGATGAGACCGCGGGAACCTGGAATGTACCAGCGCCCGTAACGGAGGACAGAGAAAAGACACCAAAGCTTCTGACCACGTTTTCTCAGCGATCAGTGGTCAACGGAATTAGGCTGACCAACGTGGCAAACGCCGATGGTGTTGCTCCTGTTGAGCCTGTGGTGTTGAGTATTATAGTCTCCTACAAGAATCCTGAAGACGAGGATTTCATTGAAGTAGCTGAGGAGAAGACAAGTCAACCGGTAAGTTGTATTATTTTCAGGTAAGTCTGGGATTTTGTCCTGGATTCATGATTTGACAAAAAAAAATTGGCAGTTGCTGCGATGAGTCACCGTGATCACTTTTCTCTGTCACTTAACAGATTGTGACTGTGACTCTAGAGCCTGAAGTAGCCCAGACTTATCTCTTGCCTGAAGATGCATCCCTAGATGATGTGACCAGCATTCGTCTGGAAGTAGTGGGAATAAGCGGGGCCAAGTCAACCAGCCTGGATGTTGACATTTTAGGCTGCGTTAAAGGTAGGTGGCATTTCGACTTGTCAGGACAAAGAGAGATTTGACAGAGAATTTGCCACAGCTAAAATATTGAGTTTTTTTGGATTGACTGAATCTTCTTGTGTGTTTATCCCAGTACTTTCCACGGGAGTGCCGGCGAGAGACCAGCCGCAGACCGTGCCAACTAAAGTCAAAGTGACCACGACCACTCTTGTGACTTCTCCCCTTGGAACAACCACTGAGGAGACAACTACGGTCAAAGCATCATCACCTGCCGCATCGACAACAGCAGGTAAGACTTTTTTCTTGATTGTGTGAATCCTGATATGCTGGGTCAGCTGACGAAGCTTGGTTAATGATAAATTAACCTTCTTTTATTTCCTCAGAAACTCAGACAACCAGGGTTGTTTCCACCGTGACAGAGAGCACTACTGGTGCCGTCACAACAACGGAAGAAGTCAAAACTACCACCGTCACAACTGCTGCCGGGCAAGAGCTGACCACTGTAAGCACATCGGTGCCACTTGTGTCCACAACTCCAGGCTACTGCCTAGAACCGATGGACGAACAGGTCGGGTTGGAAGTAGAACAAACAACAGAGGGAAAGGCCACTATTGATGAGACCGCGGGAACCTGGAATGTACCAGCGCCCGTAACGGAGGACAGAGAAAAGACACCAAAGCTTCTGACCACGTTTTCTCAGCGATCAGTGGTCAACGGAATTAGGCTGACCAACGTGGCAAACGCCGATGGTGTTGCTCCTGTTGAGCCTGTGGTGTTGAGTATTATAGTCTCCTACAAGAATCCTGAAGACGAGGATTTCATTGAAGTAGCTGAGGAGAAGACAAGTCAACCGGTAAGTTGTATTATTTTCACGTAAGTCTGGGATTTTGTCCTGGATTCATGATTTGACCAAAAAAAAATGGCAGTTGCTGCGATGAGTCACCGTGATCACTTTTCTCTGTCACTTTACAGATTGTGACTGTGATTCTAGAGCCTGAAGTAGCCCAGACTTATCTCTTGCCTGAAGATGCATCCCTAGATGATGTGACCAGCATTCGTCTGGAAGTAGTGGGAATAAGCGGGGCCAAGTCAACCAGCCTGGATGTTGACATTTTAGGCTGCGTTAAAGGTAAGTGGCATTTTGACTTGTCAGGACAAAGAGAGATTTGACAGAGAATTTGCCACAGCTAAAATATTGAGGTTTTTTGGATTGACTGAATCTTCTTGTGTGTTTATCCCAGTACTTTCCACTGGAGTGCCGGCGAGAGACCAGCCGCAGACCGTGCCAACTAAAGTCAAAGTGACCACGACCACTGTTGTGACTTCTCCCCTTGGAACAACCACTGAGGAGACAACTACGGTCAAAGCATCATCACCTGCCGCATCGACAACAGCAGGTAAGACTTTTTTCTTGATTGTGTGAATCCTGATATGCTGGGTCAGCTGACGAAGCTTGGTTAATGATAAATTAACCTTCTTTTATTTCCTCAGAAACTCAGACAACCAGGGTTGTTTCCACCGTGACAGAGAGCACTACTGGTGCCGTCACAACAACGGAAGAAGTCAAAACTACCACCGTCACAACTGCTGCCGGGCAAGAGCTGACCACTGTAAGCACATCGGTGCCACTTGTGTCCACAACTCCAGGCTACTGCCTAGAACCGATGGACGAACAGGTCGGGCTGGAAGTAGAACAAACAACAGAGGGAGAGGCCACTATTGATGAGACCGCGGGAACCTGGAATGTACCAGCGCCCGTAACGGAGGACAGAGAAAAGACACCAAAGCTTCTGACCACGTTTTCTCAGCGATCAGTGGTCAACGGAATTAGGCTGACCAACGTGGCAAACGCCGATGGTGTTGCTCCTGTTGAGCCTGTGGTGTTGAGTATTATAGTCTCCTACAAGAATCCTGAAGACGAGGATTTCATTGAAGTAGCTGAGGAGAAGACAAGTCAACCGGTAAGTTGTATTATTTTCAGGTAAGTCTGGGATTTTGTCCTGGATTCATGATTTGACAAAAAAAAAATTGGCAGTTGCTGCGATGAGTCACCGTGATCACTTTTCTCTGTCACTTTACAGATTGTGACTGTGACTCTAGAGCCTGAAGTAGCCCAGACTTATCTCTTGCCTGAAGATGCATCCCTAGATGATGTGACCAGCATTCGTCTGGAAGTAGTGGGAATAAGCGGGGCCAAGTCAACCAGCCTGGATGTTGACATTTTAGGCTGCGTTAAAGGTAGGTGGCATTTTGACTTGTCAGGACAAAGAGAGATTTGACAGAGAATTTGCCACAGCTAAAACATTGAGGTTTTTTGGATTGACTGAATCTTCTTGTGTGTTTATCCCAGTACTTTCCACGGGAGTGCCGGCGAGAGACCAGCCGCAGACCGTGCCAACTAAAGTCAAAGTGACCACGACCACTCTTGTGACTTCTCCCCTTGGAACAACCACTGAGGAGACAACTACGGTCAAAGCATCATCACCTGCCGCATCGACAACAGCAGGTAAGACTTTTTTCTTGATTGTGTGAGTCCTGATATGCTGGGTCAGCTGACGAAGCTTGGTTAATGATCAATTAACCTTCTTTTATTTCCTCAGAAACTCAGACAACCAGGGTTGTTTCCACCGTGACAGAGAGCACTACTGGTGCCGTCACAACAACGGAAGAAGTCAAAACTACCACCGTCACAACTGCTGCCGGGCAAGAGCTGACCACTGTAAGCACATCGGTGCCACTTGTGTCCACAACTCCAGGCTACTGCCTAGAACCGATGGACGAACAGGTCGGGCTGGAAGTAGAACAAACAACAGAGGGAAAGGCCACTATTGATGAGACCGCGGGAACCTGGAATGTACCAGCGCCCGTAACGGAGGACAGAGAAAAGACACCAAAGCTTCTGACCACGTTTTCTCAGCGATCAGTGGTCAACGGAATTAGGCTGACCAACGTGGCAAACGCCGATGGTGTTGCTCCTGTTGAGCCTGTGGTGTTGAGTATTATAGTCTCCTACAAGAATCCTGAAGACGAGGATTTCATTGAAGTAGCTGAGGAGAAGACAAGTCAACCGGTAAGTTGTAATATTTTCACGTAAGTTTCGGATTTTGTCCTGGATTCATGATTTGACAAAAAAAAAATTGGCAGTTGCTGCGATGAGTCACCGTGATCACTTTTCTCTGTCACTTTACAGATTGTGACTGTGACTCTAGAGCCTGAAGTAGCCCAGACTTATCTCTTGCCTGAAGATGCATCCCTAGATGATGTGACCAGCATTCGTCTGGAAGTAGTGGGAATAAGCGGGGCCAAGTCAACCAGCCTGGATGTTGACATTTTAGGCTGCGTTAAAGGTAGGTGGCATTTTGACTTGTCAGGACAAAGAGAGATTTGACAGAGAATTTGCCACAGCTAAAATATTGAGGTTTTTTGGATTGACTGAATCTTCTTGTGTGTTTATCCCAGTACTTTCCACGGGAGTGCCGGCGAGAGACCAGCCGCAGACCGTGCCAACTAAAGTCAAAGTGACCACGACCACTCTTGTGACTTCTCCCTTTGGAACAACCACTGATGAGACAACTACGGTCAAAGCATCATCACCTGCCGCATCGACAACAGCAGGTAAGACTTTTTTCATGATTGTGTGAGTCCTGATATGCTGGGTCAGCTGACGAAGCTTGGTTAATGATAAATTAACCTTCTTTTATTTCCTCAGAAACTCAGACAACCAGGGTTGTTTCCACCGTGACAGAGAGCACTACTGGTGCCGTCACAACAACGGAAGAAGTCAAAACTACCACCGTCACAACTGCTGCCGGGCAAGAGCTGACCACTGTAAGCACATCGGTGCCACTTGTGTCCACAACTCCAGGCTACTGCCTAGAACCGATGGACGAACAGGTCGGGCTGGAAGTAGAACAAACAACAGAGGGAAAGGCCACTATTGATGAGACCGCGGGAACCTGGAATGTACCAGCGCCCGTAACGGAGGACAGAGAAAAGACACCAAAGCTTCTGACCACGTTTTCTCAGCGATCAGTGGTCAACGGAATTAGGCTGACCAACGTGGCAAACGCCGATGGTGTTGCTCCTGTTGAGCCTGTGGTGTTGAGTATTATAGTCTCCTACAAGAATCCTGAAGACGAGGATTTCATTGAAGTAGCTGAGGAGAAGACAAGTCAACCGGTAAGTTGTAATATTTTCACGTAAGTTTCGGATTTTGTCCTGGATTCATGATTTGACAAAAAAAAATTGGCAGTTGCTGCGATGAGTCACCGTGATCACTTTTCTCTGTCACTTTACAGATTGTGACTGTGACTCTAGAGCCTGAAGTAGCCCAGACTTATCTCTTGCCTGAAGATGCATCCCTAGATGATGTGACCAGCATTCGTCTGGAAGTAGTGGGAATAAGCGGGGCCAAGTCAACCAGCCTGGATGTTGACATTTTAGGCTGCGTTAAAGGTAGGTGGCATTTTGACTTGTCAGGACAAAGAGAGATTTGACAGAGAATTTGCCACAGCTAAAATATTGAGGTTTTTTGGATTGACTGAATCTTCTTGTGTGTTTATCCCAGTACTTTCCACGGGAGTGCCGGCGAGAGACCAGCCGCAGACCGTGCCAACTAAAGTCAAAGTGACCACGACCACTCTTGTGACTTCTCCCCTTGGAACAACCACTGAGGAGACAACTACGGTCAAAGCATCATCACCTGCCGCATCGACAACAGCAGGTAAGACTTTTTTCATGATTGTGTGAGTCCTGATATGCTGGGTCAGCTGACGAAGCTTGGTTAATGATAAATTAACCTTCTTTTATTTCCTCAGAAACTCAGACAACCAGGGTTGTTTCCACCGTGACAGAGAGCACTACTGGTGCCGTCACAACAACGGAAGAAGTCAAAACTACCACCGTCACAACTGCTGCCGGGCAAGAGCTGACCACTGTAAGCACATCGGTGCCACTTGTGTCCACAACTCCAGGCTACTGCCTAGAACCGATGGACGAACAGGTCGGGCTGGAAGTAGAACAAACAACAGAGGGAAAGGCCACTATTGATGAGACCGCGGGAACCTGGAATGTACCAGCGCCCGTAACGGAGGACAGAGAAAAGACACCAAAGCTTCTGACCACGTTTTCTCAGCGATCAGTGGTCAACGGAATTAGGCTGACCAACGTGGCAAACGCCGATGGTGTTGCTCCTGTTGAGCCTGTGGTGTTGAGTATTATAGTCTCCTACAAGAATCCTGAAGACGAGGATTTCATTGAAGTAGCTGAGGAGAAGACAAGTCAACCGGTAAGTTGTATTATTTTCACGTAAGTTTCGGATTTTGTCCTGGATTCATGATTTGACAAAAAAAAATTGGCAGTTGCTGCGATGAGTCACCGTGATCACTTTTCTCTGTCACTTTACAGATTGTGACTGTGACTCTAGAGCCTGAAGTAGCCCAGACTTATCTCTTGCCTGAAGATGCATCCCTAGATGATGTGACCAGCATTCGTCTGGAAGTAGTGGGAATAAGCGGGGCCAAGTCAACCAGCCTGGATGTTGACATTTTAGGCTGCGTTAAAGGTAGGTGGCATTTTGACTTGTCAGGACAAAGAGAGATTTGACAGAGAATTTGCCACAGCTAAAATATTGAGGTTTTTTGGATTGACTGAATCTTCTTGTGTGTTTATCCCAGTACTTTCCACGGGAGTGCCGGCGAGAGACCAGCCGCAGACCGTGCCAACTAAAGTCAAAGTGACCACGACCACTCTTGTGACTTCTCCCCTTGGAACAACCACTGAGGAGACAACTACGGTCAAAGCATCATCACCTGCCGCATCGACAACAGCAGGTAAGACTTTTTTCTTGATTGTGTGAGTCCTGATATGCTGGGTCAGCTGACGAAGCTTGGTTAATGATAAATTAACCTTCTTTTATTTCCTCAGAAACTCAGACAACCAGGGTTGTTTCCACCGTGACAGAGAGCACTACTGGTGCCGTCACAACAACGGAAGAAGTCAAAACTACCACCGTCACAACTGCTGCCGGGCAAGAGCTGACCACTGTAAGCACATCGGTGCCACTTGTGTCCACAACTCCAGGCTACTGCCTAGAACCGATGGACGAACAGGTCGGGCTGGAAGTAGAACAAACAACAGAGGGAAAGGCCACTATTGATGAGACCGCGGGAACCTGGAATGTACCAGCGCCCGTAACGGAGGACAGAGAAAAGACACCAAAGCTTCTGACCACGTTTTCTCAGCGATCAGTGGTCAACGGAATTAGGCTGACCAACGTGGCAAACGCCGATGGTGTTGCTCCTGTTGAGCCTGTGGTGTTGAGTATTATAGTCTCCTACAAGAATCCTGAAGACGAGGATTTCATTGAAGTAGCTGAGGAGAAGACAAGTCAACCGGTAAGTTGTATTATTTTCACGTAAGTTTCGGATTTTGTCCTGGATTCATGATTTGACAAAAAAAAAATTGGCAGTTGCTGCGATGAGTCACCGTGATCACTTTTCTCTGTCACTTTACAGATTGTGACTGTGATTCTAGAGCCTGAAGTAGCCCAGACTTATCTCTTGCCTGAAGATGCATCCCTAGATGATGTGACCAGCATTCGTCTGGAAGTAGTGGGAATAAGCGGGGCCAAGTCAACCAGCCTGGATGTTGACATTTTAGGCTGCGTTAAAGGTAGGTGGCATTTTGACTTGTCAGGACAAAGAGAGATTTGACAGAGAATTTGCCACAGCTAAAATATTGAGGTTTTTTGGATTGACTGAATCTTCTTGTGTGTTTATCCCAGTACTTTCCACGGGAGTGCCGGCGAGAGACCAGCCGCAGACCGTGCCAACTAAAGTCAAAGTGACCACGACCACTCTTGTGACTTCTCCCCTTGGAACAACCACTGAGGAGACAACTACGGTCAAAGCATCATCACCTGCCGCATCGACAACAGCAGGTAAGACTTTTTTCTTGATTGTGTGAGTCCTGATATGCTGGGTCAGCTGACGAAGCTTGGTTAATGATAAATTAACCTTCTTTTATTTCCTCAGAAACTCAGACAACCAGGGTTGTTTCCACCGTGACAGAGAGCACTACTGGTGCCGTCACAACAACGGAAGAAGTCAAAACTACCACCGTCACAACTGCTGCCGGGCAAGAGCTGACCACTGTAAGCACATCGGTGCCACTTGTGTCCACAACTCCAGGCTACTGCCTAGAACCGATGGACGAACAGGTCGGGCTGGAAGTAGAACAAACAACAGAGGGAAAGGCCACTATTGATGAGACCGCGGGAACCTGGAATGTACCAGCGCCCGTAACGGAGGACAGAGAAAAGACACCAAAGCTTCTGACCACGTTTTCTCAGCGATCAGTGGTCAACGGAATTAGGCTGACCAACGTGGCAAACGCCGATGGTGTTGCTCCTGTTGAGCCTGTGGTGTTGAGTATTATAGTCTCCTACAAGAATCCTGAAGACGAGGATTTCATTGAAGTAGCTGAGGAGAAGACAAGTCAACCGGTAAGTTGTATTATTTTCACGTAAGTTTCGGATTTTGTCCTGGATTCATGATTTGACAAAAAAAAATTGGCAGTTGCTGCGATGAGTCACCGTGATCACTTTTCTCTGTCACTTTACAGATTGTGACTGTGACTCTAGAGCCTGAAGTAGCCCAGACTTATCTCTTGCCTGAAGATGCATCCCTAGATGATGTGACCAGCATTCGTCTGGAAGTAGTGGGAATAAGCGGGGCCAAGTCAACCAGCCTGGATGTTGACATTTTAGGCTGCGTTAAAGGTAGGTGGCATTTTGACTTGTCAGGACAAAGAGAGATTTGACAGAGAATTTGCCACAGCTAAAATATTGAGGTTTTTTGGATTGACTGAATCTTCTTGTGTGTTTATCCCAGTACTTTCCACGGGAGTGCCGGCGAGAGACCAGCCGCAGACCGTGCCAACTAAAGTCAAAGTGACCACGACCACTCTTGTGACTTCTCCCCTTGGAACAACCACTGAGGAGACAACTACGGTCAAAGCATCATCACCTGCCGCATCGACAACAGCAGGTAAGACTTTTTTCTTGATTGTGTGAGTCCTGATATGCTGGGTCAGCTGACGAAGCTTGGTTAATGATAAATTAACCTTCTTTTATTTCCTCAGAAACTCAGACAACCAGGGTTGTTTCCACCGTGACAGAGAGCACTACTGGTGCCGTCACAACAACGGAAGAAGTCAAAACTACCACCGTCACAACTGCTGCCGGGCAAGAGCTGACCACTGTAAGCACATCGGTGCCACTTGTGTCCACAACTCCAGGCTACTGCCTAGAACCGATGGACGAACAGGTCGGGCTGGAAGTAGAACAAACAACAGAGGGAAAGGCCACTATTGATGAGACCGCGGGAACCTGGAATGTACCAGCGCCCGTAACGGAGGACAGAGAAAAGACACCAAAGCTTCTGACCACGTTTTCTCAGCGATCAGTGGTCAACGGAATTAGGCTGACCAACGTGGCAAACGCCGATGGTGTTGCTCCTGTTGAGCCTGTGGTGTTGAGTATTATAGTCTCCTACAAGAATCCTGAAGACGAGGATTTCATTGAAGTAGCTGAGGAGAAGACAAGTCAACCGGTAAGTTGTAATATTTTCACGTAAGTTTCGGATTTTGTCCTGGATTCATGATTTGACAAAAAAAAATTGGCAGTTGCTGCGATGAGTCACCGTGATCACTTTTCTCTGTCACTTTACAGATTGTGACTGTGATTCTAGAGCCTGAAGTAGCCCAGACTTATCTCTTGCCTGAAGATGCATCCCTAGATGATGTGACCAGCATTCGTCTGGAAGTAGTGGGAATAAGCGGGGCCAAGTCAACCAGCCTGGATGTTGACATTTTAGGCTGCGTTAAAGGTAGGTGGCATTTTGACTTGTCAGGACAAAGAGAGATTTGACAGAGAATTTGCCACAGCTAAAATATTGAGGTTTTTTGGATTGACTGAATCTTCTTGTGTGTTTATCCCAGTACTTTCCACGGGAGTGCCGGCGAGAGACCAGCCGCAGACCGTGCCAACTAAAGTCAAAGTGACCACGACCACTCTTGTGACTTCTCCCCTTGGAACAACCACTGAGGAGACAACTACGGTCAAAGCATCATCACCTGCCGCATCGACAACAGCAGGTAAGACTTTTTCTTGATTGTGTGAGTCCTGATATGCTGGGTCAGCTGACGAAGCTTGGTTAATGATAAATTAACCTTCTTTTATTTCCTCAGAAACTCAGACAACCAGGGTTGTTTCCACCGTGACAGAGAGCACTACTGGTGCCGTCACAACAACGGAAGAAGTCAAAACTACCACCGTCACAACTGCTGCCGGGCAAGAGCTGACCACTGTAAGCACATCGGTGCCACTTGTGTCCACAACTCCAGGCTACTGCCTAGAACCGATGGACGAACAGGTCGGGCTGGAAGTAGAACAAACAACAGAGGGAAAGGCCACTATTGATGAGACCGCGGGAACCTGGAATGTACCAGCGCCCGTAACGGAGGACAGAGAAAAGACACCAAAGCTTCTGACCACGTTTTCTCAGCGATCAGTGGTCAACGGAATTAGGCTGACCAACGTGGCAAACGCCGATGGTGTTGCTCCTGTTGAGCCTGTGGTGTTGAGTATTATAGTCTCCTACAAGAATCCTGAAGACGAGGATTTCATTGAAGTAGCTGAGGAGAAGACAAGTCAACCGGTAAGTTGTATTATTTTCACGTAAGTTTCGGATTTTGTCCTGGATTCATGATTTGACAAAAAAAAATTGGCAGTTGCTGCGATGAGTCACCGTGATCACTTTTCTCTGTCACTTTACAGATTGTGACTGTGATTCTAGAGCCTGAAGTAGCCCAGACTTATCTCTTGCCTGAAGATGCATCCCTAGATGATGTGACCAGCATTCGTCTGGAAGTAGTGGGAATAAGCGGGGCCAAGTCAACCAGCCTGGATGTTGACATTTTAGGCTGCGTTAAAGGTAGGTGGCATTTTGACTTGTCAGGACAAAGAGAGATTTGACAGAGAATTTGCCACAGCTAAAATATTGAGGTTTTTTGGATTGACTGAATCTTCTTGTGTGTTTATCCCAGTACTTTCCACGGGAGTGCCGGCGAGAGACCAGCCGCAGACCGTGCCAACTAAAGTCAAAGTGACCACGACCACTCTTGTGACTTCTCCCCTTGGAACAACCACTGAGGAGACAACTACGGTCAAAGCATCATCACCTGCCGCATCGACAACAGCAGGTAAGACTTTTTTCTTGATTGTGTGAGTCCTGATATGCTGGGTCAGCTGACGAAGCTTGGTTAATGATAAATTAACCTTCTTTTATTTCCTCAGAAACTCAGACAACCAGGGTTGTTTCCACCGTGACAGAGAGCACTACTGGTGCCGTCACAACAACGGAAGAAGTCAAAACTACCACCGTCACAACTGCTGCCGGGCAAGAGCTGACCACTGTAAGCACATCGGTGCCACTTGTGTCCACAACTCCAGGCTACTGCCTAGAACCGATGGACGAACAGGTCGGGCTGGAAGTAGAACAAACAACAGAGGGAAAGGCCACTATTGATGAGACCGCGGGAACCTGGAATGTACCAGCGCCCGTAACGGAGGACAGAGAAAAGACACCAAAGCTTCTGACCACGTTTTCTCAGCGATCAGTGGTCAACGGAATTAGGCTGACCAACGTGGCAAACGCCGATGGTGTTGCTCCTGTTGAGCCTGTGGTGTTGAGTATTATAGTCTCCTACAAGAATCCTGAAGACGAGGATTTCATTGAAGTAGCTGAGGAGAAGACAAGTCAACCGGTAAGTTGTAATATTTTCACGTAAGTTTCGGATTTTGTCCTGGATTCATGATTTGACAAAAAAAAATTGGCAGTTGCTGCGATGAGTCACCGTGATCACTTTTCTCTGTCACTTTACAGATTGTGACTGTGATTCTAGAGCCTGAAGTAGCCCAGACTTATCTCTTGCCTGAAGATGCATCCCTAGATGATGTGACCAGCATTCGTCTGGAAGTAGTGGGAATAAGCGGGGCCAAGTCAACCAGCCTGGATGTTGACATTTTAGGCTGCGTTAAAGGTAGGTGGCATTTTGACTTGTCAGGACAAAGAGAGATTTGACAGAGAATTTGCCACAGCTAAAATATTGAGGTTTTTTGGATTGACTGAATCTTCTTGTGTGTTTATCCCAGTACTTTCCACGGGAGTGCCGGCGAGAGACCAGCCGCAGACCGTGCCAACTAAAGTCAAAGTGACCACGACCACTCTTGTGACTTCTCCCCTTGGAACAACCACTGAGGAGACAACTACGGTCAAAGCATCATCACCTGCCGCATCGACAACAGCAGGTAAGACTTTTTTCTTGATTGTGTGAGTCCTGATATGCTGGGTCAGCTGACGAAGCTTGGTTAATGATAAATTAACCTTCTTTTATTTCCTCAGAAACTCAGACAACCAGGGTTGTTTCCACCGTGACAGAGAGCACTACTGGTGCCGTCACAACAACGGAAGAAGTCAAAACTACCACCGTCACAACTGCTGCCGGGCAAGAGCTGACCACTGTAAGCACATCGGTGCCACTTGTGTCCACAACTCCAGGCTACTGCCTAGAACCGATGGACGAACAGGTCGGGCTGGAAGTAGAACAAACAACAGAGGGAAAGGCCACTATTGATGAGACCGCGGGAACCTGGAATGTACCAGCGCCCGTAACGGAGGACAGAGAAAAGACACCAAAGCTTCTGACCACGTTTTCTCAGCGATCAGTGGTCAACGGAATTAGGCTGACCAACGTGGCAAACGCCGATGGTGTTGCTCCTGTTGAGCCTGTGGTGTTGAGTATTATAGTCTCCTACAAGAATCCTGAAGACGAGGATTTCATTGAAGTAGCTGAGGAGAAGACAAGTCAACCGGTAAGTTGTATTATTTTCACGTAAGTTTCGGATTTTGTCCTGGATTCATGATTTGACAAAAAAAAAATTGGCAGTTGCTGCGATGAGTCACCGTGATCACTTTTCTCTGTCACTTTACAGATTGTGACTGTGATTCTAGAGCCTGAAGTAGCCCAGACTTATCTCTTGCCTGAAGATGCATCCCTAGATGATGTGACCAGCATTCGTCTGGAAGTAGTGGGAATAAGCGGGGCCAAGTCAACCAGCCTGGATGTTGACATTTTAGGCTGCGTTAAAGGTAGGTGGCATTTTGACTTGTCAGGACAAAGAGAGATTTGACAGAGAATTTGCCACAGCTAAAATATTGAGGTTTTTTGGATTGACTGAATCTTCTTGTGTGTTTATCCCAGTACTTTCCACGGGAGTGCCGGCGAGAGACCAGCCGCAGACCGTGCCAACTAAAGTCAAAGTGACCACGACCACTCTTGTGACTTCTCCCCTTGGAACAACCACTGAGGAGACAACTACGGTCAAAGCATCATCACCTGCCGCATCGACAACAGCAGGTAAGACTTTTTTCTTGATTGTGTGAGTCCTGATATGCTGGGTCAGCTGACGAAGCTTGGTTAATGATAAATTAACCTTCTTTTATTTCCTCAGAAACTCAGACAACCAGGGTTGTTTCCACCGTGACAGAGAGCACTACTGGTGCCGTCACAACAACGGAAGAAGTCAAAACTACCACCGTCACAACTGCTGCCGGGCAAGAGCTGACCACTGTAAGCACATCGGTGCCACTTGTGTCCACAACTCCAGGCTACTGCCTAGAACCGATGGACGAACAGGTCGGGCTGGAAGTAGAACAAACAACAGAGGGAAAGGCCACTATTGATGAGACCGCGGGAACCTGGAATGTACCAGCGCCCGTAACGGAGGACAGAGAAAAGACACCAAAGCTTCTGACCACGTTTTCTCAGCGATCAGTGGTCAACGGAATTAGGCTGACCAACGTGGCAAACGCCGATGGTGTTGCTCCTGTTGAGCCTGTGGTGTTGAGTATTATAGTCTCCTACAAGAATCCTGAAGACGAGGATTTCATTGAAGTAGCTGAGGAGAAGACAAGTCAACCGGTAAGTTGTAATATTTTCACGTAAGTTTCGGATTTTGTCCTGGATTCATGATTTGACAAAAAAAAAATTGGCAGTTGCTGCGATGAGTCACCGTGATCACTTTTCTCTGTCACTTTACAGATTGTGACTGTGATTCTAGAGCCTGAAGTAGCCCAGACTTATCTCTTGCCTGAAGATGCATCCCTAGATGATGTGACCAGCATTCGTCTGGAAGTAGTGGGAATAAGCGGGGCCAAGTCAACCAGCCTGGATGTTGACATTTTAGGCTGCGTTAAAGGTAGGTGGCATTTTGACTTGTCAGGACAAAGAGAGATTTGACAGAGAATTTGCCACAGCTAAAATATTGAGGTTTTTTGGATTGACTGAATCTTCTTGTGTGTTTATCCCAGTACTTTCCACGGGAGTGCCGGCGAGAGACCAGCCGCAGACCGTGCCAACTAAAGTCAAAGTGACCACGACCACTCTTGTGACTTCTCCCCTTGGAACAACCACTGAGGAGACAACTACGGTCAAAGCATCATCACCTGCCGCATCGACAACAGCAGGTAAGACTTTTTTCATGATTGTGTGAGTCCTGATATGCTGGGTCAGCTGACGAAGCTTGGTTAATGATAAATTAACCTTCTTTTATTTCCTCAGAAACTCAGACAACCAGGGTTGTTTCCACCGTGACAGAGAGCACTACTGGTGCCGTCACAACAACGGAAGAAGTCAAAACTACCACCGTCACAACTGCTGCCGGGCAAGAGCTGACCACTGTAAGCACATCGGTGCCACTTGTGTCCACAACTCCAGGCTACTGCCTAGAACCGATGGACGAACAGGTCGGGCTGGAAGTAGAACAAACAACAGAGGGAAAGGCCACTATTGATGAGACCGCGGGAACCTGGAATGTACCAGCGCCCGTAACGGAGGACAGAGAAAAGACACCAAAGCTTCTGACCACGTTTTCTCAGCGATCAGTGGTCAACGGAATTAGGCTGACCAACGTGGCAAACGCCGATGGTGTTGCTCCTGTTGAGCCTGTGGTGTTGAGTATTATAGTCTCCTACAAGAATCCTGAAGACGAGGATTTCATTGAAGTAGCTGAGGAGAAGACAAGTCAACCGGTAAGTTGTAATATTTTCACGTAAGTTTCGGATTTTGTCCTGGATTCATGATTTGACAAAAAAAAATTGGCAGTTGCTGCGATGAGTCACCGTGATCACTTTTCTCTGTCACTTTACAGATTGTGACTGTGATTCTAGAGCCTGAAGTAGCCCAGACTTATCTCTTGCCTGAAGATGCATCCCTAGATGATGTGACCAGCATTCGTCTGGAAGTAGTGGGAATAAGCGGGGCCAAGTCAACCAGCCTGGATGTTGACATTTTAGGCTGCGTTAAAGGTAGGTGGCATTTTGACTTGTCAGGACAAAGAGAGATTTGACAGAGAATTTGCCACAGCTAAAATATTGAGGTTTTTTGGATTGACTGAATCTTCTTGTGTGTTTATCCCAGTACTTTCCACGGGAGTGCCGGCGAGAGACCAGCCGCAGACCGTGCCAACTAAAGTCAAAGTGACCACGACCACTCTTGTGACTTCTCCCCTTGGAACAACCACTGAGGAGACAACTACGGTCAAAGCATCATCACCTGCCGCATCGACAACAGCAGGTAAGACTTTTTTCTTGATTGTGTGAGTCCTGATATGCTGGGTCAGCTGACGAAGCTTGGTTAATGATAAATTAACCTTCTTTTATTTCCTCAGAAACTCAGACAACCAGGGTTGTTTCCACCGTGACAGAGAGCACTACTGGTGCCGTCACAACAACGGAAGAAGTCAAAACTACCACCGTCACAACTGCTGCCGGGCAAGAGCTGACCACTGTAAGCACATCGGTGCCACTTGTGTCCACAACTCCAGGCTACTGCCTAGAACCGATGGACGAACAGGTCGGGCTGGAAGTAGAACAAACAACAGAGGGAAAGGCCACTATTGATGAGACCGCGGGAACCTGGAATGTACCAGCGCCCGTAACGGAGGACAGAGAAAAGACACCAAAGCTTCTGACCACGTTTTCTCAGCGATCAGTGGTCAACGGAATTAGGCTGACCAACGTGGCAAACGCCGATGGTGTTGCTCCTGTTGAGCCTGTGGTGTTGAGTATTATAGTCTCCTACAAGAATCCTGAAGACGAGGATTTCATTGAAGTAGCTGAGGAGAAGACAAGTCAACCGGTAAGTTGTATTATTTTCACGTAAGTTTCGGATTTTGTCCTGGATTCATGATTTGACAAAAAAAAATTGGCAGTTGCTGCGATGAGTCACCGTGATCACTTTTCTCTGTCACTTTACAGATTGTGACTGTGACTCTAGAGCCTGAAGTAGCCCAGACTTATCTCTTGCCTGAAGATGCATCCCTAGATGATGTGACCAGCATTCGTCTGGAAGTAGTGGGAATAAGCGGGGCCAAGTCAACCAGCCTGGATGTTGACATTTTAGGCTGCGTTAAAGGTAGGTGGCATTTCGACTTGTCAGGACAAAGAGAGATTTGACAGAGAATTTGCCACAGCTAAAATATTGAGGTTTTTTGGATTGACTGAATCTTCTTGTGTGTTTATCCCAGTACTTTCCACGGGAGTGCCGGCGAGAGACCAGCCGCAGACCGTGCCAACTAAAGTCAAAGTGACCACGACCACTCTTGTGACTTCTCCCCTTGGAACAACCACTGAGGAGACAACTACGGTCAAAGCATCATCACCTGCCGCATCGACAACAGCAGGTAAGACTTTTTTCATGATTGTGTGAGTCCTGATATGCTGGGTCAGCTGACGAAGCTTGGTTAATGATAAATTAACCTTCTTTTATTTCCTCAGAAACTCAGACAACCAGGGTTGTTTCCACCGTGACAGAGAGCACTACTGGTGCCGTCACAACAACGGAAGAAGTCAAAACTACCACCGTCACAACTGCTGCCGGGCAAGAGCTGACCACTGTAAGCACATCGGTGCCACTTGTGTCCACAACTCCAGGCTACTGCCTAGAACCGATGGACGAACAGGTCGGGCTGGAAGTAGAACAAACAACAGAGGGAAAGGCCACTATTGATGAGACCGCGGGAACCTGGAATGTACCAGCGCCCGTAACGGAGGACAGAGAAAAGACACCAAAGCTTCTGACCACGTTTTCTCAGCGATCAGTGGTCAACGGAATTAGGCTGACCAACGTGGCAAACGCCGATGGTGTTGCTCCTGTTGAGCCTGTGGTGTTGAGTATTATAGTCTCCTACAAGAATCCTGAAGACGAGGATTTCATTGAAGTAGCTGAGGAGAAGACAAGTCAACCGGTAAGTTGTATTATTTTCACGTAAGTTTCGGATTTTGTCCTGGATTCATGATTTGACAAAAAAAAATTGGCAGTTGCTGCGATGAGTCACCGTGATCACTTTTCTCTGTCACTTTACAGATTGTGACTGTGATTCTAGAGCCTGAAGTAGCCCAGACTTATCTCTTGCCTGAAGATGCATCCCTAGATGATGTGACCAGCATTCGTCTGGAAGTAGTGGGAATAAGCGGGGCCAAGTCAACCAGCCTGGATGTTGACATTTTAGGCTGCGTTAAAGGTAGGTGGCATTTTGACTTGTCAGGACAAAGAGAGATTTGACAGAGAATTTGCCACAGCTAAAATATTGAGGTTTTTTGGATTGACTGAATCTTCTTGTGTGTTTATCCCAGTACTTTCCACGGGAGTGCCGGCGAGAGACCAGCCGCAGACCGTGCCAACTAAAGTCAAAGTGACCACGACCACTCTTGTGACTTCTCCCCTTGGAACAACCACTGAGGAGACAACTACGGTCAAAGCATCATCACCTGCCGCATCGACAACAGCAGGTAAGACTTTTTTCTTGATTGTGTGAATCCTGATATGCTGGGTCAGCTGACGAAGCTTGGTTAATGATAAATTAACCTTCTTTTATTTCCTCAGAAACTCAGACAACCAGGGTTGTTTCCACCGTGACAGAGAGCACTACTGGTGCCGTCACAACAACGGAAGAAGTCAAAACTACCACCGTCACAACTGCTGCCGGGCAAGAGCTGACCACTGTAAGCACATCGGTGCCACTTGTGTCCACAACTCCAGGCTACTGCCTAGAACCGATGGACGAACAGGTCGGGCTGGAAGTAGAACAAACAACCGAGGGAAAGGCCACTATTGATGAGACCGCGGGAACCTGGAATGTACCAGCGCCCGTAACGGAGGACAGAGAAAAGACACCAAAGCTTCTGACCACGTTTTCTCAGCGATCAGTGGTCAAGGGAATTAGGCTGACCAACGTGGCAAACGCCGATGGTGTTGCTCCTGTTGAGCCTGTGGTGTTGAGTATTATAGTCTCCTACAAGAATCCTGAAGACGAGGATTTCATTGAAGTAGCTGAGGAGAAGACAAGTCAACCGGTAAGTTGTATTATTTTCACGTAAGTTTGGGATTTTGTCCTGGATTCATGATTTGACAAAAAAAAAATTGGCAGTTGCTGCGATGAGTCACCGTGATCACTTTTCTCTGTCACTTTACAGATTGTGACTGTGACTCTAGAGCCTGAAGTAGCCCAGACTTATCTCTTGCCTGAAGATGCATCCCTAGATGATGTGACCAGCATTCGTCTGGAAGTAGTGGGAATAAGCGGGGCCAAGTCAACCAGCCTGGATGTTGACATTTTAGGCTGCGTTAAAGGTAGGTGGCATTTTGACTTGTCAGGACAAAGAGAGATTTGACAGAGAATTTGCCACAGCTAAAATATTGAGGTTTTTTGGATTGACTGAATCTTCTTGTGTGTTTATCCCAGTACTTTCCACGGGAGTGCCGGCGAGAGACCAGCCGCAGACCGTGCCAACTAAAGTCAAAGTGACCACGACCACTCTTGTGACTTCTCCCCTTGGAACAACCACTGAGGAGACAACTACGGTCAAAGCATCATCACCTGCCGCATCGACAACAGCAGGTAAGACTTTGTTCTTGATTGTGTGAATCCTGATATGCTGGGTCAGCTGACGAAGCTTGGTTAATGATAAATTAACCTTCTTTTATTTCCTCAGAAACTCAGACAACCAGGGTTGTTTCCACCGTGACAGAGAGCACTACTGGTGCCGTCACAACAACGGAAGAAGTCAAAACTACCACCGTCACAACTGCTGCCGGGCAAGAGCTGACCACTGTAAGCACATCGGTGCCACTTGTGTCCACAACTCCAGGCTACTGCCTAGAACCGATGGACGAACAGGTCGGGCTGGAAGTAGAACAAACAACAGAGGGAAAGGCCACTATTGATGAGACCGCGGGAACCTGGAATGTACCAGCGCCCGTAACGGAGGACAGAGAAAAGACACCAAAGCTTCTGACCAAGTTTTCTCAGCGATCAGTGGTCAAGGAATTAGGCTGACCAACGTGGCAAACGCCGATGGTGTTGCTCCTGTTGAGCCTGTGGTGTTGAGTATTATAGTCTCCTACAAGAATCCTGAAGACGAGGATTTCATTGAAGTAGCTGAGGAGAAGACAAGTCAACCGGTAAGTTGTATTATTTTCACGTAAGTTTCGGATTTTGTCCTGGATTCATGATTTGACAAAAAAAAAATTGGCAGTTGCTGCGATGAGTCACCGTGATCACTTTTCTATGTCACTTTACAGATTGTGACTGTGACTCTAGAGCCTGAAGTAGCCCAGACTTATCTCTTGCCTGAAGATGCATCCCTAGATGATGTGACCAGCATTCGTCTGGAAGTAGTGGGAATAAGCGGGGCCAAGTCAACCAGCCTGGATGTTGACATTTTAGGCTGCGTTAAAGGTAGGTGGCATTTTGACTTGTCAGGACAAAGAGAGATTTGACAGAGAATTTGCCACAGCTAAAATATTGAGGTTTTTTGGATTGACTGAATCTTCTTGTGTGTTTATCCCAGTACTTTCCACGGGAGTGCCGGCGAGAGACCAGCCGCAGACCGTGCCAACTAAAGTCAAAGTGACCACGACCACTCTTGTGACTTCTCCCCTTGGAACAACCACTGAGGAGACAACTACGGTCAAAGCATCATCACCTGCCGCATCGACAACAGCAGGTAAGACTTTTTTCTTGATTGTGTGAATCCTGATATGCTGGGTCAGCTGACGAAGCTTGGTTAATGATAAATTAACCTTCTTTTATTTCCTCAGAAACTCAGACAACCAGGGTTGTTTCCACCGTGACAGAGAGCACTACTGGTGCCGTCACAACAACGGAAGAAGTCAAAACTACCACCGTCACAACTGCTGCCGGGCAAGAGCTGACCACTGTAAGCACATCGGTGCCACTTGTGTCCACAACTCCAGGCTACTGCCTAGAACCGATGGACGAACAGGTCGGGCTGGAAGTAGAACAAACAACCGAGGGAAAGGCCACTATTGATGAGACCGCGGGAACCTGGAATGTACCAGCGCCCGTAACGGAGGACAGAGAAAAGACACCAAAGCTTCTGACCAAGTTTTCTCAGCGATCAGTGGTCAAGGGAATTAGGCTGACCAACGTGGCAAACGCCGATGGTGTTGCTCCTGTTGAGCCTGTGGTGTTGAGTATTATAGTCTCCTACAAGAATCCTGAAGACGAGGATTTCATTGAAGTAGCTGAGGAGAAGACAAGTCAACCGGTAAGTTGTATTATTTTCACGTAAGTCTGGGATTTTGTCCTGGATTCATGATTTGACAAAAAAAAAATTGGCAGTTGCTGCGATGAGTCACCGTGATCACTTTTCTCTGTCACTTTACAGATTGTGACTGTGACTCTAGAGCCTGAAGTAGCCCAGACTTATCTCTTGCCTGAAGATGCATCCCTAGATGATGTGACCAGCATTCGTCTGGAAGTAGTGGGAATTAGCGGGGCCAAGTCAACCAACCTGGATGTTGACATTTTAGGCTGCGTTAAAGGTATGTGGCATTTGACTTGAGGACAAAAGGAGATTAGCTGATGCGGTATATGACCGTGAAATTGCCACAGGTAAAATATTGAGGTATTTTGGATTGACTGAATCTTCTTGTGTGATTATCCCAGAACTTTCCACGGGAGCGCCGGCGAGAGACCAGCCGCAGACCGTGCCAACTAAAGTCAAAGTGACCACGACAACTCTTGTGACTTCTCCCCTTGGAACAACCACTGAGGAGACAACTACGGTCAAAGCATCATCACCTGCCGCATCGACAACAGCAGGTAAGACTTGTGTCCTGATTGTGTGAATCCTAATATGCTGGGTCAACTGACGAAGCTTTGTTAATGATAAATTACTCTTCTTTTATTTCCTCAGAAACTCAGACAACCAGGGTTGTTTCCACCGTGACAGAGAGCACCACTGGTGCCGTCACAACAACGGAAGAAGTCAAAACTACCACCGTTACAACTGCTGCCGGGGAAGAGCTGACCACTGTAAGCACATCGGTGCCACTTGTGTCCACAACTCCAGGCTACTGCCTAGAACCGATGGACGAACAGGTCGGGCTGGAAGTAGAACAAACAACCGAGGGAAAGGCCACTATTGATGAGACCATGGGAACCTGGAAAGTACCAGCGCCCGTAACGGAGGACAGAGAAAAGACACCAAAGCTTCTGACCAAGTTTTCTAAGCGATCAGTGGTCAAAGGAATTAGGCTGACCAACGTGCCCAACGCCGATGGTGTTGCTCCTGTTGAGCCAGTGGTGTTGAGTATAATAGTCTCCTACAAGAATCCTGGAGACCAGGATTTCATTGAAGTAGCTGAGGAGAAGACAAGTCAACCGGTAAGTTGTATTGCTTTCACGTCAGACTGGGATTTTTTTCCTGGATTCATTATTTAACATAAAAAAAGTTGGCGTTGGTGCAATGAGTGACCAAGTTCACTTTTCTATGTCGCTTTACAGATTGTGACTATGACTCTAGAGCCTGAAGTAGCCCAGACCTATCTCTTGCCCGAAGATGCATCCCTAGATGATGTGACCAGCATTCGTCTGGAAGTAGTGGGAATTAGCGGGGCCAAGTCAACCAACCTGGATGTTGACATTTTAGGCTGCGTTAAAGGTATGTGGCACTTGAAATGTGAGGACAAAAGGAGATTAGCTGATGCGGTATATGACCGTGAAATTGCCACAGGTAAAATATTGAGGTATTTTGGATTGACTGAATCTTCTTGTGTGATTATCCCAGAACTTTCCACGGGAGCGCCGGCGAGAGACCAGCCGCAGACCGTGCCAACTAAAGTCAAAGTGACCACGACAACTCTTGTGACTTCTCCTCTTGGAACAACCACTGAGGAGACAACTACGGTCAAAGCATCATCACCTGCCGCATCGACAACAGCAGGTAAGACTTGTGTCCTGATTGTGTGAATCCTAATATGCTGGGTCAACTGACGAAGCTTTGTTAATGATAAATTACTCTTCTTTTATTTCCTCAGAAACTCAGACAACCAGGGTTGTTTCCACCGTGACAGAGAGCACCACTGGTGCCGTCACAACAACGGAAGAAGTCAAAACTACCACCGTTACAACTGCTGCCGGGGAAGAGCTGACCACTGTAAGCACATCGGTGCCACTTGTGTCCACAACTCCAGGCTACTGCCTAGAACCGATGGACGAACAGGTCGGGCTGGAAGTAGAACAAACAACCGAGGGAAAGGCCACTATTGATGAGACCATGGGAACCTGGAAAGTACCAGCGCCCGTAACGGAGGACAGAGAAAAGACACCAAAGCTTCTGACCAAGTTTTCTAAGCGATCAGTGGTCAAAGGAATTAGGCTGACCAACGTGCCCAACGCCGATGGTGTTGCTCCTGTTGAGCCAGTGGTGTTGAGTATAATAGTCTCCTACAAGAATCCTGGAGACCAGGATTTCATTGAAGTAGCTGAGGAGAAGACAAGTCAACCGGTAAGTTGTATTGCTTTCACGTCAGACTGGGATTTTTTTCCTGGATTCATTATTTAACATAAAAAAAGTTGGCGGTTGGTGCAATGAGTGACCAAGTTCACTTTTCTATGTCGCTTTACAGATTGTGACTATGACTCTAGAGCCTGAAGTAGCCCAGACCTATCTCTTGCCCGAAGATGCATCCCTAGATGATGTGACCAGCATTCGTCTGGAAGTAGTGGGAATTAGCGGGGCCAAGTCAACCAACCTGGATGTTGACATTTTAGGCTGCGTTAAAGGTATGTGGCACTTGAAATGTGAGGACAAAAGGAGATTAGCTGATGCGGTATATGACCGTGAAATTGCCACAGGTAAAATATTGAGGTATTTTGGATTGACTGAATCTTCTTGTGTGATTATCCCAGAACTTTCCACGGGAGCGCCGGCGAGAGACCAGCCGCAGACCGTGCCAACTAAAGTCAAAGTGACCACGACAACTCTTGTGACTTCTCCTCTTGGAACAACCACTGAGGAGACAACTACGGTCAAAGCATCATCACCTGCCGCATCGACAACAGCAGGTAAGACTTGTGTCCTGATTGTGTGAATCCTAATATGCTGGGTCAACTGACGAAGCTTTGTTAATGATAAATTACTCTTCTTTTATTTCCTCAGAAACTCAGACAACCAGGGTTGTTTCCACCGTGACAGAGAGCACCACTGGTGCCGTCACAACAACCGAAGAAGTCAAAACTACCACCGTTACAACTGCTGCCGGGGAAGAGCTGACCACTGTAAGCACATCGGTGCCACTTGTGTCCACAACTCCAGGCTACTGCCTAGAACCGATGGACGAACAGGTCGGGCTGGAAGTAGAACAAACAACCGAGGGAAAGGCCACTATTGATGAGACCATGGGAACCTGGAAAGTACCAGCGCCCGTAACGGAGGACAGAGAAAAGACACCAAAGCTTCTGACCAAGTTTTCTAAGCGATCAGTGGTCAAAGGAATTAGGCTGACCAACGTGCCCAACGCCGATGGTGTTGCTCCTGTTGAGCCAGTGGTGTTGAGTATAATAGTCTCCTACAAGAATCCTGGAGACCAGGATTTCATTGAAGTAGCTGAGGAGAAGACAAGTCAACCGGTAAGTTGTATTGCTTTCACGTCAGACTGGGATTTTTTTCCTGGATTCATTATTTAACATAAAAAAGTTGGCGCTTGGTGCAATGAGTGACCAAGTTCACTTTTCTATGTCGCTTTACAGATTGTGACTATGACTCTAGAGCCTGAAGTAGCCCAGACCTATCTCTTGCCCGAAGATGCATCCCTAGATGATGTGACCAGCATTCGTCTGGAAGTAGTGGGAATTAGCGGGGCCAAGTCAACCAACCTGGATGTTGACATTTTAGGCTGCGTTAAAGGTATGTGGCACTTGAAATGTGAGGACAAAAGGAGATTAGCTGATGCGGTATATGACCGTGAAATTGCCACAGGTAAAATATTGAGGTATTTTGGATTGACTGAATCTTCTTGTGTGATTATCCCAGAACTTTCCACGGGAGCGCCGGCGAGAGACCAGCCGCAGACCGTGCCAACTAAAGTCAAAGTGACCACGACAACTCTTGTGACTTCTCCCCTTGGAACAACCACTGAGGAGACAACTACGGTCAAAGCATCATCACCTGCCGCATCGACAACAGCAGGTAAGACTTGTGTCCTGATTGTGTGAATCCTAATATGCTGGGTCAACTGACGAAGCTTTGTTAATGATAAATTACTCTTCTTTTATTTCCTCAGAAACTCAGACAACCAGGGTTGTTTCCACCGTGACAGAGAGCACCACTGGTGCCGTCACAACAACGGAAGAAGTCAAAACTACCACCGTTACAACTGCTGCCGGGGAAGAGCTGACCACTGTAAGCACATCGGTGCCACTTGTGTCCACAACTCCAGGCTACTGCCTAGAACCGATGGACGAACAGGTCGGGCTGGAAGTAGAACAAACAACCGAGGGAAAGGCCACTATTGATGAGACCATGGGAACCTGGAAAGTACCAGCGCCCGTAACGGAGGACAGAGAAAAGACACCAAAGCTTCTGACCAAGTTTTCTAAGCGATCAGTGGTCAAAGGAATTAGGCTGACCAACGTGCCCAACGCCGATGGTGTTGCTCCTGTTGAGCCAGTGGTGTTGAGTATAATAGTCTCCTACAAGAATCCTGGAGACCAGGATTTCATTGAAGTAGCTGAGGAGAAGACAAGTCAACCGGTAAGTTGTATTGCTTTCACGTCAGACTGGGATTTTTTTCCTGGATTCATTATTTAACATAAAAAAAGTTGGCGCTTGGTGCAATGAGTGACCAAGTTCACTTTTCTATGTCGCTTTACAGATTGTGACTATGACTCTAGAGCCTGAAGTAGCCCAGACCTATCTCTTGCCCGAAGATGCATCCCTAGATGATGTGACCAGCATTCGTCTGGAAGTAGTGGGAATTAGCGGGGCCAAGTCAACCAACCTGGATGTTGACATTTTAGGCTGCGTTAAAGGTATGTGGCACTTGAAATGTGAGGACAAAAGGAGATTAGCTGATGCGGTATATGACCGTGAAATTGCCACAGGTAAAATATTGAGGTATTTTGGATTGACTGAATCTTCTTGTGTGATTATCCCAGAACTTTCCACGGGAGCGCCGGCGAGAGACCAGCCGCAGACCGTGCCAACTAAAGTCAAAGTGACCACGACAACTCTTGTGACTTCTCCTCTTGGAACAACCACTGAGGAGACAACTACGGTCAAAGCATCATCACCTGCCGCATCGACAACAGCAGGTAAGACTTGTGTCCTGATTGTGTGAATCCTAATATGCTGGGTCAACTGACGAAGCTTTGTTAATGATAAATTACTCTTCTTTTATTTCCTCAGAAACTCAGACAACCAGGGTTGTTTCCACCGTGACAGAGAGCACCACTGGTGCCGTCACAACAACGGAAGAAGTCAAAACTACCACCGTTACAACTGCTGCCGGGGAAGAGCTGACCACTGTAAGCACATCGGTGCCACTTGTGTCCACAACTCCAGGCTACTGCCTAGAACCGATGGACGAACAGGTCGGGCTAGAAGTAGAACAAACAACCGAGGGAAAGGCCACTATTGATGAGACCATGGGAACCTGGAAAGTACCAGCGCCCGTAACGGAGGACAGAGAAAAGACACCAAAGCTTCTGACCAAGTTTTCTAAGCGATCAGTGGTCAAAGGAATTAGGCTGACCAACGTGCCCAACGCCGATGGTGTTGCTCCTGTTGAGCCAGTGGTGTTGAGTATAATAGTCTCCTACAAGAATCCTGGAGACCAGGATTTCATTGAAGTAGCTGAGGAGAAGACAAGTCAACCGGTAAGTTGTATTGCTTTCACGTCAGACTGGGATTTTTTTCCTGGATTCATATTTAACATAAAAAAAGTTGGCGCTTGGTGCAATGAGTGACCAAGTTCACTTTTCTATGTCGCTTTACAGATTGTGACTATGACTCTAGAGCCTGAAGTAGCCCAGACCTATCTCTTGCCCGAAGATGCATCCCTAGATGATGTGACCAGCATTCGTCTGGAAGTAGTGGGAATTAGCGGGGCCAAGTCAACCAACCTGGATGTTGACATTTTAGGCTGCGTTAAAGGTATGTGGCACTTGAAATGTGAGGACAAAAGGAGATTAGCTGATGCGGTATATGACCGTGAAATTGCCACAGGTAAAATATTGAGGTATTTTGGATTGACTGAATCTTCTTGTGTGATTATCCCAGAACTTTCCACGGGAGCGCCGGCGAGAGACCAGCCGCAGACCGTGCCAACTAAAGTCAAAGTGACCACGACAACTCTTGTGACTTCTCCTCTTGGAACAACCACTGAGGAGACAACTACGGTCAAAGCATCATCACCTGCCGCATCGACAACAGCAGGTAAGACTTGTGTCCTGATTGTGTGAATCCTAATATGCTGGGTCAACTGACGAAGCTTTGTTAATGATAAATTACTCTTCTTTTATTTCCTCAGAAACTCAGACAACCAGGGTTGTTTCCACCGTGACAGAGAGCACCACTGGTGCCGTCACAACAACGGAAGAAGTCAAAACTACCACCGTTACAACTGCTGCCGGGGAAGAGCTGACCACTGTAAGCACATCGGTGCCACTTGTGTCCACAACTCCAGGCTACTGCCTAGAACCGATGGACGAACAGGTCGGGCTGGAAGTAGAACAAACAACCGAGGGAAAGGCCACTATTGATGAGACCATGGGAACCTGGAAAGTACCAGCGCCCGTAACGGAGGACAGAGAAAAGACACCAAAGCTTCTGACCAAGTTTTCTAAGCGATCAGTGGTCAAAGGAATTAGGCTGACCAACGTGCCCAACGCCGATGGTGTTGCTCCTGTTGAGCCAGTGGTGTTGAGTATAATAGTCTCCTACAAGAATCCTGGAGACCAGGATTTCATTGAAGTAGCTGAGGAGAAGACAAGTCAACCGGTAAGTTGTATTGCTTTCACGTCAGACTGGGATTTTTTTCCTGGATTCATTATTTAACATAAAAAAAGTTGGCGGTTGGTGCAATGAGTGACCAAGTTCACTTTTCTATGTCGCTTTACAGATTGTGACTATGACTCTAGAGCCTGAAGTAGCCCAGACCTATCTCTTGCCCGAAGATGCATCCCTAGATGATGTGACCAGCATTCGTCTGGAAGTAGTGGGAATTAGCGGGGCCAGTCAACCAACCTGGATGTTGACATTTTAGGCTGCGTTAAAGGTATGTGGCACTTGAAATGTGAGGACAAAAGGAGATTAGCTGATGCGGTATATGACCGTGAAATTGCCACAGGTAAAATATTGAGGTATTTTGGATTGACTGAATCTTCTTGTGTGATTATCCCAGAACTTTCCACGGGAGCGCCGGCGAGAGACCAGCCGCAGACCGTGCCAACTAAAGTCAAAGTGACCACGACAACTCTTGTGACTTCTCCCTTGGAACAACCACTGAGGAGACAACTACGGTCAAAGCATCATCACCTGCCGCATCGACAACAGCAGGTAAGACTTGTGTCCTGATTGTGTGAATCCTAATATGCTGGGTCAACTGACGAAGCTTTGTTAATGATAAATTACTCTTCTTTTATTTCCTCAGAAACTCAGACAACCAGGGTTGTTTCCACCGTGACAGAGAGCACCACTGGTGCCGTCACAACAACGGAAGAAGTCAAAACTACCACCGTTACAACTGCTGCCGGGGAAGAGCTGACCACTGTAAGCACATCGGTGCCACTTGTGTCCACAACTCCAGGCTACTGCCTAGAACCGATGGACGAACAGGTCGGGCTGAAGTAGAACAAACAACCGAGGGAAAGGCCACTATTGATGAGACCATGGGAACCTGGAAAGTACCAGCGCCCGTAACGGAGGACAGAGAAAAGACACCAAAGCTTCTGACCAAGTTTTCTAAGCGATCAGTGGTCAAAGGAATTAGGCTGACCAACGTGCCCAACGCCGATGGTGTTGCTCCTGTTGAGCCAGTGGTGTTGAGTATAATAGTCTCCTACAAGAATCCTGGAGACCAGGATTTCATTGAAGTAGCTGAGGAGAAGACAAGTCAACCGGTAAGTTGTATTGCTTTCACGTCAGACTGGGATTTTTTTCCTGGATTCATTATTTAACATAAAAAAAGTTGGCGCTTGGTGCAATGAGTGACCAAGTTCACTTTTCTATGTCGCTTTACAGATTGTGACTATGACTCTAGAGCCTGAAGTAGCCCAGACCTATCTCTTGCCCGAAGATGCATCCCTAGATGATGTGACCAGCATTCGTCTGGAAGTAGTGGGAATTAGCGGGGCCCAGTCAACCAACCTGGATGTTGACATTTTAGGCTGCGTTAAAGGTATGTGGCACTTGAAATGTGAGGACAAAAGGAGATTAGCTGATGCGGTATATGACCGTGAAATTGCCACAGGTAAAATATTGAGGTATTTTGGATTGACTGAATCTTCTTGTGTGATTATCCCAGAACTTTCCACGGGAGCGCCGGCGAGAGACCAGCCGCAGACCGTGCCAACTAAAGTCAAAGTGACCACGACAACTCTTGTGACTTCTCCTCTTGGAACAACCACTGAGGAGACAACTACGGTCAAAGCATCATCACCTGCCGCATCGACAACAGCAGGTAAGACTTGTGTCCTGATTGTGTGAATCCTAATATGCTGGGTCAACTGACGAAGCTTTGTTAATGATAAATTACTCTTCTTTTATTTCCTCAGAAACTCAGACAACCAGGGTTGTTTCCACCGTGACAGAGAGCACCACTGGTGCCGTCACAACAACGGAAGAAGTCAAAACTACCACCGTTACAACTGCTGCCGGGGAAGAGCTGACCACTGTAAGCACATCGGTGCCACTTGTGTCCACAACTCCAGGCTACTGCCTAGAACCGATGGACGAACAGGTCGGGCTGAAAGTAGAACAAACAACCGAGGGAAAGGCCACTATTGATGAGACCATGGGAACCTGGAAAGTACCAGCGCCCGTAACGGAGGACAGAGAAAAGACACCAAAGCTTCTGACCAAGTTTTCTAAGCGATCAGTGGTCAAAGGAATTAGGCTGACCAACGTGCCCAACGCCGATGGTGTTGCTCCTGTTGAGCCAGTGGTGTTGAGTATAATAGTCTCCTACAAGAATCCTGGAGACCAGGATTTCATTGAAGTAGCTGAGGAGAAGACAAGTCAACCGGTAAGTTGTATTGCTTTCACGTCAGACTGGGATTTTTTTCCTGGATTCATTATTTAACATAAAAAAAGTTGGCGCTTGGTGCAATGAGTGACCAAGTTCACTTTTCTATGTCGCTTTACAGATTGTGACTATGACTCTAGAGCCTGAAGTAGCCCAGACCTATCTCTTGCCCGAAGATGCATCCCTAGATGATGTGACCAGCATTCGTCTGGAAGTAGTGGGAATTAGCGGGGCCAAGTCAACCAACCTGGATGTTGACATTTTAGGCTGCGTTAAAGGTATGTGGCACTTGAAATGTGAGGACAAAAGGAGATTAGCTGATGCGGTATATGACCGTGAAATTGCCACAGGTAAAATATTGAGGTATTTTGGATTGACTGAATCTTCTTGTGTGATTATCCCAGAACTTTCCACGGGAGCGCCGGCGAGAGACCAGCCGCAGACCGTGCCAACTAAAGTCAAAGTGACCACGACAACTCTTGTGACTTCTCCCCTTGGAACAACCACTGAGGAGACAACTACGGTCAAAGCATCATCACCTGCCGCATCGACAACAGCAGGTAAGACTTGTGTCCTGATTGTGTGAATCCTAATATGCTGGGTCAACTGACGAAGCTTTGTTAATGATAAATTACTCTTCTTTTATTTCCTCAGAAACTCAGACAACCAGGGTTGTTTCCACCGTGACAGAGAGCACCACTGGTGCCGTCACAACAACCGAAGAAGTCAAAACTACCACCGTTACAACTGCTGCCGGGGAAGAGCTGACCACTGTAAGCACATCGGTGCCACTTGTGTCCACAACTCCAGGCTACTGCCTAGAACCGATGGACGAACAGGTCGGGCTGGAAGTAGAACAAACAACCGAGGGAAAGGCCACTATTGATGAGACCATGGGAACCTGGAAAGTACCAGCGCCCGTAACGGAGGACAGAGAAAAGACACCAAAGCTTCTGACCAAGTTTTCTAAGCGATCAGTGGTCAAAGGAATTAGGCTGACCAACGTGCCCAACGCCGATGGTGTTGCTCCTGTTGAGCCAGTGGTGTTGAGTATAATAGTCTCCTACAAGAATCCTGGAGACCAGGATTTCATTGAAGTAGCTGAGGAGAAGACAAGTCAACCGGTAAGTTGTATTGCTTTCACGTCAGACTGGGATTTTTTTCCTGGATTCATTATTTAACATAAAAAAGTTGGCGCTTGGTGCAATGAGTGACCAAGTTCACTTTTCTATGTCGCTTTACAGATTGTGACTATGACTCTAGAGCCTGAAGTAGCCCAGACCTATCTCTTGCCCGAAGATGCATCCCTAGATGATGTGACCAGCATTCGTCTGGAAGTAGTGGGAATTAGCGGGGCCAAGTCAACCAACCTGGATGTTGACATTTTAGGCTGCGTTAAAGGTATGTGGCACTTGAAATGTGAGGACAAAAGGAGATTAGCTGATGCGGTATATGACCGTGAAATTGCCACAGGTAAAATATTGAGGTATTTTGGATTGACTGAATCTTCTTGTGTGATTATCCCAGAACTTTCCACGGGAGCGCCGGCGAGAGACCAGCCGCAGACCGTGCCAACTAAAGTCAAAGTGACCACGACAACTCTTGTGACTTCTCCTCTTGGAACAACCACTGAGGAGACAACTACGGTCAAAGCATCATCACCTGCCGCATCGACAACAGCAGGTAAGACTTGTGTCCTGATTGTGTGAATCCTAATATGCTGGGTCAACTGACGAAGCTTTGTTAATGATAAATTACTCTTCTTTTATTTCCTCAGAAACTCAGACAACCAGGGTTGTTTCCACCGTGACAGAGAGCACCACTGGTGCCGTCACAACAACCGAAGAAGTCAAAACTACCACCGTTACAACTGCTGCCGGGGAAGAGCTGACCACTGTAAGCACATCGGTGCCACTTGTGTCCACAACTCCAGGCTACTGCCTAGAACCGATGGACGAACAGGTCGGGCTGAAAGTAGAACAAACAACCGAGGGAAAGGCCACTATTGATGAGACCATGGGAACCTGGAAAGTACCAGCGCCCGTAACGGAGGACAGAGAAAAGACACCAAAGCTTCTGACCAAGTTTTCTAAGCGATCAGTGGTCAAAGGAATTAGGCTGACCAACGTGCCCAACGCCGATGGTGTTGCTCCTGTTGAGCCAGTGGTGTTGAGTATAATAGTCTCCTACAAGAATCCTGGAGACCAGGATTTCATTGAAGTAGCTGAGGAGAAGACAAGTCAACCGGTAAGTTGTATTGCTTTCACGTCAGACTGGGATTTTTTTCCTGGATTCATGATTTAACATAAAAAAGTTGGCGGTTGGTGCAATGAGTGACCAAGTTCACTTTTCTATGTCGCTTTACAGATTGTGACTATGACTCTAGAGCCTGAAGTAGCCCAGACCTATCTCTTGCCCGAAGATGCATCCCTAGATGATGTGACCAGCATTCGTCTGGAAGTAGTGGGAATTAGCGGGGCCAAGTCAACCAACCTGGATGTTGACATTTTAGGCTGCGTTAAAGGTATGTGGCACTTGAAATGTGAGGACAAAAGGAGATTAGCTGATGCGGTATATGACCGAGAAATTGCCACAGGTAAAATATTGAGGTATTTTGGATTGACTGAATCTTCTTGTGTGATTATCCCAGAACTTTCCACGGGAGCGCCGGCGAGAGACCAGCCGCAGACCGTGCCAACTAAAGTCAAAGTGACCACGACAACTCTTGTGACTTCTCCCCTTGGAACAACCACTGAGGAGACAACTACGGTCAAAGCATCATCACCTGCCGCATCGACAACAGCAGGTAAGACTTGTGTCCTGATTGTGTGAATCCTAATATGCTGGGTCAACTGACGAAGCTTTGTTAATGATAAATTACTCTTCTTTTATTTCCTCAGAAACTCAGACAACCAGGGTTGTTTCCACCGTGACAGAGAGCACCACTGGTGCCGTCACAACAACCGAAGAAGTCAAAACTACCACCGTTACAACTGCTGCCGGGGAAGAGCTGACCACTGTAAGCACATCGGTGCCACTTGTGTCCACAACTCCAGGCTACTGCCTAGAACCGATGGACGAACAGGTCGGCCTAGAAGTAGAACAAACAACCGAGGGAAAGGCCACTATTGATGAGACCATGGGAACCTGGAAAGTACCAGCGCCCGTAACGGAGGACAGAGAAAAGACACCAAAGCTTCTGACCAAGTTTTCTAAGCGATCAGTGGTCAAAGGAATTAGGCTGACCAACGTGCCCAACGCCGATGGTGTTGCTCCTGTTGAGCCAGTGGTGTTGAGTATAATAGTCTCCTACAAGAATCCTGGAGACCAGGATTTCATTGAAGTAGCTGAGGAGAAGACAAGTCAACCGGTAAGTTGTATTGCTTTCACGTCAGACTGGGATTTTTTTCCTGGATTCATTATTTAACATAAAAAAGTTGGCGCTTGGTGCAATGAGTGACCAAGTTCACTTTTCTATGTCGCTTTACAGATTGTGACTATGACTCTAGAGCCTGAAGTAGCCCAGACCTATCTCTTGCCCGAAGATGCATCCCTAGATGATGTGACCAGCATTCGTCTGGAAGTAGTGGGAATTAGCGGGGCCAAGTCAACCAACCTGGATGTTGACATTTTAGGCTGCGTTAAAGGTATGTGGCACTTGAAATGTGAGGACAAAAGGAGATTAGCTGATGCGGTATATGACCGTGAAATTGCCACAGGTAAAATATTGAGGTATTTTGGATTGACTGAATCTTCTTGTGTGATTATCCCAGAACTTTCCACGGGAGCGCCGGCGAGAGACCAGCCGCAGACCGTGCCAACTAAAGTCAAAGTGACCACGACAACTCTTGTGACTTCTCCCCTTGGAACAACCACTGAGGAGACAACTACGGTCAAAGCATCATCACCTGCCGCATCGACAACAGCAGGTAAGACTTGTGTCCTGATTGTGTGAATCCTAATATGCTGGGTCAACTGACGAAGCTTTGTTAATGATAAATTACTCTTCTTTTATTTCCTCAGAAACTCAGACAACCAGGGTTGTTTCCACCGTGACAGAGAGCACCACTGGTGCCGTCACAACAACCGAAGAAGTCAAAACTACCACCGTTACAACTGCTGCCGGGGAAGAGCTGACCACTGTAAGCACATCGGTGCCACTTGTGTCCACAACTCCAGGCTACTGCCTAGAACCGATGGACGAACAGGTCGGCCTAGAAGTAGAACAAACAACCGAGGGAAAGGCCACTATTGATGAGACCATGGGAACCTGGAAAGTACCAGCGCCCGTAACGGAGGACAGAGAAAAGACACCAAAGCTTCTGACCAAGTTTTCTAAGCGATCAGTGGTCAAAGGAATTAGGCTGACCAACGTGCCCAACGCCGATGGTGTTGCTCCTGTTGAGCCAGTGGTGTTGAGTATAATAGTCTCCTACAAGAATCCTGGAGACCAGGATTTCATTGAAGTAGCTGAGGAGAAGACAAGTCAACCGGTAAGTTGTATTGCTTTCACGTCAGACTGGGATTTTTTTCCTGGATTCATTATTTAACATAAAAAAGTTGGCGCTTGGTGCAATGAGTGACCAAGTTCACTTTTCTATGTCGCTTTACAGATTGTGACTATGACTCTAGAGCCTGAAGTAGCCCAGACCTATCTCTTGCCCGAAGATGCATCCCTAGATGATGTGACCAGCATTCGTCTGGAAGTAGTGGGAATTAGCGGGGCCAAGTCAACCAACCTGGATGTTGACATTTTAGGCTGCGTTAAAGGTATGTGGCACTTGAAATGTGAGGACAAAAGGAGATTAGCTGATGCGGTATATGACCGTGAAATTGCCACAGGTAAAATATTGAGGTATTTTGGATTGACTGAATCTTCTTGTGTGATTATCCCAGAACTTTCCACGGGAGCGCCGGCGAGAGACCAGCCGCAGACCGTGCCAACTAAAGTCAAAGTGACCACGACAACTCTTGTGACTTCTCCTCTTGGAACAACCACTGAGGAGACAACTACGGTCAAAGCATCATCACCTGCCGCATCGACAACAGCAGGTAAGACTTGTGTCCTGATTGTGTGAATCCTAATATGCTGGGTCAACTGACGAAGCTTTGTTAATGATAAATTACTCTTCTTTTATTTCCTCAGAAACTCAGACAACCAGGGTTGTTTCCACCGTGACAGAGAGCACCACTGGTGCCGTCACAACAACCGAAGAAGTCAAAACTACCACCGTTACAACTGCTGCCGGGGAAGAGCTGACCACTGTAAGCACATCGGTGCCACTTGTGTCCACAACTCCAGGCTACTGCCTAGAACCGATGGACGAACAGGTCGGGCTAGAAGTAGAACAAACAACCGAGGGAAAGGCCACTATTGATGAGACCATGGGAACCTGGAAAGTACCAGCGCCCGTAACGGAGGACAGAGAAAAGACACCAAAGCTTCTGACCAAGTTTTCTAAGCGATCAGTGGTCAAAGGAATTAGGCTGACCAACGTGCCCAACGCCGATGGTGTTGCTCCTGTTGAGCCAGTGGTGTTGAGTATAATAGTCTCCTACAAGAATCCTGGAGACCAGGATTTCATTGAAGTAGCTGAGGAGAAGACAAGTCAACCGGTAAGTTGTATTGCTTTCACGTCAGACTGGGATTTTTTTCCTGGATTCATTATTTAACATAAAAAAGTTGGCGCTTGGTGCAATGAGTGACCAAGTTCACTTTTCTATGTCGCTTTACAGATTGTGACTATGACTCTAGAGCCTGAAGTAGCCCAGACCTATCTCTTGCCCGAAGATGCATCCCTAGATGATGTGACCAGCATTCGTCTGGAAGTAGTGGGAATTAGCGGGGCCAAGTCAACCAACCTGGATGTTGACATTTTAGGCTGCGTTAAAGGTATGTGGCACTTGAAATGTGAGGACAAAAGGAGATTAGCTGATGCGGTATATGACCGTGAAATTGCCACAGGTAAAATATTGAGGTATTTTGGATTGACTGAATCTTCTTGTGTGATTATCCCAGAACTTTCCACGGGAGCGCCGGCGAGAGACCAGCCGCAGACCGTGCCAACTAAAGTCAAAGTGACCACGACAACTCTTGTGACTTCTCCCCTTGGAACAACCACTGAGGAGACAACTACGGTCAAAGCATCATCACCTGCCGCATCGACAACAGCAGGTAAGACTTGTGTCCTGATTGTGTGAATCCTAATATGCTGGGTCAACTGACGAAGCTTTGTTAATGATAAATTACTCTTCTTTTATTTCCTCAGAAACTCAGACAACCAGGGTTGTTTCCACCGTGACAGAGAGCACCACTGGTGCCGTCACAACAACCGAAGAAGTCAAAACTACCACCGTTACAACTGCTGCCGGGGAAGAGCTGACCACTGTAAGCACATCGGTGCCACTTGTGTCCACAACTCCAGGCTACTGCCTAGAACCGATGGACGAAGAGGTCGGCCTAGAAGTAGAACAAACAACCGAGGGAAAGGCCACTATTGATGAGACCATGGGAACCTGGAAAGTACCAGCGCCCGTAACGGAGGACAGAGAAAAGACACCAAAGCTTCTGACCAAGTTTTCTAAGCGATCAGTGGTCAAAGGAATTAGGCTGACCAACGTGCCCAACGCCGATGGTGTTGCTCCTGTTGAGCCAGTGGTGTTGAGTATAATAGTCTCCTACAAGAATCCTGGAGACCAGGATTTCATTGAAGTAGCTGAGGAGAAGACAAGTCAACCGGTAAGTTGTATTGCTTTCACGTCAGACTGGGATTTTTTTCCTGGATTCATTATTTAACATAAAAAAAGTTGGCGCTTGGTGCAATGAGTGACCAAGTTCACTTTTCTATGTCGCTTTACAGATTGTGACTATGACTCTAGAGCCTGAAGTAGCCCAGACCTATCTCTTGCCCGAAGATGCATCCCTAGATGATGTGACCAGCATTCGTCTGGAAGTAGTGGGAATTAGCGGGGCCAAGTCAACCAACCTGGATGTTGACATTTTAGGCTGCGTTAAAGGTATGTGGCACTTGAAATGTGAGGACAAAAGGAGATTAGCTGATGCGGTATATGACCGTGAAATTGCCACAGGTAAAATATTGAGGTATTTTGGATTGACTGAATCTTCTTGTGTGATTATCCCAGAACTTTCCACGGGAGCGCCGGCGAGAGACCAGCCGCAGACCGTGCCAACTAAAGTCAAAGTGACCACGACAACTCTTGTGACTTCTCCCCTTGGAACAACCACTGAGGAGACAACTACGGTCAAAGCATCATCACCTGCCGCATCGACAACAGCAGGTAAGACTTGTGTCCTGATTGTGTGAATCCTAATATGCTGGGTCAACTGACGAAGCTTTGTTAATGATAAATTACTCTTCTTTTATTTCCTCAGAAACTCAGACAACCAGGGTTGTTTCCACCGTGACAGAGAGCACCACTGGTGCCGTCACAACAACCGAAGAAGTCAAAACTACCACCGTTACAACTGCTGCCGGGGAAGAGCTGACCACTGTAAGCACATCGGTGCCACTTGTGTCCACAACTCCAGGCTACTGCCTAGAACCGATGGACGAAGAGGTCGGCCTAGAAGTAGAACAAACAACCGAGGGAAAGGCCACTATTGATGAGACCATGGGAACCTGGAAAGTACCAGCGCCCGTAACGGAGGACAGAGAAAAGACACCAAAGCTTCTGACCAAGTTTTCTAAGCGATCAGTGGTCAAAGGAATTAGGCTGACCAACGTGCCCAACGCCGATGGTGTTGCTCCTGTTGAGCCAGTGGTGTTGAGTATAATAGTCTCCTACAAGAATCCTGGAGACCAGGATTTCATTGAAGTAGCTGAGGAGAAGACAAGTCAACCGGTAAGTTGTATTGCTTTCACGTCAGACTGGGATTTTTTTCCTGGATTCATTATTTAACATAAAAAAGTTGGCGGTTGGTGCAATGAGTGACCAAGTTCACTTTTCTATGTCGCTTTACAGATTGTGACTATGACTCTAGAGCCTGAAGTAGCCCAGACCTATCTCTTGCCCGAAGATGCATCCCTAGATGATGTGACCAGCATTCGTCTGGAAGTAGTGGGAATTAGCGGGGCCAAGTCAACCAACCTGGATGTTGACATTTTAGGCTGCGTTAAAGGTATGTGGCACTTGAAATGTGAGGACAAAAGGAGATTAGCTGATGCGGTATATGACCGTGAAATTGCCACAGGTAAAATATTGAGGTATTTTGGATTGACTGAATCTTCTTGTGTGATTATCCCAGAACTTTCCACGGGAGCGCCGGCGAGAGACCAGCCGCAGACCGTGCCAACTAAAGTCAAAGTGACCACGACAACTCTTGTGACTTCTCCTCTTGGAACAACCACTGAGGAGACAACTACGGTCAAAGCATCATCACCTGCCGCATCGACAACAGCAGGTAAGACTTGTGTCCTGATTGTGTGAATCCTAATATGCTGGGTCAACTGACGAAGCTTTGTTAATGATAAATTACTCTTCTTTTATTTCCTCAGAAACTCAGACAACCAGGGTTGTTTCCACCGTGACAGAGAGCACCACTGGTGCCGTCACAACAACGAAGAAGTCAAAACTACCACCGTTACAACTGCTGCCGGGGAAGAGCTGACCACTGTAAGCACATCGGTGCCACTTGTGTCCACAACTCCAGGCTACTGCCTAGAACCGATGGACGAACAGGTCGGGCTGAAAGTAGAACAAACAACCGAGGGAAAGGCCACTATTGATGAGACCATGGGAACCTGGAAAGTACCAGCGCCCGTAACGGAGGACAGAGAAAAGACACCAAAGCTTCTGACCAAGTTTTCTAAGCGATCAGTGGTCAAAGGAATTAGGCTGACCAACGTGCCCAACGCCGATGGTGTTGCTCCTGTTGAGCCAGTGGTGTTGAGTATAATAGTCTCCTACAAGAATCCTGGAGACCAGGATTTCATTGAAGTAGCTGAGGAGAAGACAAGTCAACCGGTAAGTTGTATTGCTTTCACGTCAGACTGGGATTTTTTTCCTGGATTCATTATTTAACATAAAAAAAGTTGGCGCTTGGTGCAATGAGTGACCAAGTTCACTTTTCTATGTCGCTTTACAGATTGTGACTATGACTCTAGAGCCTGAAGTAGCCCAGACCTATCTCTTGCCCGAAGATGCATCCCTAGATGATGTGACCAGCATTCGTCTGGAAGTAGTGGGAATTAGCGGGGCCAAGTCAACCAACCTGGATGTTGACATTTTAGGCTGCGTTAAAGGTATGTGGCACTTGAAATGTGAGGACAAAAGGAGATTAGCTGATGCGGTATATGACCGTGAAATTGCCACAGGTAAAATATTGAGGTATTTTGGATTGACTGAATCTTCTTGTGTGATTATCCCAGAACTTTCCACGGGAGCGCCGGCGAGAGACCAGCCGCAGACCGTGCCAACTAAAGTCAAAGTGACCACGACAACTCTTGTGACTTCTCCTCTTGGAACAACCACTGAGGAGACAACTACGGTCAAAGCATCATCACCTGCCGCATCGACAACAGCAGGTAAGACTTGTGTCCTGATTGTGTGAATCCTAATATGCTGGGTCAACTGACGAAGCTTTGTTAATGATAAATTACTCTTCTTTTATTTCCTCAGAAACTCAGACAACCAGGGTTGTTTCCACCGTGACAGAGAGCACCACTGGTGCCGTCACAACAACTGAAGAAGTCAAAACTACCACCGTTACAACTGCTGCCGGGGAAGAGCTGACCACTGTAAGCACATCGGTGCCACTTGTGTCCACAACTCCAGGCTACTGCCTAGAACCGATGGACGAACAGGTCGGGCTGAAGTAGAACAAACAACCGAGGGAAAGGCCACTATTGATGAGACCATGGGAACCTGGAAAGTACCAGCGCCCGTAACGGAGGACAGAGAAAAGACACCAAAGCTTCTGACCAAGTTTTCTAAGCGATCAGTGGTCAAAGGAATTAGGCTGACCAACGTGCCCAACGCCGATGGTGTTGCTCCTGTTGAGCCAGTGGTGTTGAGTATAATAGTCTCCTACAAGAATCCTGGAGACCAGGATTTCATTGAAGTAGCTGAGGAGAAGACAAGTCAACCGGTAAGTTGTATTGCTTTCACGTCAGACTGGGATTTTTTTCCTGGATTCATTATTTAACATAAAAAAGTTGGCGCTTGGTGCAATGAGTGACCAAGTTCACTTTTCTATGTCGCTTTACAGATTGTGACTATGACTCTAGAGCCTGAAGTAGCCCAGACCTATCTCTTGCCCGAAGATGCATCCCTAGATGATGTGACCAGCATTCGTCTGGAAGTAGTGGGAATTAGCGGGGCCCAGTCAACCAACCTGGATGTTGACATTTTAGGCTGCGTTAAAGGTATGTGGCACTTGAAATGTGAGGACAAAAGGAGATTAGCTGATGCGGTATATGACCGAGAAATTGCCACAGGTAAAATATTGAGGTATTTTGGATTGACTGAATCTTCTTGTGTGATTATCCCAGAACTTTCCACGGGAGCGCCGGCGAGAGACCAGCCGCAGACCGTGCCAACTAAAGTCAAAGTGACCACGACAACTCTTGTGACTTCTCCCCTTGGAACAACCACTGAGGAGACAACTACGGTCAAAGCATCATCACCTGCCGCATCGACAACAGCAGGTAAGACTTGTGTCCTGATTGTGTGAATCCTAATATGCTGGGTCAACTGACGAAGCTTTGTTAATGATAAATTACTCTTCTTTTATTTCCTCAGAAACTCAGACAACCAGGGTTGTTTCCACCGTGACAGAGAGCACCACTGGTGCCGTCACAACAACCGAAGAAGTCAAAACTACCACCGTTACAACTGCTGCCGGGGAAGAGCTGACCACTGTAAGCACATCGGTGCCACTTGTGTCCACAACTCCAGGCTACTGCCTAGAACCGATGGACGAAGAGGTCGGCCTAGAAGTAGAACAAACAACCGAGGGAAAGGCCACTATTGATGAGACCATGGGCACCTGGAAAGTACCAGCGCCCGTAACGGAGGACAGAGAAAAGACACCAAAGCTTCTGACCAAGTTTTCTAAGCGATCAGTGGTCAAAGGAATTAGGCTGACCAACGTGCCCAACGCCGATGGTGTTGCTCCTGTTGAGCCAGTGGTGTTGAGTATAATAGTCTCCTACAAGAATCCTGGAGACCAGGATTTCATTGAAGTAGCTGAGGAGAAGACAAGTCAACCGGTAAGTTGTATTGCTTTCACGTCAGACTGGGATTTTTTTCCTGGATTCATTATTTAACATAAAAAAAGTTGGCGCTTGGTGCAATGAGTGACCAAGTTCACTTTTCTATGTCGCTTTACAGATTGTGACTATGACTCTAGAGCCTGAAGTAGCCCAGACCTATCTCTTGCCCGAAGATGCATCCCTAGATGATGTGACCAGCATTCGTCTGGAAGTAGTGGGAATTAGCGGGGCCAAGTCAACCAACCTGGATGTTGACATTTTAGGCTGCGTTAAAGGTATGTGGCACTTGAAATGTGAGGACAAAAGGAGATTAGCTGATGCGGTATATGACCGTGAAATTGCCACAGGTAAAATATTGAGGTATTTTGGATTGACTGAATCTTCTTGTGTGATTATCCCAGAACTTTCCACGGGAGCGCCGGCGAGAGACCAGCCGCAGACCGTGCCAACTAAAGTCAAAGTGACCACGACAACTCTTGTGACTTCTCCTCTTGGAACAACCACTGAGGAGACAACTACGGTCAAAGCATCATCACCTGCCGCATCGACAACAGCAGGTAAGACTTGTGTCCTGATTGTGTGAATCCTAATATGCTGGGTCAACTGACGAAGCTTTGTTAATGATAAATTACTCTTCTTTTATTTCCTCAGAAACTCAGACAACCAGGGTTGTTTCCACCGTGACAGAGAGCACCACTGGTGCCGTCACAACAACTGAAGAAGTCAAAACTACCACCGTTACAACTGCTGCCGGGGAAGAGCTGACCACTGTAAGCACATCGGTGCCACTTGTGTCCACAACTCCAGGCTACTGCCTAGAACCGATGGACGAAGAGGTCGGCCTAGAAGTAGAACAAACAACCGAGGGAAAGGCCACTATTGATGAGACCATGGGCACCTGGAAAGTACCAGCGCCCGTAACGGAGGACAGAGAAAAGACACCAAAGCTTCTGACCAAGTTTTCTAAGCGATCAGTGGTCAAAGGAATTAGGCTGACCAACGTGCCCAACGCCGATGGTGTTGCTCCTGTTGAGCCAGTGGTGTTGAGTATAATAGTCTCCTACAAGAATCCTGGAGACCAGGATTTCATTGAAGTAGCTGAGGAGAAGACAAGTCAACCGGTAAGTTGTATTGCTTTCACGTCAGACTGGGATTTTTTTCCTGGATTCATTATTTAACATAAAAAAAGTTGGCGCTTGGTGCAATGAGTGACCAAGTTCACTTTTCTATGTCGCTTTACAGATTGTGACTATGACTCTAGAGCCTGAAGTAGCCCAGACCTATCTCTTGCCCGAAGATGCATCCCTAGATGATGTGACCAGCATTCGTCTGGAAGTAGTGGGAATTAGCGGGGCCAAGTCAACCAACCTGGATGTTGACATTTTAGGCTGCGTTAAAGGTATGTGGCACTTGAAATGTGAGGACAAAAGGAGATTAGCTGATGCGGTATATGACCGTGAAATTGCCACAGGTAAAATATTGAGGTATTTTGGATTGACTGAATCTTCTTGTGTGATTATCCCAGAACTTTCCACGGGAGCGCCGGCGAGAGACCAGCCGCAGACCGTGCCAACTAAAGTCAAAGTGACCACGACAACTCTTGTGACTTCTCCTCTTGGAACAACCACTGAGGAGACAACTACGGTCAAAGCATCATCACCTGCCGCATCGACAACAGCAGGTAAGACTTGTGTCCTGATTGTGTGAATCCTAATATGCTGGGTCAACTGACGAAGCTTTGTTAATGATAAATTACTCTTCTTTTATTTCCTCAGAAACTCAGACAACCAGGGTTGTTTCCACCGTGACAGAGAGCACCACTGGTGCCGTCACAACAACTGAAGAAGTCAAAACTACCACCGTTACAACTGCTGCCGGGGAAGAGCTGACCACTGTAAGCACATCGGTGCCACTTGTGTCCACAACTCCAGGCTACTGCCTAGAACCGATGGACGAACAGGTCGGGCTGAAAGTAGAACAAACAACCGAGGGAAAGGCCACTATTGATGAGACCATGGGAACCTGGAAAGTACCAGCGCCCGTAACGGAGGACAGAGAAAAGACACCAAAGCTTCTGACCAAGTTTTCTAAGCGATCAGTGGTCAAAGGAATTAGGCTGACCAACGTGCCCAACGCCGATGGTGTTGCTCCTGTTGAGCCAGTGGTGTTGAGTATAATAGTCTCCTACAAGAATCCTGGAGACCAGGATTTCATTGAAGTAGCTGAGGAGAAGACAAGTCAACCGGTAAGTTGTATTGCTTTCACGTCAGACTGGGATTTTTTTCCTGGATTCATTATTTAACATAAAAAAGTTGGCGCTTGGTGCAATGAGTGACCAAGTTCACTTTTCTATGTCGCTTTACAGATTGTGACTATGACTCTAGAGCCTGAAGTAGCCCAGACCTATCTCTTGCCCGAAGATGCATCCCTAGATGATGTGACCAGCATTCGTCTGGAAGTAGTGGGAATTAGCGGGGCCAAGTCAACCAACCTGGATGTTGACATTTTAGGCTGCGTTAAAGGTATGTGGCACTTGAAATGTGAGGACAAAAGGAGATTAGCTGATGCGGTATATGACCGAGAAATTGCCACAGGTAAAATATTGAGGTATTTTGGATTGACTGAATCTTCTTGTGTGATTATCCCAGAACTTTCCACGGGAGCGCCGGCGAGAGACCAGCCGCAGACCGTGCCAACTAAAGTCAAAGTGACCACGACAACTCTTGTGACTTCTCCCCTTGGAACAACCACTGAGGAGACAACTACGGTCAAAGCATCATCACCTGCCGCATCGACAACAGCAGGTAAGACTTGTGTCCTGATTGTGTGAATCCTAATATGCTGGGTCAACTGACGAAGCTTTGTTAATGATAAATTACTCTTCTTTTATTTCCTCAGAAACTCAGACAACCAGGGTTGTTTCCACCGTGACAGAGAGCACCACTGGTGCCGTCACAACAACCGAAGAAGTCAAAACTACCACCGTTACAACTGCTGCCGGGGAAGAGCTGACCACTGTAAGCACATCGGTGCCACTTGTGTCCACAACTCCAGGCTACTGCCTAGAACCGATGGACGAACAGGTCGGGCTGAAAGTAGAACAAACAACCGAGGGAAAGGCCACTATTGATGAGACCATGGGAACCTGGAAAGTACCAGCGCCCGTAACGGAGGACAGAGAAAAGACACCAAAGCTTCTGACCAAGTTTTCTAAGCGATCAGTGGTCAAAGGAATTAGGCTGACCAACGTGCCCAACGCCGATGGTGTTGCTCCTGTTGAGCCAGTGGTGTTGAGTATAATAGTCTCCTACAAGAATCCTGGAGACCAGGATTTCATTGAAGTAGCTGAGGAGAAGACAAGTCAACCGGTAAGTTGTATTGCTTTCACGTCAGACTGGGATTTTTTTCCTGGATTCATTATTTAACATAAAAAAAGTTGGCGCTTGGTGCAATGAGTGACCAAGTTCACTTTTCTATGTCGCTTTACAGATTGTGACTATGACTCTAGAGCCTGAAGTAGCCCAGACCTATCTCTTGCCCGAAGATGCATCCCTAGATGATGTGACCAGCATTCGTCTGGAAGTAGTGGGAATTAGCGGGGCCCAGTCAACCAACCTGGATGTTGACATTTTAGGCTGCGTTAAAGGTATGTGGCACTTGAAATGTGAGGACAAAAGGAGATTAGCTGATGCGGTATATGACCGAGAAATTGCCACAGGTAAAATATTGAGGTATTTTGGATTGACTGAATCTTCTTGTGTGATTATCCCAGAACTTTCCACGGGAGCGCCGGCGAGAGACCAGCCGCAGACCGTGCCAACTAAAGTCAAAGTGACCACGACAACTCTTGTGACTTCTCCCCTTGGAACAACCACTGAGGAGACAACTACGGTCAAAGCATCATCACCTGCCGCATCGACAACAGCAGGTAAGACTTGTGTCCTGATTGTGTGAATCCTAATATGCTGGGTCAACTGACGAAGCTTTGTTAATGATAAATTACTCTTCTTTTATTTCCTCAGAAACTCAGACAACCAGGGTTGTTTCCACCGTGACAGAGAGCACCACTGGTGCCGTCACAACAACCGAAGAAGTCAAAACTACCACCGTTACAACTGCTGCCGGGGAAGAGCTGACCACTGTAAGCACATCGGTGCCACTTGTGTCCACAACTCCAGGCTACTGCCTAGAACCGATGGACGAAGAGGTCGGCCTAGAAGTAGAACAAACAACCGAGGGAAAGGCCACTATTGATGAGACCATGGGCACCTGGAAAGTACCAGCGCCCGTAACGGAGGACAGAGAAAAGACACCAAAGCTTCTGACCAAGTTTTCTAAGCGATCAGTGGTCAAAGGAATTAGGCTGACCAACGTGCCCAACGCCGATGGTGTTGCTCCTGTTGAGCCAGTGGTGTTGAGTATAATAGTCTCCTACAAGAATCCTGGAGACCAGGATTTCATTGAAGTAGCTGAGGAGAAGACAAGTCAACCGGTAAGTTGTATTGCTTTCACGTCAGACTGGGATTTTTTTCCTGGATTCATTATTTAACATAAAAAAAGTTGGCGCTTGGTGCAATGAGTGACCAAGTTCACTTTTCTATGTCGCTTTACAGATTGTGACTATGACTCTAGAGCCTGAAGTAGCCCAGACCTATCTCTTGCCCGAAGATGCATCCCTAGATGATGTGACCAGCATTCGTCTGGAAGTAGTGGGAATTAGCGGGGCCAAGTCAACCAACCTGGATGTTGACATTTTAGGCTGCGTTAAAGGTATGTGGCACTTGAAATGTGAGGACAAAAGGAGATTAGCTGATGCGGTATATGACCGAGAAATTGCCACAGGTAAAATATTGAGGTATTTTGGATTGACTGAATCTTCTTGTGTGATTATCCCAGAACTTTCCACGGGAGCGCCGGCGAGAGACCAGCCGCAGACCGTGCCAACTAAAGTCAAAGTGACCACGACAACTCTTGTGACTTCTCCCCTTGGAACAACCACTGAGGAGACAACTACGGTCAAAGCATCATCACCTGCCGCATCGACAACAGCAGGTAAGACTTGTGTCCTGATTGTGTGAATCCTAATATGCTGGGTCAACTGACGAAGCTTTGTTAATGATAAATTACTCTTCTTTTATTTCCTCAGAAACTCAGACAACCAGGGTTGTTTCCACCGTGACAGAGAGCACCACTGGTGCCGTCACAACAACTGAAGAAGTCAAAACTACCACCGTTACAACTGCTGCCGGGGAAGAGCTGACCACTGTAAGCACATCGGTGCCACTTGTGTCCACAACTCCAGGCTACTGCCTAGAACCGATGGACGAACAGGTTGGGCTGAAAGTAGAACAAACAACCGAGGGAAAGGCCACTATTGATGAGACCATGGGAACCTGGAAAGTACCAGCGCCCGTAACGGAGGACAGAGAAAAGACACCAAAGCTTCTGACCAAGTTTTCTAAGCGATCAGTGGTCAAAGGAATTAGGCTGACCAACGTGCCCAACGCCGATGGTGTTGCTCCTGTTGAGCCAGTGGTGTTGAGTATAATAGTCTCCTACAAGAATCCTGGAGACCAGGATTTCATTGAAGTAGCTGAGGAGAAGACAAGTCAACCGGTAAGTTGTATTGCTTTCACGTCAGACTGGGATTTTTTTCCTGGATTCATTATTTAACATAAAAAAGTTGGCGCTTGGTGCAATGAGTGACCAAGTTCACTTTTCTATGTCGCTTTACAGATTGTGACTATGACTCTAGAGCCTGAAGTAGCCCAGACCTATCTCTTGCCCGAAGATGCATCCCTAGATGATGTGACCAGCATTCGTCTGGAAGTAGTGGGAATTAGCGGGGCCAAGTCAACCAACCTGGATGTTGACATTTTAGGCTGCGTTAAAGGTATGTGGCACTTGAAATGTGAGGACAAAAGGAGATTAGCTGATGCGGTATATGACCGAGAAATTGCCACAGGTAAAATATTGAGGTATTTTGGATTGACTGAATCTTCTTGTGTGATTATCCCAGAACTTTCCACGGGAGCGCCGGCGAGAGACCAGCCGCAGACCGTGCCAACTAAAGTCAAAGTGACCACGACAACTCTTGTGACTTCTCCCCTTGGAACAACCACTGAGGAGACAACTACGGTCAAAGCATCATCACCTGCCGCATCGACAACAGCAGGTAAGACTTGTGTCCTGATTGTGTGAATCCTAATATGCTGGGTCAACTGACGAAGCTTTGTTAATGATAAATTACTCTTCTTTTATTTCCTCAGAAACTCAGACAACCAGGGTTGTTTCCACCGTGACAGAGAGCACCACTGGTGCCGTCACAACAACCGAAGAAGTCAAAACTACCACCGTTACAACTGCTGCCGGGGAAGAGCTGACCACTGTAAGCACATCGGTGCCACTTGTGTCCACAACTCCAGGCTACTGCCTAGAACCGATGGACGAAGAGGTCGGCCTAGAAGTAGAACAAACAACCGAGGGAAAGGCCACTATTGATGAGACCATGGGCACCTGGAAAGTACCAGCGCCCGTAACGGAGGACAGAGAAAAGACACCAAAGCTTCTGACCAAGTTTTCTAAGCGATCAGTGGTCAAAGGAATTAGGCTGACCAACGTGCCCAACGCCGATGGTGTTGCTCCTGTTGAGCCAGTGGTGTTGAGTATAATAGTCTCCTACAAGAATCCTGGAGACCAGGATTTCATTGAAGTAGCTGAGGAGAAGACAAGTCAACCGGTAAGTTGTATTGCTTTCACGTCAGACTGGGATTTTTTTCCTGGATTCATTATTTAACATAAAAAAAGTTGGCGCTTGGTGCAATGAGTGACCAAGTTCACTTTTCTATGTCGCTTTACAGATTGTGACTATGACTCTAGAGCCTGAAGTAGCCCAGACCTATCTCTTGCCCGAAGATGCATCCCTAGATGATGTGACCAGCATTCGTCTGGAAGTAGTGGGAATTAGCGGGGCCAAGTCAACCAACCTGGATGTTGACATTTTAGGCTGCGTTAAAGGTATGTGGCACTTGAAATGTGAGGACAAAAGGAGATTAGCTGATGCGGTATATGACCGAGAAATTGCCACAGGTAAAATATTGAGGTATTTTGGATTGACTGAATCTTCTTGTGTGATTATCCCAGAACTTTCCACGGGAGCGCCGGCGAGAGACCAGCCGCAGACCGTGCCAACTAAAGTCAAAGTGACCACGACAACTCTTGTGACTTCTCCCCTTGGAACAACCACTGAGGAGACAACTACGGTCAAAGCATCATCACCTGCCGCATCGACAACAGCAGGTAAGACTTGTGTCCTGATTGTGTGAATCCTAATATGCTGGGTCAACTGACGAAGCTTTGTTAATGATAAATTACTCTTCTTTTATTTCCTCAGAAACTCAGACAACCAGGGTTGTTTCCACCGTGACAGAGAGCACCACTGGTGCCGTCACAACAACCGAAGAAGTCAAAACTACCACCGTTACAACTGCTGCCGGGGAAGAGCTGACCACTGTAAGCACATCGGTGCCACTTGTGTCCACAACTCCAGGCTACTGCCTAGAACCGATGGACGAAGAGGTCGGCCTAGAAGTAGAACAAACAACCGAGGGAAAGGCCACTATTGATGAGACCATGGGCACCTGGAAAGTACCAGCGCCCGTAACGGAGGACAGAGAAAAGACACCAAAGCTTCTGACCAAGTTTTCTAAGCGATCAGTGGTCAAAGGAATTAGGCTGACCAACGTGCCCAACGCCGATGGTGTTGCTCCTGTTGAGCCAGTGGTGTTGAGTATAATAGTCTCCTACAAGAATCCTGGAGACCAGGATTTCATTGAAGTAGCTGAGGAGAAGACAAGTCAACCGGTAAGTTGTATTGCTTTCACGTCAGACTGGGATTTTTTTCCTGGATTCATTATTTAACATAAAAAAGTTGGCGCTTGGTGCAATGAGTGACCAAGTTCACTTTTCTATGTCGCTTTACAGATTGTGACTATGACTCTAGAGCCTGAAGTAGCCCAGACCTATCTCTTGCCCGAAGATGCATCCCTAGATGATGTGACCAGCATTCGTCTGGAAGTAGTGGGAATTAGCGGGGCCAAGTCAACCAACCTGGATGTTGACATTTTAGGCTGCGTTAAAGGTATGTGGCACTTGAAATGTGAGGACAAAAGGAGATTAGCTGATGCGGTATATGACCGTGAAATTGCCACAGGTAAAATATTGAGGTATTTTGGATTGACTGAATCTTCTTGTGTGATTATCCCAGAACTTTCCACGGGAGCGCCGGCGAGAGACCAGCCGCAGACCGTGCCAACTAAAGTCAAAGTGACCACGACAACTCTTGTGACTTCTCCCCTTGGAACAACCACTGAGGAGACAACTACGGTCAAAGCATCATCACCTGCCGCATCGACAACAGCAGGTAAGACTTGTGTCCTGATTGTGTGAATCCTAATATGCTGGGTCAACTGACGAAGCTTTGTTAATGATAAATTACTCTTCTTTTATTTCCTCAGAAACTCAGACAACCAGGGTTGTTTCCACCGTGACAGAGAGCACCACTGGTGCCGTCACAACAACTGAAGAAGTCAAAACTACCACCGTTACAACTGCTGCCGGGGAAGAGCTGACCACTGTAAGCACATCGGTGCCACTTGTGTCCACAACTCCAGGCTACTGCCTAGAACCGATGGACGAACAGGTTGGGCTGAAAGTAGAACAAACAACCGAGGGAAAGGCCACTATTGATGAGACCATGGGAACCTGGAAAGTACCAGCGCCCGTAACGGAGGACAGAGAAAAGACACCAAAGCTTCTGACCAAGTTTTCTAAGCGATCAGTGGTCAAAGGAATTAGGCTGACCAACGTGCCCAACGCCGATGGTGTTGCTCCTGTTGAGCCAGTGGTGTTGAGTATAATAGTCTCCTACAAGAATCCTGGAGACCAGGATTTCATTGAAGTAGCTGAGGAGAAGACAAGTCAACCGGTAAGTTGTATTGCTTTCACGTCAGACTGGGATTTTTTTCCTGGATTCATTATTTAACATAAAAAAAGTTGGCGCTTGGTGCAATGAGTGACCAAGTTCACTTTTCTATGTCGCTTTACAGATTGTGACTATGACTCTAGAGCCTGAAGTAGCCCAGACCTATCTCTTGCCCGAAGATGCATCCCTAGATGATGTGACCAGCATTCGTCTGGAAGTAGTGGGAATTAGCGGGGCCCAGTCAACCAACCTGGATGTTGACATTTTAGGCTGCGTTAAAGGTATGTGGCACTTGAAATGTGAGGACAAAAGGAGATTAGCTGATGCGGTATATGACCGAGAAATTGCCACAGGTAAAATATTGAGGTATTTTGGATTGACTGAATCTTCTTGTGTGATTATCCCAGAACTTTCCACGGGAGCGCCGGCGAGAGACCAGCCGCAGACCGTGCCAACTAAAGTCAAAGTGACCACGACAACTCTTGTGACTTCTCCCCTTGGAACAACCACTGAGGAGACAACTACGGTCAAAGCATCATCACCTGCCGCATCGACAACAGCAGGTAAGACTTGTGTCCTGATTGTGTGAATCCTAATATGCTGGGTCAACTGACGAAGCTTTGTTAATGTTAAATTACTCTTCTTTTATTTCCTCAGAAACTCAGACAACCAGGGTTGTTTCCACCGTGACAGAGAGCACCACTGGTGCCGTCACAACAACCGAAGAAGTCAAAACTACCACCGTTACAACTGCTGCCGGGGAAGAGCTGACCACTGTAAGCACATCGGTGCCACTTGTGTCCACAACTCCAGGCTACTGCCTAGAACCGATGGACGAAGAGGTCGGCCTAGAAGTAGAACAAACAACCGAGGGAAAGGCCACTATTGATGAGACCATGGGCACCTGGAAAGTACCAGCGCCCGTAACGGAGGACAGAGAAAAGACACCAAAGCTTCTGACCAAGTTTTCTAAGCGATCAGTGGTCAAAGGAATTAGGCTGACCAACGTGCCCAACGCCGATGGTGTTGCTCCTGTTGAGCCAGTGGTGTTGAGTATAATAGTCTCCTACAAGAATCCTGGAGACCAGGATTTCATTGAAGTAGCTGAGGAGAAGACAAGTCAACCGGTAAGTTGTATTGCTTTCACGTCAGACTGGGATTTTTTTCCTGGATTCATTATTTAACATAAAAAAGTTGGCGCTTGGTGCAATGAGTGACCAAGTTCACTTTTCTATGTCGCTTTACAGATTGTGACTATGACTCTAGAGCCTGAAGTAGCCCAGACCTATCTCTTGCCCGAAGATGCATCCCTAGATGATGTGACCAGCATTCGTCTGGAAGTAGTGGGAATTAGCGGGGCCAAGTCAACCAACCTGGATGTTGACATTTTAGGCTGCGTTAAAGGTATGTGGCACTTGAAATGTGAGGACAAAAGGAGATTAGCTGATGCGGTATATGACCGAGAAATTGCCACAGGTAAAATATTGAGGTATTTTGGATTGACTGAATCTTCTTGTGTGATTATCCCAGAACTTTCCACGGGAGCGCCGGCGAGAGACCAGCCGCAGACCGTGCCAACTAAAGTCAAAGTGACCACGACAACTCTTGTGACTTCTCCCCTTGGAACAACCACTGAGGAGACAACTACGGTCAAAGCATCATCACCTGCCGCATCGACAACAGCAGGTAAGACTTGTGTCCTGATTGTGTGAATCCTAATATGCTGGGTCAACTGACGAAGCTTTGTTAATGATAAATTACTCTTCTTTTATTTCCTCAGAAACTCAGACAACCAGGGTTGTTTCCACCGTGACAGAGAGCACCACTGGTGCCGTCACAACAACCGAAGAAGTCAAAACTACCACCGTTACAACTGCTGCCGGGGAAGAGCTGACCACTGTAAGCACATCGGTGCCACTTGTGTCCACAACTCCAGGCTACTGCCTAGAACCGATGGACGAAGAGGTCGGCCTAGAAGTAGAACAAACAACCGAGGGAAAGGCCACTATTGATGAGACCATGGGCACCTGGAAAGTACCAGCGCCCGTAACGGAGGACAGAGAAAAGACACCAAAGCTTCTGACCAAGTTTTCTAAGCGATCAGTGGTCAAAGGAATTAGGCTGACCAACGTGCCCAACGCCGATGGTGTTGCTCCTGTTGAGCCAGTGGTGTTGAGTATAATAGTCTCCTACAAGAATCCTGGAGACCAGGATTTCATTGAAGTAGCTGAGGAGAAGACAAGTCAACCGGTAAGTTGTATTGCTTTCACGTCAGACTGGGATTTTTTTCCTGGATTCATTATTTAACATAAAAAAAGTTGGCGCTTGGTGCAATGAGTGACCAAGTTCACTTTTCTATGTCGCTTTACAGATTGTGACTATGACTCTAGAGCCTGAAGTAGCCCAGACCTATCTCTTGCCCGAAGATGCATCCCTAGATGATGTGACCAGCATTCGTCTGGAAGTAGTGGGAATTAGCGGGGCCAAGTCAACCAACCTGGATGTTGACATTTTAGGCTGCGTTAAAGGTATGTGGCACTTGAAATGTGAGGACAAAAGGAGATTAGCTGATGCGGTATATGACCGAGAAATTGCCACAGGTAAAATATTGAGGTATTTTGGATTGACTGAATCTTCTTGTGTGATTATCCCAGAACTTTCCACGGGAGCGCCGGCGAGAGACCAGCCGCAGACCGTGCCAACTAAAGTCAAAGTGACCACGACAACTCTTGTGACTTCTCCCCTTGGAACAACCACTGAGGAGACAACTACGGTCAAAGCATCATCACCTGCCGCATCGACAACAGCAGGTAAGACTTGTGTCCTGATTGTGTGAATCCTAATATGCTGGGTCAACTGACGAAGCTTTGTTAATGATAAATTACTCTTCTTTTATTTCCTCAGAAACTCAGACAACCAGGGTTGTTTCCACCGTGACAGAGAGCACCACTGGTGCCGTCACAACAACCGAAGAAGTCAAAACTACCACCGTTACAACTGCTGCCGGGGAAGAGCTGACCACTGTAAGCACATCGGTGCCACTTGTGTCCACAACTCCAGGCTACTGCCTAGAACCGATGGACGAAGAGGTCGGCCTAGAAGTAGAACAAACAACCGAGGGAAAGGCCACTATTGATGAGACCATGGGCACCTGGAAAGTACCAGCGCCCGTAACGGAGGACAGAGAAAAGACACCAAAGCTTCTGACCAAGTTTTCTAAGCGATCAGTGGTCAAAGGAATTAGGCTGACCAACGTGCCCAACGCCGATGGTGTTGCTCCTGTTGAGCCAGTGGTGTTGAGTATAATAGTCTCCTACAAGAATCCTGGAGACCAGGATTTCATTGAAGTAGCTGAGAAGAAGACAAGTCAACCGGTAAGTTGTATTGCTTTCACGTCAGACTGGGATTTTTTCCTGGATTCATTATTTAACATAAAAAAGTTGGCGGTTGGTGCAATGAGTGACCAAGTTCACTTTTCTATGTCGCTTTACAGATTTTGACTATGACTCTAGAGCCTGAAGTAGCCCAGACCTATCTCTTGCCCGAAGATGCATCCCTAGATGATGTGACCAGCATTCGTCTGGAAGTAGTGGGAATTAGCGGGGCCAAGTCAACCAACCTGGATGTTGACATTTTAGGCTGCGTTAAAGGTATGTGGCATTTGACATGTGAGGACAAAAGGAGATTAGCTGATGCGGTATATGACCGAGAAATTGCCACAGGTAAAATATTGAGGTATTTTGGATTGACTGAATCTTCTTGTGTGATTATCCCAGAACTTTCCACGGGAGCGCCGGCGAGAGACCAGCCGCAGACCGTGCCAACTAAAGTCAAAGTGACCACGACAACTCTTGTGACTTCTCCCCTTGGAACAACCACTGAGGAGACAACTACGGTCAAAGCATCATCACCTGCCGCATCGACAACAGCAGGTAAGACTTGTGTCCTGATTGTGTGAATCCTAATATGCTGGGTCAACTGACGAAGCTTTGTTAATGATAAATTACTCTTCTTTTATTTCCTCAGAAACTCAGACAACCAGGGTTGTTTCCACCGTGACAGAGAGCACCACTGGTGCCGTCACAACAACGGAAGAAGTCAAAACTACCACCGTTACAACTGCTGCCGGGGAAGAGCTGACCACTGTAAGCACATCGGTGCCACTTGTGTCCACAACTCCAGGCTACTGCCTAGAACCGATGGACGAACAGGTTGGGCTGAAAGTAGAACAAACAACCGAGGGAAAGGCCACTATTGATGAGACCATGGGAACCTGGAAAGTACCAGCGCCCGTAACGGAGGACAGAGAAAAGACACCAAAGCTTCTGACCAAGTTTTCTAAGCGATCAGTGGTCAAAGGAATTAGGCTGACCAACGTGCCCAACGCCGATGGTGTTGCTCCTGTTGAGCCAGTGGTGTTGAGTATAATAGTCTCCTACAAGAATCCTGGAGACCAGGATTTCATTGAAGTAGCTGAGGAGAAGACAAGTCAACCGGTAAGTTGTATTGCTTTCACGTCAGACTGGGATTTTTTTCCTGGATTCATGATTTAACATAAAAAAGTTGGCGGTTGGTGCAATGAGTGACCAAGTTCACTTTTCTATGTCGCTTTACAGATTGTGACTATGACTCTAGAGCCTGAAGTAGCCCAGACCTATCTCTTGCCCGAAGATGCATCCCTAGATGATGTGACCAGCATTCGTCTGGAAGTAGTGGGAATTAGCGGGGCCAAGTCAACCAACCTGGATGTTGACATTTTAGGCTGCGTTAAAGGTATGTGGCATTTGACATGTGAGGACAAAAGGAGATTAGCTGATGCGGTATATGACCGAGAAATTGCCACAGGTAAAATATTGAGGTATTTTGGATTGACTGAATCTTCTTGTGTGATTATCCCAGAACTTTCCACGGGAGCGCCGGCGAGAGACCAGCCGCAGACCGTGCCAACTAAAGTCAAAGTGACCACGACAACTCTTGTGACTTCTCCCCTTGGAACAACCACTGAGGAGACAACTACGGTCAAAGCATCATCACCTGCCGCATCGACAACAGCAGGTAAGACTTGTGTCCTGATTGTGTGAATCCTAATATGCTGGGTCAACTGACGAAGCTTTGTTAATGATAAATTACTCTTCTTTTATTTCCTCAGAAACTCAGACAACCAGGGTTGTTTCCACCGTGACAGAGAGCACCACTGGTGCCGTCACAACAACCGAAGAAGTCAAAACTACCACCGTTACAACTGCTGCCGGGGAAGAGCTGACCACTGTAAGCACATCGGTGCCACTTGTGTCCACAACTCCAGGCTACTGCCTAGAACCGATGGACGAAGAGGTCGGCCTGAGAAGTAGAACAAACAACCGAGGGAAAGGCCACTATTGATGAGACCATGGGAACCTGGAAAGTACCAGCGCCCGTAACGGAGGACAGAGAAAAGACACCAAAGCTTCTGACCAAGTTTTCTAAGCGATCAGTGGTCAAAGGAATTAGGCTGACCAACGTGCCCAACGCCGATGGTGTTGCTCCTGTTGAGCCAGTGGTGTTGAGTATAATAGTCTCCTACAAGAATCCTGGAGACCAGGATTTCATTGAAGTAGCTGAGGAGAAGACAAGTCAACCGGTAAGTTGTATTGCTTTCACGTCAGACTGGGAATTTTTTCCTGGATTCATGATTTAACAAAAAAAAGTTGGCGGTTGGTGCAATGAGTGACCAAGTTCACTTTTCTATGTCGCTTTACAGATTGTGACTATGACTCTAGAGCCTGAAGTAGCCCAGACCTATCTCTTGCCCGAAGATGCATCCCTAGATGATGTGACCAGCATTCGTCTGGAAGTAGTGGGAATTAGCGGGGCCAAGTCAACCAACCTGGATGTTGACATTTTAGGCTGCGTTAAAGGTATGTGGCATTTGAAATGTGAGGACAAAAGGAGATTAGCTGATGCGGTATATGACCGAGAAATTGCCACAGGTAAAATATTGAGGTATTTTGGATTGACTGAATCTTCTTGTGTGTTTATCCCAGAACTTTCCACGGGAGCGCCGGCGAGAGACCAGCCGCAGACCGTGCCAACTAAAGTCAAAGTGACCACGACAACTCTTGTGACTTCTCCCCTTGGAACAACCACTGAGGAGACAACTACGGTCAAAGCATCATCACCTGCCGCATCGACAACAGCAGGTAAGACTTGTGTCCTGATTGTGTGAATCCTAATATGCTGGGTCAACTGACGAAGCTTTGTTAATGATAAATTACTCTTCTTTTATTTCCTCAGAAACTCAGACAACCAGGGTTGTTTCCACCGTGACAGAGAGCACCACTGGTGCCGTCACAACAACGGAAGAAGTCAAAACTACCACCGTTACAACTGCTGCCGGGGAAGAGCTGACCACTGTAAGCACATCGGTGCCACTTGTGTCCACAACTCCAGGCTACTGCCTAGAACCGATGGACGAACAGGTCGGGCTGAAGTAGAACAAACAACCGAGGGAAAGGCCACTATTGATGAGACCATGGGAACCTGGAAAGTACCAGCGCCCGTAACGGAGGACAGAGAAAAGACACCAAAGCTTCTGACCAAGTTTTCTAAGCGATCAGTGGTCAAAGGAATTAGGCTGACCAACGTGCCCAACGCCGATGGTGTTGCTCCTGTTGAGCCAGTGGTGTTGAGTATAATAGTCTCCTACAAGAATCCTGGAGACCAGGATTTCATTGAAGTAGCTGAGGAGAAGACAAGTCAACCGGTAAGTTGTATTGCTTTCACGTCAGACTGGGATTTTTTTCCTGGATTCATGATTTAACATAAAAAAAGTTGGCGGTTGGTGCAATGAGTGACCAAGTTCACTTTTCTATGTCGCTTTACAGATTGTGACTATGACTCTAGAGCCTGAAGTAGCCCAGACCTATCTCTTGCCCGAAGATGCATCCCTAGATGATGTGACCAGCATTCGTCTGGAAGTAGTGGGAATTAGCGGGGCCAAGTCAACCAACCTGGATGTTGACATTTTAGGCTGCGTTAAAGGTATGTGGCATTTGACATGTGAGGACAAAAGGAGATTAGCTGATGCGGTATATGACCGAGAAATTGCCACAGGTAAAATATTGAGGTATTTTGGATTGACTGAATCTTCTTGTGTGTTTATCCCAGAACTTTCCACGGGAGCGCCGGCGAGAGACCAGCCGCAGACCGTGCCAACTAAAGTCAAAGTGACCACGACAACTCTTGTGACTTCTCCCCTTGGAACAACCACTGAGGAGACAACTACGGTCAAAGCATCATCACCTGCCGCATCGACAACAGCAGGTAAGACTTGTGTCCTGATTGTGTGAATCCTAATATGCTGGGTCAACTGACGAAGCTTTGTTAATGATAAATTACTCTTCTTTTATTTCCTCAGAAACTCAGACAACCAGGGTTGTTTCCACCGTGACAGAGAGCACCACTGGTGCCGTCACAACAACCGAAGAAGTCAAAACTACCACCGTTACAACTGCTGCCGGGGAAGAGCTGACCACTGTAAGCACATCGGTGCCACTTGTGTCCACAACTCCAGGCTACTGCCTAGAACCGATGGACGAAGAGGTCGGGCTAGAAGTAGAACAAACAACCGAGGGAAAGGCCACTATTGATGAGACCATGGGAACCTGGAAAGTACCAGCGCCCGTAACGGAGGACAGAGAAAAGACACCAAAGCTTCTGACCAAAGTTTTCTAAGCGATCAGTGGTCAAAGGAATTAGGCTGACCAACGTGCCCAACGCCGATGTGTTGCTCCTGTTGAGCCAGTGGTGTTGAGTATAATAGTCTCCTACAAGAATCCTGGAGACCAGGATTTCATTGAAGTAGCTGAGGAGAAGACAAGTCAACCGGTAAGTTGTATTTGCTTTCACGTCAGACTGGATTTTTTTCCTGGATTCATTATTTAACATAAAAAAAGTTGGCGGTTGGTGCAATGAGTGACCAAGTTCACTTTTCTATGTCGCTTTACAGATTGTGACTATGACTCTAGAGCCTGAAGTAGCCCAGACCTATCTCTTGCCCGAAGATGCATCCTAGATGATGTGACCAGCATTCGTCTGGAAGTAGTGGGAATTAGCGGGGCCAAGTCAACCAACCTGATGTTGACATTTAGGCTGCGTTAAAGGTATGTGGCATTTGACATGTGAGGACAAAAGGAGATTAGCTGATGCGGTATATGACGAGAAATTGCCACAGGTAAAATATTGAGGTTATTTTGGATTGACTGAATCTTCTTGTGTGTTTATCCCAGAACTTTCCACGGGAGCGCCGGCGAGAGACCAGCCGCAGACAGTGCCAACTAAAGTCAAAGTGACCACGACAACTCTTGTGACTTCTCCCCTTGGAACAACCACGGAGGAGAACTACGGTCAAAGCATCATCACCTGCCGCATCGACAACAGCAGGTAAGACTTGTGTCCTGATTGTGTGAATCCGAATATGCTGGGTCAACTGACGAAGCTTTGTTAATGATAATTACTCTTCTTTTATTTCCTCAGAAACTCAGACAACCAGGGTTGTTTCCACCGTGACAGAGAGCACCACTGGTGCCGTCACAACAACGAAGAAGTCAAAACTACCACCGTTACAACTGCTGCCGGGGAAGAGCTGACCACTGTAAGCACATCGGTGCCACTTGTGTCCACAACTCCAGGCTACTGCCTAGAACGATGGACGAAGAGGTCGGCCTAGAAGTAGAACAAACAACGAGGAAAGGCCACTATGATGAGACCATGGGAACCTGGAAAGTACCAGCGCCCGTAACGGAGGACAGAGAAAAGACACCAAAGCTTGGACCAAGTTTTCTAAGCGATCAGTGGTCAAAGGAATTAGCTGACCAACGTGCCCAACGCCGATGGTGTTGCTCCTGTTGAGCCAGTGGTGTTGAGTATAATAGTCTCCTACAAGAATCCTGGAGACCAGGATTTCATTGAAGTAGCTGAGGAGAAGACAAGTCAACCGGTAAGTTGTATTGCTTTCACGTCAGACTGGGATTTTTTTCCTGGATTCATGATTTAACATAAAAAAAAGTTGGCGGTTGGTGCAATGAGTGACCAATTTCACTTTTCTATGTCGCTTTACAGATTGTGACTATGACTCTAGAGCCTGAAGTAGCCCAGACCTATCTCTTGCCCGAAGATGCATCCCTAGATGATGGGACCAGCATTCGTCTGGAAGTAGTGGGAATTAGCGGGCCAAGTCAACCAACCTGGATGTTGACATTTTAGGCTGCGTTTAAAGGTATGTGGCATTTGACATGTGAGGACAAAAGGAGATTAGCTGATGCGGTATATGACCGAGAAATTGCCACAGGTAAAAATTGAGGTATTTTGGATTGACTGAATCTTCTTGTGTGTTTATCCCAGAACTTTCCACGGGAGCGCGGCGAGAGACCAGCCGCAGCCGTGCCAACTAAAGTCAAAGTGACCACGACAACTCTTGTGACTTCTCCCCTTGGAACAACCACTGAGGAGACAACTACGGTCAAAGCATCATCACCTGCCGCATCGACAACAGCAGGTAAGACTTGTGTCCTGATTGTGTGAATCCGAAAATGCTGGGTCAACTGACGAAGCTTTTGTTAATGATAAATTACTCTTCTTTTATTTCCTCAGAAACTCAGACAACCAGGGTTGTTTCCACCGTGACAGAGAGCACCACTGGTGCCGTCACAACAACGGAAGAAGTCCAAAACTACCACCGTTACAACTGCTGCCGGGAAGAGCTGACCACTGTAAGCACATCGGTGCCACTTGTGTCCACAACTCCAGGCTACTGCCTAGAACCGATGGACGAACAGGTCGGCTAGAAGTAGAAAAACAACCGAGGGAAAGGCCACTATTGATGAGACCATGGAACCTGGAAAGTACCAGCGCCCGTAACGGAGGACAGAGAAAAGACACCAAAGCTTCTGACCAAGTTTTCTAAGCGATCAGTGGTCAAAGAAATTAGGCTGACCAACGTGCCCAACGCCGATGGTGTTGCTCCTGTTGAGCCAGTGGTGTGTTGAGTATAATAGTCTCCTACAAGAATCCTGGAGACCAGGATTTCATTGAAGTAGCTGAGAAGAGACAAGTCAACCGGTAAGTTGTATTGCTTTCACGTCAGACTGGGATTTTTTTCCTGGATTCATGATTTAACATAAAAAAAGTTGGCGGTTGGTGCAATGAGTGACCAAGTTCACTTTTCTATGTCGCTTTACAGATTGTGACTATGACTCTAGAGCCTGAAGTAGCCCAGACCTATCTCTTGCCCGAAGATGCATCCCTAGATGATTGTGACCAGCATTCGTCTGGAAGTAGTGGGAATTAGCGGGGCCAAGTCAACCAACCTGGATGTTGACATTTTAGGCTGCGTTAAAGGTATGTGGCATTTGACATGTGAGGACAAAAGGGAGATTAGCTGATGCGGTATATGACCGAGAAATTGCCACAGGTAAAATATTGAGGATATTTTGGATTGACTGAATCTTCTGTGTGTTTATCCCAGAACTTTCCACGGGAGCGCCGGCGAGAGACCAGCCGCAGACCGTGCCAACTAAAGTCAAAGTGACCACGACAACTCTTGTGACTTCTCCCCTTGGAACAACCACTGAGGAGGACAACTACGGTCAAAGCATCATCACCTGCCGCATCGACAACAGCAGTAAGACTTGTGTCAACTGATTGTGTGAATCCGAAAATGCTGGGTCAACTGACGAAGCTTTGTTAATGATCAATAAATTACTCTCTTTTATTTCCTCAGAAACTCAGACAACCAGGGTGTTTTCCACCGTGACAGAGAGCACCACTGGTGCCGTCAAACAACGGAAGAAGTCAAAACTACCACCGTTACAACTGCTGCCGGGGAAGAGCTGACCACTGTAAGCACATCGGTGCCACTTGTGTCCACAACTCAGGCTACTGCCTAGAACCGATGGACGAACAGGTCGGGCTGGAAGTAGAAACAAACAACCGAGGGAAAGGCCACTATTGATGAGACCATGGGAACCTTGAAAGTACCAGCGCCCGTAACGGAGGACAGAGAAAAGACACCAAAGCCTGACCAAGTTTTCTAAGCGATCAGTGGTCAAAGGAATTAGGCTGACCAACGTGCCCAACGCCGATGGTGTTGCTCCTGTTGAGCCAGTGGTGTTGAGTATAATAGTCTCCTACAAGAATCCTGGAGACCAGGATTTCATTGAAGTAGCTGAGGAGAAGACAAGTCAACAGGTAGTTGTATTACTTTCACGTCAGACTGGATTTTTTCCCTGGATTCATGATTTAACATAAAAAAAGTTGGCGGTTGGTGCAATGAGTGACCAAGTTCACTTTTCTATGTCGCTTTACAGATTGTGACTATGACTCTAGAGCCTGAAGTAGCCCAGACCTATCTCTTGCCCGAAGATGCATCCCTAGATGATGTGACCAGCATTCGTCTGGAAGTAGTGGGAATTAGCGGGGCCCAGTCAACCAACCTGGATGTTGACATTTTAGGCTGCGTTAAAGGTATGTGCATTTGAATGTGAGGACAAAGGAGATGAGCGATGAGCTGTGTTATATGACCGAGAAATTGCCACAGGTAAAATATTGAGGTATTTTGGATTGACTGATTCTTCTGTGTGTTTTATACCAGAACTTTCCACGGGAGCGCCGGCGAGAGACCAGCCGCAGACCGTGCCAACTAAAGTCAAAGTGACCACGACAACTCTTGTGACTTCTCCCTTGGAACAACCACTGAGGAGACAACTACGGTCAAAGCATCATCACCTGCCGCATCGACAACAGCAGGTAAGACTTGTCAACTGATTGTGTGAATCCTAATATGCTGGGTCAACTGACGAAGCTTTGTTAATGATCAATTACTCTTCTTTTATTTCAACAGAAACTCAGACAACAGGGTTGTTTCCACCGTGACAGAGAGCACCACTGGTGCCGTCACAACAACGAAGAAGTCAAAACTACCACCGTTACAACTGCTGCGGGGGAAGAGCTGACCACTGTAAGCACATCGGTGCCACTTGTGTCCCACAACTCCAGGCTACTGCCTAGAACCGATGGACGAACAGGTTGGGCTGGAAGTAGAACAAACAACCGAGGGAAAGGGCCACTATTGATGAGACCATGGGAACCTGAAAGTACCAGCGCCCGTAACGGAGGACAGAGAAAAGACACCAAAGCTTCTGACCAAGTTTCTAAGCGATCAGTGGTCAAGGAATTAGGCTGACCAACGTGCCCAACGCCGATGGTGTTTTGCTCCTGTTGAGCCAGTGGTGTTGAGTATAATAGTCTCCTACAAGAATCCTGGAGACCAGGTTTCATTGAAGTAGCTGAAGGAGAAGACAAGTCAACCGGTTAGTTGTATTACTTTCACGTCAGACTGGATTTTTTCCCCTGGATTCATGATTTAA